>NC_055662.1:13685242-14302242 GCF_017976325.1 Chelmon rostratus | reverse complement strand
AATAATACATTTTATTTGGAAGCGCCTTTCAGAACACTCAAGGACACTTTATAGAGCAGGTAAAACACAAATAACACAAGATAAATACAAGCACAATAAATAAAACCCAACAAGTAAGAACAAGCAACAAGGAGAAGTGGAGTTATAGAGAGAAGGCAGTCCGGAACAGATGAGTTTTCAGTTTGGATTTGAAAGTGGGGAGAGAATCAATGTTTCTGATGCCGGGCGGTAGTGAATTCCAGAGTTGGGGAGCAGAGCGACTGAAAGCTCTGCTCCCCATGGTGCTGAGATGGGCGGAGGTCACAGAGAGGTGGAGAGAGGAGGATGATCTGAGGGAACGAGAGTGGGTGGCTATGGAGAGGAGGTCAGAGAGATATGGGGGGGCGAGGTTGTGGATAGCCTTAAATGTATACAGTAAGATTTTGAAAGTGATTCTGTATTTAACCGGGAGCCAATGGAGCTGCTGAAGAACGAGGGTAATATGGTGAGAGGAGGGGGTCTTGGTGATGATGCGGGCTGCAGAGTTTTGAACCAGTTGTGAGGTCAGTTGAACAAGTTTATGGAGGGACTTGTGAGGGACACCGAAAAGGAGTGAATTACAATAATCAAGTGACAAGTGGAAGTGACAAAGCTGTGGACCAGGATAGCAGTGGTGTGAGGGGTGAGAGAGGGATGGAGACAGTTGATGTTGCGTAAATGGAAATAGGCAGACCAGGTAATGTTATTGATGTGAGAGTGGAAAGATAGTGAGCTATCGAGGATGACACCCAGACTCTTAACCTGAGGGGAGGGGGACACTGTGGAGCTGTCGAAGTCGAGGAAGAAACTGTCAGTTTTGGATAGTGATGCTTTAGTACCAACCAGAAGAAGTTCTGTTTTGTTACTGTTAAGTTTGAGGAAGTTAGAGGAGAACCAAGATTTTATCTCGGAGAGGCAGAGGGTGAGGGACGAGGGTGGGAGAGCAGTGGTTGGTTTACAGGAAAGATAGAGCTGGGTGTCATCCGCGAAGCAGTGGAAATGGATATTAAATTTGCGGAAGATATTGCCAAGAGGGAGAAGGTAAATGATGAAGAGGAGGGGCCCCAGGACAGAGCCCTGGGGCACACCAGAAGAGACGGGGGAGGGCTGGGAAGTGAAGGATTTAAGTTGGATGAACTGAGTGCGGCCTGTGAGGTAGGAGTGAAACGGTGTCGAAGGCCGCACTCAGATCGAGGAGGATGAGAATGGAAGTTAAACCAGAGTCAGATGCCATGAGGAGGTCATTGGTGATTTTTATGAGGGCTGTTTCTGTGCTGTGACAGGGACGGAAACCAGACTGGAATTACTCATACAGACTATTGTTGGTGAGATGGGTGTGAAGTTGAGAAGCAACAGTTTTTCCTAAAAGACTAAAGGGGCAATCCCTTAATGTACCAAGCTCAATAACAAATCGCCAGCTGATTTGAGTGGCATAATATGGAGCATTTTCCGTACATTATTTTTAATTTGTTAGGAGAGGACCTAACACTTGGCAGGAGAATGATGTCCCCAGCAAAAAAGACGAGAAAAGTAAAGAACAACGCTGGACCGACAGCAGGAGCGATATTAAGACACAAAAGACTTGAGGACGCAGAGACTGACCAGACTGAAGCCGACGGATAGGAAAAAAACACCAAGAGAAACACAGCATGGACGATCGGTCTGCTAAAAGACTGGAGACAAAACTGGAGACAGATTTTTTAATGTCTGACGCTGAATGCAGAAATCAGCTGATGTGGGACTTCTATCCATCAGTCCGAAAAAATAGCGGTAAACCAAACTCTGTCTCCAGCTCTCTCTCAGGTCTTGGATGTCCCGTCACTTCTCCACATTTGACATGATTTCGCTGAATATCTTTAAAGAAATAAGTTTTCCTGCCTGGTGGCCTGCGCACAGTGAGAGGCGGTTGCTAGGCAACGTACGTGTTTACTTTCAGAGCCGCTGCGCAGTGAGAGCGGTGACAGACGAGAGTAGACTCATTTTAAATCAATAAAATATGTTTTAATCAGTATTTTGTGTCACACTATTGAATGCTTTAGTAGTAAGCGGGATAACGTATAGTGAGCAGTTTCCTACGGAGAAGCGTAGCGTCGGGCTTCTATGTCATCCTGAAGGAAGATACATGATCCCTTATTTAGACTTATCTATGTAAACAAACTGAAGAAGGGCAGTCCATAGTAAGTCAAGCACCATCACGTCCATGATTAATAATTAATCAATAACCTTAGCCCGTGGGACATCTTTGGCAAATTTCTTGGACTTTTCGAAAGCCTCGCCGACGCGTAAGTCCCGGTGGCCTCTTTGCGGCTGGCTTGCGTCTTTAGCAGGCCGGGCGTCCTCATACGCTTTCCAAACTCCGTCAAAGCGGTGGTTACGTTTCCGGTATTAAAGCCTGTGCCATTTCTCGCTCCTAGTGGAACTCGCTTGGAACATTTGTTACGAATAACCAGTTAACTGTCTCCTTCGGAAACTTTGAAGAAGTCTGAACTCTGTTTTCATAAGCACGCTGTGCCGCATGCTGCATTCAAGGTGTAACGTACATTCCCCCGTTCCCGCGTTTGCCAGTCGTTCTTTCGGCCTATTTAAGTTCATGTTTCTATTTTTTGTGTGTAACATGTGAAAAAATACTGCGAATATTAATTCAAGTCAGCAACTAGCAAAATTATGACCGAGTTAACGAGTTGTTTTCTGGCATGAGGGGGTATTCTTGATTTTTCCCAGTGAGAAAGAGTTTTTCTGATTATGCCAACGTCAGCATTCACTGCAGGCCATTCGGGTCTCATAGTGGGAGCGAGGCACTGTCGTGCTGACAAAAACATATATGTTATCGGGGCTAATCGTGATGACATCGGACTTATCGGAATGACGTCATAATTTCTTGTTATCGCTGACAATTATCGTGCATCCCTACAAACGATGATTTTAATATCTCAGAATGATATAATTAGAAATGACCATCACAGTGACATCACACTGTGACATCACACTGTGACATCACACTGTGACATCATCAAACTGACATCACACAGTGACATCACACGGTGACATCACATGGTGACATCACACGGTGACATCACACTGTGACATTACACACTGACATCACATTGTGACATCACACGGTGACATCACACGGTAACATCACACGGTGACATCACACTGTGACATCACACGGTGACATCACACTGTGACATCACATCTCACAGTGACATCACACGGTAACATCACACAGTGACATCACACGGTGACATCACACTGTGACATCACACTGTGACATCACATCTCACAGCGACATCACACGGTGACATCACACGGTGACATCACACGGTGACATCACACAATGACGTCACACGGTGACGTCACACACTGACATCACACGCGGGTCCCGCCGCTGCAACCTGGCGACCGGCCTCTGACACACAGCTAACAGCTAACAGCCGTTTGCTACAGGACACAACACGTCTCGGGACACTCAGGACCCAACGTCGTGAGGACGAGGCTGTGAGGAAAAACGTCCTTTTGTCAGGAAGACACAGGGACGACAGTCAATACATCAATGAGCAGCCAGAGACAATGATAACTATCGGCCCGATAATTATCGTGCATCCCTAGGTGCCACCATCAACTGGTCTGCAAATGTCACCATGCAAACATGCTGAGTGAAGCCCAGCTGTGAAGCACACACTGACCTTAACAGCACTGGGCTGCTTCATTGTAGTGACCGGCTGGTGTGACCCTGTGAGCCCTGTGACATTACTATCCCATATACAGAGAAGGCCCTCTGTGGAGCCGCTGGCCAGCCAGTCGCCCCCTGGTGACCACTCAAGGCTGCAGATCCCCTCCTTCTGCACGGCTGCACCCACCAGAGGTGCAGGAGCCCGGGGGTCGAGGTGATGGATGCGTCCGAGAGCAGAGCCGCTGCAAGATTGTGGAGAGTGTCATTCTCCCGCATGAACGCTGCACCTCACACTGAAATGTGACACCTATTTTTATGCACAGTGGTTGGCAGGTGTAGTTTGATAGACAGAAAATAGCTCCTACATGAAATTGCTCATGAAAAGGTCTGTGGATTACCTTGACTAACCAGCTTTGAACAACACAAGCTGATCGCTATCAAGTTTCATTATATTCAGGAGGAATCAGGCATATCTACAGCTGATAAAACAATCTAGATAGATAAGAGGAAAAAAATGTTTGATTTCCGGGTGTACTGCATAGATTTGAACGTGGCTGAGGAACAACTGGTTTTCTGTGTCATTCCTGCTTTCATGAAATTTATAGAGTTAACTGGCAAGATAAGTAACTTCTTTCATTTTAGCACCTTTCAAGAACAGAACATCACAAAGTGAGTCCATATGAGAAATAAGGTGACTGACAAAAACACAGATGTAAAGTTATGAAGAATAAAACACCATAAAATAAAACAGGACTGAATGGATTAAAATTACACAGAGGCAAGTCTAAACAGGTGGTTCTTAAAGGTGTCCACAGATCCAGAGTCCATGCAGAGCTCTGGAAGCGATCACAAGAACCTTGGACTGGATTCTTGTAAATGATCCAGGGAAGGCTGAGACTGGATGTGATTAAGGCGTAGGAGTGATAGAGCGTAAGTCACTTTCTGTGAAGTAGACTATCAGCACTTACCTGCTGAGTAACTGCTGTTTCCAGGAAATAGCTCTGACCACAGACGAGTGAGATGGCAGAGACCTCACGTTCTGCTTGCGTTCAACATCCCACAACTAAAGAGTTCAAGACAGAGCAGTGTCACCACAAACTGTCAGCCTGCTCATTCAACTTGCTCTTACACCTCCCCCTCCTTCACAGCCCAGTTTACTTTAAGCTCCAGAGCCTGTACCTGTATCTCCCCTCGCCTGGTCCCAATGCAGAGAGCGCTGCCACCTCTGCTCCAGCACAGACATGAGATGGACCGAAGGTCTGACGCTCCTGGTTGCGGGCTCGGGTCCAAACGTCCCACCGGGGCACGAGTTTCTGAATTCCAAAGGTAAACAGAAGAGCCCAGGGCTAATGCGATCATGCCGTTACAACTGCAGTCGAGAAGACTGGTGTCTGAAGGGACGGAAAAGAGAGAAGAGCTGCAGAGGCTGTGCTGTGTCTGACGAGACAAGTACGACAACAATAAGCTTCAAGGCCACACCACTGTCAGATAAGTTTCAGAAACCAAAATTATTATTGTGCCAGCCTAAAAACAGTCCAATTTGGACAAATAAAATACACATAATGTATATAGCTTTATATGTGAAACTTTAACTTTCCCAGAGTTGCTAAAACCGTCAAATCCACGACAGAAATACAGAGAGCATGACCTCGGTGCAGGTGATGGTGGCTGGTGACCTTTCTGATGCACCCACAGGTCCTGAGCTGATGAGTCACTGCAAGTATTCTACACATATCAATGCATGAAATGAGCCTCTACTTTACGTGCTCCTACACTGGATGTAAAATGATGTGTGTGTTGCTGGTTTATTTTATGTTGTAGTGAGAAATTCGTGCAAGCACACACACTCTGACAGGCAAAGATTATTTTGCATGTGTGTGCGTGTGTTATCCTTCATTGAGCTTTACCAGCAGTAGTTTATTCTCAGTCATATACCACACATAGTTCTGCTGCTGTAAAAACCCAATACAGCCCCAAATGTGTATTCATGCACAGCTGAAAATAGTCCCGCAACAAATACACTACTTCCTCCTGTTTAAATAGCATTTGCTACAAACTACAGTGGCCATCTGTTTTAGGGAATTACTGAGCATCTTATATTAAATAAAACTGCATTTTAGTGACCTGTTTTTAAAGATTTACGTATAAGCCGAAAAGTATTGATGTAAGGTGGAACATGCTGTCTGTTTGGTCTTTTCATGGGATTTGTTGACCTTCAGGAAAACAATACCATCTTTACCTTTAAAACACAGAAACAGAAAAAGAACATGGGTTCCGTTTATTCCGGTGAGAATAACGCAGGATTTGTTGCTCACAGTAGTCGTTCAGCAGCGATGGTGCCGCCAGCTTCATCAACGGCTTTCCCTGCAGACTCACAGAGGTTTTGTCCAGAACAGCAAATGGCTGCAAATCAGTACGTCTCTCATCAGAAACTGCAACGTAAACATATCACTATAAATCACAGTGCAGTAAACACACGCAGAAAGTTTCACGTCCGAAGCAGCAAAGCTGAAACTCTTTGCCACCAACAGAGACTTGAACAATAATTTCTATCAAACTGCCATGTTGTTTCCTGTTCAAACATCATTTTCTTTCTACTAAACATCTCCAGACCTCCATAAGACACAGACAATGCAATCACACACACGAGCACAGACCTCCCAGAATCCTCCAGCAGTTTCAGCTGCTCAAAAGCAGTTCTAGTTCTCGTTTCTTGGTATGACATCATCCTGCATTGCTTTATCATTCAGATAACCAGCTGCTTCCCTGTGTCTGTGTGTGTGCGCGTGTGTGTGTGTGTATGTGTGTCCTGAAGTGCTGTAAGAATACAGTGAAAGAAAAGCCATACCAGCCCGTCGAGTATTTGCATGTTCTTGAACTGCAGCTCGCCACACAAATCCCTGCAAAACAAATGGATTATCCTTTCCAGATTTAGCCGTTTACATTATGTTTTTATTCACTCTTGATCAAACATCAGTCACAGCAATGATTGTGCAGTTTTTCTGACATACAGTTTGACCATATTTTAACTGAAGCTTCCAGAGAACAATAAGAAACCAGATGCTGCTTAGTGTGTCTTATTCTCCGTCTCAGTCTTCAACACTATCACTGATGCGATGATGTATGAAAGAAATGCCGCCTGCAGATCATCCTTTGTTTCGCCCTCTTATGATACATGTTATCAGATCTAATGACAGCGCCAAACCCAAAAGTTTCCTACACAAACCTGTTCTGAGGCATTTTCTGTGGCAGGCCGTCTCCTGGCAGTGATGGTGCGTGGCGTCTTCGGTGGTGTGACAGCCACGTCACGGGACTCGCCTCCTGCCGACGCTGCCTCTGATTGGCACAAGATGATATCACAGACAACATTGCACTGATTTGGGGGCCGATGCCGACTCTGCAGCACCACCTGTTCAGCTGTGATGCAACTTCTTCTTAAACTATGAGAAGTAAATGTATTTGTTTTGCAGAAAATCATGATACGTTATTATATAACATATATACTTTACTAGATTGTTAATACTGAAGCGTCACCGGTGGTGCTGCTGGAGGTGGAGCCCTTTTTACTTCTTATTGAGTCACATACTTTAGGTCTAGGGCTCAGGCCCCTCCGATGGGCCACAAGATAAAGCTGAGAGGTTGTGAGAAGAAAGCTCTTGAAATAAAACCACATGAGAAGTTTAGAGGGGAAATGTCGCTCTGTGGTGGAACAGCTGAACATCTCAAACATGACAAGCAGCCACAGCGACACTATAGTGATTTTCTGTTGGGCTCACTGGCCAAAAGCGTGAGCGTATTAAAGTTTAATCTTTAATAGTGCATTGTAATTTAGCATACTGCATATGTTTATTTATATGACGTAACATTTTTGAAAAGTAAATAACTATAGCTGTGAAACAAATGTTCTGCAGGACAACATAGAATATTTCAGGTGTAGAGGTATAAAGTAGTATAAAATGGAAATAGCCAAGTTAAGTGTAAAGACTTTAAAAGTGACTTGAGTAAACTGAGTTTCAGTGCCTTCATATGAACCACAGCTCTGATAAGGTGCATGCTGCAGATGTTTGTGTGGGCGGCTGCTCTCAGTCACACAGACACACTTCCGTCTTCCACATTCTTCTGTGAACTTGTTTGTTGTTTACCTTGGAGGCTTCCCCGCAGGTCCCTCTGTTCTGGCTCATGGTGTCTGGGTGGGGAATCCAGCTGCAGCCTCTGACAGACGGGATCAAACTCAAAGCTGGGCTCACACTGCCGCCCAGTGGCCAGCGGTGTACTCGCAGCAGGACCCTCACGGCCGCTCCCCTGGACGATCCGCCTCCTGAAGCGTTTGTACGAGACGTGATGGAGGTCGTTTCGTCCCTGAGGAGATAAAAAAAAATAATAAATGATTATCAATCAATAAGAAGCCTAAGTAGTCTCAAAATACTATAAACTGACTCAAACTTCATAACTCTACTAACTTAAAACCGCATAACTTCACTAGTGTCAAGTAAGCAACTTAAAGAAAGAAATTTCCGGTTCAAACTTTCACAGCAAAAGCATTCAGATGCATTTAAAAATAAAATAAAATTCCCTCCAGTTCCAGTCCAAAGGATGACTTTAAGCTATCATACACTTTAAATTGTATTTTAATACCAGTCCACTAATACACAAAGTAAATGTTTTATGAAGCTCCTCTATAAGTCCTTTCTGAATCATCAAAAATCACAAGCCTAAATTATTGCCAATAACTTGCTGGATGGATAATTATATTTTCAAGTTAGCTCCACCTCTACCAACTGCAAAATGTACACATTTATGCATCAGTAAATATAATCCAGTAATGCAATATACATTTTCTGAAAAATCCTGCATAATGAGTGTTTTTTTTTATTTAGTCCACATTTTGATTCTGATACTTTTGTGCTTTTATTAAAGTAAGATTTTAAATTCAAGACTTTTACTTGTAACAGAGTAATTTTACACTAAAGTATTGTTACAGTTTCCAGGTGGGCAACCAAGATTAGTATCACCAATTCAGTATCTGACCAAATGTGAAATATGGTGACAATCCCTCCTTCTATTCCTGAGTCATGGTTGAATAATGGCCACAAAAGTGTTTTGCAGAACATTATGACGTTATAGTGAAGTTGACCTTTGACCTTTTGGATATAAAATGTCATCACTTCATTCATTTCTCATCCTATGAGCCATTTGTGTAATCAATCAATACATATTTAGCAAAACAACTAAAAGATTAGTTAATGCTGATGAAAAATGCTGTCTCACTTCCTCTTTCAGTGGAAACTTTACAGAGGGACAAAACGCACTTTTTGTTTCATTTGGGAACACAGATTGTTGGTAGAAATGGTTCAATATAATCATGGTAATTCTTTATATTTAAGTGATTTTTTCGACTGAGGAATATGACCCAGTTATTGGTGTATCCGAAAAAGGTTGTGCACTTCTTTGGTTGAAAAACAACACGTTTTAGTTTTCCTCTTATTTTGAAGGGGCAATCACCCAGCTTCCGGTATGGCGGCATAACGAGCTTCACCAAGACTTTTGGCAGGAGCCCCTTCTCCAGTCCTCGGTTCGTTCTTCCCCCTCCAAGATGGAGGCCTTAGGGGGCTACCCTGCCAGGTCCTCCAACCCAAAAGCGAAGAAGTTGACGGTCCTGCTGAGCATGACAGTCGGTGTGGGCTGTTTGTTCCTGCTGCAGACGCAGCTGCTGAAGCCGAGAAAACCTGCGGACTTTTATTCTTTCGAGGTCAAAGACGCGAAGGGGAGGATGGTTTCTCTGGAGAGGTACCGAGGAAAAGTAAGTCCACATCATCACCAGTCGTTTCACTTTGACAAGAAACTGCTGCAAGTTTTTAGCTGATTGTCCAGTGTCAGCTGAGTGCGGGTTTCAGTGCATCAGAAGTATTTTTAGAGTTTTTCTGAGGGCATAATTTCATCCCGTTTTCCCTCCTCTGCACAGGCGTCTTTGGTTGTAAACGTGGCGAGTCACAGCGAGCAGACGGAGGCGAACTACAGGTCTCTGCAGGCTCTGCACCGGGAGCTGGGCACCTCTCACTTCAACGTCCTGGCCTTCCCCTGCGGCCAGTTCGGGGACACAGAGACCGGGGCCAGTCGGGACATCGAGGCTTTCGCCAAGTCCACCTACGGCGTCACTTTCCCCTTCTTCAGCAGGATCAAAATAATGGGCTCAGAGGCGGACCCTGCCTTCAGGTTCCTCACAGGTCCGCGCAAACACATGTGGCCACATCTGGCTGCTGCACTGCATTTTAGAGGGGACAGTCAGCCATCACTATGATCACTATGGTTACTGTCTCTATTTGCTTTTCCTTTAAGTTCAGATGATCCCCTGAAGTACTAACACCACACTGGGAAAAGGCTCCGCTGCAAGAAAAATGTCCTGCATTCAAACCCTTACTGAAGTAAAATCAGTAGTATCATCAGCAAAATGTACTTAAAGTATTGAAAGTACTCAGCATGCAGTAAAATGCTCCCTCATCGTGTTTTACATCTTATCTGAAGGTGCATTAATGTGTGTGTTGCATTTTACTGCTGCTGTTAATTAATATTGAGCTCATTTAAACTTTTTATAAACTCTGTTAGTAGTAGTAGTAGTAGTAGTAGTTTAATCTACAGCGATGCATCAGATTCCATAAGATCATCCTATGTTTGTAGTGTCGCCGTCCTGTTAGAACCTTGTGTCTCTAAGATGTCAACTCTTCTTGAGCTCAGAGAAACAACCTGTTTTCAGCTTTGATAATGAATATTCCAGCTAATCCAAGAGGGGTTTTAAGTAGTTTATTTATCTTAAGAAGTTTATCAGAAACATTCACATTCACAATCACCAAATGTGGAGATACGTGGTTTTCACTGGACAGAATGAGTGTGAAAATCTAAAATCTGATGATGTAACTAAAGCTGTCAGAGACATGTAGTGGAGTACAAGTATTAAGTTGCATAAAATGGAGATACTCAGGAAAAGTACCTTGAATATATACTTAAGTTTGGTACTTAAGTAAATGTACTTAGTTACATTCCCCCACTGATAATCAGTATTTACCGGAGGATTGATGATCATCTCTGGATCATCGTCAGAGTTTCTGGTTTGGTCTCTTCTGTGGGATGACTGAGTGTCTGCTCGTGTGCCCTGTTTCAGATTCTGTTAAGAAAATCCCGAAGTGGAACTTCTGGAAGTTCCTGGTGAACCCAGAGGGGAAGGTGGTGCGGTTCTGGCGAACGGACGAGCCCATGGAGAGCGTCCGGGACGAGGCTACGGCGCTGGTGCGAGAAATCATCCTGAAGAAGCGGGTGGAGCTATGACAGAGCGTGTCGACTGACGCTTGGGGATGCCTGTGGGATGTCTGAGGAATGACTGGACTCGTCATGGCGAGCGTGGCCGCGTGACGTCTCGATCCAGGAACACGCAGGACGTAGAGATCCACTAGCTTTAGCCACAAAGGCCACGGGAGTCAGACTGTGTGTGTCTGTGTGTGTGTGTGTGGGAACCATCCTGTGGTTAATGATGACAATCATGATGAACTGTCCTGATAATGACCACTGCTGCAGCTGAAGGATTGTTTAACCATTGAAGTGTTGGATTTCACGAGGCTTAGTCTGTACTTTGTACCATCTATTGCTAATGTTTACATTAAAATCTGATCTCTAAAGGTGAAGCATATCATTTTGGCCCATTTTGACTGATTTGAGAGCAACGATTATTTCATTTAAAGGTCCAGCCTTCCAGAAATGGAATATAATATTCATAAGTACTGACTCTAGAGTGCAGCTTTCTGTTTTTTTGTATTTTGTGTGGCCACTGATAGGAAGGGTCAGTCGGTTGCAATCTGCAACCTCACCTCTAGATGCCACCAGAGACACTTGAGACAGAAGAGGGCTCATTTGAGTCATTTCCTGTATCTGTGTCATGTGGCTTTCACATGCTCAACATCTTTTTTTTTTTATGTTTTTATGTTTTAAAGCAATGGAAAATGGTGAGAGCCACTTAATTAACAGCGTATTAGTGCTGATATTCTGCATCCTGTTGCTGATTTTGTTATTGGACAGTTTATAACAGTTATTTCAGTGTGTTTGTTGCACCTCTCAGTCTGAATATATTTTCTTAAAAAAACCCCGAAAAAAGAAAGAAATGCTTCTCTCGTCGCAAGCACAACCGCAGCTCTGAAAGCTAACCTGCTGAAAGCTAACCTGCTTTTTTGTAAATTTTGTAAAGCCTTCTGGGCCTGCTGGAGTGGATTTAAATGGACAGCTGAAGGGCAGCAGCAGGTAAGCTGGCACACACACAATCAACCAGCTAACAAGACACTGCCTACCAGCCACCCACGATCAGAGAGCTGAAAAACAGTGAGTGCTATTAGGCGATACCAGGAGCTCAATCATTAAAAGTAAGCAAACCATCTGCTGAAGTTGCCTCTACTTCATAATAAACCTCATTTTCTCTTGTGAAAAGTCTCTAAACATCTCAAAATCCTGCAGGATGCTTGTGCCTCTTGACTTGAATGAGTACCAAACCAGTCAGTGCAGTCAAATATAACTGTTGAGGTAGCAGAGCAGTGTGAGCTGGCAACAGAACCGTCAGCTAACATTACACTGCCTCCCAACCAGTCACAGCTCACAGGCCTGCTGTGTATTCAAATGCATGGTCTAGACCTTGCTGAGCTGAATGTGGAGTTTAATGTCCTCTCAGTCTCAGTCTCTCAGGTGAATGAGAGTGGGGCCAGCGGCGGTGTGGGCAGGATGTTGGAGGTCAGTTGGTGGCAGCAGTGGGGAGTGCAGCTGACAGCTGTCAATCAGGAAGCACAGCCAGCAGCAGTACACTGCCACACTGTCACCACCAGCTCAGGGGCGGGAGGGGAGGATGCAGCCGCCACAGTTAGCCTTAAAGTGCTGATTGCCTTCATGCATGTTTCCCCTCTTACCTTGATGGGACAGTGTCTCCTCTTTCCTGTAAAATCTGTCAGCCTCCTGCTCATATTGTCCTGAGAACAAAAAGGCTTCAGTCAAGGTGGTGCACATTATCATCAGAATGAACCAAACTCCCCAAAATGACAGGAATCCCAAGTTTCAACCAATTATTCAGAAGCTTGGGGGTTATTATATTGCTGTTAGAATGAATAGCAGTGAATGACTGTTGCTTTATGAGCTTTTTAATAGTAAAATAACCATATTTTTAGATTTGTGGCTGCAACCAGACAGACGCAGCCATGTGTGTAGAGTTTGAAGTGGTTGCCTGGTAGCAGCAGCAGGTCATAGGTGATAAGGAAACACCTTTTACACAATTTTTTAGCATTATTCCATAAATCACTCACCCAGTCGTTTGAATCCCCGCTTTTCAGACGCATCTTCAATTTCCTTTAAATGAGTAAAACATCTTGCCGTTCCCTCTTAGCCTGTGTGAGGACCCGGTGCTGCCCGGTGCACCTGCTGTCTGCGCTCCTGGACGGACTCCGCTCCTAAATACTCTCCCCGGGCGGACGGCGGAGCGGGAAGCACCGTCCTCTGCCCTGCTATTGGCAGTTAGGTGGAGCTTTTTCTGTGTCTTTGTTGTTTTTAATGAAGCACTCTTGTTCAGGGATGCCCTCCGCGTCCTGGTTTCTACTGGAAACGAATAGACACAGTAAAAAAAAAAAAAAAAGAGCAACGCGGTGATGTTGCAAAGGTGGAGGCGGCGGCAGGTAATCACTTAATAACCCTGACAAGGACGAACTTTTATTTCTTTAGGAGGAGTCAGTCCACACAGTTTATCACTTAACTGCCAGACTCAGGCCTGTTCTATAGCCTCTGAAGAAAACACTCCTCTAAAACTATATGATGATGATATTATTATCATTATTAGGACAGATAAATAGGCATCGTGCCAAAACATTTAAAAGGAAATGAGTCAATATTTATACCTAGGCTATATAGGTCTTTTTTCCCCTTTTCTTTTTCTTAATAATTAAAGGCGGAAATACACCTAATAATAGACACAAGCGAATAACAACAACAATACTTTACCTGGATTAATACTTCCATAGTGACAGTAGGCCGATATTTTGTACTTTTTGTCACGTTGTACGTGATATAAACAAAATCTGCCCTTGTAGCAGCTACTTTACTTTACTTTACTTTACTTTATTTTATTTAAGTTGTTGAGGAAAAAAGTAACAACGACCTTAAAGTAAAAGATATAGAAATGTATGCAAAATATCTTTATTTCATTTATTTTATCGTAAAGTAAAATATTGCTTATCTACAAAATAAGTTCAATTTTGTCATTACATTTTCAGAGTAAAATCAAAAAACGCACCAACACCGACACAAATCACATTAATTCAGCCTGATAAATATTTTGGACTGACAGTCGCCCTGTTTTGCGGGAAGCTGCAGCGTGTCCGCGGGCCACGCGAGCAGCTCTGGCGCTAAGTGGGCTGAACGGCGCGAGCGGCGCACGTTCTCGCCACCTGCCACTTCCATATGCGCTCACACCCCGAGCGCGAGCGCGACAGGTGCGTGCTCTCAGTGGCACGCAGCAGCGGGGCACGCGCTGGCGGAGCAGCTCCAACACGTTCATTTAGGAGACACATAACGAGCTCTGCTGGTTAAACCTTTGATTTTTCCGCACGTATCAGCTCAGATCAATAGGCTGGACGCCTTAGAGGCCATATGTATACTTAACTTGTGATAATTAGCTTGTTTAAGTTGTATAAATCCATTATCAGGGCTAAATATAAGAAGCATTCACAGAATAATAACCACATGTTTGCTTATAAATGTCAATACACATTGCTGCAGGCTGATGTAGGTTTTTATGTTGGCTATTCATTGTCAGCAGCTAAATACACTACTGTAGGGTGTTTTATTATTGGATGTCTGTGTGTTTTTAATATAGGATCGGCAATTTTATGTTCATTTTTAAAAAAAAGTTAATTGGCCTCCTGTCTGTTGTTTTCCTCATTTTATCATTCACAGTGTTGTAGTTTGCTTTAAAACGCACAATATGTCACTCGAACAAGGAAACGGCTTAACTGAGTTACATGTGCCCAGAGGCACCGCTAATTGCACCTTTAATTCTTCCCACCAGGCTCCATCAGCATCCACCCACAGGGGAAAAAAAGAAATGATTTCATTTCGCCACCCTCCTTCCCGCGGGACTCCGCCTGGTTTGCAGCCTCCCTCCGGGTTTGGCTTCAGTCGCCTTAGAAACTCATTGTGTCCGTATTTTCCTTTTCCCCTCCCGCATTGTCCCCCCGCCGTTTGGCGGTAGCTTAACCGGTCAAATGTGTCACAGCCAGCTTAAACAAAGCGTCGCCCCCCCGCGCCCGCTCCCCACGCCGCTGCCGCTCAGGCACAGACGGATTTGTTTGCGGTAGAAGTGGTGTCGAGCTAAGCTGACGTTACACGAGGGCCTGAGCTTTGACAGCAAGCGTCCTGTTTGATTTACGTTGGCAGCAGGACCTCAGATTGTTAACGGTGATGGAGTCTTTGGTCAGCCCGGACCGGCCCTGGGTCAGTCCAGTACCGGCCCTGGGTCAGTCCAGGTCAGGGTTTGTCATGTGGCACATGCAACAGGTGTCCAATCGCTGTAGACACTCCACATTCTGTTTGTCCTGTTTATAGCTCAAACAGGCCTGTTGGATGATTTGATCTAAACAGAAGTTTTAATAGTCAGTACATTTACTCAAGAACTGAAGGCCTACTTAGTTACAAGTTACTTGTACTTTGAGTATCCCCATTTTATGCAGCTTCACACTTCTACTCCACTAAATTTGTCTGACAGTTTTAGTTACTTGTTACTTTAACAGATAACATTTTTTCACACCCTTCCTGTCCAATTTTTCTGATTACCTGAAGAATTAACTGCTCCTTTCTGGGTTCAGAGAATTCTGCTACTTCATAAAATAAGCTACTTAAAACCTGTCCTGGATTATCTGGAAATCTTTGACTGAGGTCCTCAAAAACTGACTTTTTGGAGATACGTGGTTCTCACAGGACAGCGATGCTACAAACACATGATCATTTTATAGAATATGATGCATTGCTGCAGATTAACCTAGTCGACTGTGGAGTGATAATCCATCTTTCCCATCAGTTGTTCATTAGAATGAGCCTAACTTCCCTCTGTGATGAGTCTCTCCATCATGTCAAAGTGAAGTGTCAGGCCTGTGTTTCTCTATCTCCCTATCAGGATCCTCTTATCTTCATTTGTGTTGTTAAAGCCAGTGTTGGTGGCGGCAGCGGCAGCATGCACTGTAAACTGCCCCCAGCTCGCGGCCTGCAGTGCTGCCTTCACCGCTCTTGAGCAAACAGGCCCGGGTTTGGGGAGTTTAAACAGGTGTCTGACCTGGGATTCGACATTGTCCTCTGGTCCGCTCTGCCTCACACAGACCCACGTTTTTACAGCTAAAGCCTTCAGCGGTGAGGCTGAAGGAAGATTACATCACAGATACCTAAAGGTCGGAGGGTCACATCCTCCTCAGATAAGTTCAACTCTGTTTGTTTTGATTTCCTCTGTTTTTTCTTCTTATCCACGTTTAAAAAATATTATTGACAGTTAAAACGGTAGAACAGTCAACACTTGATATTGCAGCCAGCATAATTTGTTCCTACTGCTTAATTGAAGAGTAAAAAGGGTAAACAATCAAGATTGTTTAATTACTGCCTGTGTACTTTGCAGTGTAATTAAAAGATTTACTATTTAACATTAAACAGGAGCTGCACCTGCCTCTATATGTTATTATGAACATATATAAAGCATATATTATTACATGACATCTTGATATTATAACTTTTCTTCCTCTGATGACGGAGCCCATCTGTTTAACAGTAATCCCACCATTTGAGTTTAGAGAGATTCTCCATATTTTATTGTACAACATTTTAGCAGCATGTCATCACTGTGAAATGTGTTACACCATAATTGTTTGATTGGTTCTGCAGAATATCCCTTTTTTTTTTAACACCAAATCCCAGTACTGTACCAAAATGGTAGCTCCCTTGTTCCCCATTGTCTTGTACCTCCACCAGTAAGCACCAGTAGGAATCGGTAAGTATTGTATTAGTACCTCTTTCAGCAAAAGTAGCCTGTGGCTTGTATTATAAAGAAGTTTTTTGGGAAAGGTGTGACAGATTTAATACCTCAACTCTTTTTGTAGTGTTTATACAGCTGAAGTGTTACCAGCATGGGCTAAAAGGCCAGTAAATCATGCAATCTGAAAAAAAAAAAACTATTTCAATTTCCAAAAAGAAGGATCCAAACAATGATGTTGGCTGCGATGCATCATGAGCGAACGCTCTTTTTCAGACCACACAGTCACTCAGACAGAGACAAAAGGGGAAGGAAGTGCCTGCTTCTTGAATGAGGTCATGGGGTCACATTTGTTTCACTGCTCAAACAAGAAAAGTTCACGTTGAAAACAGTT
The DNA here is from genome assembly GCF_017976325.1 of Chelmon rostratus. Taxonomy (NCBI): domain Eukaryota; kingdom Metazoa; phylum Chordata; class Actinopteri; order Chaetodontiformes; family Chaetodontidae; genus Chelmon; species Chelmon rostratus. Next base: position 14,285,133 of record NC_055662.1, on the reverse strand, counting down.
TCTTTCCATTTGTTTAAATATCGCCTCAAGTCCTGTTTCCACAATAAAAATCTCTCCAAGTCAGCTTTACAAAACATAACTTTTATTTCCAAACTTGTGAAGTCATTTCCATTTTCTGAGGCAAAACATATTGTGAGGTGTAAAAATAAACATGACATTGCACCATTGTTTGGCTAGATCATTACATTTTGAGGCATGTAAACAGAAAGACAAAGAAAAGAAAAGCTCGGGCAGTATTATTTCCTTTGTCAGGCAGCACCTCTGACTGATTAGCTTGCAAGCTACCTGAGGAAGACATCATTTAATCATTCACAGATATCACTATAGATTATTAGTTAGGCATTAACAGTCGCTGCCCACCCACACTTCCTTCCAGTCTTGAGTAGACGCATGGCACTGTCAAATCACTCATTAGAAGCACAACTGGATCCAAGTATACATTTGTTAACCCTGGTTTCAGCTGTGGTTGGGAACCCAGCGAAAGCGGTATCCTCCTTGCTGAGTCCTCGAGGTGAAGGCGCGTCCATGAGGGAACACCTGAGTCCTTATGGTGCAGTGTTCTCTAACAGAGGTTCTGAAAGACGAGACGCTCTGTTCAGGCTCTGCTCCGTCCCTCACCACGCTGCTGTCTTTGGAAAAAGACGTCTGCAGGCCCGAGAATGCGCCATACATGCGTATGGTCTCTGGTTCCTGCTGTAGTCTTGTTCCTGTAGCAGCGCCGTGCAGGACAGCATTGCAGCGGCTGCTGATGTCCCTCAGCATGTCCTCCACTGAGTCGGAGGACTCTGTTTCGTATCCTTCATCCAGCCGCTGCCGCTTGCAGGGACTCAGTGAGGTTTTATCACGGCAAGGCAATGCTGGCTCTCTCACATGTGGGTCCCTGACTGTCATCAGTTTCTAAAAGACAACGACGGAAGCACAAGACAGACATAAAGATTAGGGACAAGAGGTTTTATTGTGTCCAGGATGAAAGCGTGCGCACGCATTCGGTCGTGTACTCACTTCAAGCACTGAAGCCAGGTGCTTTGCACGGCTGGCCAGCTGCCTGAGGTGAAGGTTTCTCTCCTGAAGGGAGTCGATCTCTTCCTGTTTTCTGTGAAGAGTCTGATGGAGCTGCGGACACACAGAGACACATATTTATGATGAGTCATGCTGACAGAGTCCTTCCCTTTACCTCTTTTTGTACTATTGTTGTAATGCAGACACTGTATGAGTATGCTGTTTCAAAACACTGTTGCACCTCAACTCCACTCTTAGTGATGTTAACTGATTTACAAAACTCTCACGGGCAAACTCTATTAAATCAGTCTGGGTTAGATAAATAAGAACAAAACCCCAAAACAAACTCCAGGTATTTTTCTGAGCATTATTTTGGAAACATAAAGTGTTCACACAACAGAAGGACTGTAGCTGAGTCAGTGAATGACTGAAAGTGTCAGTTGATTTGTGAAAAGGTTCATCAGCAGGGCTTTGGGATTTCTAACATATCAAAAATAGCACTTGTTGCATAATTTAGACTTATCTTAACACAAACCACATATAAATAATGCCTTATGGTGTGCAACACAGGCATCAAGTCACTCTGTTACACTGTACATTGGTCATAAATCTCACAGACAGGACTTACCTGATTGTTGAATTCTATGGAATTGCCCAACGCCCTGCCTTGGCACTGGGTGAGGCCCTTCCACAGAGCTCCATCTTGGGCAGGTGGGTTGCCTGCTTCTGTGGTGGAGTGAACCAAGCTGTCCTCTGGAGAGAAGTAGCGCTGAGGGGTGAGGGGAGGTATGACACATCCCTGAAATGACACCAGTTCAGCTGGAGACAGGCTGCTCTCCAAAGTGGCAGGAGAATCTGACAGAGGAGACAAACACCCAGGGTTCAGTCTACATGCTCGAAAAAGATCATGGTACATAGCAGGCATCTCCACAGCAGGAGATTTGCTTCGCTTTACTCACCTGCCATGAAATCCAGAGCATAATCCCCAAAGTCTTGGTCATCTGCATCAGATTCATTCACCTGTGGGCGAGAAACACTGACGATTAAAAGACATAAATGTGTTAAAATCTCAGTCAGCAAAGAAATCAGTGCAGCCCCGCACCTGAAAATCCCACCACGCCCAAGCGGCGTGATGCGGCTGTATGGCGGAACATGTCTTGGTGGTCATTTCAGTGAGTGTGCCGTCGCGTACTGTGTTTTGGACGCACGGTGAGCTGTGCCAAAGAGGCTGCTCGTGGACAAAACGAGCAGCGGTCCGGCCAATTAGCGGTAGCCTGCGTGTCACGAGTAAACAGTCTGACTGCAGGATTCCAGCACATCATGTCAAACATTAACCGCCTAGAAGTGATAAATATCTGCCACCACATAATCTCTCTCTGTCAGACACAAATTGCTAGGCATGAAAAATCGAATGTCACATAAACATGTAAAAATAAGGGACTTCTGTCTGGTATTGGTGAGTTTTTCTCCTCACCTGAGAGCCGAGGGGGTCGCTCTCTCTTCTCACTACAGACGCGCAGTCTTCCAAATCGTCCCATGCAATTGTTGAAAAAGCTGCAGGGCGACAAAAAGCGTGGCTGCATGACACAAGCCGTCTTTTTACGCACACGCGTGCATGAAGTTCAGTCACGTCAGAGATGCGCATACCTTGTTCGATGTCGCAGGGGAGCTCCACGTGCACAGAGACTGGACTGCTGCTTCTTGGCACCAGCACCTTGCCCTGCAGGTAGAAAGTTTGTTCACAGCACTGAGTGGGGCTGAGTTGCGTGCATTAGGGTAGAAATAAAGATCTCATACCTTTTTGCTGACTGCAGCTCTTCTCCCCTGTTGGCCCATTTGGTTGGGGCAGATGGCACCAAACACCTTTCTGTGTCTCTGCATCTTCGTCAGCTCGGCTCTGGCTGCAGGACAGGAGGGTTTGATTTATGGCTGATATAGACGAAATTCTCCCGGTTTGTGTCTCTCCATGCCGCGGCCCCATAGTTTTGGCCCAATCAAAGGCACTTATTTGGTCTCCAGGGAGTGACAGCGTCCTCGGAGATTAAACTGGTGCAGACTGACGGTTTTCTGGTCTGAAGTGTGAAGTGGTACCGCGCGTAACGGCGCCATTACAGCAGGCGCTCTCTCTCTCTCTCTCCGCCTGCGGCCAAATATTCAAATATTCCCTTCGCCCCGCTGTAGGCTTCTTCCAACCATGTCTGTTTTATAAAACTAAGCTAACACCTTAGCTTTAGTCTTCATAGTGTTCATGAGACAGACCAGCCAGTTGGCACAGTTGAGGCAGTTTGTGCAGCGGGTTATCTCATTTTACGTTATTATCAATAATTCTTTGTTTTTTTCATTCTCAGCGCGTAATTTCTATCCAACTGTGCGTAAAACACCCACCAAAATTAAGTCAGTCTTGCTGCTACGTGGAAAAGGAAAAGGGCAATTACAGCAGACAGCTCAGCAAACACTGGTGACAAATGCCTCGATTAGTAAACAAACAAGAGTAAGCCGTGTTGGCCCTTAACGCTGAATGCACCTGTGTGGTCGACACTGTGTCAGCAGGTCGAGATGCCACGCGTAATGGATTATCAGAGAAAGCCTCTCAGTTGACCAGGCTTTGTTGGCGCTGTTCCGTTTTATCAAGCAGGGATGCAAAACGATGTGCGTAAACTGACCTCCATGCAGGCAAGCAGCCTTATATAAGCAACAGTCTATAAGCCACAACAATCACTTATACGGTGAGAAAAGTGTTTGATTCAGTTAAAATCCCTGAGGAGATTTTTTTGACACTCAAATTTAGATTTATGTCAGTCTGCACGGGTGGACTCTTGCAGTCTGCTTGTCAGCAATCTCCCAGAGTATAGTTATTATATTTAGAGTGAACTTTGTAAAAAGTAAAAAGTAGAAGAGCTCAGAAGACTGATACCACAACCCCCTGCTTATGCCCATTCAGCCCAAACATGTCAACACAGACAACATTTGCATGTGGTGGTGCAATATGTTAAGTTTCATTACTTCTTATTCATGCCATCCAGTCTTCATGACGTCTGGACAGACTTATGTGATTTTCATTAAACACCAACTGAGTTTGAATCATGGCTTCGTATGTTATTATTCATTGAGATACCCAGACAAGTTCATTTTACTGATCAATAATTTTATTATAAAAACAACAACAACAATTAATTACAGCACATTTTTCCAGCTCCTTTATTAAAGGGGTTGCAACAGCAGTGGAACTCATAACCCTGCAACATGCAAGTCAGTGCATATAAAGTGAATCATGACTTTGATTTAGAATGAATTAAAATGAACAGAATATATTAATATACTTCATTGATGAACAATAATATAGTAGCAATAAATACAAATCTATGCTAAGTTGTAAAACACTCGTTGGCTGTAATCAACAGATTGTCAATTAGGCATACATGAAGTTTACATAAGTTTGCATAAGTTTGCATAAACAGCAGTCTACTTCTGAGCCTCTTCTTAAAATAACTCCAAGAACATCACTTCCTGCAGTGGAGGGGAATTTGGCATTTGGCTGTATGGTGGCACACCTGTAGTCACATAGTAGACATCACTTTCAATGTCTCCTGGTTTAATGACACCAACAGCTTCAGGTTGTCTTTGCATTCCTGGGCCAGATTGTGGTTGTAGCTCCCCTGGCTCACAGACAGGAAGTGGCCCCCGAGAGAGACCAGAGAGTCACCCTCAGATGGTTGGGTAGAAGCCGTTTGGGTACATAGTTCATGAACAAAGCTGCTGCATTGGTCTTCATGTGACTGGATGGTTGCGTGCTCAACAAGCCCTTCGTCATTTTTCAGTAAGTCACTGGCCAGCCTCAGTGCACAGCTTGCAGTCAGAGATGGTGGGTATTTGTTGAAAGCATAGTCTGCTAGACTCAGCTCGCATACCTTTCGTGCCAGGTTGCTGCACTGCCTGGGCGTCTTTGTGTTTGGATTCATTCTTGCAAACCGGTCGCCACCTGTGTTCTCAGACACAAGCTGGGCTGCCTCGATGCAGTTGGTGTAATAGTCCAGGAAGAAGGCCAGGGTGGGCGCAGCAAGGCAGAAGTTGAGACGGAGAAGGATGAGACACTCCATGTTGCAGAGCTGCTCCTTTGTGAAGGCGTCGCAGCAGAACGACAGGAGATGGCTGATCCGCGGTGAGCACACCTCCACCTGGGTGGATGAAGAGAAAGGGAGCGAGTTACAGTATTTTGCATGGCATCCATCTGCTCCTAAGCATTTAGCACACTCAGAGAACAAGAAGCACCTGTTTACTGGCTAGCAGGAGTGCAGTGACTCCAAGCAGCTGGAAGCAGTCGGCAGCCACCGGGGTGGACGCCAGGAACCTGTCCACGATGTTCACTGCCAGGCAGCAGCACTCGAAGGACAGACGGAAATGTTTGTGTACAGGGATGAGCCAGCTGACAAGTGTACAACGTGCCTCTGCAGTCAGCTGCAAAAAAAATCAGTCAATTAGTTTGAACAGCAGATCGAACATAACACCTGTTGAAAAAGGAGGATTTTAGTGACAGTTACTTAAAGATGCCATGAGTTTGTCCTCTTTAAGTGCATAAAAATACTACTTTTTTTTTTTTTTTTGGTTTAGCCTGCTATTGTATCTTCGTACCAGGATTTCACAGATATTTTCATGCCATGATCCCCAAGCAGTCATGCATTCAGCCACTACTCTATGGCTATGCAGAGATATTGACAGGTAGATAGTGAAGAGTATATGATAGGTTATCAAAAGGTCAACAGTTGGAATAACTGGTGCCACAGTAAACTATAAAAGAGTGCAATGTATTGGACAATTTTACTATTCTGAAATATTGGCTGTCATAAAACAGCACATTCCATTTTTTCCAATCATGTACATAAATTAACTATTATTTAAGATGACAATATAATACTTTTGGGTTCCAGATGTTTTGGATTTGCATTTGATGACTTCAGATGCAAATGTGAAAAGTAAACTGAAATTTTGGTAGACAGTAGGTAAACGATTTGGCAGAAAAGAAGTAGATATTCTTACAAATAGTAAAAATAAATAAATAAAAATAAAAATAAAAATGTAGGTGTATATAGGTGTCTAGTAGCCTACTTGTGGCTGGCGTGCCAAGCTTTTGCAGGGATGAAACTGCGCCTCTTTCTCCCTCTGGATCGTGTAACCGATGTCACCGTACTGGAGGTACCAGGTGGACAGCTGCCCGGCAGGAGGCTCGTCCGACCGGTGCGGGGACACTTCGATCGGAGCAGGGGATGATATCGGGGAAGAGCCCAGGTCTTCATCGAAACCGGAGTCACTCAACTTGGACATGAGTGTCTGCTTTCTGTACCGGATAGTCTGCCGCTGCTGGACCGGTGTAAGCGCTTCTTTCGGAGGAGATGCACCGGTTGTCCGTCTCCGTTTCTGAACAGTCCCGGAGCCACATTCACCGTTTACAAATGACACCATCTCCGGTATCTCTCACTGGAGCCCGTTTACACACCTGCGACCACTGGCTGTGTGTTACTGGCGCCAGGTCTTTCATGGCAGCTTTCCACTGGGAGCACGTTTTTTCCTAGGATGGCGAAGTTATGTCCCACCCCAATCTGTCTCTGATTGGCTGATTGTCCTAGGTAGGAGGTGTGCGATTGGGTTAGAATAAGCCAATCAGGGGCAGAGTCGGCCCGCTCATGCCTTCAGCATCCTGGGAAAAGAAATCGCCTCGTGGATAAGGATGGGGGGGAGTTTTCCCGGGGTCTACCCCGCTAATACAGGGCACCTTTCTCCCGTCACCTGGGCAACCGAGCTTAAACAATCGCTTGTTCCATGTAAGTAATTATCCTAAGCCCTGGACCATATGTTCAACCTTTTGCTGTCTGTAGGCCCACTTCATGAGACAAAGAAATGTGATCTCATACCGAGAATGTAACCAAATGTTTCACTGGGAATATGAATTTCAGATGAGATAACATTTATCTATTAGTGAAATGCAAATTATGGCTTCATTTGTGATGTTGTGTGTGAAACTGCTGTTTTATTTGCCTTAACATTTCACATGAAGTCACTGAAAACCACATGGGCCTGTGTCTTTCACATGTGGAGTGATGTCCCACAGGTGATGCTTTGTTTGTTACAATGGCAATGTTTGGCAAGTATAATGTACCACAATCAAGTTTAAAACGCATATATACACAGTATATAGGCTGTTACATTGCTAACTATCTTACTTTATATAATCCACATTTATATCAGAGTATATGATGCTCATCTATTTAAAGCTAGTACTTTTTCATGAAACGTTTACATTCTTTCATCTTTATATACAATTTTGACTATAAATGCTAATTGTCAAGCAGAGTCATAATAGTAAATAATCAGAGTGAGTCATAATAGTAAATAATCAAGGAACCACAGGATGTGGGGTCAAATGGCCCACACTATCCTCGCAGCTTGCACACCATTACAAAGGAAAGTTTTTGTAGTTGATTTTAAAATGCAAAATAGGGGAGTTATTCACATGTCTTCTTTCTGAATTTAATTCCTTTCAAAACGGAGCAGCAGCAGCTGCTGTAAACCCCAGCTGCTAAATGGTGCCACAAGGTGCCACAGAGTGCCATACGTACGTGATACACGCAGGCCTATATTTCTATATAATCGTTTCTACACGAAAATGTGCTTGTTGTAATAATAGCAACAACAATAATTTAAAATTAAGAAACGTATAACAATAGTAACACTTGAAAAACAACAGTAGGGATTTTGTGGAGATTGAGGTTACGTCATTATTTATCCATAAGATTGCTCCAAGTTTAGTTTCAAAAGTTTCCTCGACTGTGTTTCAATTTGCTGCCTAGGTGCAGGTAGTAACAATATCACAATACTTTACGATGCTAGAATGGTTTTGTTTAATTAAAAAAAAAACAGAGTGATCGGTGCTATTTTTGCAGGGGGCGGAACGCTCACCACTACAAAACAGACAGCCTGCACGTCACCTTTCAAACTCCAGTGCGAGACAAGCGATCATGCCTAGTCAGACCTGAACAAGGCTTCAGGCATGCCCTTTGTGCACGTACAAAAGGTATTTAAATTACTTTAATATTTTTGTGGATAATTAGCGGTTTTGCTGATGGCTGCCTTGACCGCAGCTGCAGGGTGAACAGCTAAACATAAACTGTAAAATAATAAACAGTAACGCTAGCTATCACTAGCTGGGTAGCTAGCTGTTAGGCGTCCTAGCAAGTAAGCTAAATACCAGCATTTAACAGTAACGTTAGCTGAGCTATGGACGGCTGTGTGGCAAGTTAGCTAGCGTGAAATTTGGTGACTAACACTGATTCATTGTCAGCGTGTTAGTTACATGTGCGGTGAAGTTATACGTCGTCAACTCGAGGAAGAGAAAGAAATAAACGCTTGAGACAAATCAGACTGCAGAAGCTAGCAAGCTGCCGTTAGCTTACGCTAACACCATGCCATAACAAGCTCCATTAGTGAGCTAGGTTAGTAGGCTAGCGTTCCAGTTAGCAAGGTAACTTGAGTCGTAGGGTAACCTTATATTACATGTGTACGTAAACAGTCACCGTAGTTGACCTGACGGTGATTTTATATTAGTAATATGTGTGGTAACATGAGAAGCATCAATGTTAACAGTAATATAAGTGTTTTCCACAGGGGTCAGATTTTCAGCTCAGAACCGTCAACGTTCAGTAAAAGAGGAGTTTGCAGAACTCCGACAAGGCGACAACTATGATACACAACATCAAAATAACATTACTTATTGCTAGCTAACTGTCATCTGTTGCTCTACTTAATCGGGCGCTGAGTTCTGTTTTTGGCTGTCATTTATTCCGCTGTAAATTTCTGCAACAGTCTGGTCTGAATGTAAAGACTTCACATTCAACAACAACATACAACAGCAACAAATATAACATTATGCTGCTGCAAAGAAAGGACTTCAAAAGTTTTTCAAATTATCCTGTTGGCATTCAGTTTGGGCCTAGGATGTTGTGATTACATAAGGACTATTTCTATATTAACTGAACATTTCATCTTGCAGTTTTAGTTTAAGTGAACCATGGAAAACTCGGGCAGGCCTTACCGAGTTAGACAAGGTGGCTGGGAGAGAGGAGCAGCAGCAGCAGACAAGGCAGAAAGCTGGAGAATCCAGGACCAGGGTCGGGGGCAGAACTTCAGATTAGATGGGGGTCAGCAGGGCAAGAACCAGGGTGGACCCTACCGGGCCAGTCCCAAGAAGGGAGGACTGGGGCCTGTGAGCTACTCACCTGGTGGATTCAGAGGTGGTCACAGCCCTTCGCAGAAGGATGAAGTCCGGTGGTTCTCAGGTCCTGAGAACAGTGGTGGGAGTCGAGAAGATAACTGGAGAGAGCGCTCACAGCAGCAGAGCTGGAGGAGGAGTTCGCAGGGAGAAGGTCCAAAGGAGGACAGGGAGCAGGGAAGGAGAGAGGCCACTGATAGCAGTGCTCATAAATCAGGTGAGTATTTGGAAATTAGAGTCTGGGGAAGGAGTGGAACACAAAACAACAAAAAAATTTGAAAGTAAGCGGTGATCTCATTGGACACTTCTAAAAATGAGGTGCACTGTGATTCTTTACTCCCCTACAACCCTGATCCTGCTCACAGTGATGTACTGTATGTTAAAATCTAGCGTCTGAGTCTGACTCTAAGAACTGGCTATACTCCATCATCCATGACATATGCATATTACTGATGAACAATATTTCCACAAAAACATAGCAAACACATTTTTCACATGTGTATTACTTTCCAAAGGGAGAAGACGGAGGAATAGAAACAAAAAGAAAGCTTTCGCTGAAGAGAACAGGGGCCTTGAAGAGACCACACTCTCAGCCAAAGACCTGCAGAGCCTACGACAGGCTGAGAGACGGCTTAACAGAGATGAGATCTACTGTGTAAAGAAGGTACAGACTCATGGTGTGGTAGCCCAAATATATAGCCTTATTCATATTAGATTGAGAGCTGCAAGGATTTGTTGATACATTAATTAGTCATATAAATAATCAGCTGGTATTTTGATAATTGATCAATTGTTTAAGTTTTAAGCAAACATGCCAAAAAACTTGCAAATTCCAAGTTCTCAAATGTGAAAATTTACTACTTGGTCTCACATTCTGATAAATTTAGTGTTATTGGTTATTGGACTGTTGGTCAGACAAAACACAATTAATGCTCTAGGTTGTTTTGTTGGCTGTTTTCTGATGTTTTATAGACTAAATAATTATCAATTGAGGAAACAATCTGCAGATTAGTCAATAAATTTAAATAGTCATTAGTTGTAACTCTGATTTGCTATGTCTTTTTTTTAATAGCAGTCAAACCTAATAATGCATTCTTTCTGAGAGTTGTTTCAATGATACAATAGTTAATATGTTTATGACGTACAACTGAGTTAAGGACATCCATAGCAGTGTAATTATTGCAGCTGTTGTCTGATATCTGTACTTTCCTCTTTTTTAAATTGGTTCAGAGGTCGCACAGCAATCCTGGTGCACTTTACACCTGCACTCTGTGTGATGTTCCCCTGGAATCTCTGTCTGATGCTTACAGGCATATCAGAGACAAACGGCATAAGAAGAAGGCCAGGGTGAGAAATGGCAAAACATCATTTACACCATTACATTTAATGATGCTACTGTACTGTCATTGTGCTGCTAAAGTCTTTATGCATTCAAAACTTGATGAACTCCTTTTTGCTCGTGTGTGTTTATGTTCATAGGAACGGCAAGAGCAGGTGATGCTGATTGAGATTCTGCCTCCTGGTCCAGAGCAGATCAGTGCAGTGAGCGCTGCATTAGAGGCTGTTGTTCGGGAACATGGGATGAATGATGAAGATGTTGAGAGGAGACAATGTGTTGTCTCTATCATGCAGGACCTCCTTCTATCCGCCCTGCCTGGTAAGTCATGCAAGGACAACATATTCATTTGGTGAGACATGACCTGAATTAATCCTGATGGAGATATTGCTTTGTAGCAGTCAGGCTGTTTATTCTGAGTTATTTTTTATTATAGATACTATTATTCCCTCTCTTTTTCTCATCTGTAGAGATCAGGCTCAGACTATATGGATCATCTTGCACTAAGTTTGGATTTAAGGATTCTGATGTCAACATTGACATTCAGTATCCACCTCACGTGAGTAGCCCAGTGTGAGTTTGATGGTGTGAATACTGTTTTGTTTTTAATTGGGTTTCCTCAGTTTTCCAAAAACACTGCCACCACTTCTCAGGAAAAAAGAAAAAAAAAAACAGCAAGTCAGGACATGCAAGTTATAATGTTACAAAGTGTATGTTACAAGAGTCACGCCACAAGATGCAGTTCAGGATGAGACATTATGTAAAATCATAAAAACATTTTAGTTCAGCATTCAGCTCTGATATGACTTTATGTGCACAGTTTTGGCATAATTGTTGGCAAAATTTTTCTGTTGCTCTAATTTTGCATTCATTATGTTACAAGCTTTAAATGTGATTGTTTAGTGGTTCATATGTCCTTTTTTATATTGTATCTATGTTGTATGAAGGCTTTGAAATGGAATGTATTCACAGATGCATCAGCCAGACGTCTTGTTGTTGGTCAAGGAGAGCCTCTCTGTTAGCCGTGAGTCACCTCTTACTCATTTAGCTGCTTTTTTCCTGGTTAGAATGTAAAAAATATGACCATAGATAAATCAGTCATGTGAGTGCTATGGAAGTTTTAAATTTAACATGTCTTGTTTTGTCCTCAGCTCTCTTCGTTGATCTGGAAGCTGATTTTCATGCCAGGGTGCCTGTGGTCATCTGCAAAGAGAAAAATAGGTGGGCGTCTCCCACAATTATGGGGTTATTTGATTTGCATGTTGAATATTAAACTATATGATTGAGAAAAAAAAGTTGTGATCTTTGACATATTCAGGCTGAAACTACCGAAATGGGTTTTTGTACATGCACTGAGGGATAAAAAGAAAGAAGAAGAAGAAAGTAGCTGATATCACCTTTGTATTACCACATGCACAAGAGCTCTAATGAAAACTGAATTTGTTATTTTTCTGAACAGTGGCCTGGTCTGCAAAGTCAGTGCAGGGAATGAAAACGCCTTCCAAACCACCTCCTATCTTTCTGCTCTGTCCAATCGGGAGCCTCTCCTCCTCCCACTGGTTTTGGGCCTCAGACGCTGGGCCCAGGTATGTTCAGCTGATACCTTGACCTTTTTTTCACATTTGCCTGGCAATTCGTAAAAGGGGCAAGCGTCATGTTTTGTTTTTAATATGTGTTGTTCCTGCTTCTTGCTTAGATCTGCGTGATTGACCGAGCAGAGGAAGGTGGGCTTCCACCTTATGTCTTCGCCCTCATGGTTATCTACTTCTTACAACAGCGCAAAGAGTCCCTCTTGCCTGCTTACCTAAAACAAGAGGTGTGTTTCTTTTCATCTCAAGCCCTGACACCTTGAAAAGAGTTTGTCTGGAGCCCTGTTGGTCATTTGTCATTAGTTGTTTTCAGTGGAAACTAATCTAATCCTCTGATTGTCTTTAGATTAAGGTGTTTTCCCTCAGCAGGCTGTCAGACTTCAATCTCACACATGTAGAGGATGGATATTTACACTGGGCTTACACCCCGTCCTCCAAAGAGTCATCACAGCCAGCAGAGGGCTCCTCTATAAAGGGAAAGGTAACTATGAAGACTCTAATGTTGTTTTTTGTCGCGTTCGTTCCTTATATTTGACAGTTATATATATGTATTGGTTTTATAGTTTTGATGATGACTGTGCTTTTTATAGATCAGACCTTTTGATTTTTTTGCACCTCAATAAAACAAGAGATTTTGAACCTCCTGATACCATAGATTATGTATTGTAATGAACATCCTGCCCATTATTGTTAATGTAAAAAGTAGATTTGTCATGTTCTGCCACTCAAAATAAATTGGAAGGCAGCCAAAATACAGAAAATTGGTCCTGAAGGCAAGATTGATTGTGTTTGGTAGTAACGTATATGTGTCTGTTTTAGTAGTGGAGCTAAGGAATGCATAACATGATCTTTTAATCCACAATCCTAGCACCTAAAAGTATGTGCTGCTTGATTTTTTTCCTTGCAGGTTGCGCTCATGTTTCAGAGCCCTCACCCACCTGTGGAAATTGGTGTTCTTTGGGTTGAAATACTACGCTTCTACTCGCTGGAGTTCAACATGGCTGACAATGTGATCAGTGTGCGGACCAGTGCTGTCCTCTCCCGAGAGATGAAAGACTGGCCGAAGAAACGCATCGCCGTGGAGGGTCAGAAACTTCTCATTTGAATTGAGAATTTGAAAGTTTTTGCTTTTGGATCCTTGAGATAAACACACAAATATTTCATGCATTGATATGTTTTTGAAGTGAAAAGGGAAAATCCATTCTATCGTCACTCTTTTCTTTAGTTTTGACTAATTATTTTTACAGTACACAGGACTAGTGGACCTATGCTAATGCCAAGGTTAATACATAAGTAAAATAAAATAAATGCCACTTTTGTATTTCCATATTCAGAGTTTAAGTCTATCCCAGTCATTAATGGATATGTTAATACTGCTGATTTTGTCAACGGTATTCTAGGATTTTGTTGATAGGCTGACTTCAGTGGTACTGAAAAGGTCTTAACACCACATAACCCTATATTTGTTAATACGTCTATTAGCTTTTGACTTTGATTACTGTTACATGGTTTAACTAATCTCTCTGTTTCTGTGTTCAGACCCATTTGCTGTGAAGAGGAATGTGGCCCGCACAGTGAACAGCCAGCAAATGTACGAGTACATCCTCCACTGCCTCAAAACCACGTACAAGTACTTTGCCCTGCCGCTCAACACGCCAGCTAGTAGCAAGCCCCAGGCACAGTGTGGACCCATTAAAGGGGCAAATGCCAAGACTTTGAATGAAGAGATTGTACCAGATTTCAGTCAGCTAAGCATTCAGTCACAACATGCAAATCAACCTAAAGCTGTAGAAAATGGTCCTGAAGACTCTGATTGCATTATTGAAGAAGAGGAGGAAGTTGAAGAATTCAGTGACTCTGATGAAGAGAGAGAGAAGGAAAAAGTGGATCTGGGCAAAAGCAGTCTGTCTGAGGATGAGGAGGATGAGGATGTAGATATTGATGTGGACATGCTCCACAGACACCACTTGGACAGCTTCACCACAGAGGATGAGGAGATTTTCCCAGTGGATGAGATCTCCGGGGAGGAGCTTTTGTCTGATGAGGAGGGTCCCGATTTGGACACACCTGGTTCAGTGGATGAAGAAGAGGAGGAGGAGTTGGCACCTGCGAGCCTCTCACCTCCACCTGTAGAGGATACAGTTAAAGATGAGAGCCCAGAAAATACAAACCTAAAACAGAGGAAACTGTCTTATCAATTCACCAGGCAGGCTTTCACCAGAGGGAAGGTAATGCATAGCCTCGTGGTTCTTTTCACTTTTCATACAGTTCTTATGAAAAACTTTCTGGAGTTCTTAAGGGTTCTTAATCTTATAGAGATTGTGTGGAAAAAAAACACACAACAGCAAGTTTGACACTGAAGTGAACCTTTTAAAAGTTCAGTTCTAGTCATCTGAGTTGTAGGTGACTGGAAGGTAAACTAGAGAAGGAGTTTTAGCAAATAAGCTTCATGCTGTGCATCATGCAATTTAAACTCCTTTTGGTCTATCTTAGTCACACATGGTCGTGTGCAGCTTGTGCAAGCGTGACGGACATCTGAAGAAAGACTGTCCGGAAGACTTCAAGAAAGTGCAGCTGGATCCTTTGCCCCCAGTAACACCAGAGTTTCTCAGTGTCCTCAACAAAGTCTGTGAGCAGTGTTACAGTGAGTATTCTCTGCTTGCATAAGAGTTTTTGGTCTGAAGTGTGACAATATTGTCAATGAAATATGTTTCCTACCTGGTCTGTTTGCTTTTTAGCCGACTTTGCCCCAGGGGAACTGGAAGTGGGTGTAAGAGAGCACATCCTTCAAGACCTGGAGACCTTTGTTAGACGACAGTTTGCTGGTGAAGTAAACCCCCATCTTCTCTGTTTAGCATCTGTAGCTTTTTAAACATAAACTAGCTTGTGTGTTTTTAAAAAAAAAAAAAGACTTATCCTAACCCTTAACCCTAACCATTAACCACTGATGCTGCATTCACATGGATTCAAGCCGGATATCATTTTAGCAGATAAGAGTAGGATGGTAAAATTAGGTGAGGCCGGCAGAGAATACTGTCTACAGCGGGCATGTCCAAACTATTCCATAAAGGGCTGTGTGGCTGCAGGTTTTCGTTCCAACCAAGGAGGAGCACACCAGCCCATTTAATTTGCTGAGCTCAGTCTTCAGCTGATAACTTAGTGATCCCTTGATGTTGATTGGTTGGCCTGGTGTGCTCCTCCTTGGTTGGAACGAAAACCTGCAGCCACATGGCCCTTTGTGGAATAGTTTGGACATGCCTGGTCTACAGTAACGAAAGATGGCATTGCCATCCAAAATTTAAATATTTAACATTTTTGCCGTCCTCTGCAATGAAATTTACAGCCAGATGTTGCTCCCTCACACAAGGAGAAAACATGGGCAATGTGGTCAACAAGGAGCAACTTATATTAATATAGATTATAGATAGATTAGATGTAATAATACATCTAATAATTAATAATTCTTTGTAAACAGTAAGAATAACTAAAAAAACATACAGTCATGCAGGTTTTGTTTTGCAGCCGTGCCATTCTGTTGGACTGTTTTTCCTGTGCTATCCAGGAGGTCTTGCCCGTCTTCTGTCTGCCTGAATCCACATGAATGCAGCATAAGATGTTGTAGAATACAATTAGTGGATTCATGTTGAAATAGGCAAATCCTCTTTTTGGATGAACAGGAGCTCGGCTACAACTGTTTGGATCATCCAAAAACGGCTTTGGCTTCAGGCAGAGTGACCTAGACATCTGCATGGTGCTGGAGGGACAAGAGACCATTGATGTAAGTTATCTGTTAAACTGTGCAGGTGAAGATAGTGTGATTCATTCTTATCTCTAATCCATAAAATATATCTGTTCATGAATTTCTTGCACAGGATGTTCACTGCATCACTATAATTGAAAGCCTGGCGAGACTGCTGAAGAAACACACAGGTTGGTAATAAGTCATGGTAGTTTTATTTATGTAGCCCAAGATCACAAATTTATAGTTTACAGTCTGTGCAGTTTACAACATCCTCTACCCTTAGACCCTCAGCTCTGATAAAGAAAAACTCCCCAAAAAAACCTTAAATTCTGTTTGCTAACAGATATGAGTTGATGATAACAGACAATTTGGCATTCATGTACTTCAGTGGCTCACAGCAGATTCTTAATGTTAAATTTCATAGTAGTCTGTTCCACAATTTGACAAATTCCTTGTAAAGTAAGATGTCGAGTAAAACACAAAATGTCAATGCATCCCTTACTTGCACCTTGTCATCAGGTCTGAAGAACATCCTGCCCATCACGACAGCAAAAGTACCCATCGTGAAGCTGTACCATGTTCGTACAGGCCTGGAGGGAGACATCAGCCTCTACAACACTCTGGTAGAATTCTTTCTCCCTCCGTGTTTTTTCCTTGTTTCATTTTGTCCAAAATTGACCTTTGAATAACTCGTGTTCTTATGCTTTAAGACAAACCTCTTTTTTTTTCAGGCCCTGCACAACACACATCTGCTAGCTTCATATGCTGCCATTGACAGGAGAGTGAAGATCCTCTGCTATGTCATGAAGGTTTTTGCCAAAGTGAGTATGTTTTACACACTCGCAACTAGGGTCTTTTTATGTCTCTGGGGGTCATGTCATGTCATATTGTATATTGTATTACAATACTGTTTTACCATCATGTTTATTTTTGTCCCATTACAGATGTGTGACATTGGCGATGCTTCTCGTGGCAGCCTGTCATCCTACGCTTACACCCTCATGGTGCTCTTCTTTCTCCAGCAGAGAAACCCACCAGTTATTCCTGTGCTACAGGAGGTAAATGAACTTTAGATTTCTTTTCATTCAAATTTTAGTTTTTGATATCTTCATTTTTGATTGTTCGTAAATTCTTGGATGGCATTGCTTGTGAATAATTGTGTGATTCGGCATTAAACTAGCTCAGATTATATTTTTTATAACTTTTATAAACACACTTCTTCTGTAAGCATCTAAAATCAAACTAACGTCGGCCCGACAGAATCTCTTTGTTTAGGTCGTCCAAAAACCCTGTTGTTACTTTTTGATATTTGAACACCACCAGGTTGTGTGCCGTTTCGCAGCTATAAGGATGAATTAATTACTCTTAAATTTGACTCAATAGCTTTTTTTTTTCAGTTGAATTATTTAAGGACAGCTCTCTGTCAAAACAAGCAATATTATATTCCCAAGCATACAAATAACAAATGAGAGTAATTATGATATTTCAATACTGCCATGAGCTTCAATTTCTCTCAACTGTTCCTTCTGTTGCAGATTTATGATGGAAAGAAGAAACCGGAGGTGCTTGTTGACGGCTGGAACGTGTACTTCTTTGATGATTTAAAAACATTAGTGAGTATTTTGTAATTTTACATAGACTGCAAACATTTTAGTGAGTCTGCATGTCACTCCGTGTCTTAATAACATGTCGACCTTGTCTCCTTCCACCTGCAGCCCGGTCGCTGGCCACAGTGTGGAAAGAACAGTGAGACGGTGGGGGAGCTGTGGCTCGGCCTGCTCCGCTTTTATACTGAGGACTTTGACTTCAGAGAGCATGTTGTCTGTATCCGTCAGCACGCCCGCCTCACCACCTTCAACAAGCAGTGGACGTCCAAATACATTGTCATTGAAGGTCAGCTTGTCTGACACACTCAGGGCACACTAGAAGATAAATGGATACTCTTAAACATAGAAGCATATAGACTAAAAACCTTTATCTAATATAAACTAGTCACCTATCAAACAGCACGGCTGTTCAGTTATTGTTTTGGCACTTTGAGAATCATTATTACATGCTGCTGTCTTTAAATGAATATCACTGAATTAATGATTAGTATTGTTAGATTGTTTCCTGAATTGAAATGATGATTTTAATTGTAAGTTGTGTTGCTTTCTCTTCTCTGTTCATATTACAGATCCTTTCGACCTGAATCATAATCTCGGAGCTGGTCTGTCCAGAAAAAGTATGATTATTTCTGTCTTTGTTGTCTCATTGCCTTTGTCCATCTGTCTTTTTTCCTTTTCTTTTCCAGTGTTTTTTCTTGTCTTCTCAAGTTTCCTTTTTTGTCATCAAAACAGTGACTAACTTCATCATGAAGGCTTTCATCAACGGCAGAAAGGTGTTTGGCACACCGGTCAAAGCCTTTCCTCCTGTGTACCCGAGTCAGATGGTTAGTATTCACAGTCTAAACACGTCATTTGCATATTGTGGTGGAATTACCAAAGCATTGAAATTCAGTTTGTTTTGTTCTCATCCATGCAGGAGTATTTCTTTGATCCTGAAGTCCTCACTGAGGGAGAAGTGGCTCCAAATGACCGCTGCTGCCGCATCTGTGGCAAGATCGGACACTTCATGAAAGACTGCCCCATGCGTAAGAAGTAGGTATAATCACAGAATGTCTGAATTTGTCACACAGTTGACTTAGATGTCTGTCTGCACCATGTGTCAAGCTACGTGTTTCTTATATATTGTGGATTATTTTTGCGCAGATCAAAGCATAGAAGGGACTCAGAGAGGAGGCCAGAGCACCTGCGAGACAAAATGGATACAGGGGAGGACGGCAAGGATCAGGTCAGACACAAGAGTGAACACTGGAGGAAAAGAGATGCACTGGAGCTGCGCTGCTGCTACCTGTGTGGATCAAGTGCCCACATCAAGAAGGACTGTCAGCTGTACAGAAGCCCTGCAGGTTCATGCACAGTTTCTTCCTCTTCTTCTTCTTTTTTAAATGTGTTGTTAAGCTCTTCCAAAAGATATTTCCTTGATCTCCTTTGCAGAACTGGCAGTTTTGTTTGTTAGTTTCCTTTACTTTCTGTTGCACTAAAAGTATTTATTACAAGAAGTCAGTTGCTATCTAATAATTTTCCTTTGGCAGGTAATGTGAAGATAGAAAGCTTTTCTTCCTCCTCTTCAGCCCACCTGAGGAATTTAAGAGAAAAGGAGCGACAGGTATGATCGCAGTTTTGTGACACTGAAAAATATTCTTTTGAAATGTGTTTCTTGCATTGTGGTAGACTCTGTACCCTGCTACACCTGTGCTCCTGTGTTTTAGGGTTCACCCATACAAGAAGAGAAGAAGAAGAGAAAGCAACAAAATGTGATATTAAGTCCACAAGCAGGTATGAAAATTTTTACTCGACTTTTCCTTCAATCAAAGATTCTCAGGTACTCTCACAATGCAAGATTTATGACCTAATTGTCAGTGTTGTTGTATAGCTAATTTAAGGGTCCAGTGTGTAGGATTTAGGGAGACATACTGGTTAAAATTAAATATAATATTCATTGTCATGTTTTTATAAGTGTATGATCGCCTGAAAGTAGTGATCGGTGCCCAACCCCAACAACTTTAATGTTTATAATAAGTGGAGACAGTGTGCTCAGTATGCTTCTACAGAAGATTTAGTCTTTGAAAGAATGGTTGATGGTTGGTTTTTTTTATTGGATTTTGGATCAACCATTTTGTTTTAGGGCTGGTAGGGAGAGAATGAGAGCAAGAAATGTTTGCAGCAGATTTGGGTACATCCATCTTTTTCTGGAGTTTGGGGAACAGGCTTTGCTGATGTTTTGGCTAAAGTTTAGCATTTTGCTTGTGTTTTCGTCTGTTGTTTTCTATATAGTCCAAGAACATATTCTGTGAGTGATCATACATGTAACCTGAAATAAAGCAGCAAATACAGCGACCAGTTTGTCAGGATGAGGCAGTGTTCCCTGTTTTGTCATTTAGCCTTCTAAGTTCTTTAAGTTACAAAAGTCGCTGGTGCAGCTTTAACATGCTGTATGTTTTTGAATAAAGACTGACAATTGCAAACGTGGTTTGTTTTCAGGTAGTTTATCCTGCCGAAATTTGGGTCGCTCTGGTCACAGGAAGAGCCCAGTGGAATGAGCAGCAGCTGTGGCTACACAAACCACGAGGTTCAACTCTTGTCCAGGCAGACAGCAACCCAAAGTCCAGAACCCCTTAAATCTGAAACATGGGACTGTTGGGCCAATGGGAGCCTGTTAAAAGCCAAAGCCAGGACGCCTTGACTTGAAGCCAAATAGGGCCTTTTTATGTGTGTTGTTTTTTCCCCCCTTAAAGCTCTCCTCCTCAGAGGAGCTTTTTTAAAGCTTTCATTTTAACAAGACAAGCCATTATGCATGCACCTCACATCTTTGTTTACCTACACAACCAGTTTTTTTTCAAACTCATTAAATTTCAGCCAATGTCAGTGTTGAGTCACCTTGAAATTTCTCAAATTAGAAAATGTACGTAATTGAGTTGTGTCTGTTACACTATCAGTAATAGATCAGGTCTTGATCACCATAATAACATCTTAATTGCAGACAACTTACCATATATATTTGTCTTATAATTGATTGCGTAGGCTCAACAGGCCTTACTGTCAGTGAAGGCTCTTAACTACTAAAGCTGTAAGACAAATGGACATGGTGTTCATCAAGATCAAGGCCATTTCAAATTAAACCAAAAAGCAACATCAGTTCACATATTCCTTATTGTATAATTACAAGGTTTTTCCAATGTGGTTCCAATCAGGTTTCTTGAGATTTTACCAAAATTATTGCAATATAGATTTCAAAAACGTTTGAATGGCAGTGTATCTTTCATAATGGCCAGGATCTTTTTTAGCAAATTTCTTTTAAAACCTGTTTGATTTGTCCTCTACACTGAAGTCCGTCAGTCTGTCTCTCCTTCAGCCTTGAAAGCAGCTCTACCTACAGTTTGTGTGTCTCTGTGTTGAAGAAACCACCCTGTAGATATTTTTTCAGGGTCATAGTTTTATTTTTTGAGACTGCCAATCCACCTGTATTTCATAGATACATACTGCCTTCCAACTGCCTTTAAGTGTGAATGGTAGGACAGTAAAGCTGTACTTCCTCTGCTAACCCTGTCCTGTGTCTGTCCCCACACATGCTAGGAAGTGTGGTAACTGTTGTGCAAGAACATATAGTTGAGAAAGTTGAGCAAATAGTTTCATGCTTACACTTGGCAGTAAGGTTTTAAAAACAACAACAATCAACTGGTCCAGCTGGTGGGGTACACTGCACTGTTCACTTACTCTAAAACTAAACTATAGGTAATCTCAGTTAGCTGAGCGGAGAGATAAATGTATTTATTTGCCACAAAGGCTTCACTTTGTTGTAAGGGTGCCACAGATTGGTAGCTGCACTGTGAGGGTCCACTCCCTTTAATTATGTTGCTGCTAATTAATGTCTCAAAGACCTGCTTATCTTTCAACTTCGAATATGGACTGTCTGGCTTTATTGTTGTCCTAATATGGCTGAATTTTATATAAAAAAAATGTGTTGTTGGTGTTATTGTAATCAAGTTTCTCCTTTTAAAGTAGCTTTGTTTTAATGCCAGCCTTACTGCATTTTTTTCGTGGACTCATGGGAGGTTTAGTTTGTTATTAAGGAATCCTTATCCTGCCAGGACAGGTTGGCCTGTGATCCACTTGTGTAAAAGAATTCATTAAATTGAAATCAAATCCCAGTCTGGACTATTTTTGTGAGTAAGGTTTTTGTTGTGTTTACAGGGAATAGATGTGATGTTTTTTTTCCCCCAGTACTGAAGCCAATAAACAAAACTGTACTATTAATATAGCATTTTGCAAAAAACTGGACTCTGTGTGTGTGTTGCAGATAATTGTATGTACATACATATAATTGTAGTTACGTTTTTCAATTTAAATTGTTGCAAGAACACCAAATATGGCTCAGTGGAACGTGAAAGTTCATTATTGACATCGGAAACGGAAGCTGACATGTGATTGAAAGTGCTGGAGAAGGATAGTAAGTAGAGCTCGAGATTTTTCAAATGAATTAAAATTAGATTAGAGGAAACAGACGAAAAAAGTGTTTACGATAGTTCTATAAACTTTCATGTAAGTTATACAACAGCAGCGGATGTGGCGCTTTGCATAATTGTTTTTCTGCAAGCTCAGTGGCTGTCGCGCTCGTCCGTCATAGTATAAGCCAATAATGGAATGAGCTAGTTTTTGTGGGGGGCGGTTGCATTTTTTTTACACGCCTGCGCAGTTCAATGTTGTGATTTTTTAACTGCAACATGTCTGCGTCCATGGTGAGAGCGACCGTCCGAGCGGTCAGCAAACGAAAAATATTACCTACTAGAGCCGCCCTGACACTGGTAAGTTTCAAATTGTGCTTGTAAACACACGTCAAACGCGGTTCTCTCTGTTCAGTACATGTTAATTCAGAAAGTGTGGCGTTTACATCGACAGCTGTTGTGTAGTGGTAATGTTACGTGAACCCAAGTTAGCTAAGCTAACGTTAGCTAAGCATCTGTGGTTCGAACGTTATACGCAGTAACGTTACAAGTCGATATGTACTTGTACGGAGCTTTCCCGTAACATAAAATTTTTCATCGTGTTGCTATTATCGTGCTGATATTAACAGCAAGCTGATTTACACTGTGGGGCACTTAGAGCATGACGTAAGGTTATGAGATCGTTATTGCCCTGGGCTTTACTAGTGGCTAATGATACTCCCAGGCAAGGTAACGTTAGGTTGCTAAACTAAGCTGTTCTTTTGGTAATGTGCCATTGATTGTTCAGTTTCTCAATAGCGACCGTTAACGTCATAGTAGCTATTAAACACGATATAAAACAGTGCCAGGACGCGAAACGTTAAGATAACCTTCTTCTATAATTTTGAAAATATTACCGAAGTTAACAAGGTTAGAACTGTCATATGAGGATTTGATAATTATTAATGTAACGTTGTAGTTCAGTGATTAGTTTTGCACTTCCGTAAAGTTCAGAGGTTCACAGGAGAAAAGAGATCCGCAGAACCCGAAAAATACTGACCTTTAGTTGCTAACAAGCTCCAGAAACACTGGACCCCACATTGTCCATAATACAACCAATAACATTTATTTGTTTGTTCCTCCGCACCTTAAAAACTCCATGCTAAGTCATTATAACATCTGTTTTCATAAGCAGTAAAGCATACATATATTATTACAAAACTTCATTATACGTGCGACATCAATATGATAAATCTTTGTCAAATAAAAAGAGGAATGTGGATCACTTCACAGTTACCAGATCTCAACCCAGTTGAACACCAGTGGGTGATTACAGAGACTTGTGGTGGCCCAGTCCCTTACTAAAATGCTTTTTCTTGTCATGTATCTCCGTCTGTGATGTCCCCACTTTGGTTCTGTTGAGATATTGGTCGGCCTCTTTAGTCTCTTCCCAAAATTTACTGTTAGTTGTCTATTAGAACATACCAGATAATAACAATATAAAATAACCATAATCTTTAGTTATTGGAAAAGGTTTGTCGTCATGGGTGGGATACAAATGTTTTGATGGCAAACATCAGCCTGACAAGCCCTGCCAATAGTGCTGCTGCAAGATAATGTGTGTGTATGGTGGTCAGAGCTGATAAAGGTAGCGCACTTAAGTAACTGTAAAGTAGTGGGACGTCCGTCACCACTGAGGCAACTGAAGATGATGTGCCATTAAAGGGTTCCGCTGTTTTCTTTATCTGTCAGGGACTAAATCCAAAGACAAACATAAAAAAACACCTCGTTATAATAATTGGCCTAAAGTGTGTGCGTAGCCATCTACCCATTATAAATTAGGATTTAAAGAAATAAGAAATTAGAATCCAATGTAAAATATTTTAACTATAGACTCTACAAAGACCAAGAAGTACCATTACAGCTGGTTGACAGGATGGTTATGAAACAATTCCAGGCTATGACACAGTTGGGATGTACTGTACATTTGGCATAAGCAGCCCAGTTGCACACATAACAGATGAACACACCGGCTTTAAGGGATTAGCACCATGTGGCTAATGTAGTTCACCTCAGTCTCCCAAATGCCTCAATGTGAGAGTCCAAACCATGGGATCCTTCTTCTCTACACCTACGTCCGCTTAATTACAGCAGGAGCTACAGGGGTGCTGGTTATTTTATTCTACAGCAGGCACTTGTAGGGCTACTTGATTATGGCAAAAATCATAATTACAATTATTTTGGTCAACACTGAGATCATGAATGTTTAACATGGTTACTCATTTACTTTGGAAGCATCATGCATTAGCTGAACTTAAAAAAAATCTTTTTAATAATGAACTTTAAATATGATTTAAACTGAAAAACACTTACAAAAAATAGTTGTAATACATACAGTGGCATCATGGGCTTCACTGTGGTCTTTTATTTCATTCTGTCTGCATGATACATCTGAGTGTTCTCTAACTCTATCAGTGTTGAACGTGCTTGCTGACCAGCTACACGCTGTCAGCTTTGGTCATGTGGTCATGTTAAGCACACACAGTCATGGCTGTAAAGAGCCGATATATGCGCTGCAAGCTCTTATATGCTTAGGCTCTCCCCAAACCTATTTGTACAAGGTTTTGGGACTGCCACAGTGCATAACTACCATCCCTCCCAGCTCTCCCAACGGAAGCTCAGGTTTGTGTGTCTGTGTGTGTGTGCTGGCTGTGTTGCACCCAGGGGCTTTGTGATGTCTTCCAAAATTAGTTTTAACTTTCTGTGTTCGCCCCTGCGATAGACACATTTTTCAGTGGGGGGTGAGGGTTGTATAGTATCTACACAGCCATAGAAGCTTTAACCAGCACCATGGTCTGTTTCTATTGTTATCTTCTGCTCAAATTGATAGGGACAGTTGAATTTTTGCTGAAATTTAGTCCTTCCACCTGAATCCAATGTGTAATGTTGCTGTGAGTAGTAACCTTTTATTTTATGTTGTCTTTTATTTAGACTCCATCGGCTGTGAGCAAGGTCAGGTCATTGTTGCAGGACAAGCCGGAATACGTGAGTAACATATACGGCCAACATTCACTGAAACATCATGTCATGTTTTGAGTCTTAAAACTTCAATTCATTGCGTTGTTCTCATCAAATTGTCCCTCCTCTGAAACGTGTTACTGATTTCACCTTTAGACACTTGTGTGTCACAGAGGTTTTAGCAATAATAAAAACAAGAAAAATGTGCTTTTTGCTATTTGTAAGAATATGATGATATTCCAAGATAAATTTTAGGAATATTGTGATTTGTCTCTTGAGGAATGTTTTCAAGGGAATTATGAGGCTTCCCTTTCTGGTCTAGGTAACTCTAAAGTAAGTGAAGCCCTTCTCTATGATGGCTCGGTTTTCACTCCATTTTCAGGATGGCAGTTTGGATCAACTATTAATGCTGTCAAGGCTACACACTGAGACCATTTTTGGAGAGTGTGTGAGTTAAAATTGTACATGCTCACATTCATGCAAGTGGCCCAGTCTTGGGGAAACAGCGCCCTCACTTGGCTCTGAATTTCTGTTATGGATTAGTCAAACTGACAAAAGTGGCTAGGCTAAAAATAGCCATGTGAGCTGAGGCTTAGTTATAGTACTTTTAAGACATCAATAAGGATATATGAAATGACTTACTTTTCAAAAGCCAAATTCTGTGCTGGTGCACTTTCTCAACAGAGAAAGTTGGCAGTGCCAGTGGTACAGGTGGAAAATGTTGGTCTGGAGCCCTGACTTTTGATTTCTGTTGTGGTTGGACAACAGGTCTGAAGAACTTGTTGTGTTCGAGCTGTGTGAAACTTACACATCTGCATTCCATCTCCCTGTAGTCCCACTTATATATGTTATGGTAGAATTGCCGAAACTATAAAATAGTAAATGGTAAATGGTGAATTTCACTGAAAGGCATGTCCATCTGGCTTTTTCTAGATCGGTTTGAAGGTCGGAGTGAGAACACGTGGCTGTAATGGACTGACTTACACACTGGACTACACCAAGGAGAGAGATAAGTCTGATGAGGAAGTGCTGCAGGATGGTAAGCTTTGTCTAATTGTTGTGCTTTCCTTTCATAGTAAAAGACAATGTATTTTCGGAACCCTTAGAACAAAGATCAAATGTATCAAATACATTTTTGTCCTGCTTCTTGAGAATTATTCACAGCATGCATTGCTGGCTTCCACAGTACCTTTTTTGAAGCTACCACTAGGGAGTGCCAAAGTTGGACATTTTCACATTGTTGCTTAATAAAAATATGTTTTCGTAGATTCAAGGATATTACTGGTTAAAGCTTGGTTGTAGTGACTACTCTACTGTGACTCTGTTGCAGGTGTGAGGGTGTTCATAGAGAAGAAGGCTCAGCTGACCCTTCTGGGAACTGAGATGGACTTTGTGGAGTCAAAACTGTCCAGTGAATTTGTCTTCAACAATCCCAACATCAAGGGAACATGTGGCTGTGGAGAAAGCTTCAACGTGTAAGCATCATGGAGCCTCTGTCCTCCCCGCACCCTTGCTGCTCCAAGCCCTGTCCCGCCCAAAAAGACTGAGAGACTGAATGTTGCGAGGAAGCCAGACATGAGGAAATCTCTTAGATGTGGACGTGCCTGCGTTCCCACCACTGCTTTTCCAGCAGACCACTCATATACGCACACTCATGAACCCCAAGTACGTCCATGCTTAGAGGAGGGTTTTAATACACTCGGTGTATTTAAAACCAGGTCAACATTTAGATGTTTAGGTTCAGATACCTCTGTTGTTGACAACTGCTTTTTTTATTCTTATTTAGGGTTCTACACTGAATATACCTTAGAAGGACCTCAAAAGCAATTCAGTAACTGCCATTGTGGCTTCTATCGTACACATATACGCACATTATTTTCAAATTGCACCATGACCTGTATGTAGGAGAAAAGGGTACAAGGAACAACACGGCCAAGAACGTACTCGCTGAAGCTGAGAGTTGATCACGTTTAACTCGGTAAAGCTAAAAGGCTAAAGCATGACGCAGTAAGTTAGTATTCTGTTTCCAAGTTTTAAATCTATCCACCAAAATCCATAGATGTTAAGGTTGACAGCAGCGGTTTGATAAACACTGTAAGACAGTGTAATTTTATCCAGTGTCATGTACCAGTAGTTTGCAGAAGGGAAGAAGAAGAAGAGTTTGAGTGTCTTGAAACTGCTTTATTGGTTTGTATAAGTACGTATTTATGTGTGTAAATATAAAGAATGTAACTTTCCCTTGAACCACACGAACGCACAAAAAAAAAACACACACACACCAAACATATATCCCTCATGTAAGAGTACATGAGATTTATGTTGGCTTCTTTTTGCTTGATTAAAGCCAGGACTTTGTATAGACTGTGTGCTCTTAAGATTTGTAACCTGTGCAATATGTCTGTGTACATATGAAATAATAAATGGCTACATCCAGCAATATGAAATTGTGTGTCCACCAGCTTATGTTCAGCAGCTTGACTGTAGTTGTAGCAGGATGATTTTTACATTATTCTGAAATGACAAAGTTAGAGCAGTTGTCACAGAGATGTCAGTTTGCCTGAACCAGAAGGATCCTGTGTCACTGTCGCATCAAGTCCATATTTCTGGCCTAAACTGAGAAACTTGGCACTTCTTTTCTGTTGGTTTGTAATATTCAGGCAGAAGGAGAAGGAGGTCAAGCTTTTGTGAAACTTTGTCAGCGCACAAAGTAACAAGTGGCAGTGCTTCATTTTTAAGGTCTTTGGGATTTAAGGACAATCAAAGCAAGGTGGAAGATTCTGACAGTTTTATGGGCTTCAGGTATTCTTCTGATGATAACTGACAAAGGAGGCAGGCACAGACCACCCAGTTTTCGCTGTCATGTATTTAGAAGTTATTCAAACTGTGACTTGCATAGTGACTAAAGTTACCTAGACAAAAAATCCAATTTAAAATGAGCATTTTCTGTCAGTTTTCTCTCTTTGCTACCTGTCTGTGCAATTTCTCTCAGATTTCTGTTATTGGAGGCAATCAGACGAGATAAAGATATAAAAGATATAAAATCCAACTGAAACCAGCAAATACAGTTTGCCTGGGTTTAATTTTTGTGTGTTCCTTGTCTTCTGCAGTTTGTTGCACACAGACAAGAAGCCTATAATTCCTCTAAAATACCAGTTTTCATGTATTCATCCCAAGTAAGAAAGAGCAAATGATTTTTACATGCTGGACTGTGAGGATAACACGTCAAACAGCTGAAAAAAACAACAGACGTCACCTTTGTATTTAAACACTTTTGTGTCTGCATCACGCTGTGCAATTGGACACGTTTGCCACAAGCTACTTTGCAGACAGCGCCATGACAGATGTCAAGACGGCTGCTGGAGGTGGAGGGAGATCAGGCTGCTCTGTCACCATGACCCCCAGCTGCCTCCTTGATCTATTCTGTTGTTATTTTGCAGGTCAGTGATTTCCCTGTTTTTGCGATGTATCAGCTGTTACTGCGTCTTGTGGAGAGAATAAAAGGTGGTGGAATAACTTTCGACTGTTTGTGAATTTCACACTATTCTTCCAGACCTGACTTAGCGGCTTTTCGCTGAGCTGAAGCCAACATTGACTACAACTGCTGGATGATGATGAAGAAATAAAATGACTCTATTCAAATCCAGCTGCAGTCATTTTACAGGGCATACAGTCCTGGGTAATTACAGGTGGTGATGGAGATTTTTATTTTAAAGCTACTACCACCTTTCTCTGTTCTCACATCAACACTCACAAAAACATAATGACTCCTGTCTCTTCCAAGCACCCCCTCCCCTCCCCAGTTATGCTGGTCTATAACAGCGCTTTCATCTCAGACCTGCAGAGAACAGAACAGCTTCCCATCGCTGACGGACGTGGGGCTAAACCTTGTTTTATAAAGCAGAGAGAGCAGCGCTGCAGAAGCAAACACTGGTAAGAGATGCTTATTATGCAGAAAAAAGCTCATTCAATATATTTAAATACTACTTACTTTGTCTGGTGTCATGTGTCCATGAGTTAAATGAAGTTTTTGTTATAATTCTTAATTTTCTTGAATTCTTTAGACTTCCCTGTTGTGTTTTTGTGTAACATTTGCTTGGTGTTCTTAAAGAAATTAACTCAAAGCAGGCTGCAACCTCTGGTTCTGAAAAATCAAGCCTGCAGGGAAGTGCCAAAAACTGCAATTCCTTGAACGACCACTTGAGGCAGGCTCCAAAAGCCAGTCAATTCCCATAGACCCCCATATTAAAATGCCCAACTTTGCAGCAGAAATTTTACAGCCTGCTACGGTTTTGGTCTTTATAGCTAATTTTCCTGTTCATGACAACTGTAGGGGTGTGCATTTTTACATCATTTACTTATTGAAATTTTATTAAAGTTCTGCATAATTGTGGGCATGGTCTCGTTGAGTGACAGCTAGATGCTAGATTTCAGCAACCAGGCTTCATTTGGACCCCTCAGCTCCACCCACGCTCCACACTTCTTTTCCAGTTTTTGGTTTGCCCGGGAGTTTGACAGTCAGTCGGTGCCAAGATGGTTTCAGCCGGAGCCCCTATCACCGAGCTCCACAGTGGCTCCTCATAAACCTCTGGGTGACTTCACGGAAACTATGTCCGTGTTTTGTACACTCTATGCAGTACCATCAGCTGACAAACGAGCAAATTTGAATACTTTCTTCATGTGCCATAGAGACATTCCCAGCTTTGTGAAGATGAAGGTGGAATCAGCAGCCAATCACAGTCCAGACTGTGGGTCTATATGCAATGAGTCCTCAGCTCTGGAGGGCCAAGGGCCACCGGTGTTGATTGATGCTTGGCTCGTCCCCACTTTCTTCGGCCTCATCATGCTGGTCGGCCTGGTTGGGAACTCGCTGGTCATCCACGTGGTCACCAAGCACCAGCAGATGAAGACCGTCACCAACTTTTACATAGGTAACATTGACGTGCATGAAGACCAACCATTGTTTGGTGTCCTTCAGTGTGTGCAGTGAAAAGAAAGTGTTTTTGAAGCTGCACTCCTTGATAATACAGCAAGTGTAACATGTAAACGCACTGTGAAGAAGGAAATACGGCAACATCGACAGTCTGTCTCCAGAATGACTGACCCCACCTTTAATGGTGGAGGCTCAGTGTTACCAACATGCATGTGCAAAGCCATTAAATATATATTTTACAGATATATCCGCGTCTGTGAGGGACGTTTCTTTAGTGAGGTGTGTGAGACCTTTCTGTTGGCAATGACCTCTTTCACAGTGACTGCTTGTGGTATCCATAGCGCGTTTTATATGTTGTTGGTTGTTTTCTGTTTAATTGTCTGGGTTTTGTCCTGTTTCTGGTTAACTCTATTGAGGCTACACAGATGAAGGTGGTGGATAATGAGTTGGAGGATGCTGCTCATAGAAAACTGCTTAATGACGCTACTCCACAGGAGCCCTTTAAGCTCACATCCGCTTTATGTTTTATTTTGTTTCGTTATTTCATGAAAAGTTTTGTACAACCATTGTCATGACCCCACACAGTCAACAGCACTGTTGGCTGTGTGGGGTCATGACAATAGTTGTACAAAACTTTTCATGAAATAACGAAAAGTGAGAACACAGGTTAGCCTAGAAACCTCAGCATTTACCAGTGTCACTGATGCAGATATTTATGACCTTTTTGCCCATTTGAATGCATCTCACCTCAACGTGTCTTGCTGTTGTTGTTCCCTCGCAGTAAATCTGGCCACGACTGATATCTTGTTTCTGGTCTGCTGCGTGCCCTTCACTGCCACGCTGTACCCACTGCCCAGCTGGATCTTTGGAGAGTTTATGTGCCGACTGGTGAACTACCTTCAGCAAGTGAGACACACATATACAAACACACACACTCACACACAGACACACAAAACAGTTCTAGAATTGCTGGAAATAGCATTAAAACTGGCACTGTACCCATGTTATCTTAGTCACTACTAAGTAGGGGTACATCATACAGTGCTGTGGTTCTGGTAATATCATGAAACATTTATTGTGGACATTATATGACTTGAAGAACTTTTAGATGCACAGCCAAAACATCCACTTTCCATCAGAAGTAAATATGATTTATTAAATCTACAGTAGTAGTTTTTGTAGCTGAAAACCATGTCGACACTGATAATGTAATAACTGTGTGTAATGTAGTAAATGATGTGATAATAAGTGTGTAGTTGCCATGGGATCACACCCCACCAATACAGAAAAATGGAAATTTGTCCCCACCAATATTTGTAGTGACCAGTCACTGAATGCCGCAGAAAGCTGACAGAAAGTGAATTTTCTGCCCTCAAAATTCCATCGGACTCACACACCATGCACAGCTGATCACTCACAGGTCAAAAGTGTACACACACATCCCTTGTTTGGTGGCAGTGCCACAAACAAACTGAAGGCAAAAGTCAGACAAAAGATCCTCACACTGTACTGATAATGCTTCAGACAATGTTACTGAATGGAGCATCCATCAGAGCCGGACACTATCAGATAACTGTCACAGAGCAGAACAAACACATTCATCACTCAGGTGGTTGTGAGCTTCCATGAAGGCGTCATTTGTTCCCTACAACCACCTGAGTGGCTGAATCTTTATTTTGTTAGTGGATGGGGCTCCATCAGGTACAGTATGCACAAAATGCTTTGCTCAATATTTTGATTACAGTGTGTGCTGTTATTATATCATCACTTTCTCTCTTTGTGTGTGTATGTGTGTGTATATGTGTGTTTCAGGTGACTGCTCAGGCAACATGCATCACTCTGTCAGCTATGAGTGTGGACCGATGCTACGTGACAGTGCATCCTCTGCAGTCACTGAGACACCGAACCCCACGCATGGCTCTGGCCGTCTCTGTGTCTATCTGGATCAGTATGACACAAAAACAAACACACACACACACACACACACACACACACACACACACACGTTGGCAATGAGACAGAGGTAACAACATATCGCTTCTGTTCACCTTTCAGTAAACCTCCTTTTGAGATGAATTACTTACTTAATATCAGTACAACAGGCATGGTTTTGAAACTGACACACAGAATGAAAAGAAAGATTATCCCCTTTTGATTATACCCAGTGATTGCATCTGTCTTAGTCTGGGGTGTTTTGAAGCTTTGAATTTGGGTTTAATCCTTGTCACTGTATTGTCAGTCCTCTGGAGTCATATCAGCCAAACAGATGGAGCACGGACGCAGCAACTATGTAGCTCAGTGTGATGGGTGGGTGTACCTGCCAGTCACAGAAACACACCCTTACTACTTTTTGAGCATTAATATCTTCTCAATGGAACACTACTCATCATGGACTCACACATTAGATGATCAAATGTAATTATAAGAAGTGAAGCCACATATTGCTGTGGAGAAATTTTCCTGACTTGATTCTTGAGAGCATTTGGAGATTTCGCTTTGCTGTCTGTTTTTTGGCTCCTGTTTTGATTAGTGAGCCTGTGATGAACCACCTGCTCTGAGTCATTCAGCTGCGTCCCCTGTCTTCTCCAGGCTCCTTGCTTCTGTCGATCCCTGTCGCCGTGTACCAGCGTCTGGAGGCTGGATACTGGTTTGGTCCTCAGACGTACTGCAGCGAGGTCTTCCCCTCGGCCCGCCTCCAGAGAGCCTTCATCATCTACAGCTTCCTGGCCGTCTACCTGCTGCCCCTGCTCACCATCACCGCCTGTTACGCCTTCATGCTCAAACGCATGGGGCAACCCAGCGTGAATCCCATCGACAGCAGCTACCAAGTAAGAGAAAGATAAGCAGGTACTTTCACTCATTAAACGCGCAGAGAGTAGAATGTGTTTGTGATCACGACAAAGACATTTCAAAGCCTCCCTAACTCCAGCTTCAGGCTCAGGCGGAGCGGGCGGCAGCAGTGAGGGCGCGAGTGTCCCGGATGGTGGTGGTGATGGTGGCCCTGTTCCTCATCTGCTGGGGCCCCATCCAGGTCTGCATCCTCCTGCAGGCCTTTGGCCTCCGCAGCTATGTTCTATACAAGGTGACTTATGCTCCATCATGTCTGGCAGGTAGTAAAAGTATATATATATATATATATATATATATATATATATATATATATATATACGTCTTGAATCATGTATTAACTGCATACCATAATATGCCTCATTCAGCATGATTCATTCAGCGACACTCATCCTCAGTAACTTTCCATCAGTTTTGACCAGATTAATTGTGCTTTGCAGAATAAAGCTGGACTGATGTTCCACATGTGTGATTTTTACTTCATGATACTGTGTGCTCTTGCTTCACAATCAGCAACACAGACTGATACCTTTCATCTAAGTCTGTCTTCACTTTGCATCCACAGCTGAAGATCTGGGGTCACTGCATGTCTTACTCCAACTCCTCCGTCAACCCGCTGGTCTACGCCTTCATGGGCAACAACTTCAGGAAGGCCTTCAAGAACGCCTTCCCTGCCGTATTCCTGTGGCGCGCGAGGGGGCGCGCGAGGGTGGGAAACGTGGACGCAGAGGAAGGGGGAGAGACGGATCGCCAGGCACCCAAAGGAGAGGCAGAGATGCACTTTCTTTCATCTGGGTCCTAAAGGCCATGCCGGGCATTCAGACACTGTGCGCTCATTGTTTATTTATTGTTTGTTCTGGAGATGAGAGCAGTCTGCTCACCCTGGTGTGTGTGTGTGTGTGCATGGACACACACACACAAACCATC
Source organism: Chelmon rostratus (assembly GCF_017976325.1). Lineage (NCBI taxonomy): Eukaryota > Metazoa > Chordata > Actinopteri > Chaetodontiformes > Chaetodontidae > Chelmon > Chelmon rostratus. The sequence goes on along the minus strand of NC_055662.1, from coordinate 14,251,460 downwards.
CCTGTTACAGTGTGGGCTCAATATAGAAAGTACTAAGAACAGCAGTAAATGACAGGTTTAAAACACACACACGCACACCATGTGATCTCTCAAAAAGGACAAACCAGTCATTCACAAGCTGCTGAAATACAATTATCTTTGTCACATTTTTCTAGTTTAGTTAGACTGATGCAATCAGGCCTCTGGATGTCAGAATGTCTGACCCGCTCGTTTTGTCAGTTTCTCGAGGAAGTGAAAAAAAAAACATGTCGGACAGCAGTGAGTGACGGCATCCTTTATGGACAGCATTTAAATCATGTAATAATCTAAAAGTACAGTAAGCATCTTAGCGAAACACTCGCACACATTCTGCTTGGTCTGTTTTCTTAAAGGTTTCAAAGCTTCAATGTTATCTACTCCTTTATGCTCTTCCTCCAGTGTGTCCTGCTGTTTTTGTTTGAGCAGCAGCAGGTTGTTCTGCACTGAATGCTGTGTTTGGGGACCATTAGTGGAGCTTTATCTTTGCACATTGTGGTTACAGATACTAGCTCCTCTGGTAAGCCATTTACATTTTATTTACACAGCACAATATCACAAATCACAAATGGGGATTTGGAGACTGTGAATATCACCAGCGAAGTAAAGTTACATTGTGGACATACAGGATGTTAGATAGATTGGAAGCATACGTGAAAAAGGCCTGAGCCTCGTGTCCTCCTCTCCGGCATGGACATCTGGAGGAGGACAGACTAGACAAACACACAGGAGCAAAGCTAAAGCACAGCGATCACACAGATAGTTCAACTCAGCTGAACTCAGCATTTGTAGCTGCAGCGTCCTACATACATAGACAGCTTGGAGAGGTGTTGGTGCTTTATCACACTCCACCCGTTTTCCTTTGTCTCTGTCTTGTACATCATTGATCCCCAACCCGTGGGCCACGGCCCACTAGGTCATTTGGTACTGGGCCGCACAGAAAGAAAAAATAATTTCCATTATTTAGTTTTTTCACATAATTTGAAAAATAGGTGGTGCCTGACAGTGCCAGTCTGCAGCCAGGTCCTCTTGACATGATTAAAAAGTGGATTTACGTTTATTATTATTGTTATTATTATTATTAAAGAGAAAATACCACAGTTTTTAATGCCGATCTTATCATTTTATTTTGTTTTTATCTGCTACACCTTTAGACTGGGCTGTGAAAATATTGTTAGACATTAAACTGGGCCATGGTACAGAAAAGGTTGGGGACCACTGTTGTACATGATGTTTATGTGTCCAGTAGGAGGCAGTGTTGCATTTAGAATTTACATGGAATAACATTTTCCATAGAACTAAATCCGAAAAGTTTTGTGCAGGCTCATCACACTTTAACTGGGTTTCATCTTCTCTCTGTTTGTGAGGTGCACAGTCTCAGATAGGTGCGACATGCAGTTGAGATTTGTCTCAGATACATGTGGTTTTCTGCTCTTTGAGCCTCTGTGCTCACCCAGAAACCTTTACTCTCCCCCTCCAGACAAAACCTGTATCTTTTCAGATATACGTCGCAGCTGTAATGTGCTGACCAGAACTGATTTGGAAACGTCCAAATACCTGCAGGGCCATTGATTTATCGGTGACATTACGAAAGAACAGCCGGAGGTTATTGCGACTGGTTATTACCTAAAATTCTTGTAAGAGAAGGAACAAGCAAACTCGTGCATAATACTTTAAACAGGTTTTCCTGCTGAAGTTTCATCCCTTCACTGCAGTTTCTTTATTGCAGTTATTATTATTAAACAGTCTCTCATTACATTAAATTGTTCACTGTGAAATTGTGAAAAGCCGTTTCGCGTTCTGTTTCTTGTGCGCGTCTTGCGCGCGCTCACGGTTTTGTGGCGTGACACTGGAGCCAATCAGTCCGGAGCCACCAAACAGACATGTGACGCCAGCCAATGAAATGGTTGGCGGAGAATTCGGGTCCTTATGCTGCCTTCAGGGGATGCCGGAAATTATTGAATTTCAACAGAACTCACAGGAATGAGTAAGCACAATGCAAAACGCGACAACCCAATACAAGCCTGAATTATCAGATGAGTGAAGCGAGCAGCTGCCTCTCAGGGACTTCAATAGTCCCACTGCATTAAACTATATCTGGTCTTTTCTTTTTTTTTGTAAATGTGTTCACACAAGGTTACAATGTCAAAAAAAGTTTCTGTACAATCTAAATCATCTTGTTCTCTGTCTTACAGACCTGGTCCTGTGTCAAAATGTAGTTTTAAGACTTAATGCATCGTGTTCACATGGTAGTGTATTCCTAAAGCTGTGATAAATAAAATTATTCCAGCGCGAGAATACTGGTTTGTTCTGAGTGTCTGTAATGTAATGATGAGTATGCCATACAAACTTTGCTGTGTGCGCTGTGTAAGGATGGTTAAAGGACACATTTTTTTGGCATTTTTTCAAGTCTGCCCTTTAACATGGGCCCATAAACAGTTTATGCCCCTGGCAGTTAAACACAGCTGTTTTGACTTGTGTTTATGGTGGCCTCTCATGTAACCTATATAATGGCCGCTGTTGTGTAGAGGCCCTAACACTGCTCATGCCCCAGAAGCCCAAATTTGGAATACAGTGAGGTTTAACAAAGCACTCAACGCCTACAGGCGTCCCTTGTCTGTACGTATATAGTATGTTTATGTTTGCTTGTCTTTGTTCTGCTTTGTTGTCCTTTTTTTGACTATATGTCTAACTATGTGTGAGGCACTGCCAACCACTCAGATTTGTTGTTGTTGATGTGTTTTCTCGTAAATTAGACCAAACATCTGTAGCTCTGTGTGTTTTCATGCTTGTGGATACATAGAATCAAAGCAATAATCATTAACATTGTGAGCAGTAATAAGCTAAGTGTTTCTGTATTTAATACTACTATTACTACAACTACTACTATTGATAATAATGATAATAATAAACTTAATTGATACAGCACTTTTCAAATAAAGCATTACATTGTTGAATTGTTGAAATTAAAACAATTAAAATGATACAAAAATAAAACTGAATGAAACACCAAATAATAATACAATAAGACAATAACAATATTAGTAAAACTGCATCTTTATCTTTTTATGACATCAATGATTTAGGCCTGTCCTACTTGCACACAAACAGTATGCAAAGTTTATTTAAATTTGTTCGTCGAGTGGGCGCGTTTACGAGGAGCCCCTGAACGCAGCATTTTGCACACACAGTTGGCTGATTGTCATCCACACCGCCGAGCAGGCGAGCAGAGGAGCAGCCGAGGCTCAGCACGACGATCATCCACATCGCTGAATCAAAGGCAGGACACACACGAACTCATTTAACATCATGGAGCAGAAACAAACCATCAACTTCGGCGCCGGACCTGCAAAACTCCCCCAGTCCGTAAGTTCAGACCCGCATCTTGCTTGTGTAACGCTAATAATGTGTGGAAAGGCTATACTACCGGAAAAAGAAATGTCACTTTCACCGAGAGGTATTTGCACGCTGCAGGCGTTTCTCTCATTTGCAAATCACACATTTTCAACGACTTAAACATCCAAAACTCAACATCAGACGCGTTCACGGCCAGTGTGCCGGCCCTGCGCCACCTCATATCGCGAGAGGCGGATAATGACTGCTGCTTTCAGCGCTGCTGTCTGCTCCCACAGGCTGAAGACAGGGCGAGTTGCATCAGCCTTCATTCATTCATGTGTAAACCTGCTCCTTTGTGCTTCACTGGCAGCAGCACAGGCAGACTCTCAACCGGCGGCCCGCGGCCCACATCCCGTCCGCCAAAGCTTGGAATCCAGCCCGAAGAATATTACTGAATTTAGATAATATTAATGGATTTTAAAGTTGGTCACCAGTGAAGGAGGCTCAGTCCACTCTGAGAGTGATTTTATAGTAATGTTTTCCATCCCCTGGTAACAAGCCTTAAAGTCTGTAATTCCTAGTTCACCTTCTACAGAATCAGATTATTCAACTCCATCCTCTGTACTTTGAGGACTACTCTGGAGTTGTTGATCCACTACAGCCTGGATCAGACTACACAAATCTAGGCTGATTTTAGACGAATTTGTGACATTCTGACATTAGTTCACCTGTTGGACGCAAGAGTCGTCACTTGGGTGTATTTTCATTTGTTGTAGTCTCAATCAGATTTTTTATTTTTATTTCCCTCCCGAGATCCCGAAGAGGAGTTTTGTTGAGATAAGGACTCATTCATCGGTAGCTGAACGGTGGGTTTTGTGTTGATCAAAACCTCTAGGGCTGAAAAATGAAGCCAACACGGAAGTGACAAAACCTGCAGTTCCTCGAATGGCCACTTGAGGCTGTCAGTCCCCATAGACCCCCATATTAAAATGGCCATATTTACAGCAGAAATAAAGAATCAAGATGCCGGTGGCTGGAACCACTATCGCTGAGCTTCACAGTGGCTCTTGAGAAACCTGTGGGTGACATCACAGAGACAATGTTCATATTTTATACATTCTGTTTTTTTTATTTAGGTTAAAAATATGTGGGATTTACGGGACATTTTGAAACGAGAGGACTGAAATACAGGAGAATCCTGGACGAAGGTCTGCTCTAGATGGCAGAAAAACACCATGTTAGTCAGAAACCTACAACCTCTGCTGAAATACTTCATGTGTTCCAGGTGCTGCTTCAGGCACAGAAGGAGTTCCTCGACTACAGCGGCATTGGTATTAGTGTCCTCGGTGAGTAGAACTGCAGATGGGTTGCATTTAAGTTATAGTAAGACATAACTTCTGTATTCCTCGTGATCATTAGATCTGTACGCAGTGCATCGACTCCAGCTGATGTCCTGTTGACACACTTTTGAACATGTGGAAGCTGTTCACAGTTTTTCAAGGTTTCCAAGTCACTCTTTAAACAATAGCCAGCTACATTGTTCATGCTCTAATGCACTCTCAAGATAAGTGATGGGGGGACAAAATCCACAGTCCTGTTTTGTGCAGACATGTTCTGTGAAGCCTATCTGATGCTAATATGAGGCTTCAGCAGTCCGGATTAAGTAAATCTTCAATTTACAGTGTTTTTGGTGTAAAATTCTGTCTTTGTGTGGCCTTGGACTGTGTTTTCCTGCAGTGTGGGGATGGTAAAATAGAGAATTTTGTACGAGAAATACAAACTTTGCAAGATATTCCCTTGATTTGTCCCAATCAGACTGCTGACGCAATATGTTGACTGTTGTCAGATAATACTGACAGTATTATCTGCCCTCATAGCTGAGTCCTGCTCCCCTCACTCACTGGAATCTGTTCTATATATGTGTTAAATGACCCATTTAAGGCAGCGAGATTAAAGCCAGATGTTTTTCCATTCTTTTCAAACCAGAGATGAGCCACCGATCATCAGACTTCAGCAAAATCATCAACAAAACAGGGAGTCTGCTGCGAGAGTTGCTGTAAGTGCTGCCTCTGTGGTCACACAACTGTGTTTCCCTCCTGCTTCACTCCTCTCTCCTGAAAGGAAGGAACAGCGGTGCTGCAGCACAGTACGACTGCACACTTCCAAACGATGTATTATGGTATTTATGGTATTGAATGTGACCATATACCAGAAAACTAAAACCTGCGTGCCCAGAAATACAGAAGCAGAGCAGTGGAAATTATGATGACATAGGTAGAATGATGGGAGCGGAAATATTACCACATTGTTAACTACTTGTACATCATCTCTCATGTTTTTCAGGATGTTTAGTTGTTTGTTAACACTGTCTGTTTCTCCTCAGGCACAGTTGGCTCTCACGCTGGCTGTTGAATGTCAGTCAGGTTTAGGGTGAGGCTGTGCAAAGGTAGCGTTAGTCAGTCAAGAAGGTGTGTTTCTCCACGTAGTTTTTAACGTAGGAGTCATCAGGTAGAGCTGAAGTTTTGATTTTAGAAACCACGTGTTTGACTTTTCATGTTTTATTAACTCAAGTACTTTTTATTGAGGATTTTCTGAAAGGATTTAATGTTTTTATAAGATATTGTAGTTAAGTGGAAAAGATGACAGAGAAGCTTTGTTGTAGGACTGCGATACATTATACCTTATCTTTAGCAAATACGCAATATAGTGCAGGACAAACAGGGCATCATTCAACATGGCAGACCAATAAAATAGCATATATATCTATACACACACACACACACACCAGTGTATCTGTGATGCTGTGATGTACTGTCTGTCGTAGATGTTTAGCACACTGAACTGGTTCAGTATGAATCAGTGTTTGTCTGCACTGTAAACATAGTTTAACGCAGCGACTTTTGTCTTCACAGAAACATCCCAGACAACTACAAGGTGATGTTTCTGCAGGGCGGCGGGTCTGGACAGTTCAGCGCTGTTGCTCTCAACCTGATCGGCCTTAAGGAGGACAGGTGCGCCGATTACCTGGTGACCGGCACATGGTCAGCCAAAGCTGCGAAGGAAGCGGAGAAGTACGGCAAAGTCAACATCGTCCACCCGAAGCTGGATTCTTACACGAGTAAGTCTGTGTGCGTGGGGAAATGCCTCAGGTCTATATGTGTGAATACAGAGGAAGAATAATGATGGTCGTTGGCTCATCGGTTCTGCTGATATTGAGCTTCAGGTGATTGTTGTTGCAGCATGTGATGAATCTCTCAGTCCTCTGTGCTCCTCTGGAAGAATAGTCTGTAAGTGAAGGCAGCATGTTTCTCACTGGACGTTATTTACTGGACTCACTGTCTTTTTTTGTTTGTTTTAAAGTTTAATTGCCATCACTGTATCATGAATGAGTTTCAGCTCTTAGGAGTTGGTCGTTTTCATGCACGCTGCATCAGGACAGTCTCTCTGCAAAGTCTGGCTGTGTGTCCAGACTGTTATGTAATTAACAATAGAGCTGGCGACCAATGAAAGACTCTGGTATGCGGGGACACTTTTCCACATGGTTGTGTCTGGTTGGGTTTTCAGTGGGGTTCTTTGTTATCCCAATGTTTTGAGGCATGTTAACAACGTTCAAAAATGTAAAACTCATTTTACTTAACTTACTTGGATTCAGAGATAAAAGACATGGAATACAAAATCCAAAACATGCTGCTTTTTTTTCTCTGTCCTCAAGCAGGCTGGCTTGCGTTAAAGTCAGTCTGCCACCACCACAAAGTCACTCAGCCTTCATTTTTTCTGCAGGCAGAAAGTCATCCGGCACATCTGGTGTTTGCCATGTTTGACAAATGGTCAGCAGTGGAGCCAAAATACAGACAGATCCAGAAAGAGGGCAGATTCTTGTTTAATGATCCTCCCTTTAGGCACCTTTATTACAAGTCGATGATTAGGTTTAGAGCACTGGATTTATAAAGGCGGGGTATGTGAGGTGTATTTGCTTAGGCATTCAGGGTGAAGAAGTAATGCGAGCCTGGGTCCTCTGTTCTGTTCTATTGTTGCTCCCTCCAGAAATCCCCGACTCCAGCAGCTGGACCCTGAACCCCTCAGCCTCCTACGTGTACTACTGCTGCAACGAGACGGTCCACGGCGTCGAGTACAACTTCGTACCTGAAACAAACGGGGTGGTCCTTGTCAGCGACATGTCCTCCAACTTCCTGTCCAGGCCGGTGGATGTTTCCAAGGTTAGGACAAGAATTCTACTGAGTTAAATATCCAACTCTAATTCTGGACCCTCTTTTCCCCAAATTTCCGTATTCATCATGTCAACAACAAACCTTTATTATCACTAAACCACATTTAAGGGAAATCTGATTTGCAACAGCAGCACCCATGTAAAGGTCAAATCAAGACATAAGAAATACAGATGTTCAAAATATACACAAGATGAAATTATTCAAGTTAGAAGCTCTGATGAGTAAGATATCAGAAAAAATAAAAGAAGACAAATGAGGACCTGTCAGCTGCATTGTAAGCAAGCTAAGAGGCTAACACGCTGAATGTCACATGCTAAACATCAGCATGCTAACATCAAATACCTGTTCACATGTTAACATAATAATGTTAGCATAGTAGCATGCTGATTTTCATTCAACTGTAAGCAACACCTTTTTAGTATGCACACAACCAAAAACAGTAGGAACTGATATTTTATTACTGAGCCCGATAAAGTTTAAAGTGTGCACAGCGTTAATGAAGCAGAACGAAATCTAACAATGCAGGTCTGAGTCCGAGATGTCCTAAAAGAGCCACCATACAGAAAAGGGTCTCTTTCGCCCACGACCCTCTCCAGACCAGATTTAACCGGCTGACCGCATTGCTGTAACGTGACGTTTTCATGTGTCATCTCGCATTGTGTAGTTTGGGCTGATTTTCGCCGGGGCTCAGAAGAACGTGGGCTGTGCCGGGGTAACTGTGGTCATCGTGCGGGAGGACTTGTTAGGCCACGCTCTCAAAGAGTGTCCCATCGTCCTGGACTACCAGGTGCAGGCTGACATGAACTCCCTCTACAACACGCCGCCGTGTTTCAGGTACAGATTCACCTGTTTTCAACACCAGAGGCCCCTCTGTCTCCTACAGATTAATATATAACTAGCTAGGTGAAATACTTTTGTAAAATGTTTCACAATTTTTGATAAACATGATAGACTTTTTACTGATTTTTACTTTTTTTTGTTTACTGGAATTTCTCGTTGCATTTTTCAGTTTTAAAGGAATAGTTCTGCATTTATGGAAATGCACTTGCTTTCTTGCTGAGAGTTGGATGAAAAGATTGATTTCATCTCATGTTTGTGCTAAATATGCAGCTGGTTAGCTTAACTTAAAGACTGGAAACAGAGGGAAACAGCTAGCCTGGCTCTGTGTGAAAAAAAAAAATCACCAGCACCACTAAAGATCACTGAATAACACGTTATATCACATTTGTTTAATCTGGATTATTTCTTGGCTGGGACCAGTTACTTCCTGGAGTCACTGTGACGACTAGATTCCAGGACACTGTAAACCCACATATTCTTTTTTGGATGAATGAAACAAACGAGATGTGACATGTTACACAAAGTGAGACTGAACCTGTGGACAGAGCCAGGCTTGCTGTTCCCACTCTTTACTGTACGCTAAACTAACAAGCTGTTGGGTGTGACCTTATATGACTCGAAGAAAGCAAATAAACCTTTTCCTGAAATTTGAAACTGTTCCTTCAAGGATGTTTAAAAACGATCGTCCTGTAAAAAGTTCCAACTTGATCTTGATGTAAGAAAGAGGAACTCTGTGTGTTCTGTTGCTTCAGTATCTACATCATGGGTCTGGTTCTGGAGTGGATTAAGAACAACGGCGGCAGCGCTGCCATGGAGAAGCTCAACGAGCAGAAGTCCTCCATGATCTACAGCATCATCAACGCTTCTAATGGTTTCTACGTGTAAGTATCGCAAAAACCTCAGTGGCAGATGGGAAAGAGGAAGTTCAGTGAAGTGAAAGTCACTGAACCATCAGTGCGAGTCCAGATCTACAGTCTGTGTCGCTGTTTATTCGCAGTGACGACATTTAAAACGTGTGTCAGCATGAAAAACTGTACCGCATCCCAGACTGCATGATGGTCTAGATTGAAATACACAGCGCTGTACCTCCAAGAGAAGAATAATAAAAACATCACTATCATTTGGTACCACTTTACTGTTAACACTTTCACAGTAGAGCATTTCCTGAGACGAGCAAAGCCGACGGAGCGCAGGAGTTTCAGCTGCTTAGGAAGACGCAGTGGTGCACTGACCTGAGCTTACACACACTCACGTTCAGGCTAAAGAACCGATGAAAGGATGTTGAAATGTCGCTCAGTGTGCAACACAACATGACACGGACTGACAGAGCTTGTGCGTGTTGTACAAACACAAAATTGGACTTTTTCCATTCATTTGGAAAACACGCTTTCCCCGTGCTGACATTCTGTCTTTTGACTGTGCGTTTACGCCTCAGGCAGTTCGTCTGCAAAGCATGAGCTCGCTTCCCGAATGTAACTGAAGGGAAAAATAAATAACAGCCTCAAGAAAATTGAGTATAGGCCAGTAGACCAAACTAAAGGTCATTTACATCAAACCACACTGATGGAATAGAAGATAACCCCCCTCCTGTAACTTTGAATAGTTCCTGTTTTTCATTTTTTCCTTGGACACGATGCTTTTTACATTTGCACAATATCCACACGTATTCTACAGTGAAAAGTGAAAATGAGAACTACGCTGCTCACTGCTGTGTCCACCCGTCCAGGTGTCCTGTTGACGAGACTTGTAGAAGCCGCATGAATGTGCCGTTCAGAGTGGGGAAGAAAGAGGGAAATGAGGACTTGGAGAAGAAGTTCCTGGACGGCGCGTCCAAACGCGGGATGATATCGCTGAAAGGACACAGGTTAGTTTGTCAAACACACACCTCCTGTTGGTTCACTGCCTGCTTTATTATTATATTTCATGGGTCACTAGAGAGAATATAGGCTCCTGCATTTTTTCACATGGAACATAATGTAAAGTTAGACATGAACACCAGCAGCTGGATGCAGAACCCATTTGTTATCTGGTGGTTTGCAGACCTCAGACATGAAGGTATGTCTCCCCCTGCAGGTCAGTTGGAGGAATTCGTGCATCTCTGTACAACGCTGTGACGCTGGAGGACACTGAAGCTCTGGCCGCCTACATGAAAGAATTCCAGAAAGAGCACCAGTAAATCAGACCCTACTAAAAGTCAGCTGATGTCACACAGTGGCCTTTCTTCACTCCAGTATGGTTAAAAAAAAAAACCCTCTTGTTTACCTCTAGTGGAGATCCATGTTGGATCCAGAAGGTGCACCTTTAGACGCTCATTCCTTGTTCCTAAGATGCGTTAACCACTGCTGTTCCCACTATTGTCTTGATTACATCTGCATCTCATAGAATTACAGTTTTAAGTTTGTTGACTGACAGTGTCTTTGATGTACATACTGTAGGTAAATCTTTTTACTTGTTCAAAATATATTTACATTCCAGTAAAATTAACTTGGCAATACTTACATGTCACAGTGTCATTCTTTGTCTTGAGTGCTGCTATTCAAGGGACCACGTTTTGTAATTTACGACCATTATCGACCAGCTGTGTGATGCTGGTCTGGTTCAACCAGGAACGAATCAAAAGACTGTGTGCCAGAGACCATCTGTTCCATAAGTGACCACCATTTATCATGTGTCCCAAATTCCATACTTGGGACACATGATAACAACTAAAGTATCCTTATGGTAGCTGAGGAGGGCCAGCAGACATGTTGTAGAAACCAAATCTAATTTGGACCGTGTGTTTTTTTGTCATCCTGCTGTTTCCAAAGCCAGAGGGAGCCTCAAAGCTAAAACCCAAAAATATCTTTGACATGCCTTTTGTAATTTGGGTGTATTGACCCTTTAACCTGCATCAACGATCTGCAAACTGTGTCAGCCAAAGATAAAATAAGACTTCTCCTAATAACTCTAATTTGCAGATTGACCCTCTCTGGAATGGAAAACAAACAATCTTAACAGCTGTAAGTCTTGCTGCAGTGATGTGTTTGTGTGCTCCATGGTCAGTACACCATTACATCGCTGGTAGGTGTAGTAAATAAAACGCACTTTGGATCACGTCTATCAATGATGCTGTGTGTGGTGCAACAGGCTTGAAACTCTGAACCAGAGATGGCAGAGGAAAAACGGCTTTTAGCCTGGTGTTGAGTCCTTACTGAGCTCTTACATAAAAATATGCAGCACAGCTACTTTACAAGCACAGTTAGTTCTTTTGCCCGTGTGGTGAAGCAGTCACCTCCCACTGCTCCGCTGCCCGCTGACATTAAAAGCAGCTCAGTATGTAGGAGTGAACAGGTCTGCATAACACCAGCAGGGCGGCAGGATGGCTTCGTGGTGAGAGAGGCCGTCCTCCATCTGGATGTCCAGAGGCCAGTTCCTTGTCGCATTCACCCCGCTGAGGTTGTTCCTCAGCAAGACACTGCAGCCGTACCAGAGAGCGCGTCCGACCCTGACCTTTGACCTCCCTTGAGGGGAAGCAGCAGGAAATGCAACATCAGAATTTCATTACAGGCCTCAGATAGGTAACGTATCCTAAAATGCTGTTAAAAACACAAAATGATTATGAAGGTTCGGTTCACAAACTGGATTTTTTAAAGAGAAAATGTCTTGTGAGGGGACTGTGTGAGCTGTGGTGAGTGTGTGCTTTATTTTTGTGACTCTTACACTTTTTTTTCATCACTTTACCTATGATGGAACACTCTCTGGCTTATGAAACCGTTTTAAAGCCCACTTGACAATGTCAAAAATAAAATGCCGGGTTACAAGCAATTTCAGCATCCCATACATGATGAAAAACCATGACCTGGACCAGAATGAAATATGGGAAACAAATTCCTGTGTGCAACATAAAATAAAGACGCAATTGAGGTAAAATCAAGTAAATGAAAATTGAATTGAAATAAAGATAAGCTTTCAAATAAAACAGGACTTACTCATAACCCATAAGGCACCCAAATATTTAGAGTCTCAGCCACATGTTTGGTTATGCTGCTCACAAGTATGAACATAAAAAGAAGAAGAAGCTGTTTTTGCGGCAAATGACCACTAGGTGGAAATGTTCATCAAGAAACTTGTGTTTTCGAAATGTCGAGGTTATTCCTCTTACTGTGATGGTGTCTGGTGTGACCTGGCCCTGGCCTGCCCCCGTCAGTGAGGCTTAATTGGCATGACAGTTTCATGAAATCATGTTGCCAAAGCATATACATGAATAGGTTAAACACCATTATGCTGAATTATATATAAAAATAAACTGATTATCGTGTCCCGTAATAGATAATATAGACATTAATACACACAATAAAGAAAATATGAATTGAAATTTAATTGTGTTGTCTCACTCATGCCTGCACACACACACACACACACACTCTGATTCATGTGGTTTCCTCTGATAAGGTCAACTCACCACCACTGGCGAAGTATCCTCAACCAGGGAACAAAATCAGTATCCTCTCCCAAAAATAACACATGCCTCATAATGTCTTGACTGAAAAAACACTCTCCAAATGTTTAGAGCTCAGCATAATTGCGCTTTATTTCCTATCACGCGTTTATTCCTCTCAAAGGAAATGTCAAGCAGTGAGAAGATATATCCAGACACAGAAAAGCATATTGTTCTGTGACTCACCCTGCAGGAGCTGGACGTTTCGGTGATTAACGGGAGTAACTCCTCTCCAGATGACTGTCAGATTTGTGTAAAGAGGATATTAGTGTGGAGTGGGCATGATGTTAATAGAGCACGAGATGCACCGTGGTGTCACTGCTTTTATCTTTCACGCTTTACAACTCTGTCAGTGCATGAATGATTGTATGGATGGAATAATTGGAAAACTGAACTTATAACCTGGTAGCCTCTCAAGTGTTTTCAGATTTGGCATTTGTATTTTGTTGCAACCCATTTTTGTAGAAGAAAAATCCTTTAAGTGATATTTCTCATTAAGATCTTTTTTCCCCCCCTCGCAGGTTTAATATACCTCTCGAACACTTTCTAGGCGCTGGGTGATCATGAAGTGTAATCTCTGAAACTGACTCTTTTTGAGTCAGGCGACGAGCTATTTTTCTTACTTTCATTTTGAAATGTAATGAAACACAAGGTAAAGTTGATCCAGGAGTTATTATTTTATATAACATCCCAGGTGATTCTTTCCAAAAAGTAATTTTGGCTGTTGGCAAATATCAATACCAAGAACAGGGGAGAAAGTCTGAATGCTGGTGTTGACTGTGGATCCCCCGGGCGCGAGATGTTGGACCTGCTGCAGAGGTTTGTATGCTGAAAGGTAAAAATGTTCTGGCAGAGTGAGGTATTGCTTTAAGTCGGATGAGTTTTGTGTCAGTGTGACACGACGCAGCCTCGCCGTTTTCTTTGCATTTACATCTGCAGCTTTCCGAGGCTCAAGTCTTTCAGCAGCAGCTTCTCGTAGTTCATGGTCATCTTTGACGTTGGCCTTGAAAGCTTCCTCCTTCCATTAGCTGCAGGAATGTTGGCATCAGGCTCATTGAGTCATCAATGAACCTCTCTTTGCACACCTCCTATTAGAGCCACAGGAGCATGCGCACACATTTGAGCTTCTTCGTTTCCATCTTTAGCTTGTAGCTTGATTTGTTGGCTCATCTTCAGTGCACCTGAGGCCCCTGGTTTATCTAACCTCTCCTAGCACACTTCAAGGTGCTTCAGAACAGAGGGAGAGGATGTCTATTGTGAAGATGTACAAGATGGTAACTTGACAGAAATTTGTGATCAGGTGTTTGGATCGAAATTTAGTGCAGGACAACTGAAACAAGATTAAGAGCCCTCAGCCATGGTAGCGGCGCTGTGATGCTAATGCTATTAGTTTTGCAGAAATTTAGCCACAAACTGAAGTATCTAACAAGTTGAAAGTTTGACCTGATGATGGTGCACGATGAAAAGTCAGGGTGTCACCAAAGTTGGGGAACATTCTGAGGAGAACATGACAAAAAATTGTTAGAAAGCCACCCAAGAGGTATGGAGACATTTCACACAAAGCCACAAATGTCAACCTCATGGTGGCGCTAGAGGATCATAAAGGGTGGTGGGATTTATCCTCTGGATTCCATGTCTGTCTGTCTGTCTGTCTCATGCGATAATGTGATATTTCACTCTGAAGTGGTGGACTGACGTACCAACACTGCCATCCTGGAGCCGCAGTGGTAATAAGGCTTAAAATGTGCTCAGGTGAGAATTTGAGAAACAACTAAGTTGTAAGTGAATCAGGATCCTAGCAGCCATGTGGAATAAGTCATTTCTGCTGATTTAGCTGAGAAAAGGAAACCTGGGAATTTATACTGTTCTGCAAACCTGCAGTGATAAATCTCAAAGTCCGTGTGGATGAGCGGAGACCTCCAGTTTGGAATACAATAAGATCCACTGTTGCCTGAGGCAGGTCAGGTACAGTAAATGATGCAGGATTAGTGTGAGGTCTTTCCTCTCAAGATCTCTGTTTCTATAACATGAGGCGGGTTTCAGGAACTAAAAAACTGATCAGGTCTCTTATTGCAAGCCTGGAGACCTTTAAACTCTCTGAAGCCCATGCAACTAAACCCTGTGAACTGCAACAAATCAGGAGATGTAAATTCAAGAGGGGATAGGAGGAAGAGCTCCATCCCTCTAACAAGCACCGGTTTAAGATTGCTCATTAGAGGTGTTGATGATGGCACTGTAGAGCTTCCACAACACATTCAAAGAATCTACTGCTGTGGACTACAACAGCCACTGGAGGGCGCGGTAATGGATAGCAGTCATGCATTAATTGGAACAAGCCTGTCAACAATTTGTGCATGTTTGCAAGTGCATGACTGTGTTGAACAAACCTTGCTGTTTGTGCCTGTGGCTGTGAAATGGACTGTGCAGCACGAGTTCACGGCAGTCAGGAAATACAAGAAAAAGACTGCAACTGGGAAAGAATCTTTGTTAGAATAGGTTAAGAACGTCAAGATAATTTCAACAACCCTTCAGTATTTGAGAAGTGGGATGTTTGTGAAGGAGATGTGAGAAGACAGTATGCAGCTTCATGCATTGTGTTTTCAGTCTTTCCAATGGAGGTTTCGCTCCAGTGTCTCTAGCAGGTGTACAATGACAGGTTCTTTATACTCTACTCTGCTAAAATGCGAGTGCGGTGCCGACAAACTGCCAAACCTCCCAGCAATTTCCCCCAAAATATTGTCCATGACCCTGCCGCCGATCCACCTCACAGCAGAAAAAAAAAGGGAAGTGAAAGATAAGAAGAGGCAGAGGGGCTTTGAAATGCGAGTAGGGTTACAGCAGAGATGGGAGGTTGTGACAGGATTGTGTGGTGATCCTCGTCCTGTCAAGCCCACTAATGTCGTGGTAATGCCACTGGCAGGCTGCAGTAAGACGGTGATAATGAAAAACACCGGGGAAGACAATATCAAATGGCTCCTCTACATCCTACAGTGGAGATTAGTCGACACAAAAGTAGGGTGGCAGCGGCAGAGGAGGCAGAGGCAGGCTTTAGTGCTGCTGATTGAGTCTCTTGTCAAGAGCTCCATGCTTGCAGCATGAAAAGTTACTGTGACTGACATCCTTTATACAGTCTATTTCAGACACACACACACACACACATATATATGCGCACACATACAGTTTGCATTGCCTCAGAGTCTGTTTTCTATAGATACTGTATATAATGTCTGCTCAAAGAAGATCACTAAATTCTGAATTCATCCTTGAACTACTTGATTCCCTGTTCCCTGGAAAAGCTCGGCATGCCTTGCAGAGCATTTAATGCACTTTTCCCCCTTAAAGAAAAAAGAATGATTGCGTTTCTGCCCCAAAGCTGTGTTGCCACACTGCTGCCTAAAAGACCTCCGCAGGAAAACACAGCTTTAAGTGGAAAGTGGCGACTTCGTATGGAATAAGTGCACCCTGATGCACATAACAGCAACAGATCAGTTATCCAAAATGTATGTATTACTGTTTTATTTTAAAAGTGGATCAATCCTTAAACCTCCATCAGTTGATTTTTTTGCCGGTGCAATAAGCTTGAATTTACAGGTGATTGAGTTTAAAGGTGCCTGTTAGCGTCCACTTGGTGAATGTTTGCCCAGCAGTCACTCTCCTTATAGCTCTGTTGAGGTCTTCACCAGCTCTTGAGGGAAACATCTGATTCTTTATCTGGCTCGATTAAATGCTCCACTGTGCTCACCAGCTAGCCGCTGACATTGTCTGCAGTGTGGTGCTGAGTGGGTGCAGCAGTTTTATCAGAGCTTTATGGCTGAAAACTGCTGCTGAAAACAAGGCCGATGGTAAAGCCGTAGGCTGGAAAACCAAAACAGTGAGCTGGAAGATGCTAAAATGCTCCGTACAGCTAAGAGGAACTGCAGGGTAGGGCAATAAATCTCTGTACGTTTGACTCCACAACCTCCCATTTCACTTTACAGCTAATGTGAACCATTTTTAGCATAAAAATATAAACTAATGCAGATTCAACTTGTCAAACAAGCTCTTCCAGACCCAAGAGCAGAATACGCTTACTTGTGGTCATGGACAGCATAAAAGCACAGTTCAGTTTCTCATTGCTGCTTATGTCAGTAGAACTAACAAAAGAAGCAGGAGAAAGGAAAGACGCTTGTGTCTGAGAATGCCTGCATACTGTAAATGAGCTATTGTGCCACGACAAGGTCAGCACAAGCACAAAACACAGATTTCTGCTTTAATTACAGAGTGCAAAGTTGGAAATCATGTAAGCAACATGCACAGAGAGCCACTGTTGTCATGATTTCACTGCCACTGCAGTTTTGGAGTTGCTGAATTAGATTAGATTAGATAAACCTTTATTAATCTCACAATGGAGAAATTCACTCTTTCAGATGCTCTTCAGAACGAACAAGGAGGGGATGCAAACAGCAAATGGAGGTGCAAATAAGAACAATAGGAACAATAAGGTTAGAGAAGAGAGAAGCATGAAGAGTTCATCAAGAAGATGTTTCTGCACTTATTTTGTTTTGAGATGCTGGGGCTTCTGCCAAAAAAACTGCTATTTATTTCAAAAACTGGGTAAATGAAAGCAGTAGACTGGGGCTGAGTGGGATTTTCATTTTGCCGTTGCATGTTCTGTCCTCGACTTTGGTTCAGACTATTTCAGATAATTATCAGATTACTGTGAAATTTTGTACAGACTTCTGTGTTGCCCAGACTATGAACCCGGATCACGAGGCTGACAAATTGTTTTGAGTGTAATGTCTTAATATACCGTGAAATTTGGTGCAGACATCCACGTCTCACTCGGGACGACTTTGGTGATCCCTTCATCAAAGCGCCACCATCGGCTCAAAATGTCAAACTAAAACATTAAACCTGGAAAACTAACAACTCTCCCATCAGCTTCATCAACTTTAGCACGTTAGCACACTAAACTTGGACGGTAAACATCGCTCTACCTGCTAAACGTCAGCCTTTCAGCATTGTAATTGGAAACATGTTAGCATCCTGGCATTAGCATTAGCAGCACAATGCCAAAGCACAGGCTCACAGAGATTTTCGCCGCATGTCTGAAGACTATTCATATTGTTCGCGTGTGTCCTTCTCCATATCACTCAATTTCATCTATCCTATTACTTAATTTAGTTGTCAAGGAACTCCTTAAAGCCTATCGGCCTGCAAACCGCAGCCATGTGACTCACTGTAGGGGTGATCTAATTCCATGTACTGGATAGTTGTACATACATGTAATAAACTGGTTAAACTGGTGCCTGGAGTCTAAACACAACATATACACCTTTTTTTTTCCACATCCTGAATGTGTTTATTACCTCTATAATCTCTCTCACACAGGCTCAAGTATTGTTGGTAATTAAACGCTGTCATGCTCAGAGGTGCACCGTCTCTTCCCTGCCTCTCCTATTATTCTGTGAGCTCATGAAACTAAATGTCCTTTATGAAACAGCCCGTTTAAAGGCCACTCTGGTGATTCATGCGGGAGGATGAAAAAAAAAGAAGGGTTTGTTTGAATTAGATGCACACGTTTTGTCTCTGTTTTCTGCTGTCTTGTCTTGTCTCTATCCAGCACCTTCCAGTATCTTTCTCTCTCCACCGACTCTCTTCACCTTTCCTTCCCTTTCTCTGTGACTGTGTCTGTCTCTCTCGTAAACTCGGGCTAATCTTGTTAGCACCAAATGCGCCATGTTCCGCCAGCTCCTCTTAATTGCTGTTGTGTTATTAATGAGTGGGGAGCGGGGAAATCACTCTTAATTAGCTTGTCTCATTCAGTAGGCATCTTGAGTGAAGCGGCGGCGGCGCTCAGGCACAAACACACTGGGGATAATTAAAGCACTTCACTTGTCGGAGTATTTATCTAAACCAAAGAGCAACAAGCCGTTCCCGCAATTAGCCTTGTCATTCATTAGCAGCAGAGTGCCATTGATTTGAGTGTTACGTTGTCATTTTGCCACCGCTGACACTCATTCATTCAGCTCCGCTGTGGTACGAGTGTGCTTAACTTATACATGTGGCGAAGCCATGGCACGGAATCACTGCGCATTTATTTTTTTATGGCTTTGCTGAGTCACTGGCTGCATTTACAAATCAGATTACGGCGATAAATCAGGTTAAAGTGATGCAAGAAATAAGGTAATGCGTTTATGTTCTGCACTTGTTTTTTTCTCATTACTCTAAAACTCCATATTTTTCTTGTTCTTACAGAGAAGCATTTCCTATCTGTGACGGCGGGTGCAGAGAGAGACCCAGGAGCGGAAACGGAGAAGGTTAACAAAAGTTTTATTTTCACAAGAAAGGCAATAACTCAAACAGTCGCTGGCAGCGTGAGGTCCAAACAAACACAAACTCAGAGAGGTCCAGAGGGTGCTGGGCTGTGTGGGCATGGGAGGCACTGGAACGAAAAGAGAAGAGACAAACGATTACTCCAAAAAGGTTTAACGAGAAATCAACAAGTACTTTACCACAAGAGACTTGAGACCAACTGATACCACGGTACGTGGAAGTATACTCTGGCGTCGAGGAGCGTCTCCGCAGAGGTTAAATAGGCGTCCTAATTTCAGGAAGTGAACTCAGGTGTGCCCAATCACTCCTCGACGCATCGGGGGGGGAAGGGAGCCTCAGGAAAACAAAACGTAAAGTTACAGCCAACACAACAGAACACAGGAAGTGGACCTTCAAATTAACAGCACAGACAATACCAACCACCACAGTACCCCCCCCTCAACGAACGCCTCCAGGCGTTCTACCCGGCTTGTCCGGGTGAGCGGCATAAAAGTCCCGAAGGAGAGAGTCATCCAGAATGAGCCCCCTGGAGACCCAGGAACGCTCTTCCGGGCCGTAACCCTCCCAATCCACCAAGAACTGGAAACCACGACCGCGTGGACGGACATCCAATATCCGTGACACCGTGTAGGCGGGGTGACCGTCAATGAGGCGGGGGGGAGGCGGGGCGGCGGACGGCGGGCTGAGCTCGCTGGAACGCACCGGCTTCAACAGAGAAACATGGAAGGTGGGGTGGACCTTCATAGAGTCTGGTAGTTTGAGCCTGACAGCAGACGGGTTAATGACCTTCAACACCTCGAATGGGCCGACAAAACGGGGAGAGAGCTTACGTGACTCGACATCCAACGGAAGATCCCGTGACGACAACCACACCTGCTGACCCGGTCGGTACTCGGGGGCGGAGACGCGGTGAGCATCGGCCAGCCGTCTGTTCCTCTCCGTGGAGCGAGTGAGAGCAGCTTTGGCCGACTGCCATACCTCCTTAATCCTCCGGAGGTGCTCCTTCACAGAGGGGACGGACACCGCAGTCTCCTGCTCGGGAAACAAGGGGGGTTGATAACCCAGACAGCACTGAAACGGTGACATACCTGTGGCCGAACAGGAGAGGGAGTTGTGGGCATATTCAATCCAAGGCAGGTGAGTACTCCAAGAGACGGGATGATGAGCAGCCACGCAGCGAAGAGCGGACTCCAGATGTTGGTTTGCTCGCTCTGTCTGGCCGTTACTCTGGGGATGGTAACCAGAGGACAGACTCGCCGTGGCCCCCACCGCCTTACAGAACTCCTGCCACACCTGGGAAGCGAACTGTGGACCCCGGTCAGAAACCACGTCGAGGGGAATACCGTGAAGCTTGAACACATGAGACACGAGTAGACTAGCAGTCTCGAGGGCAGAAGGCAGTTTAGGCAGGGGAACATAATGCACAGACTTGGAAAAGCGATCGACAATAGTTAGAATGACAGTGTTACCTTCAGATGGAGGAAGACCAGTAACAAAGTCCACGGCGATGTGTGACCATGGGCGGCTTGGGACGGGCAAGGGGTGCAGTAACCCCGCAGGGGGATGATGAGAAGCTTTTCCCCTGGCACAGACAGAGCAAGCGGCAATAAACGCACGGGTGTCACGGTACATCCTGGGCCACCAAAAACTCTGGCGGAGGAACTGAAGAGTGCGGTTGAAACCAGGGTGACAGGTAAGTCTAGAGGAGTGAGCCCACTGGAGGACTTGCGATCGGACAGAATCCGGGACAAACTTGCGACCGGGGGGACCGGAACCCGGGTCCGGTTGTTGCTTCTGCGCCTTGAGCACGAGGGATTCGATCTCCCATGTAGCCATCCCCACGATGCAAGCCGGCGGGAGGATGACATCCTGATGTTCCGAGTCCAAGGGAGGAGCAAAGAGACGGGACAGGGCGTCGGGCTTAGTGTTACGGGAACCGGGGCGATAGGAGAGGGTGAAGTTGAACCGGCTCAAGAACAGAGCCCATCTGGCCTGGCGGGGATTCAGCCTCTTAGCGGTGCGTAAGTAGGCGAGGTTCTTATGATCAGTCCAGATCAAAAAGGGAACCGTAGCACCCTCCAGCCAGTGCCTCCATTCCTGAAGAGCCCAAACCACAGCCAGCAACTCTCGATTCCCGACGTCATAGTTCCGCTCGGCCTGGGATAAGCGGCGAGAGAAGAAAGCACAGGGATGAAGTTTGTGAGTCTGAGGGTCTCTTTGGGAAAGGACGGCACCAGCACCGGAGTCGGACGCGTCCACCTCGACCACGAACTGATGGGCGGGATCGGGGTGTTTGAGCACTGGGGCGGAGGTGAACAGTGCCTTAAGCTGGGCGAAAGCCTGTTGGGAATCAGGAGACCACAGGAAGGGGATTTTAACAGAAGTAAGTCTAGTGAGGGGAAGAGCTACCTTACTGTAGTCACGGATGAATCTGCGGTAGAAGTTAGCGAAGCCGAGAAACCTCTGCAGCTCCTTCCGGGTGGTGGGGACGGGCCAATCCGTGACAGCTTGGATCTTGGCAGGATCGGGTCTTAGCTGACCCTTGGCGATGATGTAGCCTAGGAAGCTCACTGAGTCAGAATGAAATTCGCACTTCTCCGCTTTAACATACAGTTTATTCTCAAGAAGTCTCTGAAGCACTAGTCTGACATGCTGCCTATGTTCCTCTAAATCTCGAGAGAAAATCAATATGTCATCTAAATAAACGAAAACAAACCGATTTAACATGTCTCTGAGGACATCGTTAATGAGAGCCTGGAAGACTGCGGGGGCGTTAGTGAGACCAAAGGGCATGACAAGATATTCAAAATGACCTAACGGTGTGTTGAAAGCTGTCTTCCACTCATCACCCTCCTTTATCCGGACGAGGTGATAAGCGTTACGGAGATCTAGTTTGGAGAAGATGGTGGCGGAGCAGAGTGGTTCAAAGGAGGGGTCGATGAGAGGGAGAGAGTACCTGTTCTTAACGGTGATGTCGTTGAGTCCACGGAAATCGATGCAGGGGCGAAGGGAGGCATCCTTCTTTTTAACGAAAAAGAAGCCTGCCCCTAACGGAGAGGAGGAGGGGCGGATGAGTCCAGAGGCTAGGGAATCCTGTATGTATGTCTCCATGGCTTCCTTTTCGGGGCGTGACAGGTTATACAGGCGACTCGAAGGGAGAGGGGCACCAGGGAGGAGGTCTATGGAGCAATCGTAAGGGCGATGAGGAGGCAGGGACCGGGCCAACTCTTTACTGAACACCGGGGCTAGGTCATGGTACTCGGGAGGCACGGAGGTAAGGACAGGGGGCGTGGGAGGTGGTGGAGAAACACGTGAAGAAAAGGGGTTGGCCGAACGAAGACAGTGGGCATGACAGAATGGGCTCCAGGTGGTGATACTGGCAGTAGTCCAGTCTATCTGGGGGTTATGTTTAAGCAACCAGGGGAGGCCCAACACCAGGGGGATCTGAGGAGAAGGAATGACGAAGAATTGGATGTCTTCTCTATGATTCCCGGAAATTATGAGCGTGACAGGGAGCGTACGTTGAGTGACCTGAGCTATACGTCGGCCGTCTAAGGCGGTTACATTTCTGGGCACCGGGAGGGATTCAAGGGGGAGCTTAAGCTGGGTGGCTAGTTCGGTGTGGATGAAACTCTCGTCTGCCCCTGAGTCGATCAGAACTCTTATGGGAAGAGACTCACGACCCCAAAGCAGACAGGAGGGAACAGTAATGCGGGAGGGAGAGCTGATATTAGGGGATGTCTGACTCACCAGTGCGCTCTCCGTCACGGGTGAGCCTGCCCTTTTGGCGTCTGAGGGCAGTTAGCGAGATAATGACCTCCCTGGCCACAGTAGATACAGAGCCGCTGGTTGAAACGTCGCTGCCGCTCGCTAGGGTGGAGACGGGTCCGACCCAACTGCATGGGCTCCGAAGGGTGAGAGGAGGACGTGGAGGGAGCAGCGGAGTGGCCGGAGGATCCGCCACTGGCTGAAGGGGGAGCGAGGGAAGCTGGCTCGTGAACATGAGAGAGGCGAGTCTGGGCTTTCTCTCTCTGTCTTTCTCTCAAGCGGTTATCTATGCGTATGGCGAGGGAGATTAATGACTCTAAGGAATCGGGTTCATCTCTGGAAGCTAATTCGTCCTTTAACTCACTAGAAAGACTCCGTAAGAAAACACCTCGTAGCTCTAACTCCCCCCACCCGCTCTCTGAAGCTGCGATACGGAAGTCAATAGAGTAATCTGCCACTGATCTCGCTCCCTGCGCCAAGGAGAATAGGCGTTTAGCAGTTTCCTGCCCCTGTCGTGAATGATCAAAAATACGACTAAGTTCCCTCGAGAAACTGTCGAAAGACGAGAGAATGGGGGAGTGCTGTTCCCATAACGCTGTAGCCCACTGCGCTGCCCTGCCCCGTAACAAATTAACTGTATAAGCTATCTTAGCTCTATCAGAAGGATAACTAAGGGGTTGTTGATCAAATACTAGTGAACAGCGCAAGATAAACCCCCCAGCATTACCAACTTCACCTGAAAAGGGTTCGGGGGCCGGCACATACGGCTCACGCTGAGAGACAGACAGAGAGGTAGATTGGGCTGCAGCGGTTGCCGGTGGGGGTGGCGCTGGTGTGGGACTTGGGGAGGAAGGAGAGCCACGGGTGTCCGTGCGGCTGAGGTAAGCGGTGAGGTCACGGACTTGGACGCTGAGACCTTGTACTGCCTCCATTACTCCCCGCAGCATGTCCTCGTGCTGGCCGAGACGTAGTCCTTGATGGGCGAGCGCCGCTCGAAAGGGGTCCGAATCCGCTGGGTCCATGTTCAGGCCAGAGTATTCTGTGACGGCGGGTGCAGAGAGAGACCCAGGAGCGGAAACGGAGAAGGTTAACAAAAGTTTTATTTTCACAAGAAAGGCAATAACTCAAACAGTCGCTGGCAGCGTGAGGTCCAAACAAACACAAACTCAGAGAGGTCCAGAGGGTGCTGGGCTGTGTGGGCATGGGAGGCACTGGAACGAAAAGAGAAGAGACAAACGATTACTCCAAAAAGGTTTAACGAGAAATCAACAAGTACTTTACCACAAGAGACTTGAGACCAACTGATACCACGGTACGTGGAAGTATACTCTGGCGTCGAGGAGCGTCTCCGCAGAGGTTAAATAGGCGTCCTAATTTCAGGAAGTGAACTCAGGTGTGCCCAATCACTCCTCGACGCATCGGGGGGGGAAGGGAGCCTCAGGAAAACAAAACGTAAAGTTACAGCCAACACAACAGAACACAGGAAGTGGACCTTCAAATTAACAGCACAGACAATACCAACCACCACACTATCCTGGGATTTGTCATGCAAATGCACATCTGGTTAATGTGAGATGTCGTCCAATGAAATTATCTCTAGTAAGTACCTGGTCTGAGGGCTTACGTTGCCTTTTCTCTAACAGAAATCTAGGTTCCTCTAAATCCCTTAACTCAAATGGATTAGACCCGATTTGATGATGATGGGGTCCAACCGCCGAAGACTCCTCACATTTCTCTTTCCCTTTTTTATTTTGCCCAATGTATCAAATAAACTGGTGTCTTAATAACTCTTCAAGTCTCTCCTAATTCAAAATTAAACTCAGCAAAAGACTGAGAAAGATCTTCCAATCAGATTTAACCACAACCTGTTGGAGCCAATCACCTCAAAACTGCTGCCTTTCTCCCTCTCCTGTTGTCAGATATCAGCTAGTACTGTGCAACGTTTTAACTGTACGACATTCCCCCCGTCCTGTGTCTGAGGTTGAGCGCCACCAGCTGCTGACTGGCTGGAATAGTGTCGTGTGGTTTGGAACGGTAGTGGACAGCTAGTGGAGGAGGATCAGTGGATATCGACAATCTGTCTCCAGAAAGACTCACCCCACCTTTAATGTCATTTACTGTTATTAGCAAAAATGCAATAAACCAATCCCACAGGAGGCCGCTGAGAAAACTGTTTTGTAGCCTAAACTAACTAACTGACAGCATACTTTACTGTTCCACTTCCTGGTTAACGTTCTGCATCTAGTCTGAAACCTGAAATGGATACATCCAATCAGTCAGACACTGAAATTCACTTTCATCTTTCTTATATTATTAGGAAGATGGAACTTTTTTGTTTTGAGGTCTCCACCTCGAAATTAGAGACAAAACAGTATGAAAGACAAGGCGGACACTGTCGCTAAATGATGAGAGTGACAATAACCTGTAACTCCCTCAGTGCCCGAAATGCAATTATATCTAAGATATTGTATGATAGACCTATTCACCATTTCACAAATGTATAACAACACCTTCAAACTCTGCTGGCATAAAAGTAAAATTCACCTTGGCTAGCTATTGAAGTGATTGGATAAAGTAAACTCAGAAACCTTGCAGACCTAAACTCACAATAGTTACTATCTCTTAAGAATTGGCAATGCAGCATTTTTAGAACACTTTATAATACAATATGTGATGTGTGATTTTGTTGAAATCCAATGAAGTACTTACAGTCTAAAAACAGACGATGGGGAACAAGGGAGTCAAAACTGTGCATTCTGGAGGAAATGCTGGTTAGTGACAGCACTGGGAAAGGTTTGGGTGTCAAAACAGTGTGAACAACGCTGATATTCAGAGGAACCTATGAAGTAAATGTACGTACAGTTGCTACCAAAGCTGTGGTGGGAACAGTGAGGTAAGGTAATGGGCTCGTTTCCCAGCACTGTTTCCCAAAGGCACCCAGAATTTACATACATAAATAATAAACATAGTATCATTTATTTATCTTTTCCTCTGAAATGCCCAGTTGTTGCTTCCTTGATCCCCATAGTCTAGTTTTCTTTGTCTGTATGTACATTTAAGCACCAGTAAGAACTGGTAAGTATCCTATTGGTACCTAATTCATACAGCACTATGACACTGTTAATTGCGGGCTGTATTATAAATCCTTTTTCACATATACTCAAGTGAAAACAGTACAAAGGCAACATATTTACTGTTCGACCTCATCAACTTCACTGATTGCTTGCATCTGATGCAGCAACACATTTCAAGCAAGTTGGGACAGGAGCAGCTAAAGACGGGGAAAGTTGTGGAACGCTCTGTCAAACACCTGTTTGGATCATTCCACAGGTAAACAGGTTGATTGGTAACAGGTGATAGTGTCATGATTGGGTATGGAAGGAGCATCCTGGAAAGACTCAGTCGTTCGCAAGCAAGGATGGAGTGAGGTTCACCACTTTGTGAAGATGTTGTATGAACGGCCTGCCTAAATTGGCCCAAACTGGCCAAATAATTGCCTAAATGTATCTAAAAGCTTCCTCGTCACTATAAGATCAGCTGTGTGTATGATGTGACACTGCTTCTTAGCACTCACACAGAAAACAAATTAAAACTCTGCAGCACTCTTATTGAAATGCTACCTTCCACAGCAGGAAATAAAAAAAAGTGGTACTATGAGTGAGCGCACCTGTCTTTGTCTCTGTGTGACCCTGACATGTTCACGTTATAATGAGAGACCTGTGTCGCTGCATTAAGACAAGTTTAATTTGTACCTACAGCTAAGTGCGATGAGGGAGGGGACTCTTATGGGGCAGGACTAATTGCTGCCTGGGGATCTGTGTTCATGTGTGCGAGTGTGTGCACGTGTGTGTTTGCCTGGCTGTCTTTCTGCCAAAATAAACACTTTAGTGAATATTTAATGCACGTGTTTATCTGTGTGTGTCTGTCAGCATGTGATAACAGAATGTCAGCAAAGACACAGGAGTTAATGAGGCCTATTTTGCCACCAGAAGTGGATTGAGCAAGGTGCACACAGCTCTGTGGGCATTATTTCTGTGTATAATCATGACTGTCATGAGTAATCCGTGCAGCCAGAGAGCAGAGTATCAGAACAGGTACTCAAATTCATCATCACTACAGTAAACTATCAATCCACCCGCCAAACAAAACAACGATATCAGACGATCCTGCAATCCCAGATACATCATTCACCAGAGAACAGACAGAATGGTATCAGCCACCTCATGATGAAGCAATTGTCACCGTGTTTATTTCTTATCAGGGAGTAATTGCGCTATGATGGTAATGGTGTTATGACCTGCTTTTTTGAGAATGAAGCTTTGATACCGTCTTTAAATAAAATGCTGCTTGTCGCCGGTCCTCCACTGCCAAACAGCTTTAAACAAGATAAGGTGTGATGCCTTGACGAAACTACAAAACCAAACCTGCAGTGGGCAGGGAGTTCTTGAGCAAACCACGACTGAAACTTGAATGTGTGTATCTGATAAAACAGTTGATCAGTAGAATTAGCAACAGGAACACAATGGTCATACTGTGTTTGAGGGGATGTAAAAATTCTGCTCATTCTTCCCATTAGGCTTCTTGTCTGTCATCCACTGACTCATCCACGCTCCATTTTAGTTTAAGCTTGTTACAAAAAGCTGTTCATCAGCAGCTTGTTAAGTAAACGGAACATCTGCGAGAAGTTGCTTCACTGTTAAATGGTAATGAGACACTCTCAGGGCGTTTGATATGTTTTTTCTTTTATATGGTCGCTTACAGCCCTGCGTCGACATTTCATAAAATGCGTCCACCCTCTACCTGACAGACTTACTGAAGCGTGGGGTTCCTCAAGCTTCTGTATTGGGTCCCTGTCTGTTTACATATGAACATTTTATTAACAACCACAGTGTCCCTTTTAATTGTTATGTTGATGACAACCGTTCGTACGGTTGAAATCAATCTCTAATAATCCTACTTAAGTAGCCTAACACTGATAATTTTAGTTTGAGTAGTAATTGAAATGTAAATATAACATATATAACAAATTGCTCAGTCCTGTTTTAATTAACTCAATTGTGCAGAAATGTCACGTTTGGAGTCTGTGCACATTTTGACCAGGTAGTTTGTTTTCATGCCTCAATGGCAAAAAGCTCCCTCATGTCTTGCTCGTGTTGCAGGGAGACTTTTAATGAGACTTTATAAAGCACTGAATGTTTACGTCCCTGCACACCACAAAACTAAATGTGACCTTGAATTTACCTTCTCTTAACGGTTCTCTGTGTAGTTTTACAAACTTAATTTGTGTTTAATTCTCTATTAAACTGCTTTTTTAAAACCTGCTTTCAACACGACGTATCACCGCTGGACTAAACTGATTATGATAATGTGTCACATTGATGCATCAGTGTTATTTTTTCCTTATGATTCTGCTATTGAGTGTTACCACGCATGTGTGACGATAGAGACGTCCTGTTGTTAGAGAGCTGATACAATTCCTTCACTTCTTGTAAGAACGATCTAACACAATGTCTCGTGTTTGCATTTCTGAATAAAGCGAGAGAAAAAGTGCTGTCAGGGGTAAAACTTTTTGTTCTGTGTAATCTCATCTGCTGTAGTGCTGCGGCGTTTCCTCTCTCTCTGCACGCTCATGTCCTCAGCAGGCAGGCTCATAAATTGGACAGCTAAGCCTTTCATAAAGTTTAATAAAGCGCTGTTTCGTGGCTCAGGGGAGCTGGTATTAGTGACGAGAGCCGCTGCTGCCATTCCAGCAAATCACATCATCATAATGAGGCTGTACTATGGGAGTAAGACACCTCCCTTACCACCCACACATCCAACCACCTCCCCTCCACCCCCTTTGTTTTCTTTATCATTCCTCTGACACAATACGATGTCTTCACTTCACGGCATTTTTCCAGTGGGAATTTGGGGATAGCGTTGTTTAAACGTCGTGGGCAGCTTGGACAGGCTAGGGTTATTTCTCATTTAGTAAAGATCACAGACGCTGTAAATGCTCCGGCGGCATGCCGTGAATGCCAACACCGGCGTGATTGGCAGCTTGACGGCAGCGGCAGCATTTGCATGGCATTTAGCTGGGCGGGCGATGGCCACCCCTAACACCAAGGTGGGTAAATAAGATGACTTCTCTGTTCACACAATGTACACATGCGCAAACACACACATGCACACACTCACACGGTTATGCACTCACGCATGCAATCTCACAATCTTAACAACCCCCAGCCATCTTGGCCTGCCAAACCTGGAGCCACTCATAATTGTGTGGCATTTAGGCAGAGGAAAGGGACATCTAGTCGTGTGGGTGAGTGGACCACTGAAAAGTCTGAGCCTCCCACGTCCACATTTTAGGCTGTTGTTTGAGAATGCTTATAGGCACAGTTACAATGTCCAGGCATCAAAAGGTGGACTAATGAACGCTTGGATAGAGCTTATATATTCTGAGGTAAATGCCATACGTGCTTTTTGTTTGTAGTTTCCATATTGTGACGTATATGTGCGAATTTACAATTTACGTTCTCAACTGAAGTTGCAGCAACCTTAAGCCTTCGTCGGAACAGATTTTTCCAGGACTAAACAGCATTAGACACAGTTAGCTAGCTGGTGAACATGATGGAGTGTTTTGCAGCTAAATGGCAAAAAAAATTCTGGTAAGAGTTGGTGGAGACCAAAATCTGAGCTGAGAGTGAGCAGAAACACGACCCTAAGTGAATGCTTGTTTCTCTGTGTCTGCTGGATGTATAAAACAATATGAAATTGTTTATGAACACGTTCACCAACTTTATACAGAGCTAATATGTAATTTATGCCTTCAGCTTGTTCCGCTGCCTCCTAAGATCCAAAAAGAAAGATGAATAACGTAGCTTTGATTACTTAGAACAAAAATATGTCTTAGAATTTGTTCAGCGACTAATTTGCAAAGCAGCTGTCCGACATCACCGGCAGCAACACATTTTTAATCGCATTTCATGGGTCACCAAGTGTAACGACTGACGACTCTGGAGTGCCACAAGTTCAATCTCACATTTTTGTTGAGTCATTATTGGTAGTTGTGCTTTGTTGTGTGTACTCAGCTTAAAAAGCAGATTATGATTTCAGCCTATGAGAGTGCACAGATAGCACACTGTTCACTGTTCGCCAAGCTGGACTCCATATAGTGAAGTCTGGCAAACATGTTGGAGGATACTGCGGTCACTGGAGGGATTACTCCTTTTAACAGTATCAAACATTGCACAAGAAGCAGCCTTACCTCTGGTGGAATCAGTCAAATCTATTTATTTCCATTTCTTTGTATTACCAGGCTCTGATATCAACCTCTATGATCCAGTGATACAAGTGCTGTTTAGACAGTTGCTTTCCCTGGACAGGATGAGCGACGCAGACAAACAGCTGGTTGCATAAGCACAAATCTGGCTGGGGGCAGAGTGCACGGAGCCTCTATTCAGCAGAGGAACCAGTATGGAGGGAAAAGAGCTTCTCGGTCAAGAGACAGGTACCGAATTAAGTGTATGCTATTGTGCAAAGTGCCCTCAAACCCTGCAGTGCAGACTGAGCGATGAACTAACACCACTTGTACACCAAAATTAGCGTGTGCATGCGGGTTCTTTAAATGTGGTTAGACCTGCTAAGAATAGGCGAGTTTGCCTTTTTGTTTTTTTTTTTGTGTTGCGTCACGTTTGACATCACAAATGCGCCAGAAAATCTGGAACAGTAGAGAGCAGCATGGAGGCCACTCACAATGCTACACTGCTTACATTTTTACTTAAGTCTCTCTTTGAAATTCAACGCTCAATTCAAACTGAACGAATCAGAAGACACTCTCCCATCTTGCTGTCTTGCCAGATTTTAGATGTTTCTTTCATTTGTTTTAATTTAGCCTTTCAGATTCTTATTAAAGGTCTGGTAGTATAATATCATTTTCACTACAGAGCCATACGGTTCAAGAGAGCTGCTGTTTTTTACGTTAATGTTTCTGACACGTGATGTGGTTATGTGTGGTTCAGTGGCTTTTCGGTTCCGGCTCTTTGCCACATGAGAAATGACTCTGGCATTTAAAGTTAACACAATTAAAAGTCAGACAAACATACTGCAGCTCTCATACTCAAGACAGGATCACTTCTGTTTGTGTAAAGATCTTTTTGAATTAATAAACATTACACACGTCACACAACTTTATGTTCACTGTAAGCTTTAAAGCTGCATGAGCTGATTTTGTTGACCACTTGGGGGCAGCAGAAGCAAGCCGTAAACATGACGCACATTAGCATTCATTTGGAGTTTGTATCTGTCCGCCCAGTAGTTACTCTGCTTTTAGCTCTGTTTTGGTTTCCACCAACTCCAGATGGAAAAATCTGCTTCTTTAGCTGCTAAATGCTCCAGTATGTTCACCAGCTGGTTGTTTACTTTGTCGATGGCTGTTAGGTGCTACACTGGTTGTTTTTCAAATCGGTTACAAGCTTTTATAAGACAGACTTTGCCAGGGTGCGAGTTGACATTTAAGTGAATAATCCCTTTGGTTTGTGTATGTCTCCTGCCAACGCAGCTTACTTTGGTTTGGTGACCCTCTGAGGTTTTAATTAATGAGGAAGGACGTCTGCACGCACTGTTTGACCACACACTGAAGAGCATCTGGGCCAACACCACTCCACTCACTTACATTTAACATGCAGTATAACTGTAAGCAACTTTAAAAAGTTTAGGCTACTAAATCAGCGAGGTTTCTAACTTTCAGCTCCCCTGTGACAGATGTGACAATTTCTTTCTTTTTACAAGTAGTTTTATGCTATGATTTGTTGTCCTCCATGCTTGTGTACAGTGTGTCTTGGTGTAGTTTCACTGCTGGCAATAATTCAGGTAAAATTAGGTAATTAAGACTTGTTCAGTTTCGTTTTTCACACCTTTGCCTCCTGAATCCATATAAATTAAAATCTTTGCAAATGTTCACATACCCTTGGCTATTCCCAGAGCAGGAGATCTGTTTATGTGTCAGAAGTCATATTAACCTCCCCAAGTCATCTTATTTTCTCATATTTTATCCAGCTGCAGAGCAATCACACGCTCACATTTACACACCGTCCCTCAACTTTTATTCACCTGAAATGATTCTGAAATGACATTACCGGTGACAGCCAGGCAATAACAAAAGTACAAAAACTTCTTTGAAAAACAATAAATCAATAAGCCTCGCCAACATATCCTGTTACATCCCCGACTCCTTGACACCTGAAGCTCATTAAACACAGCCTAACGTCAACTTAGAAGAAGAAGAGTACACAGAGGCTCGCCTTTTCTCAGCCTATCACAATAAGAGCTACTGAGCAACCTTGATATATTGTATATACTAGAAATAAATATGATTGTCCTTTAATCTGATTTTATTATACTGGGGACTCCCGCTGGCAAATCTACTGAGGGCTGATAGCCTGTAATCTTATTGCAGGGAGCGCGGTGTGTTTCATATCCCCTTCTTGATGGTGTTTTATCATGTCAGGACTATTATTGTTCCTATTGGTATATGTGTTTCTGCATTTATATGCGCTGGCGTATATAACCTAATAAATCGAGTTATTGCACATTCTTGTGTCTGTTTGCATATGTATGTGTGCATGTTTGCGTGCAGACTGAAGTCCCTCCAGCTCGGATGTGGGTGCTAATTTTGCCCCTCAGCGTGCCGGGCTGCTTGGAGGGTTCTGCTCTGTTTATGAACCAGGCATATTGACCCAATTTGTGGCCTTGGCGCTTTCTCTCTCTCTCTCTCTCTCTCTCTCTCTCTCTCTCTCCGTCTCTCTTTGTCCACCTGCCGGGGCATATTGTGAGCCTGCATGGTTGGAGAGACGGGTGCACTCAGACTGAACTAAACGCCATACGCATCATTGAGCAGCATTACCAACCTCTCCCCACTCATCACTCCTGCTCGATGCTGCAGGTGTGTGTGTGTGCATGTGTGTGTGTGTACAGTATGTGCCTGTATAGAGGGCTCAGTTAACGAGAAGGTCTAATAAATCAGCCTGTCTGTCCACAACCTTCTCTCTTCCTTTGCTCTTACCTATTCCGCCATTACTCCCCTCTCTTCCCATCTCATCTTATTTCTCTCCCTCCTTCTCTCCTTCTTCCGCTCTGTTCATCTCTCTCCTTTATGTCCTGTAATTCTTCTCTCAAAGCTCGGGGGTTGGTGTTGGAGGCATTACGTGCCTCCTGATAAATCACTGTCTGAGAGCAGGTCACAGTAACAGGGCTATCTGCAGATCAACTTTCTATTGTGTGTGTGTGTGTGTGTGTGTGTGTGTGTGTGTGTGTGTGTGTGTGCGTGTGTGTGTGTGTATTTTCTGGCATTGCACAGTATTGTCCCAGTGATTGTACACCTTTATAACAGTGTGTACTTGTGTGCATGCATGTGTACATGAGTCTCAGGTATTTGTGACTGTATATTATGTGCAGCGTATGTGTGCATGCATGCTCTCCAAAAGTGACTGCAGTTTCTGGCCAGTACTGATCTCCCTGTCCTGCTGAATGGTGGCTGATTGAGACACATGGACTGCCTTTGTGCCCTGATCTAGTTGCCATTGATTACCTATCAGGGTTTTTGATTGCATCCTGGAAGTAATTCTTTTAAATAGGCCCTAATGGCCTCCAATCTGGGCTGATGACGACCTCAGAGAGTCCAATCGCAGATCCATTTAGGCCCTTTCAGACCCCTCCATGTACACTCTGAAACTCTCTCTCATTGCTCACATTGCCCCTCCACTGCCGCCACCACTACCACCTCTTTGCCTTGTGTCGTGTCAGCGCCACGCTCTGTTGCTTGTGTGTAAAAGCGCAGAGACAATGAAAATGCCTCAAACTTAGGTATAGACATCCTTTATACCAAGGACGAGGTGTTATAAAAGATTAGAGGAGCTGATGATGGCAGGAGGTCAGCAAAGTAATTGAGAATGAAAGACAGAGAGAAACACAAATACAGCGTAATCCTGCTTTTAACTGCAAAAGATGAAGAGTAAGAGGGAGAAAGTCCAGGTTTCTGATGGGCGAAGAGAGGAGGAAAATGAAGCCATGGAGAAAGAGGAGTATGACAGATCTGTTAGGGATAAGCGAGAGAGGGGAGGAGGAGGAGGAGGAGGAGGAGGAGGAGGAGGAGGAGGGGGGAGCTGGTCGTCAGTATGTCAGGCTGTGTTATTATAGTCTGAGGGTTGGACGGAGGCATGAGAAAGGAAGAGGAGGAGGAGGAGGAGGGGGGAGTTGCAGCAGACAGGAAGAGGGCTCGCCGTCTAATCCTCCAATTTTCTTACATTACTGCTCCCCCTCCTTCTCTCCACCTCCATCCTTCTCTCCGCCACCAGCCCCCCCCTACGGACTCCTCTCCTCTCCTCCACCTTCTCCCCCCTCCCTGCTGCCAGACCTGTCGACAAATGAAACTGGAGATAGCGGCAGCTTCACAGAGATTGACTTGAAGGAGTAAAACACACACAGAAAAGGGAGAGCGAGACACGGACCTCCTGCACCTCTAGCAACATAAATGTACCCAGAAAACCCCACTGGCTCAATCATCTATTGTTCTTGCGCTGGAAAAAAAAACACCGTGGAGGTTCATACATGTGCTATATGCTTCTCGCAAACTTTCCTCCACTTCAGTCAGGGAAGAAATCACGGCTATGTGAGCAGGGAAACGTTGGTGCACCTGCTGATTTGAACGGCACAGAGAAAACACAGCTGCCTTGTTGTGAAGTCAGCCCTGAGCATGATCAATAACTTCCTGCTGATGAGGAGAAAAACCTGATGACAGAATATTAAATTAAAGAGATTGTTTTACGCCGGGAATGTATTAACGGCTCACTTAGCAGAATTACGAAGCAATGATGACAAACAAGGTTCCTTTGCCTTTGACAGTGCTGTTTGTTAATATGCTGAACCTTGTTTATTTATTGATAGATCTTATTTTTTTTGTTCTTCTCCAGGATTGGGTCATTTTATTTAATTCATCATTGTACCTGGCTGGCCTGGTGCTGATTTGATGAATGGCTGCTGTTGATTAAATCTGGGCTTTTGTTTTGGGAGTGAAGCTGAGCTTTTAAAGGAATTAAACTCACAAATTCAGTCATTTTCCTACAATTTACAGCCGATATACTTGGACTACAACAATCTCGTGGAGCAGTGGAAGGCATTGCCCTTGAATGTTTTTCCTCTCAGGTGAAGGCAGCTGACACCAGCCAGAAACACTCCTCATCCTCCGACTTCTGCTAACAGCAAACCCAAATTGGCTCAAACTTGACCTTTTCTGATCTTGTGTCTAATTTCCAGCAAACAAGCCGCCTTAATTTTTCGTCTCCTCCAAAATAGAAGTTGACACGGCACTCTCATCCTCCCCTCTTCACCACAATTTAGTGATTTCCGTTTCCCCGCCCTCTTGATTGATTTGCATTCCAGTCACTTCTCATTGGGCGAGGCAGAACCCTGACTGAGCAGGACTAATTTGCCATGCTAATGAGATGGCTCCGACAAACAGAGCCAGCTGGAGACCAGAGTAAATGATCCTGTCATCAGTCAAAAACACAAACATGGCTAACAGCTAATTAGCTCGCGGCAGTTTGTAGAGGTGACATTCTATCTGATCTGTGCCGCGGAGGAAAAGAAGAAGGAAAAAAAAGGAGGGGTGGAACAATAAAGGAGAGAGGGAAGGGGAGGAGTGAGGTTTGGCTTACTGATGAATTTGGCTTTTGTTTTCCCAAACACATGCGATGGAAAACATGCACACTAGCAGACACGCGCGCCGACATCTATAACTTCCCCTCCGTCTCCTTCGCAATATGCCGCTCCATGAGGATAAGAGCGAGTATGTGCCATCAGAGTGAGGGGAGAAAATATGCTAAGCAGACAATCAGAGGTGTACCCCCTGGTGCTAAACAGCCAATCATGGCTGTCCCAGTGTGTGTCACCAGCCAGCAGGAGGCAGAATTAGTCCTGGTTAGCAGCCAGAGCCCCGCCGAGCGGCTGATTAGTCTTTTAGACTGAAGAGGAGACAGAATGTTAAAAGTCCAACTGCCTATCTGCGACTCTTCTGCACAGCAGACAAAGGCCTTTATATTAAAGAAAGAGCTAGCAGCCTCAGTGCAGCCTTGTGAATGTGATACACTAAACCGAGCAATAATTACATTTTCCAGTGTTACACACGCAGGTCTAATTTAGGCAATTGATTTGCTCCAATAGAGCAAACGCAGATGAGTTGAGGTGGAGGAACAGTTTTTCTTCCAGATTCAATGTTTTTATTTGTACTTTCAAGGACATTGAGCCACCACTGACCCCCCATACTTTAGCATTTATAAACAAACGTTTAATAAATGGTTTATAAGATGCTATAATGCAGTTGTAAGCAGATATGTGTTTATCCATCCATAAGTGGAGGTTGGTGCACATGAAGACATGAATGACAATAAAGTAAAATTTGTCCTCATAAGAGAAGTTGGAATTGTTGACAAATAATGTATCTTAATAAAATGTCCTTATGTTGTTGTTTTGTAAAGCATTTATTAAATGTTTATGCATTGCTTATTAATATTAAATATTGGGTCTTCTCCAACGTCTGTCTGCACTAGAGTCATGTATGTTTTGGGACAATGTAGCTGATTGGCTCGCTGCATTATTTGGACCCTCAGGATTTCTTTCTTTCAGCTGTTCTCGATGTCACCACTTCCCTGGTAATTAATTGTTCTTCATCTTGGTCTGTCTCCCTTTTTTCTGCTTTCAGCGTCTCGGTCTGTTTGTCATCTGGTCGCTCCATGCTATTTCGGTTTTTATCAGCACAAACACTTTGCATCCATCCATTTGTAATCTAATAAAGAAATGGCAGCAGTCACTGTGTTCCTTTTGGGGGACTGGATGACTTTGAGCACCAGATGCTGATGTTCCCCCAGAGTCGTTACAGTGATGGAGCCGATCCTTAACTGTCTCCAATAAAGACACACGCTTCCTCACACACACACACACACACACACACACACACACACACGCACAGACCGCCTCCCCTCGCTCACTCAGTGTGGAGGCAGGATTAACCTGCTGGTAGCGGAGTAAATCCAGCACTGCCTCCGCCTCTCTGTCTCTGTGTCTGAGGAGGCCTGGTTATCCCTTCACACAAGCTCCCTGTTCAAAGGGGCGGCTGCCGGGGATTAATGACGTGTTAAAGGGGCGAGCATGGGGGATTTAGACGCAGCTTGCTGTAAGGACAGGAGATTTAAGAACACGGACCAGTGGTTAGTGTTCACTGAAGTATGATTAGTTAGACACTGGACCCCCAACACACACACACACAGACAGTGACAGACAGGTGCTGTATTATTATTACCCTGCGGACGGTGTGCTTGTCTTATAGTAAATATACCTCTGTCACACCACTGACCTGTGGAGCAACAGCAGAAGCCTGCAGGGTCATTGTCAAAGAAGAAGAACGTTCACTTCTTTGAAGTCAGTTGCCAATATAAATGAACTTGCCTTGTCTCACCCCGATGTGTGTGTGTGTGTGTGTGTGTGTAAGTTGGATATTTCAAGCGTTTGAAAGTGTAATTGGCTTGCTAGGGTGTGAGCAATGTTTAAAGCTTGTGAGCAAGAGATGCATTATATCAACCCACAGTATGTGCATCTCAGCAATAGAACAAGTGCAAAGCATAAGTTATTTATGTTCGTGAAGGAGACTATACGTACTTGTGCATTAATACTGCAGTATGCATGCAGTTTGTGCGTATCCATGTGAAACATAGTTATGCAGCATAATGGCTCTGGTGTTGTGTCAGATGTCACCAGTCAAACCAGTAAAAAGTCTAATAGAGGAGTGGTATTGTTTCAACTTGGGAGGAACAACATGACCATTGGAACAGTTTGCTATCTTATGACATGAGGTGTAATGCAGGAAAGCGTTCATGATGTTGATATGTAGGATTAGAACATTTTTGCCTTTGTTGATATAAAAAAAAAACATGATGGCAGACGCCCATTAACTTATCTACAAGTAAAAACTTATGCCATCATTATGCTATATACATTCTACACAGTTAAAAGTCTGGGAAACCATGTAGTCTTATCATATGACCTGATGACATGGAGATTTGAGTTGTTTACATGTGACAATGCTCATACAAGCTGACATAATAGGTAATGTAACTGTATGAAAAGTCCACCTGTGCTGTATCGGCGCTCTGTCCCTCAGAATTGCATCTATATAGGAAGATTCTGCATCTTGCAATTTATGTCCAATGCCAATATTCAGTGCCAGAGCAGGAAGTAGTGTACCCTTTATGCAGCAAGGTGGAAAGTTAGTGTTAACAATTGATGTTTTATAAACCATAACCATGACATTTCTGTAACCATAACATAATAGCCATGAGCAGATACAATAGAAAAAACTTTCCAAAGGAATGTAAAATGTGCTTTGCAGAATCATCCAGTCTTGACGTTCTTGTCCGGTGATATAGTCGCCTCTGTCCGTTTATGAGAGGAGTCCTTTTTCAAATTTGGAGCTAATTGGCACGCTGCTGTTGGGTCAACACGGTCTTGTTAGCCTGCGTTTTCCAGTGAGAATTTCCACAGACCTCCAAGTGTCTTGTGGAACAATAAGTGGCTGCAAGCAGCTAGTGCGCTGTAAGTGAGTCTACGGACGCACAGCGTGTGTTCGGCCCACCTCTTTAGTTGGTGCTGTTGCAGAACCAACAGGGGACATGTTGTGCATTGTGGGTAATGTAGTGGCCAGATTTTGACAAGGAGGGAGAATGCATGGAATCTAAAACAGCAATATCTTCAATATATTCAGCTGCATCAATTTTAACTTGTCAGTTATTAGTCAGACAGTATTGGAGTGCAATGCTAAATCAGTGGAGTACTCCTTTTAGCCTGACTGAGGGTAAATACTATGACCAGCGGGCTGTGTGTGTAAGAGTGCATGTATGTCACAGTTAGTAATGATGAGGGAGTATAATATTATAGATAAGTAGATACTGCAGGGAGTGTGCGTGTATGTGTGTGCGTGTATGTGTGTGTGTGTGTGTGAGAGAGAGAGAGAGAGTGAAGGCAGGGAGGACTGGAAAGAGATTAAGAGACATATGTACAGATGCTGATAGCTAGTCAGGATCAGTGCTCTGAGCAAGATGTTAAGGCCGGGGTTTCTCGCCACCCACTCCCCACCTCAACCCAAGTCAAGCCTCCCCCTCCCCTTAATCCCCCCTCCCTTTATAAGCCACTCGCCCCCCCCTCCCCACACACACACATCCAGCCTGCTACCCATCTACGCTCAAAATCTGCTCCTGTGCAATCTCCCGCGCATCAGCTGCCAAATGAAGTTCCTCTTTAGAAAAAAAAAAACTTGGCTGTTGAATCGTCTGAGGCGTCGTGGCTGGCGGCGAAGGCAGCCCTTGTGTTGAAGCCAATAATCCGGCGTCAGGGCTTCAGGTGCGCGGAGGGATGTGATTGACAGGGCTCGATATGAGGCCCTCGCCTCACTTGACATTTGGGTTTCATAAGGTCTGGAACAAAAGGCAGGGGCAAAATAATCAGAGAGGGGCGCAGGCAAATAAATCTGTTTATTCCTCCTCACCTGCCCCCCTCCCTCACCTCTGCACCCCACATGCTCGCCCACATCACGGCTCAACCCTTGGAGGGGAAAGAGGGAGGGCATGATATTACCTTTTCTGAGCCTTAGTGGATTCACGCACCACGACAGCAGGTCACTTTAGGCCCTGTGCTTACCTGAGATATTAGTTTGTATGTGTGGTAGATAGAGATGTGTATTTGAATGGCTGAGGCGGTGTGTATGTGTGCACAATCCCGTGTATGTATGAGGGAGAGGGAGAGACAACAGAAACGACTGAGAGACAGAGGCAGACAGACTGGAGGAGAGAGGACTGATGTGGCGTGATCTTGTGGATAACCACTGGTACGCCTGCGTGTGCATCTTTGAGCAAGAAAAATTTAAATATATAACAACGACAGATCTCCTCTTTTATCATGTTCAAGCAGCGCAGCAGCTTTAAGATAGGCCCACAAATTAGAACAGATCTGATCCTATATGTAGCTGTAAGAGGCGATAACAAATTCAGAGAGAGAGCGAAGGAATATGAAGTGCTCTGCAGCAGAAGATGATTAAGATTTTCGACACAGTCAGTTAGTGCAGCTAAATGACTGAACGCAGTGGTTATAAGTGAGCTGCTGACCCAGCAACAGTGTGTTTCTGGAGGCATGCTGTATACAGAGAGGTAGTGAGTCCTGTAAAAGATTGTATTTCAATTTACTCAGCAATAGATGCCTTAATTGGGTTGCAGCACTTATGCGGGGTAGACAAATAATGTTGATTATTAAAGATTATTGCTCCTTAAAGTCATTTTACTTGCCTTAAAGGTGCTGTAATTGATATCTTTATCGTAACAGCGACTCAAATTACACAGTTAAAGGTGTAATATGTAACATTTCCACACTAAAATGTCTAAGAACGGCCAGATATATGTTATCCTACATTATGCAAAATCTTTTCAACAGTGTTCAAACCCAGAGAAATCCAACATTTCGTTCAAGTTAACCGTGTGTTTCGTTTGGCCGCCTGTCAATGCCGTCATATCCCCTTTAGCTGCTTTTTTTAGTTGCTTTAACGTCCAGGGAAACAGGAGATGACACATCAGAGAGCGAGGAAGGAAACGTTACTGAATAAAGCTTTAATACGTTAGCTCATCCGTCAACGAGGTATAGGTAACATCAGATAGATTGTCATTGGTCGTTGTTTAGCAACGAAGACAACAACTCCCATGATCCCACGCTTAGTTCATGACATCATCAAACAGCATCTTTTGTTTTCATTGAGAGACCCCATAGCGGCAGAAATGACAGACTGTGCGTTTGAAAAAAGTGGAAGGGGTCGCTCGTGGTGATGAGCATGCAGAGAATTATAGTGAGTTTCAGCTCATGTTCAGCCGTCAGGCCACAACTCTACTGCTCTGATTCACTGTGCTTCAGTACGATTTTGATGTACGTGTACTTCACTTGAGGCTCTCCCTTTTCATGTGACTTGTTTTAAACCAAAGTAGTGCACAAGTTCACTAAAGAACTAAAGTGACAACAATTCACCCTGAGGGGGACGTGAATGTCTGTCCCAAATTTCATAATGATCAATCTGACAGTTTTACTTTGTTTACGCCACAGCAATTCAAACACTGTACTTTTTTTTAATTTTATTTGATAACTTTAGTTATTAGTTACTTTGCAGAAAATGTATTATTTTAGGTTAAAATGAAGCTTTATTGATCCCTGGGGAGACATTGACAAGCTTCCAGCTGTATATAAAGTAATTAGAATTAGTCCCACCCTTAATATCTGCAACATTAAAGGGATGTACACATTAATACTGAATTAATTAATAATTATAATCCAACAATGTGATATACATTGTTCTGAAATGGGTCATTCTGCATAATGAGTACTTGGTCGGGCTGGATTAGTACTCCCATGGGCCCCTGGGTACTGCAGCTCTTTTTTCCCCCTTCATTTGTGGATGGCCCTTTCATGCTCATGGGCCATATATAGTAGATCCATGTATGCTTCATGTTTTTTAAAGTATATTTTAAAAAAATACACTTCAACATATGTCCTCAATACAGAATAAAGGGGGTTGAGGATGTGCTAATGAGCCTGCAGCCTAATATAACCCACCTTTGTAGCAGTAATAATCACTCGAATTGAAGTTCATTAAGTGTTAACAATATTGTGTCTACCTCTATATGATTTACATCCTACACAAACAGGCAGATGCATCTACGGGCGAGCTGAATGGGAATTTAATTGCAGGGTTGTGAGTGCAATCTGTGGACACAACAGCAGACTGTTTTAATAGGCGATTCAATTAAAACACAGGAAAACACGCGACTGGAAGTCACCATAAAAAAATAACATAAATCAACAGATAGTTTCCAGATTAATCCCTGTGACATCTCCTAGTAGCAGACCGAGCCCCCACGTGGGGAGCCTGCATAAATCTCATCGTGCTCGCGGCGATTGGACAACATATCGATGATTGGCGGGAGACTGGAGCGCAGTGCGCGCACTTGCCCGTCGCCATTGGTTGTCTTTAATGGCCGCTCCTCTTTCAGACCACACATCATTGGCTTCGGGGGCTTCGCGGAGCAGCCGGGAAGTTGTAGTTCTTTACAGCAGACGCACATCTGTAGTGCTTATTATTGACTAATATGAATTAAACTACACGTCCCGACGTCATGGTACGGGCCCTTATAATTGTTGTGAATATGTAATTGCGCTCGTGCGACTGGTTGCTTCTAAATTTGGCTTCGCAGGGGCAGGCTGCTACAGTCGGTGAGGTGGTCGCTCCGCTGGTGCCGCGTGAGGATGTGAACATTAACGGAGGCTGTAGGAAATTAACCGATAAATGCGTGACGACGGGACGCCGTGGAGAAGCTCCGCCGCGGACACGCAGGGTCATGATGTGCCAGAAGTCGGTGCTTTGTAGGGAAAAATCAGAAAATAGTGGATTCGCTGTAAGGTCAGAGGGAGAATATTAAGCTCTGTGCGCACAGAAAAACGCATTGGAGATTTTGGAGAAGAGAGGCAACTCCTGCTTTTATTGTCACACTGAATGGACTTTTGAAATACTGTCTTAACAAGAATGACGGCCAAGCGCAGGTCCGAGGATGTTTGACCTCTTCACGGAACCTGCACATAGCCCGCAAACCGGCCACTGACTGAGCTTTTTACGCGCGGGGAAGCGACCTGTGCTCACACGTTTTGTTTTCGTGTTTATGTGGATGAACTTTGCAAGACGTTTTTAATGATTCGAGATCTGAGCAAGATGTACCCCCCGGCACGGCATCCGGTAAGTGGAGAAAAAACAGCAGC
Organism: Chelmon rostratus; assembly: GCF_017976325.1. Taxonomy (NCBI): domain Eukaryota; kingdom Metazoa; phylum Chordata; class Actinopteri; order Chaetodontiformes; family Chaetodontidae; genus Chelmon; species Chelmon rostratus. The sequence goes on along the minus strand of NC_055662.1, from coordinate 14,208,608 downwards.
CAAGGCAGTGTTATGTCAAAACAGCGCAGATTAACAGCCGCGCGCCTGATGCGTAATCAGTTTAGATCAAGTTTCCGTGCCACCGCGCGCTCGCACGGACAATTGCGCTCATTGTCAAACTGCTGCAGCTGCATGTGCGACTCTGTGAGTGTGCGTGGGTTAACGTGTAAGGAGTCTGAGTGAAACCAAAAGGCCATCCCTATCACAGAGGCCTATTGTCATCTATACAGTCCTGTCTGTGTGTGTGAGTCTGAGTGTGTGTGCGTGTGTGTCGTGACACTGGACTTTGGTGGCTCAGTTCTTCCTCTCTCCCCCCACACGCTGTTTGGTTTGGGTTGAGGTCCCCCACCAGCCGGGACAGCCGTTAAAGTTCACTGTCACCGAGTCCTGCGACCGGATCAAGGAGGAGTTCCACTTCCTGCAAGCCCAGTATCACAGGTGAGAGTCTGGATGGCTGCATGGAAGCATCTGCTCATCAATAAGATGGTGACAAGAAAACACCAGTGAAACTTTCTGCATTTGGTTGCAGAGTGATTGTAAATTTAATGTGTGTTATTCTTGTTTCAGATTAGAGCCGCAAGGATTAATCGATTAATTACTCTAATGGGCATTTTTCACAATTTGTTAACATTATTCAGGTGAAAGTAAATGAAATAACGCAGAAAATAATCAATAGATTAATTCTCATAAATAATGAATAAATGTTAGTTGCAGCCTTAGTATAAACTGAAACCCCCACATTATGCGAGAAAAAGGGTCATTTCTGGGATGTTGACCTGCCTTGCAGCGATCATGAATCGTGCAGTATGACCAACACTTTCTGGGAAATGCATGACGCAATGACATGAAATACAAGACACACACACTGCTTTTTGTTTGGGATTTGATTGAGATGTCAAACGTTCTTAGTTTAAAGTAACATCCATCTGGAGATCCCATGAAAGGATTCTCCTCAGACCCTCCACACAGCTGCTGGTACATTTGTCTCAGGTCCATCTGTCACTGGCGACTAACCACAGGTAAACCCCATCAACCTTGGTATGCACGTCTCCCTCTGCAAGCTCAAGTGGTGTGAAATACTTTTTTACCCGACATGATGAAGTGTGAAATACATTGCTTGGGGGCCAGAACCATAAGCACGATACCAATGCATAATAATCGCGCTCCTCTGGCCACCTCGTAATTATTGCCCAATCACTTGGCGAGATGAACCAGCGGTCCAGTTTGCTGGCCAAACCTGGAGCTGAATGAGCTGAACCGAGGACAGCGTCTGCTGCATGTGTATCACTGCGGTCAAACTGCTGGAGACACTGATTTGGTTAAAAGGGGAAGCGAGGGTTGGCCAGATACACACGCTAATTATACATTGTGGTTTTCTTTCTGTTTTTATTCAGTTGAAAGCAAAACAGCACTTTCTTTGAGCTTCAAACGTTTGCAATTATCCAATCCCATGTCACATGTGATGTCATTTGAAATAGCTGAAAAAGCTTAGCCTAATAGCATCCTTCTTGTGTAAAAACCTGCATTTCCAGCCTTTTCTCTTCATTTGAAGGACTGCATACTTTCTGAGTAAATTGTCCAACTGAACGCTGTCAGAAATGCTTCGTCATCACGCCCAAATCACGGCTCCACGTTAAAGGCTGACATATTAAAGTTTTAATCTTCAGCTGTTTCTCTAATTTGCATCTTGCATCTCGCCGCTTTCCAGTAACAGACGTCATTTAAGAGTTAAGCTTTTGTGTAACCACGGTTGTAAAATGGATCCTCAGTATATGGTTGCTTTTTTGTTGACGGTGCAGTTTGGTCATCCACTCACACCGTAAGAATATATGATGAGGTTTGTGTGGTCGTCTATTGATCCATTAATTACTGCACAGTACCTGCTGAGTAAGTGTCTGCAGGGGAAACTGGTGTGATACAAACAACTGTTTTTTTCCTTTCTTTCTTGGTTGCTCTCAAATTTAGACATGCAAATGTAAAGTAAGAGGATGTAGTCACTAACACGTTTAGCCTTCTGCACAGTGAGAATTTCACCTTTTCGAAGTGTTTTCTGAATTTGTTTCATGCGTTAAAACATAATTTAAAGTCATAAATGATTTCGTTTTTGAATATTTTGAACGTGTGTGTGCGTGTGTGTGTGTGTGCGTGCACATGTGTGGGTTGCTGCGTCTCTGTTCATTACGTACATTAACATAACATTTTCCTTCTACCTCACAGTCTGAAATTGGAGTGTGAGAAACTGGCCAGCGAGAAAACTGAGATGCAGAGACACTATGTCATGGTGAGTCTCATTGATTACGTGTGTGTGTGTGTGTGTGTGTGTGTGTGTGTGTGTGTGTGTGCATGAATGCATTAGTACATTTTGGTGTGTGCAAAAAGAGGAACAGAGAAGACCTTTTTTGACCTTGCTTTGATCTTTGTTTTTTCAGTACTATGAAATGTCTTACGGGCTGAATATCGAGATGCACAAGCAGGTAGGAGACGCTCTTTTCACTCGAACGTTAAAAAGAAGGAGGACTGATTTAAGACACACTGAAGTGGGTGTCAGAGGGCTGCAGATGGCAAATAAACAACACGAGTTTTTGGTCTTAAATGGCTGTTGAATTCTACAATATTTGCTCCGGCCAGAGTCCTGTTAATTTGATTTATTTATCAGTAGCAGTGCTGCAAGGCCAGAAAGACCAAACAGCACTCAGATGAGGACGGATTTGAATTTCAAAACCGAAATATCTTGGGTTTCAAAATGTCCCACCATGTTTTTCTGGCGGTTTCTCGGTTCTCACAAAGTGTTGCTGATGCTAAGTTCTGCATGAATGCATAAGTTTTAATTGTTTTTACCTTCCTGTCATGACCTCTTCACCTTTCTTTGGTCAACAAGTTCCCTGCCAGTGACATTCTGCTGTTAGCTCTGGTTTGTGCCTGTCATGTATTACCATTATATTCCAGCTGCAGAGCTTAGTATTCTGATTTAATATCTATCCGGTGGTCTTTTAAGAATCCTAAAGGTCGTTTAACAATGCTTGCCGCTTTTCCTCCCCTCAGACTCCTCAGAGACAATTCTGAACGTCTAGATGAAAGAATATTCTCTTCATGCCTAATAAGCTTCGTCATGCAGCAAACTGCTCTGTTTCCTAATGCAAACAAAGATGGTAGCTGTAAGTGACACATCTCCTCGCTCAATTTGTACAACGTGAACCAGAATTATAAATCGTTTTATCCGTATTGGTACATATTGATGGGTTGTGTTTTTTTTTACATTGACAGACTGAACAATGTGTGAATATTTGACAAAAAGAGTAATTTCTGGCTGATTATATCAGGAAATACAGTCGCAACTTGAGAAAAGGGTTAAAAGTGCAACATGCAGAATACTTTTTTCATCCGGATGATTAGAAGAAGCTTTGAAGATTCTGGAAGTACAGCACAGCACAGCGGTAAGATTTATTAAACAACCGTATGCGTTTTTCAAAAGATCCCCTGGCAATTATTTTTAGGAAGATTGGAATGCTTAGCTGTGACTTGAATGTAATGATAAAGCGTGACAGGCACAAACTAGCATGGTTTAATCATCCGTGTGTGTGTGTATGTATGTATATATATATATATATATATATGTTAGATTGTATGATAGAAATGTGATATATTTACAGGGTAAAAGCGCAGCAGTTGTGTTGCCTGGTGAGGTTGAGCAGTAATTCCACGTGTGAATAATGATTTCATCAGTTTAATTGAACGAGAAAATGGGCTGAAAAATGACTCGAGTGAATGAGGATTTGGCCTTTAACGAGCCTTTACATTACTGCTGCCTTTTTTTTTCTTTTTTTTAGACGCGCAGGATCATTAGCATAAATGTCTGTGTTAACCACACATCAGCTGCCAGGCTAAATGGGCCACAGCTAACCAGCTACACGTTCATTTCCACAAAAATGGTGTGTGTAGTGTGTGTGTGTCTGTGTGAGTGAGTGTGAGTGGAAGTGATAAATGCTTGGCCTTTGTCTTGCTGTGTGTATGATTTCCTGTTTGTGTGTATCTATACCGTGTGTTTACTTTGCTATACGTGTATGTGTGTGTGTGCACATATATCTGTGTGTATGTGGTGTGGTGTCTGTATAACAGCCTGTATGTATACTGTACATGTTTACTTAGTGTGTGTGTGTTTGTTTGTGTGCACTTGTCTGTATGTTTGTTTAGTTTTGTGTGTACTATTTGTGCACATTGTGCGTATATGTTTGTGTGTGTGCTCGTATATTGTAGATGTTTACTTGGGGTGTGTGTTTTTTTTGTGTGTTGCCGTGTGTGAGTGTTGCACACAGATGCATCTTTTTTACTGGCACACTAATCAGACTTGTCTGATGAAATATGGGGTGTCTGCTATAAATCCTGCTGTCTGCTGGTGTGTGTGTGTGTTTGTGTGTGTGAGGGAGAGGGTGTTTATTGGGGAAAGGGAGAAAAAACAAGAAGAGGTAAAGTGTGGCCTGACTCTGTGTGGTGCCCAATGATTTCTGTCAGGAAACAGTTTGAGAGTGAATCCCTAATTTCCGCCCGTCGTCTGTGTGTGCATGCCTTGTGTGTGTGTGTGTGTGTGTGTGTGTGTGTGAGAGAGAGAGACTTTTGGAAGGAAATGATTTTGATGTGCAGGCTGTGTTTTGCAGCACTTGTGCACCAGCATGCATGGGCGTTAATGCGTGTCTTCCATCCACAGCATCAAATATGACGATACGACGTGTGTGGCTCGTTGAGTGGATGCCGAGATTGAGGAGAGGAGGGTGGTGGTGGTGGTGGTGATGTTTTCGGAGGGGCGGTGGGGGGTCAAGCCTCAGTCCCATTAAGGCAGTCGGCCTCCTCTACCAAGCGAATTGCTAATATTGCTTGTTTAGCATTTTCTGAGGGTAATAAGGCCATTGATTTTTGGCTCCGCTCTGTTTTATTTACACAGACGGGCTCTGGTGCCCTCGTTAAAGAGAAATTGACTCGTAGATGGAGGAGAGGACGGTCGGGGAGGCGGAGAGGGGGGAGGGGGGAGGAGGGCACCAGGGGTGTAGAGCACAGGACTGAGCTGCGAGAGGACAGCTAATCAATTGCAAATTAGTGAGGCTGAAAGAGAAATAAAGCAAGCGAAGGATGGGGAGAAAAAGGGAAGGAGGAGGGAGGAGAATGTGGTGAAAGGAGGAAGTAACAAGACATTTTGATACTGAAGACTGGCAGCGTTTCCAGCGAGCTCTGACAACTCATTTGACTGCAGCCGATAGGGAGCCATTTGTTTCATTTCCAGGAATTTGGTCACGTAGTGTTTTAACCGGCGCTTTAATATATGGACTACCTGCTAGAAAATGTTTTTAGAACAAGATTAAAAGCACATTGGAACCTTTAAACGACAGTAAATACGATTTAAAATGACAGACATGTAGTGAAAAATGTAAAACATACAGCATTTTAATCGACTTCAGATTGAAGTTTTACTTTAAATGTCATTTCTGTAACAGGAGTGTAAAAATGGCGACAGGATGGATAAAACTGTGACAGTGGCAGCATGTTTTGGTGGTTCTCCTGGGGGTTACAAAATTAATGCTGATGGATGTAAAAACATTTTTGGGAAAATACGCTCACACTTTTTTGCTGCTGCTGTGAGGTCAATATGTCGCTCATGTAAATATAAGTCTGCAGCCAGTTAGCTTAGCTTAGCATAAAGCCTAGCCTGGCTCTTTCCAAAGGTAGCAAAATCTGCCTATCAGGACATCTAAAGCTCGCAGTTAACAGTGAATTAACAGTTTTTGTGTTGTTAATCTGTTCAGAAACACAGATGTAAGACTGTTTCGTGGCCAGGTGCAGTGATTTCCTGGAGCCCCTGCTGGTTGCCTTTTCACCTCTTCTTTTAATCTTTTTTTTATTTATTGTAAATGATTGTGTAATTTTAAAGTAATTCCCAAAATGCATCTGTTTAATAGGCCTGGTGCTGGGGGCCAGTTTCACAAAGGCAATTTACAAGTATTTCTTATACACAGATCACAAATGGAAGCAATGCCAGGTCTGACTGTTGCTCACAAAGTGCAGATAGTATGGTGTTTGTTCTGATTACTAACAGGAGAGAAAACGATGTTGAGTCACAAACTGTAGCATCCAAGTTGTAAGTTTGCTAAAACGGGCCGCCGGTTATGACTTAGAGACATAATAAGTGTGCCATACAAAGATATTGCTTCACTTTCTTTGGCAGCTAAAAAGAAACCACTGACATATTTATTTGTCATTTCTTATATTTGAACATTTCAAAACTGAATGTGCTCTTAGAGTCAATCAAGACAGTGCATTACCACGGCTAACTCTGTGTGGAGGAAGAGGAGAAAGTTTATTTTAAACTTTAATAAGGTGCAAAAAATACTCAAGAGCTGCATTATATTAAGATAAACAACTTTACACTAAGCACATTTTTTACTTAAAGTTGTTTGCAGCCTGTCTGTATAGCACCCTTTGTTTTTCCTCTCTGTCCCTCCCTACCCATCTAGCTGTCTTCTCACACACCCACTCGCACACACATACAGTCACCAGGGAATACAGCCTTTATATGGTGGGGTCCATTAGGTGTATTAGCTGGTGGTGAAAAGTGGTGCTGATGTGGTGCTTACAAAGCTCCACAGGGGAGATGGACATTTGATCTTCTATCTGACCCAGTCTGACTCCGGGGCTCCTGCCTGATCTAATTTCTTTGTTGTTAGGACGTAGAGTGGGAGTATTTCAGCAGGTTTTTTTTCTTCATTCTTTTAGGCAACATCAGCGGTGATAAGTGGTTTTTGCAGGGATGTTTTTGTGCTACGCAAGCTCGCCATCGTGTTTTAACAAAGACAGCAGTGTAATCCAAGTAGGTGCTCTCAGGTAAATGATGGAAGCATATTCACATTGTGCAGGAGCCCTTTTTCAGACGCATGTCAAAGCTGGTCAAAGTCAACGGCTCTGGAAGATCACACCATTTCTTGCATGTTGTTGATCTGATCAGGAAGAGAGAAAAGTTTGATGTCGTACAGTCACTGCTCACCGATTTTTCTCTCTTTTAACTGGAGGAACATTCCTCCAGCGACTCACACTGAGGGTCACAGATAAATTCAGCACACATGATCTCACCTCTGAGGTTACTGGGCTTTATGTGACCACGGAGTCCTCTAATCTCGCAATAAGCTCCATGGATCGACCTGGTTTGGGTCCTAACCTTAGAGGCCTCTCTGGCCAGTTGTTTCTTGTTGTTTATTCACTGTCAAGACGGTGACAGGTCCAGGTCGAAGTCCAGGCCTGCTCGCTGCAGAAACAAATTCTCCAGGTTTGCACAGACCACAGGAGACTTTTCAGGAAAAAAAGGAACCCTGCTTTCATGCTTTGGTCTCTGCGGTGGGAACAGACACATTGGCCAAACAGGCTGACATCCCTGCACTCTGGCCGACAGTCACGATTGTCTTCCATTGATGTAAAATGTCACCTGAAATTGGTTGTGTTGCCTCGTGGAAAAGCATCTCCATTTCCTTTTCTGCTCCACTGCTTTTGTTTCCTTTTCTGCGCCAACATCTCAGGGTCACCTCTTCAAAATGAATCGATCGGAGGTTCAGGTTGTAGAGTCGTTAGAGGACATCTGTATCTTTACAACTCATCTAGTAGCTTTAGAATACTTATTTAATTTTACGCAACTGTGTATAAAATAAAAGCAGTGCTGTTTGAAAGGGCTATATTAATGGTTTTGCATGCAGGACTTTGCTGTTGAACCTGTTGAATATATTTGCCCACACAGTGTCAGGAAGTGGTAAAGAATCCAAAGATGATTAGTTTAATATGACTAAGAAAACCAGCAAATATTCAAATTGGTGACATTGTTTCCCTTCATAATTAATTATTATTAAGTAGTTGCCAATTGACTTCCTGTGGAACAACTAATGTATTAATTGAGTTTTATCATTGTTGTGTGTTTCAGTTTGAGTGCAAATTAATTTGAACACTGCTTTGCCACACAATAAAAAAGAAAGAATTAATGCAAACCGGCAAACGGCAGAGAAAATACAGCCAAATCTTAAACTGTACAGAACACATTTAAAAATGGTCTGCAAAAATGTAAAGCTGGATCTGCTGCGCCACGATGGCCTAATGGTTTAAGGTGCTGACTGTGTAATTGCAGCATCCACAGTTTGGACATTCCCCTCTCTCTGCTCATTTCCTGTCAGCTCTCTGTCTTCTGTCTAATAGTCTTTTAAAATGCTCCCAAAATACTTAAAAATCAATAATAACGCTTATTGAGCTGAAACTCGCAAGAAACACCATCGCTGGCATGACCTGTGGTATGTTTTTGTCCAGTTTTGGGAGCTTGATAGATGATCTGATTTTGCAGGTGCTTGGCACCTCACACCGCCTGATCCTCACCACTGCTGCAGACTCATAGAAGTTATAGGATCACCAACTCATTTCCCAGCTGCAGAACACTGAGCGGCCTGCTTTGCCCACACCTAACACTAAGGTGCCCTTAAGCAAGACACTTGAACCCCAACCAACTTACGCGGTAGAGTTTTTCAGAGGCTAATATGTGCCGGGCAGCTCCCCGGTGTGTGTGAATGTAAAGCAGAGCCCAGCTGAAAAAGGGCATGTGTGCACAGCAAGTCTTCCCTGGATAAACGTTAAATATAAAATGAAAATGTCAGTGTTTTAGGTTGTCTGTGGGAGTGTGAGCAGCTGCAGCACTGTGTTAATCACAGGTAAGTTGAGCAGCAACCCACCCTCGAGTTCCCCATCTGCTTGACTCTAAATGGCTCCCCAACTCGGCTGATAGTTGGCGCGCAGACACGCTGAAAGAAAATATTAAATCCGAGCTCCGCATTCATGGCCTCTGAAGTCTTGTCTTAAAAGCTCGGCACAACACTCAGGACTATTCAATAAAAACACATCATGAGGAAGAATGAGACCCCTCGGATGTCAGAGATGTTTAATAGAATTTTCTGACATCGTGAGGGAGATAAGTGAATAATAGCATGAACACTGAATGAGGCAACATGCTCAGGGGAACCTCTCGAGTACTGTGGGAATGACTGCAAATGTCTGAAGAGTAAATAAGGCTCATCTCGAAGTCACGCTTCTGCCCTTCTGCTTTGTTTTCCGTCTCTCTGTTGTCTGGCTGAGCACATTTCTGGACAACATGGCTGCCTTTTCTAGCTTCACGCCTGTTCTGTAGCCTCCACTCTTCGCTGGCAAGACCTTCACCTGAGCTGGTGCTGCCTCTGTGGCAGAACACACACCGTCTGCACCAGTGAAGATAAAGCCAGCACAGACACAATATACTTTATTTAGACATGATAAACTTTATTTATATACCAGTGTTTTTTAATAATGTTTGTTTTGCATTTAGCGTAAACTCAGCAGTAAAGTTATTGCTGACTGATGTCAGATCCTCTTGACTTCTGGTACTTGCAATGTTCTGTCTGGATTCTGGTGTCTGGATCTCAAGAGTTGAGCTGAAATGATTATTTGATTAATCAATAAGTCAACTGATTGAAACAGACTCCGTGCACCAGCCTCTCAAACGTGAGGATTTGCTACTTTTTTTGTTTTATGTGACAAAACTCTAAATTCTGTGACGTCCGCCTCCAGATGATCCTGCTGGCTGGCCGCGGCTGAGGACGTGGCTTCTTTTATGCCAACATCTGTGGCTGCAGTGCTGTCAGCGTCATGGAAGTTAGTTGTAAAATCAGAGCCACAGGATCTTCTGCGCTTGCAGGTCACGTGACGTCTCTCGAGGAAAGACTCTCCGTTATATAGTTGGACATATTCAGTCTCACAAATAAAGACAGTGATGTGGATCCCCGTGCGTCATTTAGTGTGTGCGTTTTAGTGTTCGCGTCTTTGTCTTTTGTCTGCGTTTGGATTGGAGTTGCACTACGAGCGCTCCCTTTGGGACGGCGGATCAGGCAATTTCCTGTTCAAAAAGAACTCCTACCTGATGTGGAGAGAGAGAGACAGGGTTGTATAATCTTTAAAAGCCAGCCCTTGGGTTCAGTAAAAACATCTGATGAATACAGAGAAGGCTGTGCAGGTGTGTGTCTGCTTGCGTCTGTGTTTATGTGTTTATCCTGCTGCATTGTTGCTTGTGCTTCTGTCTGAAGGGTTTGTATCAGTCTAGGTTTGCTCCCATGGCCTCTGGGGGCTTCTGTTACCACTGATACCAGAGGAAAGTTCACCCCTGTCAAGGTTATGTACAAACAAACAAGCCCTCGACAAGGTTAGAGGTGGAGCTTCTTCGGCATTTGTGCTGGACTTGGAGGAATTAGTCAGTCCTTGATGGCTTTTTCAGTAGCTGGCTCTTTAATTTAGCTGATTAAGTCGACAACAACCTGACATGTTTTCCCTCAGCTGCCTGTTCATGAGGACCCCTCTCTCTGTGCTCCTCCACATTCTCAAGAGGGCTAAATCCTGGGTTTATATTCTCAAATCATCCGTTAGGCTGATGTTGATTGATGTTGAGAGAGTGCAGCGGTAGAATAACTGTCCAGAGATGCTAAAGAATAAGTGGTGTAGCCTGACAGATACTGGATTTTTCAGGCTCATGCGGATTTTGACATTTGTCAGTTAAAAAAATCAGATGACAACATATTGGGCCAAAGTGATAAAAAAAAGATCCATACTGGCTGGTACACTTTACAGTACGATGGTGACACTGTTTCCAAATTCACTCAAACCTAGTTTTATGTCTGTAATTTCTTGATATTTGATGGCAAACGTACACTGATCTCGATATATATGCAGTAAGTTGACATCAACGTAGTGGTGTAGTCATTGCAAGTGGGTCGTGAAGGTATCACGGAAATGGTTTTAAAATGCCTTGGCGTCACCTTTTAAGCCACTGGGTACCCTTTTAGTGTCATTTTTCAATGTACAGGGCTCCGTGATCAAGTTAGCAATAATAGATTTTCAACTGGTTCATCTGGTTTGATTTTCAAAATAAAGCTTGCTGAGTTCGGTAATAAACATGTGGTTGATGTTGTGAAAGGGTTGCACTTTGGTTAGGTTTAAGCATCAAAAGTACTTGGTTAGGTTTAGGAAAACATCATGTCTCCTCCATCCAACACCCAACCCTCCTCCAAATGTGGACTTTTCTCGCTTTTTATACTACGTCATTTGATGTACTGGGAGTGAGAATGGGCTGTCGATATATTCTCTACCATGCAGTAATACAATGACATTGTGTTTTATTATTCTTATCTTATTCATGTGCAATTCAAAAATTTCCACTGTGAAGCTGAGCCATTCTTTACAAGGCAATATTATTTTTTATACCCTTTTCTATATAATGTACATATATATAGTTGATTTTATTTTGTATTCTTTGTATTGTCTATTTGTTCATTTTCTACCTCCCCTTTTTATTCTTGCTATCTGCAACAAGTGAATTTCCCCAGCGTGGGATCAGTAAAGTTTTATCTTATGTCTTATCTTACATGAGTCAGTCTGACTACCCTGCATGTCGAAAATTATCCTAAAGGGCACCAAGTGCATTAAGACTAACCAAGCGTCCATATGTGACGAGTTGGGAGTGAGAACGGGTTCGCAAGTTTGTCGGGTTGAATTGTGGGTAATGTAGACGACAGGTTTTGACAAGGAAGACGACAGTGTGGAATAAAAAAGACGATATCTCTCTGTGTGTAAAACAACCTCACTGTTTTCTGTTTCTGGCTCTTGCTGGACAGACTGATGGTTACTTTTCTTCCATTATTCTTTCATGAATGGTCGAGACAGCAGGGTGATGGACAGAGACACAGTCAGTCTATGGCATCCTGGCAGAAACGCCACTGAACATGAGATGATATTTATAGCCTGCAGCAGTTAGCGTCATCACTTTTGCTTGTAATATGTAAGAAGGAACTATGAGAACAAGCACATGTTTGATGTATGTCACTGTAAATGTGTGTGTAAACACACGTGTGTGATTATGTGTGTGGGCGGCATATTGACAGGAACATCCTTGGGGACTTAATCACAATCAATATCGCCTTTAACTACGTATGTAACCACATGCTTTCTTGTTCAAGTGTAAACGCTTCATGAGAATTAAGAGCATGATTACATCCACACATCCACATCTGCCTCTTCAGTCAGACTTCTCGCCTGATGCAATCTGCTTCACAATGATCACTTAATGATAGCGTTTCAGAGGGCGCTTGCCGTGTGAGGTTCGCTTTTGCTGTTTTGGTGACATCGGTGCTAAGCGCTCATTTTGCTGCACTTTCCAGACTCCACCTTTAAATCACACAGTGTGGGTGGTACTTTGATGTCCTTTATTTTTTTGCATCTTGCTGTAGATGAAGTTTGAATTTCTGATGCATTGCTGCTCATTTTGGCCTCCAAGTTCTTTTTTTTTTAATTAAAATGTGTAACTTAAAGGGGCCTTGTGGACAACCCAGCATTGTTTACATCCGTGTTTTCCTGCTTGCAATCATCTTCTTCGCTGTCTTTGCTGGAGCGTTGCAGCATACCATATTAAGTGCCTTATACTGTATGTCAAATACCTGACTTCCTGTGAGTCAAAAGAAAAATCAGACCTGGTGTTTCTAACCGAAAATGTAACGGATTATCTTTTTTTCAGGTGAAGTGGTCGGTATATGAAAATAATGTGGGCTATTACTTGAATTTAACGCACATTAAAGTGACTTGGTGTGAGCATTTGTAGGTTGTGCGAAGAGGACGGCGCCTTCTTGTCTGTTGGTGAATGTGAAGCTGATTGTGTGTCCTGCGCCCACCCCTCTGTCTTGCAGGCGGAGATCGTCAAACGGCTGAACGCAATCTGCGCCCAAGTCATCCCCTTCCTCTCTCAAGAGGTAAGACTCAAAAATGCCTGTCAGTGTGAGTTAAGACAGAGGTGGGTGAGCGAGAGAGAGAGAGGTGGGGAGAGAGGATGCATGTGTGTGTGTGTGTGGTGGATTGTGAGGCAAAACAGACATTTATGTACACACACATGCATGCATACTGTCATGTACACACACACACACACGCACACACACAGATTATCCTGGGCTAATCCCCGAGCTCGGGATAGGAAGATATGCTCTGAACTTATTAAATGTCTCCCACCAATATATGGAGGAGCCAGCGGCTGTGTGTGTGTGTGCGCGCGTGTGAGAAAATTCTTTTGTTTGAGTTTATTTTGCGTATGTGTGTTTATATATTTGTCCACCTGCATACACATGAAATACACTGTAAATGTGTGCACATACAGTAGTGGGTGTGAGAAGTGTGTTTTGTACAGTATGTTTATTATGGATCTTTAGAGGTGTGCGCGTGTGTGTTTAGTTGTTAAATCCTTCCTCTGGAGGAGTTGAAAGTGTGTGCGTGTGTGTGTGTGTGTGTGTGTGTGTGTGTGTGCGTTGAGGGGTGGGAACAGCAGGAAGGAGTGAGTGTGGACTCCAAAGCTCTTCTCCAGATTAGCCATGGATTAGGAGGGTTTAGGGTGGATTAGGAATAATGGCATTAGACTGTGGTGCTGCTACACAGCCCTGAGGCCCGCAGAGAGGGGAGGCAGGGAGAGGAAACGGCTTTCACCGCTTTGTTTTGATGCACAGCCGCGTTTGCTGGCTGTACATATGAAACGTAACACAATCATATTATCGCTGTGCGGCAAAGCACATCGACTGTGTACGGGTGTGTTTGTGAGAGCTCTTTGCTTTTTATTTTTATTTCTGTCCGATATTGTTCCTTCCCGTGGTTTGGAAATGTCTTTGACAGCAGCATTTTTGTCATTAATAGGATGATGTATCAGTCAACCTACTGTATTGAGCAATAATTGTCAGAGATATTTTACCCATATGAGGACCAATATCAGAATTACGCCTAATACATGTGCATTAATAGACTGTAGTCTCCTCATCGAGTATCAAAAACCAACTAAAAGTTGGCATGAGTCCTGGGTTTATATTACTTACTTTTCTTCAAATGTTGGTGGTTTATATTGATATTTGTCACTGTTGTGCTCAGGAGGCAGTGGAATTGAATAAACTTTGAATATAAAGTAGACTGATGGACTTTTGGCCATTTTCTCAAAATATGACAGTTACTAGCCAATTATTTAACAATGAAAATTTTACTTGGTGTGAATTCCTTAAAGTTTTTTTTTTAAGTATTTCAGGGAGCTTTTGACGCTAACAGTGCTGTTTTCGATTGAAACAGTGTGAAAACGTGGCAGTCGGTGCTCTCCGCTGAAGCTTTCAATGATCCTTTCCGCTGTTTTCTACGTTTGAGTTGAAGTAATTTGTGCTGTTGGAGACAATTAGAAACTGTGCTTTGATAAATCTGCGCAGCTAACAAGCAAAGCGGCATTTTAAATGTCGTGTCAAGTATCATGGCACAGTGTAACAGGTTGGCTCTAACGGCAGTGTGACGATCTGGCTGAGATGACAAAGTAAATTGTTGGTTATTGAACCCCCAGTGTCCATCCCAGCTCTGTAATTATCAGAATTATTGATAATAATGGTGTAAAAGCTATTTGCCAGCGTTCATCAGACGGCTGGATCTTTTCATGTGTGTGAGTCACGTTCGGGCAGGTTAGACTCAGTCTGCAGAGGTGTCGCTGAACTCGATGGCCAGGTTCATTTCCACACCAGATAAACTCTTTCATCTCTGCCCTACTTTGATGTTTTGCGCTCCTGGATGAATCTCGCTGCTCTCTCTCACCGTCTGGATCTGTCTTTCTCGCTCTGTACCCTTTGGATGACTTTGCCCTCTTGGCTGTCTGTCTCTCTGGGTGTCTGTCTCTTTCTCTCCACAAATGTGTCTGGTTCTCTGTGTTGGAGCTTTTGCAGCTGCACCATTTTTGAGATGTGTGGGCCGACGACAGAGTTACAGAGAATTTACGGTTATGGCTGTTGTGCAGGATCTCTTGCACACTGGGTTTCTCCATATTGTAGGTGTTTATATCAGGATGTTTGGCCACTTATACTACAGTATATCTCGAACCCATTAGCAAACACGGATCTTCCACTGCCCCCCTTGGACCTCCACCTATTTTGGTTTTCAAATTTTGCCCCCCCCAAAGAAGAAATTAACTGGCCTGTGCAGCTTACACTTGACCAACTACATCGCCCCGATTTAGCTGCTCGTTTTTTCTCTCCAGTGAGTTTTAGTGAACGCATCGTTGAGCGTCTAACTGTGAGGAGGGTTTTAATAACGCCGAGGATGCTTTTTTGTCCAGAAGTGAAAGAGGAAAAGCACATCACGTTCAAGGTGTGGTAAGACGCTGCTGCTCACTCTGTTAGTGCACATTTATGTCTGGTTTAATGAGGCAGTTTGTCAGGTTTTGTGATCTGAAAAACTTTCAGACGTGTGTATTTGCTGATTGATGTTGAAGTGTGTGACAGTCAGCGGAGAGTGTGCAGCAGCTGCGATTTAGCTGCTATTCACGTTTGACAGAAAAAATAGACTGATGGCTTTGTTCTGATTTGAGATCCTGGACAGATGTGAGGCAGTAGCTGATTCACAGGTGTGCTGAGTCACTTGACGTACCGCATTACCATCTGTATCTATACCAGAGAACTGTGTAGGAGCAATAGATGTGTAATACTCTTGTAGTTCCATCTGTTTGTCCATAGAGGTCATAATCCCCATAATCCCTCGATAAAATGTCTGAATCGATCTTCTCCTGAACAGATCTTCTCTCTGTCTAAATTGCTCTTTCAATATATTTCTCTGATTGGTTCTAATTGTCTGTCTGTCTGTTTGTCTCCCAGCATCAGCAGCAGGTGGTGCAGGCGGTGGAGAGGGCCAAGCAGGTCACCATGGCAGAACTCAACGCCATCATAGGAGTGGGTGTATAGCACACATACACACTCGTACACACACATAGCAGAAGATGCTGCAGAGCAGACGTACAGCCCCAGACAGACATGTTGAAGAAGCGGTGCAGGGAGAGTCGCAGAAAAAGAGAATTTCTGAGGTGTTTGTGATGCTGAACACTAACTGCTAAATGAGTGCAAGAGCCAGACATGAAAGGATGCATCTAGACCTGTTTCTACCTTAATCATTCACCAGTGAGCTCATTAAATTGGGCAGTATTTTTCAGCTTCGGTGAGTCTTTGTCAGGATACTGGGTCAGCTTTTAACACTTGAGAATTACAATGTGAAGAGAAGACTAGGCTTTTTAACATTTGTTCATCACTGCAAACTCACTGATGAACAAACAATCAAAAAGAACCCAATCAAAAAGCGCCTGTTGATTGTGTTCTGCAGTGAGTTTAGGGCTGTGGAGTTTCATCGGCATGGCAGATATAATTGGCCACTTCTATCTTCTCACACATTATAAGCATCAGCGTACATGTTGGGCGGTAATTAGCAAGAAATGCAAAAATACTGCATGTTTGACCTGATTTAGACACAGGGTCACAGGTCCTGCAGGTACATCTACTCTCCTCACCCCAGTCTGACATTGCTGGCTTGTGGAGATTCGTTTATAGCTAACCAATGCTGGAGGACTCATTTGTGTTTTTCTTCCGACACACCTGTCACATGATCAGGTGACCAGAGACTTTTACAAATTCTTAAAATATGTTGAGTTTTGTTATCACCTGTGATACATCCAGTGCAGGTCAGGTTCAGATTACTTTATTTCTACCTGTAGGTAGATTTGGTAGCAGGGTCATCCAGTGTGACATTTTAGAAACAACACAGCCAATAGACAAACACGACAAACACTAGAATAGATAACCAATAGAATAAATGGATGGATAGAATAAATGCAGGTAAAGAAATAAACATGCTTCTACAGCACAGGTGAAGTGTTGCTTTGACTTGTTCATCTGAGTGATGGCTGCTGAAACAAAGCTATTTCTGCATGGCTTTGTTCTGCACTGTGGGACCGTAAGCCTCCGTCCACAAAGAAGAAGCTGAAATTCACTGTGCCGGGGTGGTAGTCGTCGTGGTTACCCACTGTGCCTGTCTCGTGCACGGGGACGCTGAGTCAAGCTTAGTAATCAGCCTAATAGACCATTTAACAATTTGCTTGATGTTTCACTCAAGTTTTTCCATTCATGCCTCTTATTTTGTCTCTCCTCAGTCCTCCTTCCTGTCTGTCTCTCCTTAGTCCTCCTTCCTGTCTGTCTCTCCTCAGTCCTCCTTCCTGTTTGTCTCTCCTCTGTCTCCCTCCATGCAAACTGCTTCAAGTCAAAATCTAGCGTTGCACTAATTATTATTTCGGTGTGTGGTTCAGCAGCAGCAGCTCCAGGCTCAGCACCTCTCCCACGGCCACGCCATCCCCATCCCACTCACGCCACACCCAGCGGGCCTCCAGCCCCCCCTGCCCCCCGGCGCCGGTACTGCTAGCCTGCTGGCTCTGTCCTCCGCCCTGAGCCACCAGCTGCCACTCAAAGACGAGAGGAAACACCACGACAACAACAGCGAACACCCGAGAGGTGAGGCATGTCCGTGTGTGCACAGTCTGTGTTGATGTGTTTATGTCTGCGTGTGTGTATGTGTGTGTGTCTGTGTGTGTGTGTGTGTGCAGGTATTGGCGTCCTCATGTCTGCAGTAAGTCTTAGCGTGCATTACTGGTTGTTTGTGTGTTAAACAGTCACAATTAGACATTTTGTTTCTGTTTGTTTGGCTTTTTTTAAATCTACTTTACACTCACATCTAGGAATGATGCAAACACATGAGAGGGAATATGTAAATCTTCACCAAACTGTTGCATCACGATTCATTTTATCTTATCTTTCCTCATTGTTGAAATTTCTATTATGTCACATTCTTGCATCATATTAAATAATTATTCGAGTGCTGCAAATCTGTACGCGTTCAGTCTACTTTTCTGTCTCACGTCCACTGACAGATTATTCATTCTCTGTATAACATGTCAATATTGAATGCAAGTGACGCAAACTCATGTCACTCAGAAGCAGATGCTAAATGTGTTTAACAGACGTAAATACTGAGGCTTTTAGCTTTTGTTGAGCTAATGAGGCAAATTATACATGTCTGAAATTTTCAATCAAAATTATGAATTGTACTGCCACTTTTTTATTGATGCTGTTGCTTCACTGTTTGTACTCTGAATGAACGACACTTAAAGCAATTAAAAACTGATTTGTCATCATGCCATTTTAATTGGCCTAATAAGGAGCGATGCGCGACCGCCATGATGCCTCTTTTCTCTTGTACACGCAGAATGCCTCTATTTCTTCTCAGCGCTGACTTTGAGCTCAAGCATTTAATTACAGTACATAGAGACAGTGTGTGTGTGTGTGTATGTGTGTGTGTGTGTGTGTGTGATAGAAACACTGTGTGCCAGCTCTTAATTACTCTGTTGCAGCATGGCTGTGAGCGTTTTTACAGCGCAGCAGAGCAGTTAACCTTACCCCTGCAGTAAAGCTAACTCAGGTAATACTTACCCCCATTAGGAGCAAAATCAATAACAAACCAGCTCCATCTCCAGCTCAGTTCCTGTGAATGGGTGTGTGCGTAGGGAATAACGGATCTTTTTAAATGGATTTCTTTGTTCTAATGCAGGCTGTTGTTGCCAGTTTGGTGAGCTGTTTTGACCCCCTGGACTCCTAAATTTACAAATCCAGCAACATTTTGACCAATATCCCCAGTATTCGGCATTTGGTAATAAATGCAAGCAGCTGATCATCAGCTGTGCATTTTTAGTGTACTAGCTCGTCTAGTGTAAACAGACCTGATGATCACAACACTTCCATTGGAAAAGTGCAGCTTCCTGAGAACTGTCTCAATCATCTCACAGCCTTGTGCAGGTTTTCAGCGGCCTTTATCTAAAGCCCACAGAACAGAGTTGGTCCACAACCACAACAACTTTGTAAACGCTTGTACTTCATGGGTCTCTCTTCATGCAAGCAGGGTGTTCTTACTTTGCTGATGGTTCACATTAGAGGACAGTGTACAGTCGTGTATTTCTGCTTTGCTTTTGCCAAACATGCTGAGCACCAGCTGGTAAAACCAACAGGAAAATGCTGAGTTAATTTACTTTTAGTCTTAGCCAAGATTAATGTTACCTCAGATAATGTCCTCGTCTCTCTCTCTCAGTGTGTGTGCGTTTCTCACTATGTCTGTTTTTTCCTTTTGACGATCTTTGTGTTCCTGTGCTTGTTGCTCAGACATTAAACGCCATTTAACGTCTTTTTTTTTCTGTCTCTTGCCCTCCGCCTCCTCAGACAGAGACTCAGTCAAGGTAAGTCCTTCTTTTATGTTCTCTCTAGCGCAGAGTTATGTGTTTGCTGTATAGTCTCATTTCATCCCACTGACAAAGATTTTTTCGAAATAATGTCTGAATTTCTTTATCAGATGACACAAATGATAAAACAGGTAAAAGGGAAAATAATGATTTAAATGTAAAATGTGGAAGATATGTTCAGAATTTTGTTTTGAACCATTTAAAAAATGAACTAATGTTACCAACAGAATGTGAAAAAGTTCTGACTTCATGCTTCTGCAGAGATATCAACTGAAGTTAGCATGCTAACCAGTTAGCCGCAGCCCATCCTGCCTCGCCCTGCCACTTTGTTCCTCAACAGGCGACAGTCTGATAGCGTGACTGTCAGTGAGTGGCGAGTTTGCTGCGTTTCACAAGCTCTCTTAGCTTTTTTTTGTCAAACTGTGTGATCCTGTGCTTTAAATGAGTTTTGGATGTTAAATATCATGTATATAGATTACAAACTTAGATGTAAAACTTATTTGATGTTCTCTGCTTCATATTATCACACAAATTTTGAGGTAAGAAATGTAAATGTCGCTCGTCGCTTTAATATTACTTGATAATATCCTCTGATCCACTAATGTGTGCGTTCCACTTTCCCTGGAAGAAAAAGGTGTTTTAAAATATTCAGAGTTTTGGTAACACGGACAAAGAGGAAAATAGAAGTGGGTGAAAAAGAAACCCCAAAGTGAGCCAGGAAAAAAAGCACACGTCTGACGAGTGAAGGAGGGAGGGAGCAAAGGAGGCAACAGAGCAACATTACATCCAGCACTTGTAGTAATTAGTCCCCTAAGCCGAGCTTTTTTTCCCAAGGCAAACATTTGGTTTGTTGAATACTCAATGAGCAGATTAGCATTTCTTTATTCCAGCAGCCCGAGCTCACACACGCACGCACACACACACGCATGCATGAGTTTAGCATGTTGTGTGTGTTCTCTGGTGTTTTGGAGGAGGTGGAGACAGGAGGAATGTTTAATATGTTATCTCCTGCCCCCCATGTAGTTCATCCTCCTCCACACACACACATACACACTCAGAGCTGTAGGCACCATGATGGGAGCGATTAGCAGTGTGTAAGTGTGTGTATGTGTGTGTGCGTGTGCTTGTGTGTCTTTCTGTCTGAGGTCGTCAGAAATCAGTGGTAAAGATAGAGAGACCAGAATGATGAATGCCTTTCATTAGCTCCCTGTGAGAACACACACACACACACACACACACACACACACGCACACACACACACACACACACACACATACACCTATACACACACACAGAGCCAACAGTCACTTCATGAAACCAATAAGCCCCTTGTCAGTGGTCTACAGTTGCCTTGGCAACAGTTCACAGGGTACAGTGTATGTGTGTGTGTGTGTGTGTGTGAATTGCTTGAACATCTGTGCCTAATGTCCTTGGTGTTAGCACCTCACACAGTCATAAAGGTATGTGGGTATAGACGCACAGTATATGTGTGTCCCCATATTTACTGTTGGCAGCACAGGCAGTCAGTTATGCAGTCGTGATGTGTTCAAGGACCGCACCTTCTCAAGCCTATCACGTGATTGTTGGTTCAGTTGCCAGTGTCGTTGATTTTTGCTTTTGTGTTTGTAACGTTCCCTTTTTTAGTCCACCCTGTGATGAAAAGAGATGCTCAGATTGGAGTAGCTGCAATTAAAAGATAGATGAGAGATTATTTTGAAAATGAAATTATCTTAATTGCTATCACTCAAGCAAAAAATCACACTTTAACAAAGCCTACAACCTTGCTAGAAAATGAATTCCTAATGAGGCCGCTTTCAGGCTTCGACTGACCTTTACGAATGAATCACCTGTTGAAAGTAAACGCACTGCATGCTGCTCTTTTTCCTACTTTTTTGTCTTGTTATTCTTTCACTGGTAAACAAGGTTTATAGCTACAGTCTATTTCTTTGTTAATGCTGGGATGCTCTTTTTAAGAAGTCTTTCTACAGTGGACAGTCTGGACTTCCATGCTGTGTTGGCTGCAAAATAACAAGCAAATTGAGCCGAACAGAAGGATCAGAGGTGAAACATTAGACTGACGGGCTTGAACACAGAGGGAAAAAAGGCTTTTTGGTGTGAACGGAGCCATCTTTTTTGTGAGTTAGTGAGAGAAAAAAGCTCAGAGACAAAGTGGATAAAATACAGGATTTCAAAGTAATAGATTTCATACATATAGTCAGCTTTTATTTTGTATTTCTCTATTTCTGTTGCTACTTTTTTCCAACTGCTATTACCGGCTGCCACTAATACCCAAATTTCCCCGTCTGGGGATTAATGAAGTCTATCTCCTTATCTTATCTTATCTTATCTTATCTTATCTTATCTTATCTTATCTTATACGGCTCTGTCTCACTGACGGCTGTGAGAAGCAGATGCCTGCTTTGGTTAAGAGACGGAAAATGAAATCGGGACGGTGGAAGAGAAGCAGTAGTAAAGATTTAACATGCAGTAATGTCATTGTTTTATGCTAAGTTTAACATATTGTACAAATGGCAGAGTTTTTAAGAAAAGACAGCACCAAAGTGCACTTAAAGCACAGGCGATAAACCTGATTCTGATACTTCCCCGGACGGAAAAAGCAGAAAAAATCTTTGTGCTTAGAAATAACAGAAACCCACACAGTAAAAGCGCTGAATGTTATTATGATGATGTTGAAAATATAGGCTAAAGGTTTAGAAACAGCCACTTTCATTTGTATTTTAATGAGTTTTTGCCCCTGTAATTTGTTTTTAATCTGTAATGCAACCACACATCCACCTGGAGGATTGCAGGCCTTTATTTAACAGCATTCATACAAGAGAAGCTTGGTCATTCTGGGCCTCTCATCACTGGGGAGACACCAAAGAGATGTACTGTTTGCAAAGCTGAAATTGAGCAGCGGGAGCTACAGGTATCTTTATCAGGACTTGCAGAATCAATTTGAAACTGTCAGGCGAACGTAATTATGATGTGCTGGTAAATGAATACTTTTCACCCAGCAACACCGAGCGCTTCCTCACACTCACAATGCCTGCACTGCCTGGCAGAGCCTTCATTTGTCTCTGCAGCAAAATTAATTTGCCTTGATGTTTTTGAAAGAGCTAATTTGCAGGCTAATTAAGCTAATCAGTCTGGAAAGAGGGGAGGGGGGGGGCTCAACCTGCTCCGCCTCACTCAAGAAGAGACACACACATGTAAAACACACTGACACTCCAACATTGTTTGCACATATGGAACGCTAAAATGTAAACAGGTACAAGTGCTGTCCGATCACACACACACACACACACACACACACACACACACACACACCGGACCTCACTCCTCCCCCACAGAATCTGTGTCATCAACACTTGCAGCACGGCAAAGGGCAGTGGAAAGGTTACAAGCGTGAGTTAGTGGAAAGGTCGAGTTAAAGGTCCTGCTTTATTTTTCTTCTCTCTGTCCGTCGTCTGCCGGGTAAGGAGCGCCTCCCGATGAGAGAGGGAGAGGGGGAGAGAGATCAGCAGGGACAGGCGGAGCAAGAGGGGAAATGTTTAGTTGACCTTATTTTGATCTTTGCGTCTCAAAGAGGATTAATCCTTCAGTAATGGTATTTAAAGGGTGCCATATTTGATTAAGGAAAGAGAGACATCAATGGACCAACTCTCCCATTCCCCCCGAATCTCAAAATAATGCCGCCGAGTTCAGGCCATGATGGAGCAGTCAAACCGCCAAGGATGCAGCGCTGCTTTGCTATTGTATGATACAGTGAAAATGAAATGGTTTTGACAGGCAGAGGAGTTTTTAAAGTGATGTGTAAATCCAGCTGTGGAGTGGAGCGCAGCCGTTTTGTGTTCGCATCGCAGTCTGGCTCCTCGCTTATTGCCAGATTTATCCTAATTTAGCTCAAAGTGGAAGTCTTGACAGATTCAAAAGATTTGTAGCATTTAAGTTGTAGCTTACTTGTGCTTTTCACCCTGTCCCTGACATGAGACGTCAGGAGTTTTCCTCAGCCTATCAGGCTCTCGTTCCTCACTGGATATTTTTTAACTGTAGAGAGAAAGTAGAGCCAATTTAAACCAGCATCAATTGAAATAAATAATGGTTTTGGCCCTGCACCAAATTTCCTTTAATTTACAGTGAAGAATACAATTAAAGTGTTGGTATTAAAGGGTTGTTTCACCACATTCTCTCTCTTAGCTGTAGTCATGCAGAAGGTTTTAGGGTCTTCACCCAGTACAAAGGAGGCGAATGGATTTTTGTTTATGGATTTTGCTGCTCAAAATGTCAGTGTCCATGTTACTCTGATGAATTCACAAAACACACCTTCAGCTGTTTTCAGTGGGACCGTTTCTGTGGTAGAAAGTAGTTCCACTTCAAATAACCGCCTCACAGCTGCTTCTAAGACATAAAGATATAGTTTGGTCATTTGTGCAGACTCCTCAGTCCAGGGACATTTTTCGACTAATTGCTTGGGTTTTAAAAAGAGGAATAAAGTTCTTCATCTCCTTTTAAACATGTGGTTCTGCTTTCTTCCAGAGCTCATCTGTGTCTCCCTCGGCCAGTTTTCGGACCGGAGAGAAGCACAGGAGTTCAAGCGATTACTCCTCCGACAGCAAGAAGCAGAAGACAGACGACAAGGAGTCCACACGCTATGTGAGGGAACATACGTTTCTACCTTTTCTGACTTGATACGTATATTTAAACGTAAATTATTTTGAAAGGAAGACAATGGAAATGCAGAATTTATTTATCTGACCATGTGGCTTTTGGATGATCATAATTAGTCACACTTTGCGTCAAATATTCACCATATTAGAGACAAAAGCAGCAACAGCTAACTTTCTAAGATGCAGACCAGAGGCAGCCTGACAGACAGTATGTGAACTTGTCCCACATGAGCCACAATCACACCCACAGTTTCTTTTTTGGACAGTTGGCAATAGAAACACAGTGAGAGAGAGAGACCTGACATGACAAAGGTCGTAGCTCGGATCTGAACTCCGTATGTTGCAGTTTATGACTTGTACTTCAGCCAAATGAGCCATCTGTACGCTACACAGAGGAAACATGTGACCTCTTTGTCTGATCATTAAAACATGCAAAAATACAAAAGCAAAAATGCCAAAGGAATGATAAAAATAGTCTTTATAGTCTTCTCTCAGAGGATTAATTAAATCCTTGATTTTATGATTGCACCTTTTATGACTGTGTAAAAAAAAGACTGATTATCTGTATTTTTACTGATAGAGAATTCAAGTTGCTTTCAGCCCCTGAAGTCCTTCCATTTTATACAAAATCTAACAAAATGTTCAAGGCATGAATTGCGCATGTAATTTTTATACACATAAAAATCAGGTGTGTGTTTCCTATGTGTCCGTCCCAGGAGAGTGACGGAGAGAAGAGCGATGATAACCTGGTCGTGGACGTCTCCAACGAGGTACAGTACAGTTTAGCAGCATGGCGTCTTTTACGCGTGACCTGATCAGAAAACACGAATCCATCCGACTCTGTCGTCTTTGCCTGTGCTCGCCCCCTGCAGGAGCCAGTATCTCCTAGAGGAAGTCCTGCCCACTCACCTCGGGAGAACGGGTTGGACAAGCGTCGCCTGTTGAAGAAGGATGCTCCGCTGAGCCCTTCCTCCATCGCCTCCTCCAGCAGCACACCTTCATCCAAATCCAAAGAGATTAATTTGGTGAGTCATTTGGGTAATTATAGCCTTCTGATCTTCTTTTTCATCGTTTCTCTGGGTGCGTATCTATTTTTAGGCATTCATAAAAATGTAGTCATTGCAAGGAAGGTATAGAAGAAGGTTTGTGTTAAAGAAGGCAAACTCTTGTTGCTCAGAAGATGATGGACCATAAGGTGACATGTAAATAAGGGGCGAAAAGCCCTGGATTATATCAGGTGTAGAAACCGTGTAATAACACTCAATACATTTTGATAGAATATCAATTTCATGAGCCATAAACTCAGTGAAAGCATGAATGCTTCCTGTATTATTTAAATGTTTCTGCTCTGCTGTCAATTTCAAAAATGGTGGCGTGTCTTTTAGCTCTCACAACGAGATGTGTGCGCCGTCTGAAGTCAACGTTGAGACGAGTGTTTAAACCCTTTCTGATTGCTTTGCTTGCTTGCGTTGTAGAATGAGAAGTCCACAACGCCCGTGTCCAAGTCCAGCACCCCCACGTCCCGCTCCGACGCCCCGACACCCAGCAGCACCTCCACCCCGGGCCTGAGGACTGCACCCAGTAAACCGCCAGGAGTCGAGACGCTGGGTTAGAGTTGCAAACAGAGCATAAAACGTCTCTGCATGCATCAGTGACACAGTGGATATGAAGCAGTTAGAATACAGTAGATGTTTTTTGAGCCTGACACAGATGGCCGCCTTCTTGTTTTCATAATATTTGACATTTGATTGCTATCTAGTCAAATACCAGACATGGTAGCTGTATAAGCTCAATCTCCACCCTATCTGGGATGTGTGAGGATAAAACGGGCCGTCTAACCTCAGATGCGAACGTCCCGTCTTGTGTCAGACAGTGTTTTTGTGTCTTGCAGCTCCTGGCCTCCGCACGCCGCTGGCAGTGCCCTGCTCGTACCCCAGTCCGTTTGGAATGGTTCCCCACCCGGGCATAAATGGAGAGCTGAGTGGAGCAGGGGCGGCCTACAGCGGCCTGCACAACATCTCCCCGCAGATGAGCGCGGTGGCTGCGGCTGCAGTGGCAGCTTATGGACGCACACAAGTGGTAACACAAACACATTGTGTATTAATTCCAGCGAGGATTATTTTAAATCCGATTTTTTCTGACTGGATGTGCAACTGTTGACACCATATGTATGACGGGAAGAATTGATCCTAAAATGGCGAACGTATGGAAAAATGTGCGGTGTGTGAGAGAGTATTATTTTAGCGAGTAGCTAGCAGAAATGCTATCTTTGGTTGGACTTGAAGCTCTTTCTCCTGTTCTCCAGGTGGGATTTGATCCTCACCACCACATACGTGTCCCTGGCCTTCCTCCCAACCTGTCAGGCATTCCTGGTGGAAAACCGTAAGTTTCCTCTCCCACTCTCTGTCACATTTAGCTTTCCACCTCCGCTCCCTCTCCACCACATGACCCTTTTCTTTCCTCCAGAGCGTACTCCTTCCACGTGAGCGCTGATGGACAAATGCAGCCGGTGCCTTTTCCTCCGGACTCGCTGATCGGCCCTGGCATTCCGCGCCACGCGCGGCAGATCAATACTCTCAGCCACGGGGAGGTGGTGTGCGCTGTCACCATCAGTAACCCGACACGTCATGTCTACACTGGCGGCAAGGGCTGCGTCAAAGTGTGGGACATCAGTCACCCGGGCAACAAGACCCCTGTGTCCCAACTGGACTGCCTTGTGAGTGCACTGCAACGACCCTGGCATATGTGACACTGCATGTAACTTGTTCAATGACAGTAACAACCTGCTCCTGTGCGTCTCTCACATCAGAACAGAGATAACTACATCCGCTCCTGTCGGCTACTTCCGGACGGGCGCACTCTCATCGTCGGGGGTGAGGCGAGTACTTTGTCAATCTGGGATTTGGCGACACCAACTCCACGAATCAAGGCTGAACTGACATCGTCAGCACCCGCGTGCTATGCTCTGGCCATCAGCCCCGACTCCAAGGTCTGCTTCTCCTGCTGCTCCGACGGAAACATAGCCGTCTGGGATCTTCACAACCAGACTCTGGTTAGGTACGGAGCTGGGGAGGGGGATACGTGAGGGCTTTTTATTACAGCTGGATAAATTAATGAATGTCTTACTTTAACCCAGTTCTCGGAACCAGTCAAACTGAAAATAGCAACAACAAACAACGACTAAACATCTAAACATGAGTTTAACCAACGTTTCAGCCAACAGAAATGCCCACAAATAATTGGCCTACCATACTTTGCATGTCATCGATAAGATATGTCTTTAACTTTTTAACTCAAAAATGATCGCAAAAAAAAACTAAAATTTGTTTTTTTTAGTTTTTAATGTTTTTTTATTACAAAATGTAATGTGTCTTTGACACTCTGAATATTTAAGGAAGGCCCTTCTTGGGCTTCTTTGCTGTCCTTGCACATTATATTATATTTTATTTGAAATGTTGTTTATGTAATTTAAACTTGTGCAACAGCGTGTAACAAAATGCCGACTAGTTTTATGTATTTATGTTGCTGAACTGCCAGAAATCAATAATATGTTGCTATATTGCTATTATATTATATATCTTCTCACCACACACACTGGTACGTGTGTGTGTGGTGAGAAGACAAGAAAAAGATCTCACTGTGGGACCCCAAGTCTTTATCTGACACATTCTCATTGATTACAATCCATAGTTTATACTCAGGATGTACTTCTGTGCATTCTTGTGCCTCCAAAACTCCTGCAAGTTTACCTTCAAACAGGCAGTGGGTGCTGAAACACTGAAACTTAAAGATGCTTTCTTTCCTTCTGCCATCTGCCATCTTAGGAACGTCTGTCCTCTCCACGACAAGATGCAAACATTCATATGTGTTCGGTTCGGTGTGATGAAGACCCTACCTTTGTGTCAGGGTTTGTCTGACTGTGTTTTGTCTTTCTGCAGGCAGTTCCAGGGCCACACTGACGGGGCCAGCTGTATAGACATCTCCAACGACGGGACCAAGCTGTGGACTGGAGGCCTGGATAACACTGTGCGGTCCTGGGACCTGAGAGAGGGACGGCAGCTGCAGCAGCACGACTTCACCTCACAGGTACACAACACTTTTCTAAACACACCGTTTCTGTTAGTGCTAGAGCTATGTCTACTGATATGGTATGGCTCATAGTTTGTGTAGCAGTGGTGTGAATTGGTTCAGTCCCTCCAGCAGTTTTCAGGTATAAGTTGTGAACAGGTTTGATTTTTATTATTATTTGGTGTTTAAAGAAAAAGGCGCAGATTGTTGAAAACCATCCATCTCAGGACAAGTTGGAGCCATTTGCAGTTTGTGTGATCACACTCTTTGCTTTATTGCAGTAATTTACAAGCTCAGTTCAAAGCATTTAACCCACAATAGGGGCCAGACGGAGCTCTGGTTTTCTGCCCTCTACTCACATACCTGCAAACACTAATAATACTGGCAGGTGGAATTTAGGTTTTTTTTTTCAGGGGAGGAGAAGAGCAGCAATAATAGACCATTACTGCAATTTTTCCTCAAAAGACCCATTTCACAATGTCGGTGTGCACAGGAGGAGGTGAGGGTGCATTAAAGAGAGGGCAGGACAGGCAGGGAGAGATGTGGTCAATAGAGTGCTTATGCTATCCAATAATATCTGTTTCACCCCCCCAAACCTCCCCAAAAAATAGCTTCATTTTAACACCAGTGATTTGGCAAAGAAAAAAGGTTTATCAACCCACCAGGTACAGTATGATTTTTTTCATCTTCATCTCTATAATATATGAATATAATATAAGAATAAAAACAGAAGAATGAAAAAACAGCACTGAAGTGATAGTCTAGCCACTAAAACTACTGCAGAGAGCTGCCTCTATAGTAGAGTATGTGTTAATGGAGGCAGTGCAAATGTTAAGGGTGATTAAAAACTAACAACAGTGCATGAACAGTGATAACTGTGGAAAATATAGACTACAAATTGAAGATAAATATATAAAGACTTAAAATGAAATGTGCATCACAGCCAGAGAATGGCTCACACTCCAGCTGCCGTATGACAGAATGCAGGTGAGCGTTCAATCAATTTCAGCCGCCATCGCCGGGAGGAGCTGAATAGCCGTATGGCCCGAGGGACAGAAGACAAAAGACGTGATGTGTGATTGCTTTTTCCAGCAGGACTCTTACATACTCAATACGATTTTAGGAACTGAAACAACCATCTGTTTCAACAGATTAGTACATCAGGGAAAAGCGAACAGTGGACTTTTGCCAGCATCCACAGATATGTTAACATCAGTGCCAGCCCCCACAGACAGACACAATCTGCATGCACTAAAAAGAGCCGAGAGTACACTAATATAGAGATGATTAGTATTATATTTATACCAACTATAAGAGATATAACGAGCGTAACTGCTGTGTTTTGTTGCAGATCTTCTCACTGGGATACTGTCCAACGGGAGAGTGGCTGGCGGTGGGGATGGAGAACAATAACGTGGAGGTCCTACATGTCACCAAACCTGACAAGTACCAGCTCCACCTGCACGAAAGCTGCGTGCTCTCACTCCGATTTGCTCACTGTGGTAAGGATCCACACCTCCTTTGAGACAATGCTGTCTTCAAACATGCTCCTGCGGGTTTTACTTAAAAGCTCTTAAAGGATGGAAATGAATATATGTTTGGCCTGTTGGTCAAATTATGTGTGAATTCGTGGAAACTGTTAACTATGTTAAGTGAAAATAACAGTTTGCAGCAGGTTTATTGTGCTTTGTGGTAAGTAAAGGATGTGGGGATGTAAGTAAACGTGGCAGGTTTGTGTGGGAGACCTTTAAAATGAACACAAATATGATTAAATGAAGGTTCTCAGAGGAAGGCATTGAATGGGTTAATTGACAACAGGCACATTTTTGATTATAGCTAGCTATTGTTTTATTTTGAAGCCACCAGTTTGTCTGTCAGTCCTGTATCGTTGATAACTAATGTGGGATCATACTAACGCATAAAACATATCTCTACATTATAATCATTTTTGAGATGTTTATTTATAAGATATAATGAAGAATAAGACAGAAAAAAGGTACAACAATGCTGTCCATACTGATATTTGGTCAGTGTTTGGTATCACATTTACTGCACTAAGACTGGATCAACTCGCCCTCCAGTGGTTAAAAGAGAAGCTGGTGTTCAGCTCGATGTGTAGCTCTGCACCAGGATTTTACCACGTTGTTGGGTAACGGTTTTTGCACCACACTGAGAAGGTGGATTTGAGATTGTTGCTCTTGGTTCACTTCAAGGCAGTATGCAACCTTTCTGCTCACATACAGCTGTCACTCTGCTCTGAATATCTCAGCGTGTGACTGAGAGTTACCTTGTCTACACTGGTGTATCCTGGTGTGAGTCATTATTAGTTCCTGTGATCTGAATGATCAAATAGATAGTTACTATGCACTAAATATAAATCATCTATTTGCCATAACAAAGGTACTATGAATTTAAGATGTAGTTGTTTAATTCTCATATTTGTTAAAAGGGAACTACAGAGTCAAGAGACGAAATTTGTCTGAGCCTGTTGTTGTTGACTAACTATCAGTTGAATTAGTAGTTGAACCCTTGGATACGGAGGCCCTAAAAGTTCAATGCACTGCAACTCAAACAACATGCAAATAGACAAAATACGAGCAAATTAAGAAAACATCCTCAGCAATTTGACAACACATGCGCAGGATGTAGGAGAGATGCTGCAAAGTTAGAAAACCCATCCAAATAGAGATACGCTGCAAGCAGAAACTGTTTCCAGAGGACACTAAAAGGTGATGCACACAGCTGGGACACACTTGTTGCTGAGTTCGATTGTCTGGTGCTGGAAAATGAGCTAAATTCTAAGTAAATGAGCTAAAGTCTAAGTGTGTGTTCATCACTTTTTAACGTCCACTGGAAACAGTTGGTGTTGTCATGTGTGCTGCATGTTGATATAAGCTGATGCAAGAATCAGTTTAAATGGGAATTGAGACATGTTTTAAACTTAAACTTAAATACTGACGATGGCCTGATGTGGTTTGCCATCCTCTGCAGGGAAGTGGTTTGTGAGCACAGGAAAAGACAATCTGCTCAACGCGTGGAGAACCCCATATGGAGCCAGCATATTCCAGGTGAGTGTGGAAGAATGAAGCACACGAACATAACAGCGTAGATAACAAGCAGCCGAGAGACAGAATCCAGGAAGGTCTCATAGTCAGGAGGTTACAGATTTTATGGAAATATCTTTGACATCAGAAACCTCTGAGCGTGGTAAGCTTTTGTGGGAAGAAAAAGTCAAAAGGTCAATTACAGACAGGAAAGAGAATGAAAGCTGAAAATCAGAAAAACTGAAAAAAAGTAGCCACACGCTCCGCTCTGATTCTGGGACATTATTCTATATCAAGGACACAAGCATTTGAACAAGAAGCCTTCATGGGGGTCTCAAAAAGAAGAGACAAAGCTGCAGTGGGAGCTAAGTGTGTGGCTGCTCTTTGCTTTTTAAAGATATTGGGGAGAAATAAATCAAACCGAGTCTTCTGTTCAACACCTGTCTGTCACACGCATGGCCTTCATCCCTTTTGGCTTTTTCCTCACTCTCAAGTGCACTTCTTGCATTTTCACACATCTTTTATCCCCCTTACAGTCAAAGGAGTCGTCCTCAGTGCTGAGCTGCGACATCTCCATTGATGATAAGTACATTGTGACGGGCTCAGGAGATAAGAAAGCGACCGTCTACGAGGTCAACTACTAGGGCGGCTGCGGTCACCGAGTGACGAGGCCGTCCTTCTGCCCAGGCACTCCGCCATGCCTCCATCACCCATGTACAATTTTTAATGTGTATAAAGTGGATTTGAATGGAACTAACCAAACAGAGTCTTTCTTGGACAGAGACCTTTTGACCTTTTAGTCGGTCGTGGATCAAAACCAACAAGCAGAACCAAGCACAACTTTTTTTTTGGCTTTTTTTTTTACCTAGTGACTTTTTCTTGTCGTGAGTGAGAATGAGTGGGTGTCCGTGTGCACTGAATCTGGAGAGGATGCTGTTGTTACACCAGATAACATTTATTTACACTCTTGGGCCTCCGCCATACTTGTTTTTTTTTATTTTTTTACCAACACATTTGCACAGACAAGCAGCTATAACATGACCGCCATCGTTCGCATGCTTCATACTGTCTGTGTGCATGAGGGCTTGGAGAAAATGAGGGCCGAATCATCCCTGGCTGACACGAGAATATCTCCTCTGAGAACTTCTGATTTGGCACGACATGAGCATACTTATCTGTACATGGCAGCGGTTGAGAGGGTTAACAGGCAGCATTGGAGACAGGCTCATGAAATTTCTCTGCCATTGTTGTTGTTGTCTGCTGCCAACCTCATTCCACATCCTGACATACTGCTCCTCCACCCTGAAGCAGCACAGGGGTAGCCATCATGCACACCTTCACATGTGGTTGAAAACAAGTATATCTAAGCTTTTAGTCATTGACAACTTCCTGTGGATATTTGCATAAAAGCTGACAAGCTGTTATTAGTATGTCATTTTTGTCATTTTTTTAATATTTGGGTCGTGTCTCATTCTTACCCTCAGGCACTGTATGTCTGCACTTCATACCAAAATGCCTTTTTTTAAACGTTTTTGTTGCTATGTTCATCCAAATCAGTAAAATCAGTTTTCCTCATGTGAAGAACATCACATTTTCATTAGTTTATTTTAGTATCTCGGTGCTGTTTAGTTTTACATCACCTTGAGAAGACAGTGGATTGTCCGACCAGGACTAACAAACAGAGGCCACATCATGAAGACAGCTGCACTGCCCACAAATTAATAGTTCGACACTGTGGAAACACGCTTATTTGCTTTCAGGTAGAGTCAGATAAGAAGACTGATAAAATAGTCAGATAAGAAGACTGATAAAATATATGAAGCAACGGCTAGGAGAGTTAGCTTAGCTTAGCATAAAGACTGTAAACAGATCCTTGCAGCCTTGCTCTGTTCAAAAACGAAATATGCCCACCAGCCACCCAGCCAGGACATAGTCTGGCACAAAATCCCCCTTAAAACCACAGTTTGTTGTCTTTACGCTTCAGTTTTAGTATGTATTACACAAACAATGTATAACGTGTTAAGTAATGAATTTTAGAGGTGGTAAGCAGATTTTTTTTACCTCTGGACGAGCCAGGCTGGCTGTCTCACCTTGTTTTCAGACCAAATGCTAAGCCAAGCTAAGCAGCTTTTGGACATGAGAGTTGTATCGATCTTCTCATCTTACTCTCTGATAATCATATTTCCCAAAATGTCCAACTGTTCTCTTAAGTGCAGCTTTTCTACCTACTGTACGCGTTAAATATTTGTATTTATTTCTCACAACTCTCAGAATTCTGGGTGAGTCTTGTGTGTGTGTGTGTGTGTGTGTGTGTGTGTGCGTGTGTGTGTGTGTGTGTGTTGACACTGTGGGCGTTGAACAAACAAACTAAGCAGATTGCCCTCAGTGCCCTCACTTCTGTCTGACCTTTGCACTTGGTTCTGCCCCCTCAGTTCAGACGCTCCAGACGCTCTTTGATTGGTGTTTGGGGGTCCACCAGCCCCCCCATTTTCTGCCTGGATCTTTTTGTTTGGACCTCTGGGCACTTCTCTGAAAAACAAATGGTCAGCGACACGCTCGTGATTTCTCTTGGATTTCCTTCTGTTGGCTTGTAGAAATAACACAGTGCCTTTATGCTGCTACGCTTCTGACTCCATTTCGTCCTGCTGAGTGTTTGACTACACAGAGATGAAACGTGATGGACTCCGCTGTCTGAGTGTTTTTTTTAAAAATTACTGTTTTTGAGTGTACATCTTGCAACGTTCAAGGATGAATTTTAGTAAAAAGATTAGCGAAGTTAACACATACAGTAACCCTGATTATCCAGCCCAGTTTGTATCAGTTGTCTGTCGTCCACTCTGAAGTAATCAGGACCAAACTGCTCTTTATTTCTCCGGCTTTGCTGAACACATGCACGTGAAATACACTGTTCATGGCTGCTGCTGATTCAGTCTAATTGTTTGAAGCATGGTGCCATTAACCAGATGTTTTTGATGCTACAGTATTCTTCACTGTTCTTTCCTTTCTGCTGTCAAGCTTTGTTCTTATTGCTGTTACATTTCTGCTGCAACCCCATCTCACCTATAGGAAGACATATACACCCAAAAACGCAGCACACCAGTAGTTATTTGGCAGAAAATAACAAATCTCAAAAAAAAAAATCGCAAAACAACCATTTTAAAGCTGCCCTAACCTACAAAGCTTTTAAAACTTAATTATCTAGAGGTTCATTCTTAAAGGGGCAGTTCACCCTATTTTTTTCCCTCTTACCTACAATGCTTATCCATCTAGGTTGTTTTTATGTGACTTGCTTAGTTCTGGAGATATAGCACGGCAGGTAAGATTTTGGGGTGAACTGCCCCTTTAAAACCTAAATATTTTAAATTGTGTGCCTAAACCAAATCTGATTTGGCTGCTGCCCACAACCCTTGTGGCCTCTATAATTTTGCATGACAGAAAGGGTAAAGACTGCCTTATAAAAGATAAAATGGACAAACATTTCATGGTTGATCTTTCCTCTTTACTGCTAAAAAGAGAGCAGTCCTCATGCTAATCTGCCTGAGACCTACCCAGGTACCTGTCTTATTTCACTGTGAGCTCCTAAAACTTAAATATAGATATTAAAATCTGAAAAAGCTCAGTTTGTGTCAGACAGCCATGCAAGTATTACCTCCACTTTAGGTTTCTAAAAATGTCTCCTTGCAGGAAACAGGCTTGATACTGTGTTGGATTGGAAGTAAAACTTTTTTTAAAGCTAATTGCCATGGAGAAGCATATTGGAAAAATTCAGTCAGTTCTTTTAAAAATGTCTCCACAATATGAATAGTTGGTCACACTTTATATCATGGTACACATATTCACCATTGACTTTGCTTATGAGCATCCATATTAGTTGCATATTTGCTCTTTGTCAATCATCAGAAAGCACTTATTAATGCCTAATTCTGGGGGTTATTGTTATTAAGGGTTAGGGCTATTACTAATTAATATTAATGTACAACAACTTCCTGACTTACTATTAATAAGCAATAATTAGAAGGTTATTGAGGAAAAATTAGTTAATGGTCTAGTGCTTGTAGAATTTGGTCGGGGCATTACTAAGTGCTTTATAAAGATAAAGAGCTAATATTCTACTAATTTGCATGCTAATAAGTTGCTAGTTAATTGTGAATATGTGTATCTTAATATAAAGTGTTTCCATTTTGTTCAGCTGTGACAGACAGATCTCTATTTGAGTTGAAGAAACTACTGACAATAACTGCTCTGGTGTGAAAAGCAAAGGGGCATTTTGCGTGGAAGCCACCTCTTTGGAGAAAAAGTCGAATTGGTTTGATACAGCAGAGAGCCCGTGAAAGATATTACGCTGTCATGACTGATATTTTTGTAATTTATTTGACAGCCACACACACTGACTCTGTACATTCTGACGGAGCGCTCATGATATTGGTTTATTTTTTCACAGTGTTTGCCTTATTCTGTGCTTTCTTTCCAAATCTGAAACATTTCTGTGTTTGCTGCAGTCAGCTACGCTTTCAAATGGAAATGACGATTCATTCACCTTGCTGCCATCGACTACTCAGCTGTGTTTTCTGCTCCCGAATGAGTCATAAAATCTGTACCCTGTATACTAGATAGCTACTGTGCAAACTTCATCCCCATTAACAAAAGAACGATATAAAGTACTCTCTGGTCATACTTGCTCTAATGTCAAGAGTGAAGCCTCAATGTTGCTGTTCTCATCTGATTGCTACAAGTTAGCTGGCTAACATGACCTGACTCAGAGATGATGTTGCGTCCAATAATGATGTGTAGAACTGAACTTGTGAAGGTATTATGAATTTACTGTAAACATGTAATAATTCAAGCTTACAGTGGACAACTTACTGTTGCTAGTTGAGCTTCTTTCCCCCTCTTCAATACAAAATGCCTTTGCTCTCTTTTTTCTAGTCTGTGGTTGATTTTATTAAATTATTGTGTGGACTATTTTGTCTGAGAGTCATTCACTGTCCCAGCTAATGGTCTGCAAGGCTCTGCTGGCTTTTCATTATTTAGTATATTTGTTCTAAGCAGATAATGCAACTAGTTAAAATGAAAATACTCACGTAAACCAGACTGTATCCGACAAAGTGACAGCTCTTGGACAGATTTGCTGCTGCATGTCACAACAGCAAGTTCTGCAACGATGATTTTGCGTCAAGATGTTGAAGCAACATGCAAGTATATCTGCAGCACTGTGGGACAGACGGCTTGTGCACCAACTACTACTACAACTTTTGATTCCTCTCTACTCGCCCAGCTGAAGAAAATCACCTCGTTTTACCTCCACGTGTGTTACAAGGTGCATCAAGAGGAATTTTCTGTGTCTTTGAAGAGTATCCGTTGATTGTTTATAGTAGAAATGAAAAAAAAGTGGGATTTCTGATGGTCTTATAGTCAGTGACAGCAGATTCCTTCCCTCCTACAAAAGGTAGTCAACGTTCATGGCAGAGCACTTGACTTGTCCACACGTTTCTGTGGCTGACAAGGGTGTTAATATTCTAATAGCATCTTGACTACAGTGGCTGCAGCCTGCTGAAAGCCACAGCAGACATTCATTTTGCATTATAAGGTTATTCCATTGAGCTCTGGCTCTCTGCCCTTCACAGAAACTTAGACACTGTCTTGTGGCAAAACAGGCCTCTAGTTTGTCTTTTGATTTGTTTGCTTTTCAGCTCTGGACTTGGCGCTAAATCTGCTGAAACACCCCTCTGTATAGCTGCCCTAACCTACATTTGAACTCCTAAACCTGCCTCTGAATCCTCTCTCCGCCAAAGCGGAAAGTGCATACTGTGCTGAAAAAACTGGCCAAAAAAGGTATCCACATAATTCCAGTGACTTGACTGGCAGACCATTTGTCATTTTTTTAATCGCATTGTCTGCATTCACCTCGAATCCAGCAAGGAGTACCAGCAGTGGATGATATGGACAACGGTAATGTCACAGTTATTATCGTCTGTGTCCTCTTTTAAGTATAACGTGACAAACTTTTTAGCCAAAAAAGCTTCAGATTTTGACTCATAGTGTGTGGCAGGCATAGTCCAACATCCACATTAAGTGAGCTGGAGAACAAGGGTGTTTTAGTCAGGCGTTTTAGCACAAGCCGACAGGTCAGCGCCAGTCTCTGACTAACCTCCCATTGTGAACGTGCTGTGTTCACGCAGAGCACAGCGCTGGACTGGTGAAGTGGATTAAGTGATCTAAGTGAGGGCTGTGGAGGAGGATGCTCCACCATTACAGTGAATGATACTCCTGTTACAGCTCTCCAACCGCCACTTCAAACAGCCAAAAGTGGGAGAGAAGGAGGAAAGGTGGGGATGCAATGTGGGAATGAGCCACCCTACTTCAACATTTTATATTAAGAGCACTTGCAGCTTGCAAATTGTCCACTTTCCTGACAGACACAGAAGCTGGATTAAACAAACAGGCCACACAATAGCAAGATGGCTTTGGCTTGCATGGGTTGCATCACGCTGCTGGTAGCTTTGGCTCATAAAGCTGCAATAATTAGCATTAATCTACTTCCTAATGAGTCTTGACACTTGGATGTTAAACGTATGTTCATGGCTACCGCTGTCACATTTGTTGTCCTTGCAAAAGGACTCCCAGTCTGCTGGTATGATGTTTGCAAAGTGCCACTTTACAGAACCATTACAATACTCTACTAACTTCAGAGCACCGTCAGAATCGCTCTTGATTAATTCACTTTTAGAGCACTGACAGCGCACTTTGGAGTCTCCTGAAGGGGATTATAGATGCAACAGAGTGAACATTTACTGCCGATCAAAACAAAGTGTGTGAAGCTCACTACAAAAGCGGTGAACAAGAGTGTACAGCCGTGCTAACAGCTCTGCGAGGCTGCACTCAGGCGCAGCGGCGCTTTGAGATGAATGCTGATTTCAGCATGTTAACGTGTCGGCAACGACAGTGCTAGCACGCTG
The DNA here is from genome assembly GCF_017976325.1 of Chelmon rostratus. Classification (NCBI taxonomy): domain Eukaryota; kingdom Metazoa; phylum Chordata; class Actinopteri; order Chaetodontiformes; family Chaetodontidae; genus Chelmon; species Chelmon rostratus. The sequence goes on along the minus strand of NC_055662.1, from coordinate 14,170,687 downwards.
ATACTCAGCAGATTCACCACCGCAGGTTAGCGTGTTAGCATGCTGGCATTTGAGAATTAGCATAACACAAATTTCCGCTGAGGCTGATGGGAACAGAGTCATCTTAAAACGCATTTTTACTTGTTAGCCTTTAACTGTGCTTAACTGAACCACCTCAGGAATTTCCCCTGAAGTCTCTGAAGGGCTGTGTTTTCATTATTCTCTCTGTGTGACCATGTGCCTTTATAATCATCATCAGCAGCATAATTGTTATCATTATTATTTAATACTGATGTTTCTTGTCTTGTTTTTGTTTTCCTCTGTGTGTGATGTAAAGCACTTCAACTATGTTGTGTGTAAATTGCCATGTCAATAAAGTTAAGTTGAAAAGTTATAGGATCACCGAATTCATCAAAATCTGTGTTGACGAAAACATTAATGTTTGAACCAAATTTCATACCAATCCATGCCATAGCTGTTGCAAGTTTCATTAAAACCACAAAAGTCAACCAAAGTCAGCAGGTTTCCTCTGGGAATCATGAATGTCTATGGGAAATTTCATTGCAATCCATCGGTTGTTGTTACAGACTCTGGCATCCCTCAAACCAGCCAGCATCACAACAAAACTTCACTTATAAATCTGCCAAACACCACAGAATAATGTCAAAGAGTCTGCAAATCAGCATCCAAACACCAAATACGATATCAGCTGACGTTAGTGAGATCAGTAAAAGAAATCAGAAATCATAACAGCTTTCAACAGAAAACCATATTACTACTGCTCCATCCCAAATGAATGCTCAGTTTTAACACCCAAATGAGTTTTGGTCCAAGGCTACACCAGCAGAGCATCTTTGCCCTCTATGGACAGATGAAACACCTCTATAAAAGTGCTTTTTCTTATGGCACAGCACCAGCCATGGTTGCTAGGAGATTTCTTTCTTTTTTCTTTTTTCTTTTTTTAACAAAACCTCAATACCTGAAAACAGGAATGGGAAGGTTGGTGAACAACATCATTCCTTTCCAGCCCCTATTGCGCATTGATCACAAAACCTCAGCTGAACTTAAAATCATCGGTCAAAGCGCGGGAGGCGGCGGCGGACGTGCTGCTGCGCACCTTTCATTCTCTTCAAAGATACATTCTGCACAAAAAGGGACAATTGGAAATGCCAGGATTTTTGTTTTTTCACTTAAATAATGAACATAGATGAATTTTCTAACACCTTACCACCAATAGTGACTGTCTTTTGTACCGCTTTAGTACTCATTAGCATTCGCTATGAACAACACATTGCAGGCAGCTTAATAACTCAAAAACCTCCTTATAATCCAGAATCAGAGACTCTCAGATAGTAATAATGTAATAGAAACCTAAGGCTAGTATGCACTAACAGGATTTTTCCGCAGAGACGAGCAGCAAATAAGCAATCAACTAACGAGCAAGGCAATAACTCAGCATGGCATTTTGCAGCACGGCATTAGAAGAGGAGCATTTCTGCCCACCTACTGGGATGCTAGAATGAGACATTTCTGTCAGTCCCTGCCCCCACCAAAAATATAAAAGAAATAAAAACGATGTTCCCACTGCTGCAAAAACGTGTCTTGTCACGTGAATAGAGATTTGTGCCTTTGGTATCTGGAGGGACAGGCTATGCTGTGTATTCAGGATGTGCTTCAGTGCGTCTTTAATGGGATTCTATCACAGCGAAAAGTCTAAGGCTCATAATGTTCTCTTTTGTGGCCTTGTGTTGCATTTGAACTCACACAAAATCTGTCCTTGTCATTTCTGACTTACTAATTTCTACCATTTTTCACCTCGCCGGTGCTATCACATCTGTGAAAGAGATTGTGTGAGGGTGCACGAGGGAGCAGGTCCATCGCTGTATCTGGGGGAGTAAATCTGATGAGATGAAAGATTTGTAAGGAGCTTTATAGTTTTGAGCGATTCAAAGGGACATTTCTCACAACAACTGATGCCGCTAACAATTTCTTGCCCTAGGGTGGACCGATGATTAATTCATGTCTCCGCCATATTAACAAGACTGGGCCCGTCAGTGGGCGGGATGGGGGCGCACTCTGTGGTGCTTTGATACCCTACATTCAAGGCTGTGTCACACATTAATGACGTCTTTGAGCTCAGGATCGAGCATCATTATCTCTTTTCAAAAAGGGAAGGGTGAGAGATTTCAGCTTAGCTTGTATAATGACAGGGAGAGAATCAGTCACTCTGTTTGTGTAAGTGTGTGTGTGTGAAAGAGAGTGAGTGAATTAATGTGTGTGTGTGAGATTGAGGAGCTAGGTGATATCTGAGCGTTGCCTTGCATGAGGGAAAGGATGGAAGAAGCTGCCTTTCTATGCACAGTTCAGCTAAAGCAGGTAGCACTGAGTAAAGTTCAGAAGCACCCACAGTACAACTAAAAGATTTTATATTGCACCTCAGTAAAGTTGGGTGATCGATGAAACAGAGATTTCCTCACTTTTGCATCCTACATCCTACATTTTCCATGATGTAAGTGGGCACATTTCATTAGACCCTTCCCACCAGTATTGTAACAAAAGCTTGAGCTGCTAAAAAAAAAAAAAAAAATACATTGCAAAGCCAAGCCTTGATCACTGACGGCATCTTCAAGTTTATTTTCTCAGACTTTAGAAGCCGCAAAAAGCCCACGATGCCCATGATGAGTAAACTCACCTGCATGTGTAAAATTGGTGGAGTGCCCCTTTAACTGGAGTTCATCTCAAGCCTGGGTATTGTTTACTTTTTTTTCCCCGCAAATTAGTGCCAATACAATACTGTAGCTGGGTTTTGGAACAGATACTGAAACATTATAAACATTATTTTGCTGATACTTTACTAAGAAGTACAAACATAACACAGTAAAACATGCGCCTAAATAAAATACTCTGAAACTATCCAAATTTTGGTTGCAACTGGAACGATCTGAAAATTAGTAAACAATATATATATATAAGACTGGACCATACTACAATATAAACAGAAAATACAGTCTGGCATAATGCTCTGAAGTGGGAGACTTCACTAAATTCCTGCTCTGACCCCACAAGTTTCCACAAATTTCATGGCCAAATGATCTTCCTTTCTTTTGCACCCAACCCTGGTGTGCTTTTCAACCACTTTCCTGCACTCTACTCCCAGTCATCAAAATATTTTATTTATTTATTATTATTATTTTTTTTTACTTTTAAGAGGCTTTTCATACCTCTACATCCATTCTGTCACTTCAGCGCTGCGGCAGTGAGAAGGGTTCAAGGGTCACGGCAAAGTAGAGAGAGCTGCATGAGTGAGAGGGTTTGAGTTCACAGGGAGAGTGGAGGATTGTACATTTCCTAAGAAAACAGGAGCAGCCATTTGAGTGGAGGTCATGGACATTTCTATGCATGCTGATAGAATAGGGTGGAAGCGTTGGAGGAGAACGGCCTCTCAAAACTAAATGAACTAAAAGCTCTTGGTTTGAATGCTCTTCAGTCTGTACTCTGCCAAATGTACTCTAGCTCGAATAAAGCACTCAGGTCAGAAGGGATGTTTTTTGAAGCTTTTAGGCTAACTCTGATTTCCACTTAAAACCAACTTTAGCTCCCATTTCTGAACGAGACAAAGCCTTTTCTCTGCATGTGTTTCAGAGTTACCGCAGCATGTGACAGTGAGATATTTTCTGCTACACCTTTCAGACAGACAGACAGATAGAATGGAAGAGGAGTCGTTCTGCCTTCAAATAAATAAAATATGCAGTCAATTGTCTTTTTTTTCCATATTCTAGATTTCCTTTGTGCAGATCAACAAAAAGCAGTGTCTTCAAAATGGATAGTTCCTCACATGCACACACATTATGCAGTGATTTCGGGAGCGTAATACTTGTAAAGTCCTCATGATGGCAGCCTGGATCTGACAACTGATCTCTCTTCTCTTGCTTGGCATCTTGGGATTTACAAATGAAATGCTTTAAGAACACCTTTAATTGATCAATGAAGTTAAGATTTTTTAAATGTGAGAAACCTCATTATGACATTTTTGCTGTGGAGCAATATTGATTTTTACATATTTTTGTACATGACAATAAAGTGGGGTCATTCTTGATCTTGGGAGTAGTTTATTGACAAAATAATCTTAACGCAAGGTCCGCTTACTAGTTTTTCTCTGAACTTAACTAAACAGCACATTATGGTCTTTGTTTATTGGATGCAGGTGAAAGCTCCATTGAATGCTTGTAAATAGGCCTTGAGTTAATATTATTTTGTTAAAGATTTTTATTATATTGATACAAATATATATATATATATATATGTTTCTTCAGTGTAATGTGCAATGTAATGTTTGAACAGATCTCTTATGTCTCAAAAAGAGAAAAATCAGAAATATCCTTTTGACCGTTGGACCTTCTATTTTTATTTCTATTTTTGTTTTATATACCTAGATTATCTGTACTTACTTTTGTCCTTGTGTTGCTGCAACAACTCAAACTCTCCCGTGGAGATCCATAATATCTTATCTTATCTTAAACAGCAGGTGGCGATGGAGCGTCACTCCTACTAACATTAGCCACAGAAGAAAATCACTGCTAGGTTAGCTTGCAAGCTAGCAAGTTGAACGTGTAGTTAGACGTGAGCATCAAAATGCTTCTACGGACGGCCAGACCGTGGTTGGTCCGTTGCAGGAGTCTACCTTTGGCTTGCACAAGGTCATACTACGCCGATAAAGTAGCTCGACTCGGCTCTCAGCCGGATGTACAGTCGTCCGAATATCAGGTAGGCTAGCCTGCTGCTATTCCTAGCTAGCCAATCTTAAACGTTACAGTCCCACTTGCTGCCAATGTCAACCTTTCAAATAGCAAGTCAGGGAAGGTGGCTCACCTGACAGGCCAGCATAAAATCACGCTAAAGTCAGCGAATGTTGCATTAAGACTGTGGTTTATTTAGTCACTAAACCACGAAAAGGCTAATTCTAGCCAGTTTGCTACAGCTACAAGAGGTCAAAACCTTGAGTTTTCATTGCGCTCAGCCAAGGTCTTAGCATCATCACACCAGCCTGACAGAACATATTTCTATTATTCGCCTTTCTTCCTGCCAGCAGGTTTCATTGTGTGCATCCTCGCCCCAACTTGTGCCTCTCAAGTAATCATCAAACATCATTTAATCATCATTACATAGAAGCCAAGGTTAAAGAAATGAGGGTTACTGTTTTTATTCATGTTTGAGGTTTTAATGCTTTACAATTAGATTGAAGAAGCTATTTATCTGAATCATAAGGTGCATCGGTGTAACTCCTGGTACATACAGTCCACATTTTGTAACCAACTGATGCAACACCAAAAAATGTCACTTGATGGCACCACTGACACATTATTGTTGTACAATGTTTCCACCTGGGAGGAACACTTAACATTAAAATACACCAACATAAACATGTCTATTAAGTGATTGTGTCCAACATTAAATCAGTGTTATTGCACCTGTGCTCTTGACCTATTTCATTTCCTCTCGACAAATGCAGTTTGATGAAAGGCTGTTGAGGGGGCAGTAAACGTCTTTATTGTAAATGGTTTAAGAGCTGACTTTCACAATTTAATTAGCTCCATAATCATAACTTGTCCTATTTTGTAATGGTGGAAAAAGACTTGACGCTCGCTTACTCAGACGATGACTGGGTGTTACAGTGAGCTAAGAGTTTCAGTTATTGTTAAAGTTACAATTAAAGACACTGGTTTTACATGCAATTTCTTTATAAGTCTGGTTGGTAAGTCGGTGGTCACCTTACTTTGTATTTGAAAGAACTGATTGTGCGGCATGTTTATTGTCAGGGCTGAGTGCTGCTCTGATTAAATCCTTAATTAATCATGCAGCTCTACCATTAACAATATAAATTATACTCACTTCACTATTTTGTTGATCAAAGCCTACGAGGCTCCTTTGTTTTATATATATATGTGTATATATGACTTTGACATTTTGTTTGGATTAAGTAACTCTGTCATCAGTTTCTTAATGTGGTGCTATTTTTACCACATCAGCAGAAATCACATACAGACAAACAAAAACAAATGTCTTGTTGTTGTTGTTGTTGTTTTTCAGGAGAATTATGAGCGAATGCAAGTTCTTGTTGATGAACTGAAAAAGCGGACAGAGAAGATTAAACTGGGTAGGTGTGAGCACATGACGGATTAAACACCACGCTGAAGTTAAATTTATCACTTTGTGTTTCAGATTGCAACATTGCAAATTTGTGTCCAAGTTCAGGCAGTCTGAGTGATGAGAATGCTGACAAAACACCCTTATTTACCCCTATCTGGTCTAGGGAAACTGCTCCAGGTCCACCTGTGAATATTAAGGTTTTAAGGGTCTGCTCTCACATGTAAATGTGCTACTTGAAAGAAAAAAAAGATAAAGTAGAGCACACATACTGGATTTTTATCGTAGTTTTAATGTGTAGAGCATAGGCGTGGGTTTGGAGCTACACTTTGACACATACTAATCATTTAAAAATCAGCACTGGACTATCCAAAGTGTTGCCAGATTGTTTGTGACGTGCTGTCTGTTTTTATGAATTAATCCAGGTGGAGGAGAAAAAGCCCGAAGACTTCATACTTCTCGTGGGAAACTCCTGCCTAGAGAGCGTATAGACAGACTGCTGGATCCAGGGTAGAATCATCTACTTCCATCTTTGATTTTGACTTGATCATGGCTGACTCATAACCAGCAGACCGCATGCATAAGATTTGTTGGGCTCTGGTTTGACTTCATTACACAAACCATTGTGCAGGTAGTTCTAATGTCAGATGCTGTCCACACTCCCCTGCAGACTGAGAGCAGGGACAGGAGAATAACATTGCTGTTGTCTTATTGTTAGCTGTAGAAAGAAATAATCCAAAAATAATCCACCATCAGGACACAAGTCAGGCTTTCATGCTCCGAACTTTGAACATCTCGTGTGTAAAAGTCATTTCTCCTCTACATTTTAGTATTAACTATTGGATGATCCTTTTTTAAAATTTGTTTTTCTTGCAGGACTCCTTTCTTGGAATTCTCTCAGTTTGCAGCATATGAGTTGTATGGAAAAGAGGAAGTCCCAGCAGGTGGCATACTTACTGGGATTGGCCGGGTTTCCGGGTAAGAACTGTTTCGTGGTCACCTGTTAGTCTGTCACAGTGTGAGGTCTTAGATACTTGAGACCATATATTTTGATTAGAGCAGATATTTTTACCTAAACCAAACTACAAATATAAATTACATGGCATGTTAATGACATCTTTTTGGTTTATAATTAGCTTTTTGTTAAATTTCCAATGAATTTCACTGTAATATTCCAGGTTGACTAATTCTAAAGTTTTTTTTAATTTCTGGTAGGGTGGAATGTGTTATTGTTGCAAATGATGCTACTGTCAAAGGGGGGACGTACTACCCTGTTACAGTGAAGAAACACCTTCGTGCACAAGAAATAGCGCAGCAGAACCACTTGCCGTGCATTTACTTGGGTGAGTCTTTCTGTATTTGTAAGGGTTTGGCAAAGCAAAACACTTCTACCTTCAAAAGGGGAAAATAATTTAAAGCAGGGGTTCTCAAACTTATTAAATGGTCTGCATCTGATAATTCAAGGTCAGAGGTGTGGAACAAAATGAAATTAATGTGTGACTGGGTCAGCATGGAACTGACGCAGACGAGGCTCAGACAGTTTGTCCATATTTATTTTTGACATATTCTGCCAGCCACATTCACACCAGAGAGAACGAGACAAATTCTGTGTCTGCAATTTAGGAGCTGATGGCAAATTTTCCACTGTAATGTTAATGTGTGAACTCAGCAGCAACAACACACAACACTGTCTCCCGTGTTCACATCACCATGACAACAATATCAGTGATAGGGGAATAAGCCACATTAAGACCACATTTATCGGGGGACAGGATCGCTGTGAATGATCTGCAGCTACACTGGATATTCAACGTCACTGACAGTTTATTCATCAATGGAAAATTGATTTTAGTCCAGACTGACCTGCCGTTTGGTCCAGATGTAGACCAAGGTCTGGACTTTGAGAAGCCCTGATTTATAGTCTCACCACCAGAATTAAACATATAACTGAGAGTCATGCTGGAAAAGAAGATAAATATTGTGAATCAGTAAGTCTATAAAGTCAGCATGCTAGAAGCTGTTATTTCACAGTGATTTATTAAATTCAGTAGCTTGGTCAGCCAGGTCTCCTCTGCAGTTGTTCCAAAGTCAAAGTGCCCTATGGGAAAAATCCTAATGGTTGTTTTTTTTGTTAGTGTAGACTTGAGATATCCCAGAAGGCCCTGAGTGAGGCTTTCAGGCTGCAGTTCATCATAAAAGTGGAGACTGGGTGTCTATAATATAGCCAGAGGCAAGACGTTAACAATAATCACTGAGTTCTATAAATATTCTCCTGTTCTTGACTCCTTTAGTGGATTCTGGGGGGGCCAATCTACCCAGACAAGCCGATGTCTTCCCAGACAGAGATCACTTTGGACGCATTTTCTACAACCAGGCCAGATTGTCTTCAGAGGGAGTAGCACAGGTGATGCGTATGTTTGGTTGATAACATTGTAATTCACATGTTGAACCCACCTAGAGCAGCTGAGACATGGCTTCAAAATTTTCTTTTACTGTTGTTTTATTTGACTTAACTTTGCGCTGGTTCATGGATCAGTTCTTAGAGGCAGAAAGGGTTGTCTGAAAAATTATACCAGAGAGAGCAGAGATGGTAATTTTAAATGAACTGCACTGCTACAGGTTATTCATCTTTTCATTGTCTGCTGGCAACTAAAATCCATCTTGCTATTGTCTGTTGAAGAAGAGACATCCTTGTGTTTAGAGGCAAAACAAAGACAAGTCAGATTGTGTGAGAGCTGATAAATGTGAAGGGTGCTGTAGAGAAGTCAGGGCTTGCACTCATATCTCTGCAGAGGACCCAGGGGTGATAAACACAGCTGAATATATTCATACACCTTCACCAAACTGAATACCCCTTAATTCACTCTAATATTGTCTCTCCTAATGATTGAAATTATATATTATTCATGGCTTTTTCCTTCTGTGGTCTTTTTTCTTAAGTTTTTCCCCTCTAGCCATTTGGTATTACCTACAGTTTTACCACCAGATCGCTGTATTACAAATTTACTGTCTAAGGTTCCAGTGCCCATTGCATTAACAGATCAAATCTTCATTGAAAAGGGCCCCTTGGGACAGGGCCATGATATAGCGTAAAGTCAATGCTGAATCTGTGTTCCTCCTGGGTGCGAAGCTACAACCTTTCTTGATGCCAAGTTTAGAGTAAATGGGTTTCATAATTTTTCCTGCGATAGTATTACAGATATCAGAGCATTTTGATGCTCATTGTTAATATTAAACTTAGGTCTGTTTCTTGACCCTTTCAGATTGCCGTTGTGATGGGCTCCTGCACTGCAGGAGGAGCGTATGTACCCGCCATGGCAGATGAGAGCATCATCGTGCGGAAGCAAGGAACCATCTTCCTGGGAGGACCTCCATTGGTTGGTCAGATTTTGTCTGTTAAATTGTATAAGAATAGGATGAAAGTTGGAGCATCAAGTGGGTTGGTGGTTCATATACCAGGCTGACATCATACATTAATATTTAACTAATTGTATGTAGCAGACTGTTGATATTGTGTTTGTTGTGTCTGTTTGTTTGAAAGTCTCTGTGGCTTTGTGTTCACAGGTCAAAGCTGCCACTGGAGAAGAGGTGTCTGCAGAGGACCTCGGTGGTGCTGATCTTCACTGCAAGTATGAAATAACAGTATTTCTCATTAAACTGCATGTGTGGGATTTTCATCTCATGTTTCTGCTTTTAGAGGACTAAAACAAACATAGGGATGTTGTCCATATGAATGTTGTTATATGAAGAGGTCCCTCAGAGTTAGATCAACATTCTTGGAAAAACATGACTCTTTGAGGTATGGTATATAACCTGTGATATAAAATGTAATAGAGTTATTTTCCTGTGTTGTCCATTTACAAGCTGGGTTTACACAGGAAGTAGATTGATCTCCTCTTCAAGCTGCGTAATGTCATAGACAATACTGTAGATGGAATTTGTTAAGGGCAGAACAATTAATCAACATATTATTGAAATCACAGTATGGCCCAGTGCAATATTCAAATCACAGGAGCTGCAGTTTTTTGCTAAAGGTGAAATGCGTCACAACGTAGCGTAATAAATGAAGCTCCGATGCCCCGGCCTACAAATCATATTTTCCAGACATAAGGGAACATGCTTGAGAAGGAGAATAATTATACACACCTCACCTGTGAGTGCAAGGCTGTTGGAAATCAGCGCTGATGGAAAAACATTTTAAGTTGCATTTTCATCATCTTAAAATGTTCGTGATGTGCGAAAGCCCGTTCCAGGGTCGAAACATTGTCCTTTTAAATACATTTGTGGTTTGGAGTCATTACAGTTTTAGTCATTTGTTTTTCACTTTACATATTTGCGTATTTTTATGACACAACAAAACAAAACCAAATATTTAAATAATGTAGTTTTTGGAGAAAATGAATTCATGATTAAGAAAAATATGGAAATATAATTGTATTTCATTGACATTGATGAAACACACGATCCCATCAGTATTATTGTTTTAATGTTATGTTATGATTTAAGCGCTGTAATAATTTCACAGCGATTTCTTTCTTATTTTACAGAAAATCTGGCGTGACAGATCACTACGCTTTAGACGATAACCACGCGCTCCATTTAGCCAGAAAGGCGGTGAGAAGCCTGAACTACAGGAAGAATATTGAGGTCAGTCCCCTGAAGGCCATCATTAACAATCACCTTTAACTGTCTACTAAGTGAAACTGTCTGTGCTTTATGATGACGTGGAGTGTATGATAAGAATTTCATAAAGGTAATATGTTTCAGGTCACCACAGAACCAACTGAAGCCCCTCTCTACCCTGCAGATGAACTCTATGGCATAGTTGGAGATAACTTGAAACGCAACTTTGATGTCAGAGAGGTATTTATATGAAATTATAAAACACTTGATGAGCTTCTACATGGAGCCACATAATGGTCAATTAAAGATCTTTCCTTAGCTCCACTCACACAGCCACTCAGATATAATTGTCATTAATTAAATCAATTTGTTGTGGTGTTACTGCCAGAAAACAAGATTTATAGAACGTAGGCGCACTTCTGATTTATACCTGAGATCAGAATAAACAGCTGTCAGGTCTCTTTCGGGAGCTCCGTCGATAATGGACGGCCGGCATCAATCACTTTGTTTTGCTCTCTCTGGCACAGCTTGCCAGATGTTCTGATTTAGTGTAAAGTCTGTGCCTTTGATTCTTGATGGAAACCCAGGAGCAAGAATTACTGCGAACTCAAGAGATGTCAGACTGTTTGTAGTGTTGAACAGTATTGGCAGTCCGTTTAGGACTCAAGATCAACGGGCTGCTCCCTCTTTACAGGAGGTGTTCAGCTGTAATAGGCTTTTCAACACATGTCACTGTTAAATCACTTGAGTGATTGATGCAATGTTTTAAGTGTCAGTCTGGTGATATTATATATTTTTCTTCCAATGAAAAGACCAAACCCAACAATGCATTGATCCTGTTTTGTAGCCAAGTCCTGATACCTTGCATGCTTTATTCCTCTGTCCCATGGAGATCCATTGTTGTCCAAAAACGAGTCAATGAGCTGCTCTGTTGGTGGTGTGTTCCTTCATTAGCACGAACGCCGGCTTTGCAGTTTATTTTGAATTGATTAAGCATACACAGTCCTGCTGCTATAAATACTCACTAATCGCTACCACTAATTCCATTGCTGACAAACCCAACAAAATACACTGTTTACACTTCTTTGGAAGTGTTTTGCTAAAAACTACAGTGCCTAACTGTTTTAAGAAATTCCTTTTTAAAGAAGAGACTAAGAAAGTTACACCTTCAGTAGGAGTGAATGGACCCGGGGCTTTGGTTTTGTTATTTACAAAAATCTAGAATATCACCGGCCTTGCTCTGTAGCACGTCAAATCATATTGTGAACTTGTTATACAAGTCTTGTCCATTTTCTGCATTACTGTCTTTTACAACTATCCCCTGTTGATTTGATTGAAGGTCATCGCCAGAATTGTAGATGGCAGCAAATTTGATGAGTTCAAGGCTTTCTACGGAGACACTCTTGTCACAGGTGTGTGAGATAACATTTTTTCTGTTCCTGAAACCCAGAGATTTCTGTGTTTTACCTCATGCAGTCTACCAACCTTACTTTCAATATGTACCTGTTCAGGATTTTCAAGAATATTTGGTTACCCTGTCGGAATCATTGGCAACAACGGAGTCCTGTTTTCAGAGTCTGCGAAAAAGGTAAATATTGTTTGTACCCAGCGAAGACTGAAACGGTGGGAGTGAGTGTTCTCTAAAGTCTGTTCACAGTATCTCCACAGGATTAATAGAAAACCTAAAAAATTCCCCTGCCTTCACAAAACGTTCAGACTCACGGTACAGCTGTGATGCAGTGATATTGAACAGACAGACGACACCTATGTAAAGTGTAAAAAGCTAAGCCCCACAATCACGTTGAATTTTCAAAGCAGTGAGCATTGTACTGGCAGTGTGTCTCTCAAGTCTCTCAAATGTCAAGGACTTTGACACAATATTGAAGCACAGTGCTCCCACAGAGATTTGCTGCTTACAACACTGACTACCAATATATCTCTCTGGAGGGAGCTTTAGTCTTCGTAGATGGTTTGTACTGACCTTTCACAGTCAAGGCGGCGAGTTTCTCTCACACAATAAGCTCTGAAATTGTACTTGTCTGGGCCATCTCATGAGTACTCTGATGAATTGCATTGTAATAGCATAGCATTTAGAAACCATGGTCAAGAGACAATCATAATTTTCATTCAATATAATTCACTTAATTTGCAAGCCAATCTGCTGTGAACAGAGCTGAACTTTACACAGGCTTAAGAAAGATGAGGAGCTGAATTTGTGATTATAGACTAATACGTTTTTCAAACACATTTTGAATTCGATTACAAGCTTGACCTGAAAGAAGAGGGTTTCTTTGATTCATTTGTTTCTGTGAGGTCTCAATATGACAGACAGAGCATTGGGTATCTCATCAGTGTAATTACTGTCGAGAGGGACTGACACAGTGCTTTAGACGGACACAGATGTGGAACAGACATGCTCAGAAAGCATATCCAAGAAAAATCAATACAGCACCTGCATTTAGAGATAGGTTTTTGAGACATGCTGTCATCACTTAAGAGATGCCCGGACTTCTATTATTCTAACAGTTATATTGTTAAAAGCTTTTCCCCAGGTGTCTGTGAAAGGGAACAGAAAAAGATTAGATTTCTGTTGTCGAGCGCACATTTGGGAGCAAACTGAGAGATCATTTTTCACCAGGTGACAGTTTCTAATAGGCAGCCGTCTTTCACACTGTCTCCAACTTCTGTTTACGCTTCGCAATGCAAGGCAGGATGCTTCGCTGAAAGAAAGCCAGCGGAGGTAACTGCCAAAATAAAGAAAACACCTGAGTAATTCAGCAATACAAAGTGTATGGAAATGAGGTTTTTCCACGCCGTTCGCAGTCTTTTCTGCTTGTTTTTTCCTCTGCAAGAGTGCCTGGCAGTGTTGTGCAGTGCATTTTTCCGGCGAGGCTGAAGGCCATTCAGCTCCTTCATATTCAAAGTAAACACAAAGCCAGCGTAAAGGCTGATGACCCTATTCCTAAGTTCCTAAATTCTGGCCTCGACTCAGATGAAGACAAAGGTGAGGCCGACTGCTCGCACACACGCTGAACAAATGGCTTGATGAACATGAAGCGGTCGGTCTTTGTTCAGTGTCCAGCTTCTCCAGTTTCCCGCTTTCCAAACTCCAGATGTGATCCAGGCAGTTCAGCACACACACCAGGGTGGGAAATGCACTTGTTGGTGCTAATTTCCCACCCTGATGTACACTTGTGTGCTTTGGTTATGTTCTGTATTACAGATTCATGCAGCCCTTGTCGGTGTTACATTTGCAGGTTTTATTTTTGTAAAAGGTGCAGTGAGTCAGCCTGGAGAAAGATTGCTCTGCTGTGTGAATGGGAAACAAACAAAGTGCTCGGACCGAGTCACGAAACTCTGTTACAGCCAGTCAGCAGCGGCTGCCGTTCGTGCTCGTGCACAGGACGAGGGGACGGGGAGGGGAGATCAGGGGTGTTTAATATCTCAAGGTGCCTGAAAAAATAAATCATTAGCATCGTTTTATTTTAAGATTGTATGTCTGTGTTTCTTTCTGTCGCAGTGAGAATACACCAGATTAACTGAATATTTGAATTTCTTTTCAGGGGACGCATTTCATTGAGTTATGCTGCCAACGAAACATTCCACTAATTTTTCTCCAAAACATAACAGGTCAGTGGGGATTATTGACATCTGAGATTCAGTTCTGCTCTGGTGGTTTCATTTTCTCTTTTTATTACTCCATCACCTCAATTCAGAGTGAGCACAATAATGAAGGGTATTTATTATTGTTATTATAGTACTTATATAACTGAACATATCATGTCAGTGTTGTAGCTTTTAATGGGAGCTTAGACACCCATTAAACCCTGTATTTAAATTAATCTTGTCCCTGCTTACTGCAGAGTGATAATATCACACTGATCAATTATTTTTAACACTACAGTAGAAGGTGTCCCTTGAGGTGACAACACACAGTCGACGCAGTTTTTATTTGCCGTCTCTCCTCTATGTCTCCATCTTAGGCTTCATGGTGGGCAGAGAGTACGAAGCAGGAGGGATTGCCAAGGATGGAGCCAAGATGGTGACTGCAGTAGCCTGTGCCAATGTACCCAAGATTACTGTTATCATTGGCGGCTCCTATGGTGCAGGAAACTATGGCATGTGCGGCAGAGCCTATAGGTATGATGAAGTTACTGAGTGGTCTGTGTTGAATGAAAACACTGCACCAGTAGCATAACAAGTGGAAGCCTGACCAAGACCTGTTAGATAAACCTGATCGTTAGCTGCGTCTGAGTTGTTAGTGCTTAATTGACGTAAGTGTGCAGAATATACGCTGCAGTGTGTGGAATAATTCAGGTGGAAGTCACGACAGAAAAAGGGGCTTTCAGAATTGGACCTTTTCAATGCAAACAACACATTTTATAATAAAAACTTCCATTTTAATTAGAATTTCCTGACATGGGCAGCCACTCTGCGTGAGTTCATTATTTTCTTAAGATAATGTCCCCCGACAGTGTGCTTCTGGAGGAATAAGACACAGAGAATTACAGAACGATTTAGCTTTGGACTCCTTTGGAACATTGTTGGACTCAAGATGGACAGTTTTTTAAAAAAGATTTAACTAGATCTATGTAGATAGATATGTTTAAACCTGTAGTCTTTAGCCCTAACCAACACTGCCTCAAATGACGTGGAGACTGTGCACAACTCTCTTTCTCACATATGCAGTAGAGCTCCTCTGGACCTGTGAACAGACGTTGATGTGTACAATCTGTCAACTCCCCCTTAAATATCTCCATCTGTGTTGCGTGCACTCTCATACCTTCTATTATAAACTAGTAAAATTAGCATAAATTGTGGGAATAGTCCAGACACGAGCCATCGTCAAATTGAATGGCTGAATTAAATTAAACCTTTCTCATCCATGTCTCATTCAGCTCTCTCTGCTTTTTTTTCTCTCCCTTAATTTAAATACATTTAGAAAAACTGGTGGCAAACATTCTCTTGTGCAGATGATTTCGCATTTTGCAAAATGCATGCTGCTTCTCACCTTCGATTGGACTTTTTGAATTATTTAGTATTACCCAAGTGGGACTTTTTCCCAACCTGAGCTTTCATAAATCATGTTTTGTAGTTGTCATCAGATTATTAGACTAGTACTAGAGAGTTAGATGTTCATTAATGCAGTTTTCTGGTTTTACCTGACTATTCTGCCGAAGCAAACACATGCAAATTGACACTTCCTTTTTTTCCTCCCACAGCCCTCGATTCCTGTACATGTGGCCAAATTCCCGGATCTCTGTAATGGGCGGTGAGCAGGCAGCAACTGTCCTGGCCACCATCACCAAGGATCAGAGGGCACGCGAGGGAAAGGAGGTAATGATTCACATTAATCATCCCGTCTGCACTTCACTGGAAAGACCTAAATTAGCTTTTGCGGATTTGCTGCCAAAATCATAAACATTATGAAAGACGCTTTTCTTTCAGCGGCGGTTTGATATGGCAGTTATACAAGGATAGAATTATATCAGTGTTAAGTGTTACGGTGATGTCTTGTGCTTTCATCAGTGCAGTCATCAAATGGCTGTAATTAAACTGTGTCAGGTATGCTGTTATGGGTGTATTAAGAGTGCATTAATAGTTTCAGAATGACACCTCAAATCAATGCCCTGGTGGCTGGCGTTTCACTCAGTATTTAATGATTACTTTTTGCTACCTCTCCGCTCTTTTTAATGCCATACTCTGTTTAACTGTCTTAGTTAATCTTTCAATAATTTTATTTTATTTGTTCTGCTTATATTCACAGTTGAAGTGAGATATAGCCAGCAGCACTATGCAGAAAAATGAAACAAAATTTACAAATCTTCATCATCTTATAGATAAGTCTTTCCCTGATTTCATCCGCCATTATATTATCAAGCTTAAAGTCGCAGTAAAACAGCAATTAGAGTCTCTTTATCTTCTGTAATGTGACAGTAGACTCAAATGTAAGCTTGGCTTAGCGAGTACAGCGGCAAAATACAGTGCTGTCGAGGACTGACGGCCTCCAGGCCTCCACCCACACCCCCCACACCCATGTTATAAGATCAGGAGACGATGGATGTGGGAGAAATTAATATATTAGACCTCAGTCTTGCTAGTTTTTGCCAACCTCCATCCAAACACACACCTCTGACCCATGATGTCAACCTTCGAGCTGCTGTGACCCACAAGCTACTCAGAAAGTGTGGCTTTATATGATGGGCGGGGTTAGCTTGTTGCCCCAGATTACGTTTGATTGGATAAATGCGTGATACACCTCAAGTTCAAGATGATCATCAGGAATTAGCAGGTTTTTGGTTTGAAAATACCCAGAGACTGATGTTTGCCGAATAACGAGAGATAACAGAATAACTGATGCAATGACACAGAATTAGAACTTCAAAAGTGTATTTTCTATTTCACTGTGTCTTTAACCCACGTACAGTGTACAGCTTATTCAGTCCTCCAAGCTGAAACTAATTCGTTTGATGCTGTCTGATACAACAGACCTGCAATGAATCAAAATGTCATGAAAGTTATAATGCTCAGTTTTTGTTGAAACTGTTTCAGAGAGGTGTTTATTCAACTTAATGGTTATTTTGGACGCTGTAGTTTGTGCCGTTGAAGGGTCATGTTTTATATTGAGAGGTGTTTCTAATATTTACAGTAGTTCACTCCATTTATGTGAATGAAGACTAAAAGCACTGAAAAGCTTTACAGCATTGACTCGATGTTTTCATTATTTTCATTCTCCTCACAGGGATTGCCAGAGTGTTGTCTAGCCAGGGAAACTAACTCCTTGACAAATGAAATGGCTGTGTGCTCTCAGCTTTGCTTTTCACCAGGGCTTTACCAAATAGTTCCGATCTTCATACATAACGTTGACTCTTCGATTTCTAAATCAACATTCAAATGCTGCAGCTTTTTTTCTCCTGCATGTCTATTCATTCTGTTTAAACCTGATATTTCTGCTCGGTTGCAGACAAAGATTAGCGTACTCTAATATTACTAGTGTTATACTATTTGCAGAATTAGATTTCTGTGGCTGTGTAGGATTATTTCTGACTCGCGTGATCAAATTTACAACAAATCCAGATGGCTTTAAAGTCCAAGAGTCAAAAAATGATTGAAAAAGGAAATAATTTCCAAAGTTCACAACATGTTTTTATCTAGCAAAATGTTCTGTCCATGTTTGTTGGCGTTCAGTCGTTCAAAACCAACATTTTCACTTTCAAAAAGCTGTCTGCTCTCTTGCTGAACACAAAGTAAGGCACGCAGCTGTATTAGCGGTGTGGTCTAGCGTCAAGAAGCCTGAGGGCACCATTATTATTTCATCATTATTTTATGCCTGTATTGTATTAGCCCGCTGCCTACATGTATTTATGCTGACGAAACTGACATGATATATTGATTAGAGAAATAAAAATTACTAACTTATTTAATCTGTTTAGTAACTTTATTAAAATTGAGGATTTTTTTATTTCGTTTTATTTTAGGATGATGACATCATAAAATTTGATGACAGACATTGGAAGCTTCATTTGAAAACCTCATTAGATGCTTTAAATGTTCAGACATTCGGTACAGCCCTGCTTTTCACTATGCTTTGTAGGATTCAGACAACGCTCATTAAAATGCCTTTGGTGCAGGCCCTTATTGCCTAAGACTGTGTTCAAGTGCACAAGACGGTAAACTTTTTCATTCCAGCAGTCATCTTTGGCAAACCCACAGCACTTCTTTAATTCAGCAATTTATTCGCAGTTCACAGCAGAGCAAGAGGCTGCCATGAAGGAACCAATAGTGCGGCGGTTTGAAGAGGAAGGCAGCCCATACTACTCCAGTGCTAGGTGAGGTTTGACACACCATACTGTATGTCTCAGACAGGTGTGGGATAAAGTGATGCACGGATTCAGTGTATGAGGTTTAATACTATTAATGAGAAAATCTTCTATGTGGAATAAAAACAGTGAACCACAACAAAGACCCCTCATGCATGAGAAGTGATGCTGTGATATGTTTCAAGTGGATTTCTTCTCCATTAGGTGTCCTGTTGTTCTGCTAGTATCAGCCATCTTTACTTTTCATTAAGCCCTGTGGGCTGTTTTATATTGTTTATGTGAGCAGAGCACATACCAGATGATGGAGTTCTGTCAAACAAAATACGCATCATATGGTGGAAAATTGTGTGTATATGTTGCAGTGCTGGGAGACGAGTCAAAAATTAAAATTTGGCTGATTTATTTTACGAAAGGCCTTCACTGAAGCTGAAAATGTATTTTACAGAAGTATCCTGGCTAACAAGGAGCATAAAACATAGAACACACACTTACAATGAGTTAGATCAAATATAAAGAGAATAATCAGGATACACAAAGCTTGTATGATCAAAAATGAATTTAAATGGGTAAAATGCTGAAATACACCAGATGTCTAACAAGAAAAATCCTGCTCGTTCCAGCTTTGATCCTCCTAATTACTCTGTGAATAAAAGCTATCAACACATTTATTGTAGAGGTGCTATAACTCTGATTCCAACTAAGTTGGGGCTCTTTGTAAAAAAAAATGAAAACAGAATGCAGTCATTTACAAATAAACTGTTCACCGACAGCAGTTGGACAAAGTGTTCCTGAGGATGCTCCTTTCATACTATACTATACTATATACTATATACTATCACCTGTAACCAATGAACTGGTTTACCTGAAGAATGATCCAAACAGGTGTTTTTGGAGCGTTTCACAACTTTTCCAGTCTTTTGTTGCTCCTGTCGCAACTTCTTTGAAATGTGGCATCAGATTCCGAATAAGCAGATACTGACAATCAATAAAGTTG
Source organism: Chelmon rostratus (assembly GCF_017976325.1). Lineage (NCBI taxonomy): Eukaryota > Metazoa > Chordata > Actinopteri > Chaetodontiformes > Chaetodontidae > Chelmon > Chelmon rostratus. Next base: position 14,151,127 of record NC_055662.1, on the reverse strand, counting down.
ATGACATTTTTTTTATATTATATTATTTAATTAGGTATATTGTCTTTGTCGTGTTTTCAGTTGAGTGCATGTCAGAAAGGGTTAGCAAATGATCACACTCTGGTTTATTTTGTTTTACACAACTTTTTTTGGAATTGAGGTTGTACAAGCGAGAAATGGAGCTGCTGATGTGTTTTGCAAAGGAGAAGGATCAAAACTGAACAGAATTTGTCTCTAATGACCACCAATCGATGCCCCGTTAAAGACACTGACTAATGATTAAAACGTCTCGCTGGCCATCCGTGCACTTGGATGTGGGTAAACTGTAAGAACAAGTAAAAGCAAGATCAAAGGATTTGTGATTTGTTTTTCAGAGGAGAGAGAAATAGAAAAGATATTTTTAACCTTTGATGATGATGGAAAACATGAGCTCAGAAGATGAGCGAGGGAGTTATTGAGATAACAGATCTGCACAAGTCAAGCACTACAAGAAGCATCAGATGAGTGAGGTGTAATGTACTATTTATTAACTCGATGAAATTTTATTTCTTTCTTCCACAGACTGTGGGACGACGGCATTATTGATCCTGCTGATACTCGTGTAGTGTTGGGACTGAGCCTCAGTGCGGCACTGAATGCACCAACGAAGAAGACGCGTTTTGGAGTGTTCAGGATGTAATGCTTCATTTAGCTTTTACAGGTGTGAAGACTTGAGACTGACCTGTCAGGAACTGGAGATGTACTGTACTTCAACTAGTCTTTGTAGAGTCACTTGTGAGGTGTCACCATATTAAGAGCAACAAACACAGGAAAAAAGATGTAAAAAAAAGGAAAAGAAATCACTAAAATAGAATCACACAGCTTTGGATCCATGTGATTGGATAGTGTGCTGTTGTTGTGGGACATTCCCACTAATACGTTGTGCCTTAACTGTTACTCCTCCAGTGTAAATGCAAACTGTGTACTTGGATTGGATTTTTTTAGTCAAATACTGTAAATGGTGAATTATAAAAATTTGAAAACATGCAAGTGCTGCCTTTTTATTCAGGACCATTGACTGCTGCTTAGTGATAAACAGTACCTGAGGAATACCAGAGGAAATTTAATCTTCATAAGGGGGCGCTGTTGAGCTATCAATGTCTGATTGGCCAAAGTCTAGAGGGATGCTAGAAGCACACTCAACATTTTTCAAGCTAAATGCCTTCTAGATGACACATAATAGTGTTCTGGCATTGACAGAGGAGCAATTTTGAGGAAATTCATAACAAAATAAAGTCTTTTGAAGATGTCCAATCTCAGGGCAATTATCTTTAAACGCAGAGTTACAGAAAAAAATGTCTTGTCCAGAGTCACTAGCGGGTTTATTATGCCTTCTGAGCAAGCTTTCTGTTTGTTTTTCATGTTTATAATTGTGCAAACATTGTGTGAGAGCATGCAGCAGTAGGATGTGGTCTTACAGCTCGCATGCTGCAGGCAGAGTGTGCTGTGTACCGAAGCCGAGCCACAGAGGAAGAGTGCTTAACTTCACCAGCTGGCCACTCTTTCTTTCCCTCCCTCTCTCGTTTCCATTTTGTCAGTTTATGTCTTTGAGTGAACATCTTGCACACAGTTGGTATGCTCACATATTGGTATAGATCATGCGAGTTCACTGTGGCAACAAGTTAGCTCGGAGTCCCTCCACAGGACTTTTGGAGGCCAAGGATTAGGTGCAGCCGTGGATTTGAATGTTTGAGTGTCTTCCTATGAGGCCAGCTGGTTAAAATGCTTTACTGGAAGCCCTTCATGCTCCTCTGTGTGTGACTGTGTGGCTGCTGCACTGAAGCTGTGGAAAGCCTCACCTTAGGGAGGGACAGAAATAACTCAGGCCGTGATGTATGTGTGTGTGTGCGTGTACACACCACCCACACTCACACATCCTCCACCACCTCCTACCATCAATTTTTTTTAAAAAACTGGTTTGCTGGTCATGCCTTCATCTTCTTCCACCAAATGTCACAGTGGGAGGCATAACCAAACAGCATGAACCAGTTTTAAAAGTTTCTTTTGAGAAAGCAAAACTTGCCAGAGATATTGAGATGTCACGAAAAATCGTTGTCTCGTTCATGTTTTCAGGAGGAAAGGCACCAGGAGAATGTCATTCCGGAGTGTTTATGATGTCTCTCTGTTGTCAAACCTTTCTTGCTCTTAATTGCAGTCATAATCGCTGACTGGGTGGCTTCCAGGTCTCCTTTGACAGAAAGGCGAGGTTGTCCTTTTGTCTGGCCAAGCTTTCCATCTGATGTTGAGTATTTTGGCTTTGAGGTTGCACAACACTTCACTACCTAGAGGATGACAACCCTCCCCAGCATGCACAGGATTAAAAGGCGATCAGGACAGGTTGCCAGACACAGATACTCTCATTAATGGCTGTGTGCAGTCAGTGTTTCCAAACTTGAATGTCTCTGGGTCACTGGAGGATGCAGGAGCCCCTGGAAGAAGCTCACAAAACCACAAATTGCACATTGGAAAAGGTCAAGTGCCAAACTTTCCCTGCGAGAAATCCATGTTGTGTCCATGTCTTATCAGTGCTGTACACCTTTAAAGTGCCATTACACAGATAAATTGTGTCTACAGCCAAAGACGGACACTCCGAGCTGTTTGATTCAGTTGCAGTGAAGCTGCATTCTAGCCGGCCTGATTGTTGCAGCGCCTAATGGCGAGGCCGGCAAACACGATGGGTTGCTATGCGTGGGTCGTGGTATCCAGGGGATCTGACAACTTTGAAGAAAACTTTTCTTCAAGCGGCAAAATAAAAACTCTCGGTCTTGATTAGGATTGTTTTGTTTTTGAGTTGCTGCTCGCCCCCTCTGTTCTGTGACTGACTCTGACCTTCCTGTGGAGGAGGTTAAGTGCAAGAAGATCTGATCCTTTTTATCACACTGGAGTATCAACATGTTCCCGTCACTCTGCACAGAACAAAGCAAACCCTTGTTATGTGGCTTTTGTCAGGATCATTGCGACTGTTTACATAAATTCATTGAGAGGTGAGGTTAATTCATAAGAAACTATTCTGTTGCAGCATAAATGAAACAAACTCTAGGCAGATTGGGTGACTGAGCTAATTAACCCACAAAGCACAAGGCTGCTATGTGTTGGGTTGCTTTTAGGTCAGCCTGCTTATCATCCTTAACCCCCCAGCCAATTTTACTTTCTTCAGTGCGAACAGTTCAGATTAATGATTCATTCATGTCAAATAAATTATATCCCGACTGATTCAGGAGCTCATTCACTCTCTGACAGATCTGCTTGGACAAATATGACTCATGTTGAAGTCACCCCGCAGCCTAAAAATAATCGTGACGGAGAATTTGGGTCAGTCTTAATGTCCACTTCCTAGAGGGAAATGGATTATTGCCTGATGCGGAGATTGGTGAAAAATGCATTTTATGTCCCCCACTGAGTCTGCAATCACCTGCTGAACATGAGAGGACATTTATATTTCAATGTCCTGCAGATAATTTGGGATGAAAAGAGATTTCTTGTTTGTTTTTAACAACAATGCAATATTTTCCTCTTACTTTCAGTTCAGTAAAACTTCAATGAATGTCATTACTGGCCACAGACTGTAAAGATATTACATATACGAGCAAGATCAACCAGTACTCTTTCTTCCCATCTGACGGGTCAATTAGACCTCCAACTGTTAGAAAACAATAACAGAAATCCAGATAAACCTGTTTAGGATTTGTGAGCAGTGGTGCTGTGTGAACCATGTTTTACAGCTGGGGTCTCTGCATCACTTCTGAAACACACCATCAGTCCAAAATATTTTATTTCTCATAGAAATGAGCTGATAATGACAAATCTGAATGATTTGTTAATCGATGGAAGCGTTTCGTTGCAAAGACACACTGCAATGCAGAAGAAAGCTGCAGGAAAGGATAAATGCTCCCGTTTCTCAGGACGCATCTGAGTTCAGAGGGGGGCACAGGAGCACTTCAGGTCAGACGCCGTATCCTCCAGCACCCCTGAACTTTCTGTCCCGGCTCCTGGGGTGAGGAGCCTCCGGGGGCGGGGGGGCAGCTGCAGCCCCTGCGCTCCTCGCCCCGGCCCTGCGTGGCGTGCGGTGGCCTGGACGCCGAAGTGACGAGCCTTGTGGTGCAATCTACGTGTGCACCGTCCCCGGGACTGACAGGGCCGCAGGTCCAATGAAAACAAGGCGGCATATTGAGGTTGTCAAATCAAAGCCAAAGGGGAGGCGCCGTCCCGCCGCCGTCTGAATTACGTCATGCACAAACAGCTGGTCGTTGGCAAAAAATCTGAAAAAATGTAGACCAGCACAGCGACTGAGAACTGCAGCCGGGCTGTAGCCCTCCGCTAGGTATTCCGCTTTGAACGATGTGGCAGCTGGAGCGCCCGGGCTCAGGACGGAGCCCTCCGAGGCTCCTCTTGCTTGTTTACACCTCTCTCTGCGCTCTTGGAGGTGAGTGCTTTCCGCTCAGTGTGTGTGTGTGTGTTGCTTTGACTCGCGAGGAGCTGTTCCTTTTGTCGGGGGTGCTGAAACCCTCCCTGAGAGCGGCAGCAGCGGATCCCCTCTCTGGCTTCAATTCAGCCTCCTGAACATCCACAGCCGCTGCTTTCAGTCGCCGTCAAAACCCGGTTTTGGCGAGCGCATCCCGGCTTCGATGGGGTGACGCATGGGGAGGGGGGGTGGACGGTCGCCGCTAATAACGGCACGCAGCGGACTGACAGATGCTCCTGTGGGCTGTGCGCTACGATGCGAGGGGTGACTGTGGCCACGGGAAAACGCATCAGGATGGACGGTGGTGTTGCCTTCTGTTTGTTTGTGCGTCTGTTTCTCGTTCTCTGTTAAAGGAGGCAAAGACAAAAAAAAAAAAAAAAAAATGACCAAATTTGTTCGGACAGAGATGTTTGAGTTCAACCGTTCCTGTTTTTAATTCAGCCTAATTGCGCTTGAACAGATTTATGTGTTGGCTGACGCGGCTATGAGGAAGTTAAACCTTTTAAATCTCTTTAAATTTGCCCCCCTCCTACCATAAAATACGACCAAGAAGTAGATCATGGTTTTCTTTCTGTGTATTTATTTCATTTTTAACAAAAAATAATAATACTAAAAGAAAAAAAAATCTCCCGACACGAAGTGTGTTTTTCTCCTTGGTTTTGGTGTCCACCCACTAAGTCTGTCCTTGCTGCTTCAAGACAGAGGCGTGAAAACAAAAAGCTCAGAGCTCATTTGCGGGACAACAATGAATCCGCACCTGCAGCACACGCTGTACCGGCTGTGGTCACAGGAGACCTCAGAGGTCTGTCTGAGGATGTTGCAGTCCCCCGATGGACTTGTTGCTGTTTTGCTCCATCAGTTCAGATAAATGCTTGGATTTCGCTGAAGACAGTCAGATCAATTTCCCCCTCTCCCTTCTTTTCCCAGGCTGACTGGGTTATTTATTTTTTATTATGTATTGTGTGTACACCACAGTGAGGAGGATCAAAGTGATGTTTGAGAATTGGGTCTTATTCATAGGAGAATGCAGAATTCAGTGTCTTTCTTTGAAAACAAAACAAATGCTGTCCTCTGAAGGGTTACTGTCTGGATGATCAGCGTGTCCACTGTGGGTAGATGTGTTGTTCAGTTTTGTATTGATCTTGTGAGTATTTCACATGTGACAGCTCTGATGTTGACGTCTTTGAGGTTGGAAGAGGAAGGTCCTGTAATTTCCATCCCTTTGTGTTTGCTCCTGTTGGTGGATGAGAGCAACATGAAGCAGAATACAGTGTCAAATTCTGCCTTTTAGTCATCATTACAGACGGTTCTTGTTTTGCATCTGCTTTTTTTTTCTTTATGCGATTTTAGAATCCTACAAGATCACGTTAGTCGAGGAGGCATTTTGAAAAGCCGCCTTTACCTACGCTGTTCCAAAAAATAAAGAAGTTTAAAGACTATCCAGCTCAGCATTCAAGGATAAATCTCTAGTTGAGATGGCAAAAAGCAGGATTATGTCTGTATTAAGCCTCTAACAGAGTAAAACAGTGGTAGGGAGGCGCTCATTGAAAAGATTACTGAATGCAGAGCTGTGCTGTAAGACAGCCTGTAAGCATCCGGCAGCCTTTATCTTCAAATGAAATGTCTTCATTTAGCTGGCAAACAAACAAGCGTATTTAGATATTTTGGCATGTTTACACCTTCGCATTAAGTGCAGTCACAGTGTGTGGCTGCTGGTTCCTCACTGAGACCTGCACCGTTTTTTATTTCCTGTGCAGAATCTGTTTTTTTTATTTTTGTTTGTTTTTTTTCACATAGAGGGGCTTTGAAAATATGCAAGTTCATTATTCAGATTTTCTAATAATAGCTTGGCATGTGGGCTTCAGCCATGCATTCAATTCGTCACAACAACCTCAGATGCTGAGATGTTTACAACATAGCCTGTCTTCTTCATTTAGGGTAACTGCATCCACCTATATCATGTGAAATCTGGCAAACGCAAGGTCGTGACAGTACCCAATAAAACACCTGTTTCAGAATACGCATAATTTGCGATCCATTCACACGAGTAACAAGTAAAAGAAACGTATTTTCTGAACACCTGCACATAGACAGGTATGCAGGAGAATAAATTATGGCTACAGCTGATTTTCCCTTGCTGAAATATCTGAATAATCTTCTAATGCTGAAACTACCCAAAAAATAAAGTCTGTAACCCCACTAATCATCACACAGCTCCTTTGATTTAGAGAAGCTTATTTTTGATGTCATAAAGGTCTTTCTTGTAATTGAGGTTATGCAGAATGTGGCGATGAGCTGATCAGCCTGATGTAAAGATTTCCTTTGAATAGTGCAACCACTAAAATTGGTGACTTTCAAAACATCTGTCCGACCAACAAGTAATCAACTGGTTACAGTATGTCATTCACTTTAACCGGTCTGACAGACAAGCAGAACGTGTAGATGGCTCACTGCAGACTCCAGCAGTGTTAGTGCCACACTCCACCTATTGAGTTACAGCACTTCAGTCTGTGACCAGTTGTAGGTGTCCATGTAATGAAAGCACACAGACGAGCCTTAATGTAAAGAAGGCTCACATATAATGCAGATAGCAGACCAGAGGAAGGCTGGGATGAGAGTGAAATTAAGGCTCGGAGCTTTGTATGGGATTATGCTTCAGCCCTTGACAGCGAGGTTGCTTCATTCTTCTGAGTTTCTGCCTCCTTATTCTGCGCCTTTAGTATTCAAGGTTGCTTCCATAGGTGAGAGCCAATGTGAGCTTTCAGGACTGGTAATAGTGTGGGGGAGAGGAGCCGAGCAGAGCCATTTTTCTCTTTTTCCGAACACACATTAGAACACGCTGCACATTCACCAAACCTTTCCCTTTGTGCACGCACGGCTCGGCACCTTGTAACTGTAGAGGGTCACTCGCTTTTCTTCACTCCGTGTCATCATCAAGGCAGAAAGCAGAAGCATTAGCAAAACATGCAGCTGCAAATGACAGCGTGGGTACAATGAGGTGACTTACTGTCTTTCTCTTAAATGAACCAGGCTCGTGCTGTTTTAGCAGCGCAGGCTTTTCATTGAATGCCCCAAAACGGTGCTGTGAGATTTTGCCATTTTTGTACAAATTGTGGGTTCGATAAATTACCCCCCAAAAGAAAGCAAACAGTGAAAGACGTCACCACAGGTATTCCAAAGTGCAGATGGTTGATATGCACAAACACAAAGGGTTGTATAAATGGAAAACGCTCTCCTCCGGCGAAACATCAAGGTGCCTCCACGTTGTTTCCATGGAATATCGCTGCCTTGTGTGTTTATATTCACAATAACATTTATCTTAATAGATGCAATATGTTCTAGTATAGCAAATAAATGTCTTGCACGCATTCTCCCCCAGATTATGCCCACCCGCTGGGTGTGTCCGATGCCAGCCAGGCTCATGTAGGTAATATGGGAGATTACACCTGTCGCTTGTTCTGCAGCTTTTATATGCAGAGCCGTCGGTGGATGTAATCCAAGGATTTGACATTATGCAGGACGTGAGTGAGTGTGCATACATACATCTCCCTCAGCTGCTTTAAAAGGAGTCTGTGATGGCATATTTAGATGATCTGGCTCTCTTAAAACCGTTTGCCAGGTTCAAGGAGAAGCTTGTCATTATGGACTTAAGTCGGAGAAGCTACTTATGCCTCTGTTCTGTTTACAGGAACAATAGTGCTGACAAATTGGAAGATGTTTGTACTTGAGTCAGTCATCAACTGAGTGTTAGCCACGCCTGCAACATAGCTAGGGATGGCAATGTCGGTCTGCTTATCTTGTGAAATATCTACCAGATGGATTGGTGCAGACATGTCATGGTTCCCAGAGGATGAATCCTGATTACATGGATAACTTTTACATGAGTTCTGATCAGGTCAAAAACTTTTTTGTCGAGTGCTTTGGTTTATGACCGAATGCCCGCAAAACCACAGCTGCACTTTGTGTGGAGGGCAGCACGCAATCACACCAAACTAAGATGGTAAACAAGGCGAACATTATACCTGCCCAACAATAGCCTGTTGGCACTGTCAATGTTAACATGTTAGCATGCTAACACGCTAAACTAAAATGGTAAACATCAAAGCATCATACTTTACCTGACAAACAACAGCATGGTACCATTGTCACACAGCATGGTACCATTGTCACATGCTAGCAGCCTGACAGCCGCTAGCATGGCTGTAGACGCTCAGTCTTGATGTAACACTTGAATTTTCCTTGTTATCCTTCTATCGATCCTCAGAAATATTCAGGGCCGCTCTCCTCTGGTTCTCTTCTTCACAGATTGCCTTTTTGTGACTGAATACTTCACCCGCACGCCTCGTAAGCTGAATGCTTTCAACTCCTTTGCGAGTGTGGAACTGTTCCACTTCAATGTGCCTGACGACACCATGATGGCCGTATGGAACCTCATCACCTTCAAGGAGCAAGGGGGCACGTTCGGAGACAGCTGCCCAAATCGCAATGTGACTGTGTAAGATAATGAGTTTGTCACAAGATCTTTCTGCTTCTCTGAAGCTGCTTGTATTAACTTAAAGTTTTTGCTGAAGTTGAAGTTGAGGAGTATATTTGTCTGGATACAATGAAATTCCATCTTCGAGAAAAGCAGTTTTGTACCTGTCAGTGTTGATTAAACAGCTTTATAATTCTAGTTTCAACTAGAAACTAGCTACTCAGAACCAGTAATAAAATGTCAGTAAGGTTTATTATAGTATTAAAATAATTAACGAGAAAAAAAGCTTGAAATAAGTGAAATGCTCTCACATAAAAACTGCCTGATGAGAAGATCTTGCCAGACAAACAAAAAGCACATATATATTAAAGATATTTCATCTTAGATTTTGCATTTACAGTGTAGTAAACAGCATCTTATACACGTTCCCTTTGGGAAAAGGTTATAGCAGCTGGTTAAATCTGAGCAGTGTCAGCTCTTACTGGCACCGTCGACATATGGAGGAACTGCTGTTCAGACATTAGCTGCATTTAGCTTTTAATTTTCCCTGTCTATTTTTATCATATTGGTGCGCAGCGCTTGTCATGAGAGCTGGTATCTCAGGTGACTCCTGTGTCCCTGTGAAGTTGTGATGAGCGTGGACGTGGTTTTCATATTCAGATATGTGCTGCTGGATATGATTACTAATGTTTTGGATTTGAATTTTTTCGTATTTTAAATAGAAGGTGCCATCTGTGCTCATGCTGTCAGCTGTTCCTATGGATGAATTTCATATTTGGCAGATGCCTCTCCTGTTTGTGAAATTATTAGGCCTAACAAGGATTGAATTTCGGCTTTGTGATTAATAGGTACTTCAGGTCTGGGGCTCCGCCAGTAATCAACCCCCTGTTCACCCGCTTCCCTCGGGACACGGTCGTCCCAGGATCCTTTGCTGTGACTCTTACCTGGACTCTTCCAAATCGTACAACGGGAGCATTCAACGTGACCAGCCCGCTCCCTGGAGACTGGTTCCTCGCTGCACATCTACCCAAGGATGAAGGCAAGATCTCAGTCAAGGTGAGCCCGAACATTTATCACAATAAACATAGTTTCATCTGTGAGTTGTAATGTTGGCAACATAGCAGGTGCTAACATTGATCACTGTTTTACTGCACTTCTGTAGATGGCGCCCTTTGGTTTGTCTGTTTAGCCCTAGTCGCTTTTACTGCTTAAATTAACCACCTTATTATAGACAGGTATAATGTTTACCATCGCAGCTTAGAGTGTTACCATGTTAGCATCAGCATTGCAAATTAAAACCAAAATATAAAGTACAGGTGAGGCTAAAGGGAATGCTGTCAGCTTTGCAGGTATTTATGCATAAAAATCACTGAAAAGTTGGAAGAGCTATTGCATGAATGTCTTTCGTGACCGTCCATCTAATAGTCATCAACATGCTTCAAAACCAGAAATGTCAACCTCATGGTCCACTCTAGTGGAAAAGTCAGTACAGATCACCATCATTAGGATACATTGTGCAGGAACCCTCAAAATCAGGGGATCAGCAAAGTCAGTAGGATTCATCCTCTGGGTACCATGAATGTCTTTCATGGTAGTCCATCCAGTAGTTGCTGCCACATGTCAGTCTGGACTAAGTCGGCGGACAGACTGAACGACAGACCGACCTGGCCATCCCTGAAGCCGTGCTGGCATGAGGAAAAACTCTCATCCACCATCAGCTGAATCGCTGTTTTGTTATGCATCGCTCACTAATGGAGACTGGCAAAACGGTAGTGTTATGTAATAGAACTTAAATGAGATCTACATCTAAAATATTTTCTTCATGGTTCCTTAATTCCCCTTCATGGTAGAAAATAAATCAAATGAAAATGATGTAAGCTTTCGTTAGGATTAGTATTCCATCGTGTGCTGCAGAGCTTAAAGAGGCAGAACAGCGTCAGAGAGTTTTTCTTCATCTCACCGTGTTCTCCCGTTTGGCCACATAAACACCTGCTGATTTCCATTTCAGGCAATTTATTTGTCACTGGCATGGTGATCAGTTGTGCTTCCTTTGTGGTTTCCACTGGCTAAAGGTGTACCTGGAATGCACAACAATCAAAAATATCATCAAAAGTTGCTATCAACATTGCAACAAAAGACCTGGTTTGCTTCGGGGCCACTGGGAATAGAGGCCGCGATGGCTAAAATGTGGCTCGCCTGCCGTGACACACTGTATAGATGGAAATAACAGACCTTTTTCCAGATTCTGCTTTCTGAAGCAATTTTCTAACATCCAAGATGTGACGTTTTCAGTTCAGAGAGGAAACACGGGTGGAAGCAATGCAAGCAGAACAGAGGGGATGCACACTGCATTATAACAATCTCAGTCAGCGTTTGAGGATTTAGCAACAAAAAACAAAGAAGTAGGGATAAACTGTATCTTCCTATTGCAATTAGGATACACTAAATGCCTCTCTCTACACAGCATGATTGGAGATTCATGATTCTCTGTATGTAGGCGACTTCATCAAAGTATAGGGCATCTGTGTAACGCTGACCTTATTTAGTTTTGGTGCTGCATGTGAGAATAATATAATCAATTACACTCCTGGAGTAGCTTCTTTTCCCTCGATTACCCATTATTTAAAAAGATCTCACTGTTTTATGATGATCGTTATAATGAGGGTTTGACATAGAGGTTTGCCAGTATATATTAGCCTTTTACTAAATGCTGGATATTGGCCAGTCAGCGTTGTCTACTGTCAGTACAATAGAGCTATCAATTCAAAAAAATCCATAAAAACCTGTAAAAGCTGCAGTTAAATCTCTTTTTTTCCACACACTGTTTGTTTTGTAAATCAGCTTAAATATTCATCCACAACATCAAGTTAGGTAGACCTTTACAGTCTAATGCTAACATGTTATTCCTGCAAAATCCTTCCTGTGTGAGATCTTTGTGTTTCATTAATGTGTGTAATGGAAGCATTTGAAATATAAGAAACCTGCTCAATGTACTGCCATTCAAGACAACACCACCACTGCATCTGCAGACTCAAAAGTGAGCATAAGGTTCAATAAAGCTGAAAATAAGCTCTAAAAGGACACATTAATTTCAGTACTATTGCGATGGATTGCATTAGACTGTTCAGGTGTACCTAATAAACTGGAAACTCAGTGTATACCCCAGAGTTTCCCCTAAAATTAAATTTTCTCAGTGGGTCATTCAAAGTGAAGGAGCTAAAATAATGCAATTAGTCAGGGTTTCAATGGGGAGTTTTAGTGCTCTATGGCCTCAATTGATTTTCAGAGGCTTCAATATCCTGCCAAGACTGAAATTCTAGGGAAAATAGATTAATGTCTGAATGGTCTTTGGCATGAAAATGGTCAAATTTAAAGATATTGAACACCGTCAAAAACCGTCTTCACTTTGAAACATTGGGCTTCAAAAACCCATGTTGGCTGAGCCTTAATTAAAACACCACTTGCTCTACAAGACACATGTGCAGGTCCAACTGACAGGCCGTAATAAATCAAAGGGTCACCTCGGCAGCTCCCGGACTAATACCACATGCCACAGTAATTGTGGCTGGAGCGGGTGGGGTTTGTGACTGGTTGACAGAAATGAAGGACCTCATTTGGCATTCACACCTGTCCTTTTGAATCAGGTGCAAAAGGCCCCCGGCCCTTTTTAAAACAAATTTCACAGCAGATCATGTGTAGAAACAATGCACGGTCTCCTGGCTCTAAGTCATTCTGTCTGCTCGGCTCATCTCGCAGAGTAATGCACATCGAGCATTAATGGCTCAGAACAACATGAGTGAAATAGTGGGTGCGTGTTACGCTATGTGGCAGGCAGAGGGAGGACAGAGTGATATTAATCCAAGAGGGTGACAGGCTTTATGCGCACAGTCCATTAGGATTTTTCAGCCAGCCTGAATGATATCTAATCTCCTCCTAACCGGCTTTTAAGAAACATTGGTGAGTTATCCACTAAATACCACCTAAACCACTGCTGTGTTATCTCTGTAGGGTCTGTCTGAAGAATGCCAGTATCTGTTCCAACCTCAGCTCATTGTCCAGAGGCTAATTGGGATTTCGGTGCTTTATCCTGGATACTTCATCGACCAGATGATCCCCGTCCATAACAGATCCGCACTTTATAAGTAAGTCTTGAAGTTGAGCTTCCAAAAACCAAAAGTCAGGATGGGTTGGCTTTGAAATTACACACTTAATTACGGATTACCTGAGAGAGAAATGCGCTTTTCTCTTGCACATCGACCTCCCTGGTCCACCTCCTCATCAGCTTCTTAGGTTCTGATTATTCCTCGACTCTTCTCTATAAGCTTATCTTGCATTTTCATTTCAAAAAGATGCAATTTCCAAGTGTGTGCTTATAGTCTGAGCACCTTTATTAACTTCCCCTTCTCTAAAAGTCACCTCACTTCTGTGAGCAGAGCAATATGCTTTTCATCTCAAGGTTTATGGTGCATTCTTTTTCACGGTCCTTTGAAGATGCTTTAAGGAAGGAAATTCAAGATTATGTGAGTTCTGCAAAAGCAAAATGCTGTGAAGGGTATTAAAATGTTGAAATATTATATATACAGTATAGTCACTGCCAATGGAAGTTGTTGGATGTGTTTTTTTTTTTTTTGGCATTATTATTATTGCCTAAAACATGTGTCTGTGTGTGTGTTTTTGTACGTGTGTGCAGAGTGTTCATCCCCAATTATATATCAAAGGTGAAGGTTCAGCTGGTAAACTGCAGCACCAAGAACAAGAGTAGCGAGAGCTGTCCCGTGGTGCTGAAGATAAGAGCGCGAGCGCCGCCGGTGCATAACTCAAGTGCCCTCGACTGCAGGGAGTGGAACCCTTGTGAATTAGACACCCTCGTACCTGCCTGGGAACAGTGGTACTACATCCTGGTGGAGAGATATCTCACTAACTGCAACGTTTACTTCCGAATCGGGGTGCAGGTCACAGGTGAGTTTGTTTTAGTGGGCAAAATGTGATTGATGAGTCTTTAGTTGTTGTTTTTCCTTTTGAATCTTGTTGCTTGTTGTGAATTTCAGTTGCTTCAGTGCTCATGTTGTCTTCCTGAAATCAAGCAGTGATATGCATTCTTTACTTAGATTATTATATTATAGTTTGTATAAGATTATATTCTTACTTCTTGTCTTTATGTGACTATAATGTGCAGTGTTTTATTTGCAAGTCCCCTCATTGTTCTTCAGATTGCAACATGCAGACAGTTTCGTAAGTGAGAGTATTTTACCAATTTTGCAAATTAAACAAAATTCTTCAAAGATTATTTGATGGTTAGAGGTAATATGTTCTCTTTTCTCTCATCCTTTTCAGCTAAATCCTGATAATGTTTATCACCACAATCTGTGAGCTGTTTGCTTCCAGCGCTGCTCATAATTTCTCTTCCTGCTGCTTTTGATGTGTAGTTTAAGACGCCACTGGAGTGGTTTCTGTAAACCTGAGAGCTCTTAAATTAGGCCAAACAAAAGCTCAATGTAGATCTCTGCAGCATATCATGTCCAGTATCCAAAATGATGCAGTCAAAGTCGAAAGGATTGTGGCTTTCAGTTTGCACAGATGCTGCTTTAAAATGACTCTGGTGTAATTTTATCCTCGTATCAAAGCAGAAGTCTGCGAGTGTCTTTTAAAGCTTCTAAGTTAAGCTTCTAAAGCGTCTAAGATGTTCGTTCTCCTCGCAGATATGTGGGGCAGAAATGTAATTTTGGACATGTGTTTTGATGGGAGAAGGGAGGCCAGACACAGTCGGACCATTAAGAGGCTTGCACGAGAAAAGGCCAGAGCCCAAACTGAGGCGATTCGTAGGGGATTCCTAAGAGGCCACTGATACCACGCTTAAGTGCTACATGCTGTTTTGGAGTTGTGCAGGGCTCAGATATTCTTTCTGCTCGCTCCACAGGGATGGCTCACAAATCTGTGGGAAGTCTTCTCCTGCGTAGCGATCCCCTCCCTCTGTTGGACACTATACGGTGCACTTTGTCGCCATGGCAACACAGACACTAATTATTCACACTCTGTTTCTCCCCCTGGCTGCCAGGCAGATCTTACTTGACCTTTTGTGGATTTAAATTGAAGAACACCTCAGGTTCAGGGACCATCTGGAGTCCTCACCTCCTCGCGCTTTCTGGCTGTTATTACTTATTGTTGTTATGAGCTGTCTCTGAAATATGTGCCCTTATTTGAATTCAGTCCAATTTACAGGCATCACAGTCGCTGGTTACACAGGAAGCATTGAAACTAGGTTACACTTTATTATTTATTATTGTTGTTTATACAGTATTTTCACTGCAGGTGTCTTTCCCTGGATGGATGGGCATTGAAGAGATGCGTTGCGCTGTATATGAAAGCAAAATGAAGCCAGTTCTTTGTATTATGAATGTTATTGAACATCACAACCCTTCTACTCCCGCCTATACATATGTAGAGCTGTGCTATACTGTGTATTTTGTTTTTTACCGATTTTACAAAGATTTTTCTTGTTTCTACCAAAATTACATTGGCCTTGAGCTAGCAGTATTTGGTATTTCGATAATTTTAGGAGAGCTTCAGCTGCCTGAACGGACATCAAAATACTTCAAACCCTTTGCGAGACAACACTATGCAAACGAGGCTGAGCTCGAAAAGCCTTTGAAATCCTTTCCCTGTGGGGATTGGCGGTATTTGATGGTACTTTGCCAGTTACCATCAATGACCATTTTGCAGCGAGTTGCTTTGTGTTGAGTGGAACCGTACTGTTTGCAATTACTGTGAATCTTTGTCTCATTAAAAAGCAGTGTACAGCGCTGAACCTTGCTGTTTACATTATGGAAGCCAGCCGAAGGGGATCATTCCAAACATTTGCAAAAGACTTGGTTGCTTAGCATGCATAATAACCCAAGTAAAATAAGTGACTTGGTTATTGCCTGTTTGTTTGAGACTTGCCAGGGATTGGTTCTTCATTTTTCATTCATAGCCATTGATTGATTTCATGATAGGGATTAGTACATTATACAAGATGTTGCAAGGCGCATTCTTTTAAAACCCTCTGCAACAAGCCAGAGAAAATCCACCAGAATGTTCATCTCATGCAGGAATCAGTTTGATTGATTTCCTCTGTGAATTTGATATCTTGCTCCTTTCTCTAGATTGCTCCAAGTCCAATTTGTCCAAGGACCAAGCGCAGCCCAGCTCCGCCATGAACATGCCTCAGTCCTTTGGAACGGCAATGGGTTTCTCCCTGTCTGAGACGCTGTCAGTGGCGGCCCTGCCCAGCCTGTTGCCGAACGCCAGTCACCTGCACACCTCTGAGGACAGCATCATTTACCTCGCCCCCACCGCCGACACTAGCAAGTGCTGGCCCATCCGTCCGACTCTGCGCAATGAGCTGGACACCTTCTCCGTGCACTTCTACGTCTTCTTTGGTCCAAATATATCGATTCCACCGGACAGGGCCGCCGTGTTCGCCATCAATCTGATGCCTGTTTTAGACAGCGGAGGTGTCCTCAACATGGAGCTCAAGCTCAACATGGTGAGTTGCTCTGATGACACAATTCATGCTTGTTTAAAGGTACTTGGTCCAACTGTAGAGACGAATTTAAAGGACATAATCTTACTCTAAATCGGCTGACAGGTGTTTTCATAAAGGTATGTAGTTAGTAGTATGTAGTTAATGAATGTTTTCTGATGCTGAAAATACTGAAAGGAGACATTTTTATTCAAGATGTTAGACTGTGTAGCCACCCTCACCTTTCACCTGCTGTATGCCACACTTTAGCAAAGGACCAGATAGTAATCAGTAAAACAAACATGCAACAGTTAGCGCTGGGAAAAGCCAGTGAGGGTGAATAATTGCGCTCACAAAGTGTCTGGCGGAGCTAGCCTGCTAAATATGGATGCTCGTATGGTCGTAGACTTTGCTGTGGGAGCTGAAAAAGTTCACAATGAAACAGTCAGTGTTGGGCTTGTGGCATATGCCTCTCCTTGAGAGGGAACAAAATGTGAAAATCAGCCAAGCAGGGTTTGATATGTCTTTGTTATGCTGTCCTTCAGATAGTAATGGCATTAGGAATGCACCTGCAGCGTCTCTGGAGGTCTGCAGGGAGCCAGAAACTGGAGAGCTACAGGCTGGCAGATGGACTTTTAAACATTCACTCCTAATAGAAAGCAAGTCAGCCAGTGTTGAAATAACTGGAGGATGAAGCATAAAACAAATATCTTTGATTGTTCAGTTCAAAGGAATTTCCTGACATTTTGGGGAATATGCTTTTTTTTTTTTTCGCTGTCTTCCTGGGAGTTAGACTGATATCTGTTTCATCTCTCAGCATTCAGAAAAGATATTGGTCGCGGATATTTTTAGCTCATCGTAGCTTTTGCTCAGCACAAGAGGCAGAGGCGGGAGGAAACAACTGGCCTTTAAAAAGGGAGGAAAAATACGCCCTTCCAACTGCTCTGAAATTAACAAAACAATCTCACCACAAAAGTCCATTTCATGTGTTCTCTATATTTTGAGCTTTAAGTACACGCTCAGTTTCCTGCTTCAAAGTTGAGATTGACCTACGATTACGATACAACAGAGAACTCCAAAAATTGTTTTGTCAAGTACTGTTTCTCAATTTTAAAATCAATCTATTTCCATGCTGTATCTTGTTCGCAGTGTAAAAGAACATCTTCACATGGCAGCATGCAGCACGTCCACTGCGCTGAGCCTATGGACTCACTAAAAAAACTTCCATGCGTAATTGAATTGCTCTCAACAGGTATCTGAAAGCTGAAAGGATGAGTAATTGATTAAACATAAAAATGAATCTGCAACGTTTTTTTAAATCATCTGTTGTTTTTAGGTGAAATACCAACTGGTTTCACCTTGTCAAATTTTAAAATATTTTAATTTTGTCTTCATTTTCTATTATATTAAACTTCTTTTTTTCATTTTTACTATTTTTTAAAGATTTTATAGACAAAATGATCAATTGATTGATCGGGAAAATACAGTCAGAATGAAACTAATGGTTGCTACGTGCTGCAGCCCGACATGTAAAACCGACTGGTTTGAAGTTGTTGTCATGCAGCCCATATGCTGCGTCTCCCTGCATCCAGTATTTGTGATAAGCTAGGCTTAACACAGCTTTCATCTACACCCGACACGCAGAGACGGAACTGATAATCGATCCTCTGATCTAACCCCCGACAAAAAAGCAAACAGGCGTGTTTCCCCAAATGTCAGAGAAAGGGGCATATACTTGACTCTTAAGAAAATGAAAATATTTCTAATTAATTTGGTGCTTTACTGATTGGTTGCTTGGTTGATGTGGCAACATGCTGGGCTAGGTACTGGACGCTGTCACCTCACAGAAAGATCATGCTAGGTTTAAATGGCATGCCAGGTCCTGAGTTTTCATGTTTCCTCTTGTGTATGTCCGCTTCATCATACAGTCCAGTCAGAAAAAAACCTCTGCTCTCTACCCACCACCCCAGCATAGACCTGAGTGTGTGTAGTCGGTTGATTTTAACTCTGCAGATGTCGCAGAAACAGTGTGTTGTGAAGAAACCTGGTTGCTGTAATTGCTGTATGAGCCGTGAGATGTATTCCACAGAGGGACTGTCATACTATATTATTCTATGGACAGATTTCTCCCCCCTCGGCGGTGATCTGTCACTTGCTTGTCACGGGTGCAGAATCCAGTCAGCCGCCGCCAGTGGGGGACTCTGGCAGATTTGCAGGGCTTTAGGAGACAATAGCTGGAGCTGCTTGTCTGCCTTGCATCACTCTCTGTGAAAGAGTGTGAAAAGAATGCATATGGCTTTTTTTTCCACAGATACCTCAATTGGCAGTGGAACGGCTTAATCGCTTTAGATCCATTTATCAAAGTTCTCTTTAGGTCGGACAGAAATTGAAGGCACTGCGATGAGCGTTCGTCCTTGAGACAGTGTCAGTGTATACCTTGTTAGCTTTATATGTTACAGTTGTTTTGTCACAGTGATACCCTGGGCCTCCTCTGACTATGGGGGCCCAAAAGTGACTAAGGAAACAAATCAATAAATAAATGAGCTTGATGCATTAATTAATGGAAATTTTGCCAATTCTGCCAATTTTAATAAATAAAGAAATAAACTGTTCTGTATGTATGTTTATATCATACATACACATATACGTATATGTTTATTTATTTCCGTATTCATTTACAATACATCCACATTCATCATGACAGCATCTGTCATTATCACCCAGGACAATGTGGAAATAAATATCCGAAAAGAGAAACATGAAAATAAATAACTCCATAAAAATATTCTATCACTTATTTGTCTATTTCCCATTAATCTACTGTATGTATCTGTTCATTTTTTGGGGCAAAATTCAGATTTATTTATTCATGCATTGTTGATTTATTTATTGTATTTATCTATGTTGTGTGTCACCTTTGGGCCCCCATTTGTGAGAACTTGTTAGTAAAAGCATGTTTGACTTGATTAGAGAATGCTGGACTGGAGCCAAAAGAAAAAGCTAAAAAAAAATGTTTGTGTTTACTATTTCGGAGCAGCATTGGTATTTTCAGGGAGAGTGAGATGTTTGCGAAATCTTTATTTTTAATTAGAATGTCCAAGATGAGTCAAAACATGAGACAGTTTAATATTTTGCTGAGCAAAATTAAAACTCATCATGGAGTTTATTTTAATTAGTTTGGGCACTGGGATGTGCAGAATACAGTACACATGCCAGCTTCATCCATCATCTTGCATCAGTTGGCATTGTGTCCTGGCACATGTCGTCAGCATAACTCCTGGGAAATTTAGCAAAGGAAAAGCCACATGAGTACACAGCAGAGATAAACTGGCGTTCATCAAAAGTTTTATCTAACTGCAGCATTTTTATGATCAGACTTGAAATATGTGTCCTGTTGTAATGATTATTTGAAGTTCTTCTGCAGTTGTTTGCTTCAGTCTGTAACCTTGAACATTACATTGTTGGAAGATTGTGCCCCTGATTGAATAATGCCTCTGCCACTCACGTTCCCTAATCATAACTAACAGCTGCATAATGGATCAGGCATATAAATCACAATATTAAACATGATTAATGTCGCAATGTTCAAAACAGTGTTACAAAGTGCTTTACAAGTAACGGCAATAAATAAAACCCCAAACAAAATTAACATTAGAATTACAGGCATGAATTTAAAATGGGACATAAAAAGAAGCACAAGTAGAATTGAACATAAATTAGCAACAATGGCCCGACAGCAGAGAGGTATTTTAAGAAGTGATTGAAATCTTTTTTGAATCAGTGGTTACTGGACAGCGAAGATGCAGCGTGCTGAGGAAGAGGCAGCTTGAGGGGAAATTATACAATGAGGTGAAGATGGAGCTGGAAGTCAGAGTGAGCCTCCAAGGTTATCAGTAAAATCTTAATTTCGGCTCCACAGACACAGGACGAAGGAATATCCTGGTTTCTGCAGCACATGAATGGTTGGGGTGATAGATCTGAGAAGGATCAAACATATCACAAAATAATCAACTGCATCTTGAGAGCTTCTCGCTTCCTTAATTTGATACGTTTCCTGCTGAAACAAGGTAGAGGCGGGCACGTAATGTGGCGGGATCATTTCAGACCAATAGATATTAGGGAATCTAATTCTGGAGGCTGACTTTAAAGGATATGTGTCAATAGAATGTAAATAACCTGAACTGTGTCATTAGAAAAACATGTGAGATGTGAAATCAAATCATAAGCAGGTACAACAGAAATGTAGCAGTAGCATCTAATTTCACTGCAGCAACAATTGCTTGTCAGTGTGTGACAGGACTGCATACGAGACAGAACAGCAATAAACTTAAGCCAGTTTAAAATGGGGGAATAGGTAAGAGAAAGACGTTATGTAGTACCTTGCTTGTGAGTGCATGAATTTGGGTCAGTATCACTTAGTGTTTGAGAGTAAATTCCAAAGAGTTTCCAAATAGGGAGACTGGGATGATGACTGTAATCAAAAGGTTTCAAGGCCATTAAAATTTTATTTTAGGTACTATGTGCTTTGCTGCCTCGTGTGCACAATAGGGATGCTTGTTAATCTCATTGTGGATTGAAGAAGTAATGGTTCAGGATATATTGTTCATGATGATTTTATGAGAGGAATGATAGAGCATCATATTTTTAACATTTAAAAAAATACACTGGCATTTTATTTATATATCAGTAAGAGTGAGAATATTCAGTTTTATTTTTTTCTTCTTTTTAATCACTGGAGGCAGAGGAGCTGTCCAAAAGCCTGTAGTGGTATTTTTGGCTGGGTTTTCTCTGTGTGTCTCCTCATGCACATTGACGTCATCATAAGTTTTTCTGTGTGCCAGAAAAAACAAGCCATGAGATTTTGAACCACAAAATTAGAAATAAAATTACTTTTTGTTGTTGTTGTCCTTTTTTTCTTTTTTTTTTTGGCTCAGTTTTCAATTAGTTTTTGGGTCGGCCAATTACAGCAAAGAAACCCACTGAAGTCCTTAAAGGGGTGTTGAGTCATACAAGACCTCTGTGGAGCTTTATCTGGGCCAGGAGGAGGAGCAGTAACTTTGGACTTTTTTGCTCATGTCTCATCACATGCTGTACGTTGTCAGTCACACAGACATCCATCAGTACTGTTACTGTGACTTTCTGGGCTTGATTGTTTGCATGGACAGATTATGGAACAATGGGCCCCTGGGCACAGACATGTGCAAGGCCCCTCCTTCTACATAGCAGAAGTGTTTGATTCTCTTGAGCAACATTATCAGCCCTGACTCTACTGCCATTGGTTGAAAGCTGCACCTGAACTTCAAGGCAAGGAGACAATACCCCAAATTAAAATTGAAATTAGAAAGATAAATAGCAAACTTATTATGGGTAGATATATATAAAGGGATCTCATTTGGATCAAGCACAAAACAAGAATAAGAGTCTGCAGCCATGCTAGATAATGCTAGCATGTTGGTGTTTGCTAGCATTAATGTTTACCATGCTTACCGTGCTGGTTTAGCATGTTAGCATGCAAGTACAGCTGAGGCTGACGGGAATGCCGTTACATTTGAAGTACTGCGCAGATGAAAATGTTGACCAGGTGATGGCGTTTGATGAAATGTCAGGTGATCACAGTTAATCAAAAATTCATCTTCTGGAGGTCATGAATGTGTTCACCACATTTCACAGCAAGGCGTCCAGTAGTTAGTGAGATATTCCAGTAAAGAGTTAAAATCACCCTCATGGTGATGCTAAAGGAAAAGTCACAGGATCACAAAAGTTATTAGGATACATCATCTGGCAACCACGACTCAAAATTTAGAGCCAATCCATCAAATAAGTGCAAATATTGACCTGCTGGTGGTGTTAGAGGAAACTCAGAGGATCACCGCAATCAGTAGAAGTAACCATCTCTGGACTTTGAATATCTGTTGTAAAATCCATAGCAATCCATTTAATAGGTGTCAGTGTTTTGCTCTGAACCACAAGTATCAACCTCATGGTGGCGCCAAAGGCAAAGTCAGGGGGTCACCAAAGTCAGTCGGATTCATCCTCTGGGGATCATGAATGTCTGTGCAAATAGCTGGTGGTGTTAGAGGCAAAGGATCATCAAAGTCATCAAAATTTGACCTCCAGGAAGCCTGAATATGTAAATTTCATGGCAATCCATCCAGTAGATGTCAAGATATTTCAGTCGGTGGACCGACAGACTGACACTGCCGTGCTGCTAGCCTGACTAAAAGCATGTCTACATATAAAAAGTCAGGGGGCCTCCTGACCCCCTTGCAGCCCCTGGACCTGTGTCCAATGGGCCTGTCTGGTAATCCAACTTGAGTATTTCTCGCCTCCTTCGTCTTCAAACTGTAGGGCAGAGTCGGGACGGAAGGGTGGAGGAGGAGGAGAGGAGGGTGTATCTTCAAATGCCAGTGGGCGTGATTGAGTCTTAGTACCAAGAGAGGACAGGCCAGATGGTGAATTTAGGAAGCCTGAAATCTCAACACCTGGCAAAGTGTTTGTTGAGTCATTGCATTAATCAACAACTTTGCCAACTCCCTGCATATACATTATGCTCATTTTATGCCTGGGGTGGGGGGGTGATAGCAATCTTATTTATTCCAAAATAATTGCCTAAAGTTATCCCTACCACCAAGCGCATTTCCCTGCGGACACAAAGCAAATGCATGTAAAGTGCTGCATCTTGTTCTGTAAAGTTTTAGTCTGGCAGAGAATGACTTTTACTGTTTTTGACTGGCAGGTTTAGTAACTTACTCTGACAGTTTTCACAATAGTTGTAAAACATTTCAACACTCTGCTGCACCTCCTCTTCATTCCCCCAAAAACAGACACTATGAATAAATTAGACGACATTTTGAACCTCATGAAGTGTCAAATTTGATGCCTGGGTGCACAATGATGCTGTGTGAACACATGCAGTAAGTTATTTGTACCCCTGTTGTTCTGTTACTGATACTTCAAATTGGACTGCAGTGGTCTCCTTTCACCTCTCTGCAGAATGAGCCAATTTGTATAAGCATATGCAGTTCCCCCCTCGCTTGAATAATTCTACAGGATTTTTTTTTTTTTTAATGCTTGAGCGTGTTAATGTATAATTGATGCTTTAAGGAGATAAACTGCCAACATCTTCATTTAGGTGCCTCAGGCAGGCAGAGGGAGAGCAGTTCCACTTGATTTGTTAGTTTTAAAGTTTACTGTCTCGCGACTGAAGGGAAAATGAGACCTGAAGTGATCATGAACGGCGTTAGCTCACCAGCGTGATGGCAGCAGATGGCCTGATGGATGAATGACATTTTGCTTGTGTTCCCTCCTGCAGTCCACGCTGAAAGGAGCTAATGTCACAGTGTTCGGCTGCCTGAACCACGGGATGCCTCTTTTCCTACGGGAAAACTCATCGCTGAAATGTGAATCAGGTATGTCGGATCTAACTTTGACAAACTCCTCAAACGTCTAATGTTTATTGTTCCATAAGAATAATACAAGTAATTAATATTTTTTTTCTGAATGAGTGTAAAGAGGTTTCAGGTCTTCATCCTTGAACAGCAAGAATACTCCTCAAGCTCATCCAATTCCCAAAACTTTGACTATTTATGCACAACTTACTCAAATGACATCGTCTTTGTTTTTAATCACTTGAACTGGAGCTAATTTCTTCGGGGATTTCCACTTGAACTGATACTTCAAGCTCAATGCGTCACCTCCACACACACATTTCAACTGCTTTCAGTGACTGAACTTCAGCTCACCTCGTTTCAGCACTTTTGGTCTCAAATAATACTTCAACTGCTTTAAGTATTTCGATTCTACCTGCAATTTCAACTCTATTTCAATATTTTCCAAATGTGTTAACCATCTCTCTACCGTCCTTTTCACTCCTGTGTCTTCGTTTGTCTCTGTCGCAGAATCGGTGGCCGGGTTTTTCCTTTCTGTGAACGCCTCGGCTAATATTACCAAACTGAGGATTCCTTACCCACAAACGGGCACCTGGTACCTCAGCCTGCGCTCTCTGTGTGCCACTGAGCATGGGTAAGACATTTTCTGCAGACATTTGTTTATCCTATATGCTCTGCTTCACTGGAGAACTTCACTGAACTGCGTTTATTATTATAATTACTGTGAAACTTCTGGCAAGAAAAATCAGTTTTTATGTCTTTAAAGTTTGTCTCTTTGGGAAATACCCTCATTCACTCTCTTAATACGATTTAGAGAACTGATAAATATGCTAAATATGAAGCTACTGCCAGCAACCGGCTAATTTAGCTTAGCATAAAGACTGGAAACAGCCTTTGGACAACCTAGCTATATCCATAGGTAAGAATCTGCCTAACAGCACCGCTACAGCTCACTGACTAACATGATTTTATTACCTTTGGACAGAGCCAAGCTTGCTGTTTTCCCCTATTTCCAGTCTTTATGCTAAGCTACGTTAGTCAGCTGCCAGTGGTAGCTTCATATTTAGGGTACAGACATGAGAGTGGTATCAATCTTCTCATCTAATTTTTAGCAAGAATGCGACTAAGCGTATTTCCCAAAACACAATTCAGTTACAGTGGAAACAATGGTGTAAATTGTGTTCTCTGGATTAGTCAACCCAGAAAGTGTCGAAAACATCATTTACAAGCAGAAACTCACTGATACCGGTTGAATGATTGCTGCTCATAAATTTTTGACAGTTATAATCAATTCTTCGGCCTGGTGCCGCTGCCCCAAAGCAACCTCTCTGAGACAATATTTGCTGTCAATTACAGGAAGGCAATCGCAAAATAGGACATTCAGTATTTCCTAAAAACTCATCTTTGTATAACAATCACCAGTTTATTTACCAAAATTAATAATTCAGCGCTGTAATGAAGACACCATGTTCAGTGTTTAACCAGTGCAGCCTCTATCATTCAGCCACATCCTCCCCCATCTGTCACACAGCAGATTAATTTGGGATTGGCTTCATGAATGTGCTTCTGGTGCATACCTAGCATATGATTTGGAAGAAGGAGGTTTAAGCAGCAGATTTTTTGTTTTTCCACATTTGCATATTAGGAAATCTAAACAAAATAATTCCAGCGTGTTTTTTCTGAAACAGGACACAGACCTGCAAATCGCACTTTTCTTTTAGCAGGCTACCTTAAATCCCTGCATCTGCTTTCTTTGGTGTGCAGTCTTTGTCTGGTTCAACATACTGTAACAACTTGCCATTACTCTGAGATGTTTCCACGGCAGCCACAATGAATCTGACTGAAGGGCATTTCTAAATCTTTCTTAAATATGAATAGAGAAATTCAATTTTGAGCGAGTTTTTCAGACTCAATGAGCAAGAGCTTCTTTCTTCATTTAAATTCATTATTCATACAGGTACAGATTTGTTGTAAAAGAAGTACCGAGTGTAGTTTTTCTACCTTTAGAATACTAAACAGACCATAATGCATTGCGCCTACAATAAATGTTGGGGTTTTTAAATAAATGGTGCAGCTCTTATCTTTTCTTGACTAGAAAATATCTTGTGATCTCTTTTGTTTGCTGCACCTTCGTGTACAGTTTAATCCACAGATGAATGCAATAAGTACGCACTCTTTCTCAGAGGGTTGTTTTAAGTCATTGTGAGAAATGTTGGAAAGAGAAAGTGGGGAAAATGTTTCCATTAAGTTGTCCAAGGCAATGTGCTTCATGAGTTCTTACCGTAAGTATTAGCTATTCAGCAGATTGAGCTGTTTTCCTGAACCCTTAATGGCACGAAAATGTGAACAGAATGAAATTAAGCTGATTTTTTTGCAGGCCACTTGGGAGTTCCAATTGAATTTGAATAACAAATAATAGCAGATGGTGTGGGACATGGTCTCATTCTCACATGAGAGCACTGCTGAGGTATGAAAATGTGGAAAACAGTCACATAACCGTGTCTCAGATTTTCACACATTTACACATGCTAAATCAATCAGGTCTTGTTAGGGAAGGAGAGATGTAGTGTGAATGATCGGTGCTCTTCAAGGCTACAATTAAGTTGATTGATAGAATTTAAAAATAAAGCAGCTGTATCAATTAAAAATGGGTTCTGGGAAAAGGCGAAGAAACACATTTGTTGCCTCCTGGAGTTTCATTTGTTGTGACTAATTGTATGAGCGAGCAATTAGAAAAGATACAGCGCAAGCACAAATATACAAGGTTTAGTCTATTCCCATGCAGTGTCAGAGATAAACAGATGTATCGGCTCATTTGCAGGTATCAGTTTGTACACTATGTAACAACAAACTCTGTCAGGCCGTGAATAAAAAAAATGGACCTTTTGGTTGAAATGGTTCTCTAGAAGTAAAAAAAAAAGGAGATGCAAACATGAGAAGTTAGAAATTCAGTGCTTTCTAAAAAAAAAAGTTTGAGTGTTATGAAAAAGTCCAGGTGGGATACCTGATTGAGATACCTAATGAAGGTTAAACTATCACTGTAGAACTCTAGCTTCTTTGTTGGTCTATAAAGCACAGATGTAATTTGTGGAAAATTACTTTTGTAATTGCTCTGTGAATTTGGAGATTGGATAAGCCTAGCAGAGTAAAGTACCTGTCTGTGACTTTTCCAGATTTGAGGCGTGCACCAATATCACCGCTGAGGTGTACATGCGCTCATACCTGACTCCGTGCATCAATGACTGTGGGACATATGGACAGTGCAAGCTTCTGCGCACCAACAACTACCTTTATGCTGCATGCGAATGCAAAGCAGGTAACCTTTTACTTGATAACAAATTGCATTGTCAGTGTATTTATCAGGCGCACACATGGAGAGCTTTCTCTCCGCTTCTTTGTTGATTTTAATTTGTACACAATGTGATTGTGACTGAATTCAGATTAGGTAATTTAATGTATGACTTTATTTTCAAATTGCATTCACGTTAACTATAACCCATTTTGGGAAGCCAGTTACTAGCAAAACAAAGCCCGTTGTTTGATAGACGTGGAGACATTATTGTATAAACATGGTGTATGCTCAACAATGCCTTTAATTATCAATCAGTAATTAATAATTAGCCAAAAGAGTAACAATGAATTAATAATAATGGAAGTGATTTTCAGCAGTCAAAAGCCTTTTTTCCCATTCAAGATAAGATAAAGCCTTCCGTGAGGAAATCGGGTCATCACTGCTGCAAAGAATTACTGATTTGTTGGAAAATACATCATGCAGAGTGACAAGAAGATGGAAGAGAGCAAGGTGGGCCGGCACAGGTCGTCTTCCAGAAATGAAGTGGCAGTACAGTGATTAAATTGTATGTGCCGCTGTCCAATGAGTCATACAGCGGCCGGGTATTAATCTTCTCATATAAGCCGTTTTGATAAGACAATAAAACAGGCTCTTAATTACGAACAGCTTTTCAATAAAAGATGAGCTTATGAAACTAAACAAAGCATGTCCTCTGAGGCTTTTTTAAATCCTGCCTTTGATCTTCTTTTATCAGTGCTGGTTTCTCTTCAGTTAAATTCATTGTCATACTTCATATGTGTGACTGCTTCCTGGCAGGCGCTTTGCATTCAGCGCTTGCCCTTGGCCTGTCTCACGCTGCAAACCCTCCGTTCAACAGTGCTCACGAATATTTAATTCACACTGTCTTATCCAATCCGCCGCTTGATAAGGATCCCATTCCTGTGGCAAAGCGGGCCTGTTTTAACATAGGATGGAGCTCACACCTGGAGGCTGTGCAGGATAAACAACTTCACACGTATCTGTTTTTGATTATTTTTCAAAGGGAAATGTGTTTGTAAGACAGGGATAGTGAAGCATTGATCTTGTCGGGAGATAAATATTTTATCCATTTTAAGAGATGCTGTAAATTCTGAAGGGATGAGCTTCAGAAACAAACTGATCCATCCTCTGAAGTTTTTCCTCACCCATTCAGACGAAAGGTTCAAGAATACTTTCCTAAAGTTTATTTAGAGTTTAAGGAAGAGGGTACTGCTTTTATTTCGTTTTTTTCTGACCTATAAACAGGGGTGCACATACATTTTTTAGCTGGGTCCTCAGGTGAGTACCGGGAGATGGTGTCTGGCACTCTCTCCATACATACCGTGGTCCTAACAAACGCAGTCTTCCTCACTGTCGTCCTCGGTGTCTCCCTCACTGTCCTCACCTTCAGCTTCCTGCACAATAGATGTTGAAGATGCACCTCCCAGATTAGCTGTCCCCATCCACAGGTCAACAGCTGCCATTGAGTCAAATGTCTCTGTGGTCATGTTTGAACGTGCATCAGGGCTGAGAGACGAGATCTGCACTTGGTTTTCATTAGGCTGAGATGTGAGAGCTGATTGTTAGATAGTAATTATCTGCGTTCTCCCTTCACATCAATGATCCTCCGACGTCCCTCCTAGCCGCTTGAATAAAGCAAACTCCTCAGTATAGAAAGACATGCATGTTTAGTCTGATGAAATGCGTGTAGAAATACATCACGCAGAGCTTGCTGTCGTTCTTTGTTCAACTTGGTACGCCATTTAGCAAGTGGGCGACTGGGCTTTTCAGCTTGACTAGCTGGTTTGATAGCAATCCACTTATTGATTGGAATCCTTTGAGCCTCTGTAAAATGCACCTGTCTTGTCTGCTGGATGTGGATGCAAACATATCTTTCACCACATTTCGGTGCCTCATCGTTAGCTTCCGGCCACAGCACGTCTTGGAGTCACTTGTCAGGGAAAAGTCTTTTGCTTTTGTTGTTTTTTGGACATCTCTTACAGTAGGTCACTGTAGATGCAAAACGTGTATTGATGGCCAATGACAGTTGCTGCCGACTTTTCTGGGCGTTACACATGCCTGATTTTTGTCACACATGCGTACCTGTGGACCAGTTATGTGCACCCCTGGCTATAAAACCTGCAAACACGGAAGCTCTCCACTCTTACATCTCTGCTTTCATAGATCGACATACAGTGACACGCTGACTGTGTGTGTGTGTGTGTGTGCATTTGTGTGTGCTAGGCTGGGAAGGCTGGGGATGCACGGACAACTCAGAGGCCTACTCCTACAGTTTCCAGCTGCTCTCCACCCTGCTGCTCTGTCTCAGTAACCTGATGTTTGTCCCTCCTGTGGCAATCGCCATCAGAAGCCACTACCTGCTGGAGGCTTCAGTCTACATCTTCACCATGTTCTTCTCCACTGTGAGTGACTGCCATGCAAACAAAGTAGTGCTTCTTCTATCCTCTGTAAAAAAAACAGAGTTGACCTATAAAATATTTTTGGGTCTGACACAGGCACAAAGGACTGTGCTACTGCATTGTGCGTCATCTGCAGCTTAACTAAACTAAAAATACTTAGTTACTGTGTTAGTTACTAATACACTAACAAAAGCAAGGAAGAAGAAGACTGAGAGCTAAATGCAAACCTTGAACAATTTAAGATATGAAAATTCAGATGTTAAATGTGGAAAGATATACCTTCAACATGTTTGTTAGGATGCTTTAACCAACTTGATTTTCACAGCCCCCTCTTTCATTGGAATAGGGCCAGTCTGCTGATACGCAGAGGGCTCCGGCAAAACAACGCATGCTTAACTTTAGCTGCAACATGACATCAGCCAGTAAAGCGCTCTGTTGGCCGATCAAATACGTGCAAGTGCACATTCCTGGTAGATTACTTTGAACTATAAACTGATCTGTGGTACAAAAGATGAAATAGTTTTAAAATCCTGCCTTTAAACACAAAAATCTGTTACTCTATAATGACACAAACTCGACTTCTAAGATGTGTGTAGTTTTGGTTGAAATAAACCCATCCGTTAGCAAAGAGCATGTATTTTTTTATGAAGAAAGTTCTTACCACTGCCTTTTCCCCTTCTCCTGACAGTTCTACCATGCATGTGATCAGCCTGGTATTGTGGTTTTTTGCATCATGGAGTATGACGTCCTGCAGTTCTGTGACTTCCTCGGGTCGCTCATGTCAGTGTGGGTCACTGTCATTGCTATGGCCCGACTAAAGTCCATCATCAAACAGGTAGGTACCTATTATACTCACTACCTATTTACACTCAAAGGAGGGTCAAGCACTGTAGTCTGTCAGAGCAGTGAGTGTAGGCAACGTTTGTCCTGATATTCAAACTGCCATTTTGTTTCCATTTTAACCAAACTTGTGAGCGTGTATTTTCTCTGTGGGTAGTCGAGAACACTACATTATATGCTCAGCACTGAAGTGGATTAAGTCATGACAAAGTGTAGGAGCCATGAGCTATCAGATAATTTCCACTTGTAAAGCTGTTAACGTGTCAGCAGGTTGTTAACATAAACAGTTTTTTGTAGTACATTGGTATACATGACCCGACTTGAACGCACCATTGGACACAGTTTAATAATGAGTGCACTCAGAATCTGACACCGTGCTGGTTTGTGCTCTCTTTGAATTCTCTGTACAGAACAGCACATGCCACTTGTGTTGACCTGAATCAATGTGTCCACGTGTACGAACAGCATCATTAACAAGGCAGAAGCACATTTTGCAGACTAGTTGTGGCTAAATCCAAAAGGTACTGAGCTGTGCTGCAAACATTCAAAAGCTGTGAAAAGATTAAAGTTTATAGTCATACCTGCCACCTTCATATGAGCAGTTTTCCCCGCTTCTGCTGTTGTGTCACAAGCGGCACGGCCACGTGGCGCGCGGCCAGTGCCACCACAAAGGCTCTGATTGGCTCGGCTGTGTCTCTGAACAGAGAAGCAGCCATTCGCGAGAGCAACTCCAGACCTCTTTGATTTGCCTGACAAACTGTTTGATGTGGGCAGTGATTCAGACATCTGGAAGCAGATCATAACGCATGTCCAGTGCCATGTGCCCAGTCTGGCAACACCTAAGCTGAGAGCTCCATGTTAGGGGAGCACAACCCGAGATTTACCCTGAAGCAACGAGGGATTTGAGGACTGAGGAGTAGAGCCGTAGAGCTATGAAGGAGAGCTATAAATGAGTGCCGCATATGCCTCCATTTTTAGTTATAAATTAAAAGATCAATGTTAGATTCAGGGATGTGTGGTGCTAAATCCTCTGGTTGCTGACATATTGCGGTGGATAACAGTAAACACTAACAGGTGCACCTTCTCCCTGGGTCACTCCCTGGCTGCACACCAAGATGGAGCAGTCTCAGGGAAACTGTGGGTGTGTGTGTGTGTGTCCATGCCCATAAATGAGACAGAGAGCGGAGGAGGGGGCGGAGTAGTGGGAGGGAGGGAGAGTATACGAACATCTGCTGTCCTCTAGAGTTTTCATTTTTGCTGAGCGCTGCAGTACGCAGTCACTAATCAAATAGCACATGTCAGGACTGGCAAGTGGAACTGTGTGTGTGTGTTTGTGTACGACAGAGAGATTGTGTGTGTGTGTGTGTGTGTGTGTGTGTGTGTGTGTGTGTGTGTGTGTGTGTGTGTGTTTGTTTATTTGTGTGTGTGTGTTTGTTTGCCTGTTTCTGTCCATGACGGCAGCAGTAGAGGGTGAAGGACCTCGGAGCACCTGATAGTGTGTGTGTGTGTGTGTGTGTGTGTGTGTGTGTGTGTGTGTGTGTGTGTGTGTGCGTGCCTGTGTGACTTTTGGACCTTGAAATGTCTTAAAGTCCTCACAAATATGTCGGCAAGCACGTTTTTGCTGGTGCACATAAAGAAAGAGCTTCAGGAGATCTGTTAATCTCAACTTGCTGAAGGTTACTGCATCAGAATCACATAAATCAATTTAAAGGATAATTACATTTTATTGCATCTTGGATCTCATCTTCTGGCCCTCTTTTACTGAGCGGTTATAATGGCATTGTTCTCACATAAGTAACTGCGAGATCTGGGTACAATGGGACATGAAGCATGAGCGTTCAGGCGATCAGAGCATTTTGGACAGATGAGGTGGTTTAAAGTTGATCTGTAAACTGTGATGAATGCAGAAAATGGGCGTCTTGTTGAACGTGAACGTTCGCCTTTCTTTTCTCTTTCAAGTAAGCTCTTAAAAGCTGATCGTCTTGTGCTTCTTGGCCCATCAGAATACTTCGTCTTTCCCAGACTTTACCAAATAACTTGGTCAGTACAGGCAGGAATGATTGCCACAACTATGAAAATCAGACCTAAGTGTCAATAAAAACCTCATATTATAGCATATTAATATCATTAGTCCATGATATATTATTAATATCAATTGTATGTTTTGCATAAACCGATTGCATTAATTTACTAATGTCAAACTTTTCTAAAGTGGTGATGAACATTTTCAAAATTCATCCTGAGAGTTTGAATGCTGCAACATTGCATAATGTCACACAATTATGTGTAATAGTCAGACAAAGGGTTCAGCAAATCACCAGATGGACAAACGATCAACGGTGCAGGTTGAAAATCTGAGCAGCCACCTGGATGTTACGTGAAACTGAGCAAACAATTACAGTTTGTTGGAGGCAGGAAATCCTAGAAGCAGATCAGCAGAGTGTGGAGACGGAGCAAAGAGCTGTGAAAGCGCGTGTAATAATGCAGAAACATGATGTTTCAACATTAATGAATTATTAATTTCAATATGGTGGAGAGATGTAGTGCTGGGATCTTATTTTTAGCCAGTGAGATTTGTTTGAAAGCTCTGAAAGCTGGTCAGCAGACCTCTGTGCTGAGACGCTCTTCACCACATAGTCTTCCCAAAGGTCACGAGTGATCATCCACGATGAAATCATTTCAAATATTCAGTGACTTTTATCGTGTTATTCCAGCATAGCCCTTGTAAGACTGCTGTTGTGGCACCAGCATTGTGCATGCTGTAATCTACACATGCACAAATACAGTTTAGATCTGTATTATTGTGTATTGATAAGCATGAAGATGAACGTGGAAGAGATAAAAATAGACGTCCAACCAGAATTCTTACAAGCTCGTCCATCACAGTGGCAGATAAAGATTCATTACCGAGTAACCCCTGCCTCCATGCACGCGTCCATGCCTGCATATAATACACGTACATACGGTACATTCATGTTTTGGTGCTACTGGATGATCCAGCGGTGCAGTATGACGGATGACTGTTGCTGCACAGGGTCCTCCGGCTGCACCACGCTGCTCCTCTCCTCCTTGCTCTGTGCCAATTAGTCCAGTTCTCCTGCAGATGGGCCATTCCTTCCCTGCTCGAAAATCCCCAATTTCTCCTGACGCTCCCTGCCAGGCGGTGGAGTGCAGACCTCAGGCATCCTGGACAGGCTTAAGTTCTCCCAAAGCATGTGTAGCACAGCGTATTGATTTTCCTCCCTCCCACTTTATCTCTTTTATATCCTGTGGCTTTATGTCAAATTGTGAGCTTGACAAAAAAAAAAGTTAAACTGGTATTATTTATAGCGTGGGCCTTTATTGTGAGTGTTTTGTTTTTCATTGTTATATTGTGGCTCTCAGTACATTCAGATGCTGTATTACTCTGCAAGCACTTTGAAATGCTAATTTTGACTTCAGCACAACTCAGTTATTCTCCGTACTGACCGTCCTCCCACTGATGTTTACCTTAGGGCAGAGTCTTACCTTGTTTTAACACAGATTTGCAGGCTATGTGTGAAAGCCTGCTCTTGCAGTGGCTGTTAACATTACAGGTTAAGTCTCGCATTATTTTATATTTTTCTTAACGTGAACAAATCCCATGAAAAGAAAAAACAAGAATGCATTAAACCATTTCTCAGTACTGTGTGACTCCACTGCCCTGTCTGTGGTGCTCTGTGGCGGATGAACATCTTTAGCAGTGGCACACAAATATATTGTTTTAAAAAGGCAAATCGCCTAAAACAACTGGTCACTGTAGTTTTATATCTAAAACAATAAATGGTGCATTTGTTGAGGACTATTTTCAGCCACAGATTAAAATACATTTGGTGCTCTTGCACACATTTACTGCACCAGGCTGCCGTGTGTGGGATTGAGTCAAAATAAACTACAGTGTGTGTGTTCATGGTAATGAAGGAAAATGTCACCCAGTGCAACAGTGGGTTTTTAATAGGTCTACAGCACAGAGGAATACGCTCCACTTTGCCTACGCAGACAATACATAGTTGGTGTTCATCTTTTCATTGGACTGGCTGACAATGAGAACCAAACAGCATATCTCCAGCCCTGATCATTCGTAGGTATGGTTTCCAAATTAGCTGGCTGGCTAGTTAACATAACAAAGCCAACAGCATATTTCAGTTCTCCTTCACATCACTATTTGTTTTTCTTAACCTTACTGAACTGAGGTGCACCCACAACACTACAACACTTTTTTCCAGTAAGGCTTAGCTTTCTTTATCTCCACCAGACCTCCATGAATGCACCAGCTGCGTTAGAAAAAAACAGGACAAAAAAACAGGACACAGGTGGAGAAATGATTAAACCATGGTTGCATAGACAGCAACTGAAAATCGTCTCCTGGTGTTTCAGTAACTGTCTATCATTACTAAAAGATCTGTGATGCAACTGCAAAGCATTTGTTCCTGTTTTTCATACGTGTGGGGAGATTGCAATTACAATTTTGACAGTATTTGTCTCCCCAAAAGCAGCGATGTGCTGTTTCTCTTATTTACTGCAGAAGTAACAGTGGCCACAGTGTTTGTGGAGGGCCGTTATTGATCCATGTGTCTTTTGTCAAGGTGCTGTATCTGCTGGGGGCGATGTCTCTGTCCATGGCTTTGCAGCTAGATCGTCACGGTCTGTGGAACCTGCTGGGACCCAGCCTGTTTGCTCTGGGCATCATGGCCGTGGCATGGGTAAGTCATATATTTACTGCATAGTAGAGAGGTGCTCGGTGAAAAAGGGATTTATTCCATCATGAGTTCATACTTGAAAACAGTAGCCTCTGTATATAGAAAATTGAAAATGTAATTTGCATATTGATTTTTTATGGTGATATAGCAAAAATGAAGGAATTTAAAAAAGTCAGCCTGTATGCAATGTGCAGTGTGTTCTTGTAAAATCTGGAACAATTGCAGCTTCCAAATCCTGTATTTCAGAGGTTAATTTTTCCCCAAGAAATATTTCTTCTTTCAGTGTGTGGGCAACTGGTCTACAAAGGATTTTTGCACAGGATAAAATATAATTAATTTTAATGCATAATGTGTGTTTGACATTCAAAGCCAAGCTTGTTCAAACATGCAGATGAAATGTGTCGGCACTGTCCGCCTATTGTTCCTCACGCCAGTAAGTGTAAATGGACTTAATCCATCATTTAAGCTTAGAGCTGGATTGTGGGGCTGAAACATGTGCATGGCTAAAAACTGTGGGTTTCTGACCAATGAAGCTATTTTACATTAGCATGGAAGGGGCTTTAAAAGTTTTGCAGCCTGTGGGTATTAGTCATGGGTTGTAGTTCCATTATAAGTCAGCTTGTACTTTCACTGACTCCTCTCCGAGTCATAATGTGCTCCCTGAACTGAGAAGATAAAAAATAATAGTCTTTCAGGCAAGGTTCTTGAAAAAAGCCTTTAACACCAAACCTCTGACATGAGTTTGAAAACAAGGTTTGTGGCTTCCTCGGAGAAAGCTTTGCTTTGAATAAAGTGTGGGAGTTGTAGCTCTGAGAGTTATCTTTCTGTGAGCTGTAGGTTCCTACAGAAACTGTGGAAGATGAAGCATTGTTTAATTCCACTATGTAAACCCTCCAGTTTTAGCACCAAGGGTAGGAGACGGTATATTTTACCGTAGACAAGATCCTTTTCTTCCGAGATCAACAATAGCGCTTCATAATTCATGCGCGGCACTACTGTGTCATTCAGATTCGAGTCTATTCTGAGACTGACATAAAGCCACTGGCTTCCACTATTTGGCTGGCTTTCTTTTGGCGTTGGCACATTTGTCATTCAATTATAGATGGCTTGTTGACATATGTTATAGAATGCAAACATCATGGTCTGCTATACTGTGACCACAGAACGGAAGTATACACCGATTTTGTTCAATGTCAAAATGATGGAAACACAGAGGCATAATCCATGAGCTCCCTGTGGCGATGAACCACACACCAACTGGCCATAATAGCAAACTCAGCGCAGCAAATTTTCCATATTAAATCGCTTGGATCTAATGCTAATGTTGCCGTTTTTAAAGATAAAGTTGGGCTCATGCTTTGATTGTTTGACACTTCATAATTTATCAGCTGCTCAATAGCGTATGTCTACATTTCAGCATTCTCTCCTCGGCACCGCACCTCTGAGTTTGAGCACCGCACATTTTCTACAAGAGCCCTTTCATTTCAACCTGTCATGTTTCTGCAAAGCCTGGCATTCTGAATGTTCCCAGACACAACCGAATTAGATCAGCCAAGCGGAGGGCACAGAGTGCCTGCTGCTTTGCAGGGGTGTCATGAGCAGTAAGAAGAAGGGGAGAAGTTCAAATCTGTCAATGCCAAATATCCCCACTTCTCCATACTAAATGAGGCCCCTGACGTATGTATGCACAAAAAGACCATCCTGATGTGAAATTGTTTTGACCAGAAAAAGGGAATTGGAACAGTAAAAAACACATTTCATGTTTTTCTTCACTTGGCTTCACACAGAATATTAGTCTTTGGCCTAAAATGTACACAGCATAATAACTCAATCAGCACCGTTTCACTGCAAGAGCACATAATTATTCTTGTCATTCATGAACGACTTATGTGCATTTCCCTCGACAATGTAGGGATTCTTTATGGTAATGTTTTGCGGTAATGTAACGCAAGCAGTCAGTGTTTATGAACCAATGACAATAGAGACGGAATACAATAATGAAGCACTCTCTAAACGCTGTTTAGGTGGAAATGAAATGAAATGTCCAAGTCTCTCTGTGCAACACTTACAGCAATTGTGGGCCAGAATGAGCACATTCTCTATGTTAAACAAATAGAGACATCATATCCAGTTACTGCCAGAGGGAACATGAGTATAAATGACAAAACAGCCAAAGCGGTGACTGGCCAATCACCGATGCCCAATTTAAAACATCTATCAGCTGATTATGGTCGTCGTGATGGACTTTATGCTGCAGTGGTTGACGTGAATGCAATTTGTAGACAATAAAACCAATGGAGACTTATGAAGAATCCCACCCCTCTGTTCCTCCAATCAAACTAAACGGCCTGCTGCCCCCTCGCTGAAACCTGATTGGTCTCCATGTTTGAATGACTGCTTCCCGTGTGATCTCCCACTTCAATATCCTGTTTCTACATGACATGTGTTCATTAAATTAGGGAAATGAGAACATTAAACACAGGGCCTTTGAGATCAATTGCAAAAGAAATAAACTGTAAAATGGTTTATTTTATGGGTCCCTCAGATTCCTAATAATTTTGGAGAAAGAAATTGATATGCTAACTGTTATTTCTTAATGTTTTTTGGAGAGGACTGTTTAATTTGGAACTAATTACAAGAACTGAAATTGAAATGACATTAATTGACACATTTTATTTGCAGTTTTTTGCATAGCCAAGACAGCGTTTTAAGCTGGGAGTGTGCTCTTACAGAGATACATACATCTCAGCACATATGGCGAACACCCACTTCTTTGCTCGTTTTAGCAAAGCGCTGGTGACATCACAGCCCCAGTGGCTGGAGCCACTGGCATCGCTATACCTGCCTTTATGCCTGCTTGACTCAGTCATGGGTTAGGGTTTGCTGTCAATCATGTTGTTACACCCTTAGACTAAAACCAAACTTATCAGAAAAATGAGCACTTGAACACACATCAGCACGATCTTTTGAAGAATGAATTGATGTGTACGTAGATTTTTTAGTTTGGCTCATGTCCCATCTGCTAACATGGAGGGGGCGGGGTTTATGACCTATACCACAGCCAGACATCAGGCTGGTCCATTTATATGAATTAATCCAGATTCTTTCATGTGTGTTTCACAGATTACCAGAGTGGCATTTATCCCGTTTCCTGATTTCTTCTGTGTTTTCTTTACGCTATAGTTTGCTTCCTAGTGCGCACATACTTTATACCCCCAATTCTTACAAGTACTTGTATAAAAGAAACACCTGAGCCTGTCTGAACAACACCTGTGTATGTTTGCTTACAAGCATCTTAATGCAGTCATTTCCTGGGATTTCTTCTTCTTATTATAAACTCTCTATTTTTTTTATGTAATCGTCATTTCCTAGCTCAGATAATTTAGTTGGTATTCATTAAGTGGGCCCATTGAACATGTTATCTTACCTGTAACTAAATGACACATCCAAGAAGCCTCCTGAGAAACAAGTTAGATATCCACACCACTCAAAGAATGCCTTGAAAAAACCCAGAGACCAGCTGAACACCCCTCGCCTCACCCTTCTCTACTGAGGCCATGTAAAAATGCAAGGTGCTCTAGAGCCAGTGTTTGATTTGTCCATTCTGGGCTACGGTAGAAACACAGTGGTGAAACATGGCAGCCTCTATGGTAGAGGATCCGCTCTCACTGTAGATGTAACAAATTTATTGGATTACATATCTGCCAGTAGATCCCCTTGAATCCTACACACTGAACCTTTAATCTACAGTTTGCACTTTGCTGGTTTGTACTTCATAGAAAATAGGTCCAAATGGTTGAAAACGTTGTGTTATGTGTCTGTTGGCCTGTCAGACGGTGCGCACCATCCGTCGGCGGCGTTGCTACCCGCCCACCTGGAAGCGCTGGGTGTTCTTCCTCTTCCCTGGCACCATGATCGCCACGTCTGCCGTGGCCCTCTACGCCTTCGTGGAGACCGAGGAGAACTACTTCTACATCCACAGCATCTGGCACATGCTGATCGCAGGGA
The DNA here is from genome assembly GCF_017976325.1 of Chelmon rostratus. NCBI lineage: Eukaryota > Metazoa > Chordata > Actinopteri > Chaetodontiformes > Chaetodontidae > Chelmon > Chelmon rostratus. The sequence goes on along the minus strand of NC_055662.1, from coordinate 14,111,988 downwards.
GCGTGGGCTTCCTCCTGCCGCCTCGCGCCAAGCCCGACGCCAAGGTGACCCCGCTGAAGCGTAGGCGGGGCTGCGGCTATCAGCTGTGCGTTAACGAGCACGAGGAGCTGGGTCTGGTGGACCCGGCCATCATCTCCATCAACAGCATCTGTACCAGCTGATAAACTCCCCACTCCTTTTACCTTAGAGACACTCCATTGCCTTCTTTTACTTGGGAAATTCACACACGGGAAATTAAGCCACAGAACTTGAAAAAGCAATGTAAATACTTTAATGCAGATGTGACACATTGGATTTCTTTTTGGTTGTTATTGTCATGGTAATTACTATCAATACAACTGTAATTATTATTATCTATAGTTAAAGTTGTTCTGATGAATTGTGGGTGTACAGTGACACACAGTTATTTGTGAATATGTATTTAAAGTCAAAGCTGAAACACTGCTGCTATCTGACGATGACTGTAAAACTGCTTCTGTTGGTTATTTATTGGTGGTCTTGTAAACAGGCCCGTTATTTTACTGTTGGGGCACAGACCGGGGGACGACGTGGGGGGACGTTTATCAAGGGCACGGCTTTTCTGAAATTCTTTTGGAATATATCTTTTGCACTGAGACACAAAAATGTTATTCTGTACATTTTTATAACAATATAAACTACAGTGGGCATCACAAATGTAAAACCTAGTTGTCATGTGGAATGTTAGACTGTCTTTTGCAATTGCAATGTATCGCTTTTACACGAATGTGCTGATTGTTCTTGATGGGAACAATTCCAAAGTCCAGCTGCCTGTTGAAAGAGAAGAGGGGAGGCAGGATTATTTCAGAGACCTCAAACCAAGACCTCACCTCCCTGTTCTTTTCTGACAGGACCTGTGTGACACCACATTCATAAACAATAAATGTTTTCTTTCTTTGCCTCAGTATTACTTCTGCTTGCGAAGCTTTTAAGTGTAGCGCAACTGGTGAACCTCCCACGACAAGACATCATATTGCAATTCCTGCCCTAATGGAAGCCGCTGGTACTCAGACAGTGAGATGAGACGCTGTCAACAGCTTCCTCCCAGGAATAGAGCAAGAGATAAATAATTCTCCTACAGAGCAGCAGTATGGCAGCTTCAGAGCGCACTGTCGATATGCAGCCTCTCTCTTATATAAGGAAAGTGGGAGTTTTATGACTCTTTGCTTTATGCCTTATTAGGCGTGATCCATCAGCAGCTCCTCAGTATTTATCATCTTGCGCTGTGAGCTCGCCCAGTCGCATCAAATTATTTCAGAAAAGAAAGATGAAAGAATTCATTCATTTCTTGCAAGTGAACATATTGTACCCAAGTTGTAAACACACTAATAAACTAGATAAAGAGTCAACGGCAATGCCAGCAGCTCTCTGAGGCTTTACTTCAACTAAATGCTAACATTGACAGTGCACGTTGATGATGCTAGCATGTTGACACGGGTTTGGACAGAGCGCCAAAGCTTCAGGACGTTAGCGGCAGGTCCTGAGTCTATGCACTCACAGATGAGCACAGATTCTGATATGAGCAGATACTGGACCCATTTTTCACAAGACACACATCTTCAGAGCATTCTGACACTAAAACGGCTTTTTTCAGTCAAACAAATCAGGAGAAAATTAACTTTGTTCTGTCTCAGCAACACGCTCATGAGATCTGGAGATCTGGAGCGAGCACATTAAGATAGCAGATTAAAAAAAAAACAAGCATCAAAATAAGGCACAGACATTGAATTCGTACTGTATTTAGTGTTCTGTTGCTTTGACATGGCCCAGCAATAGTGATTCTGTACCATTTCTTAGCATTGGTGCAGCTTGCAATGCATGATCGTTTGTTATAGAGCATCTTTGGTCTTCATCATCTTAGTCTGAGGTGTTGGCATGTTACTAGCACTAAACACAAAGCACAGTTGGGGTTTACGGGATAGTCATTAGTTTTGCTGACATTTTGGTGACAGATGAAAGGTCAGGGGATCAAAGTGATCACAATTCATCCTCTGAGGCGGACAGCTGTCCAGATGTTTTAATAAAAAACAAAAAATAACCAAACCATGGCTGGTGAGGCTGGAAAAGTCAAAGGATCGAGAGTCGGGAAAGCAGGAAACGTGGATATTTGTACCAAATTTTGTCCTTATCAACTGAGCAGATGTTGAGATATTTACAGGAGTGAAAACTATGACTGCTTGTGACACCAGAGGAAAAGCTGTAAGCGTCATCATCTGGGGACCTTTCTGTAGCAGACAGATATGAAAGTGGTATCTTCTTCTCTCACTCTCAGCAAGAAAGTGTATGAGTGTTTTTTCCAAAATGTGAAATTATTCCTTTAAGGATATTTAAATAAACATACGGAACTAAAAAAAAAAGATGTTTTTTTAGTGTAGATTTACTAAGTGATTAAGAAGTTTCTAGTGATGCAAAATAAACCCAATGACCTATAATCTTTTTTTTTTCTTTTTTCTTTTCAAAGCATTTATATACACAGCAAGATAGAGGAGACAAAAAACAATTCCTCAGTTTTACCAGAGCTGCAACTGCTGCAGCTAATTATGCATCAATTCTTTACTTGCGGTGTTTCTGTTGAGCTTTGAAAATGTGATAGAATCAGGTCACTGGAGGACATTTAAAGACCTTACAATCACTTTTCTTCTCTATTCTCTGTCTTTGTCTAAAAGGGAAAAAAGCAATAGTACACACACGTACAAAAAAGATGTCTATCAAGTGGCAATATGAGTAATACACTAGAATTGCTTCATGCTTTTATCTAAAATTTGTTGAATCATAGTGATATTTATATCCTTTATAGCCTCATCATTTTTTTATTTTTACTGTATATTAAAGCATATATATTAAACTGCACAAACCACAACTCACACAACCTATATGTTAAAAAAAAAATCCTTGTTGCTCTCTCCATCTCATTAAAAAGAAAACGTTTTTTGTGCAAGCTTATGAAATGCAAGCTATTTTAAGGAGCACTTTTCTAAAAGCATTCAGTTGATAGTGAAAGGAGAAATAAATCAAAATGCAAAATGAAAACACTGGTTGAATCAACACAAAACTTTGTAAAACTGTATATATTTCAGGGCATTTCTCAGTCACTTCTAAGCCACTTCAATGAAAAGCCAAGTAATGGAAATTCATGTAATAAGAGACTCAATATTCCAAGTGCAGAGTGCACCCCTTGGCGGGAATAAAAGGCCTGTGACTGTACTAAATGAGACAAATTAGACCAAAATGACAAGGTCTTAGATATTGAAATTTCAAACACTGGATATCCCTGTACTTCCACCACACATGAAATCAAAGCAAGTACCTTCTTTGTATTCATGGATTCTTGGCTAACATATCTAACAGGATTATTACTCTGACACACCATAACCTACAGCACTGGAGCAATTTCAGCTTGGCTTATTTGCATGGCTGTTTTTCCTTGGGTAAATCCTGCAGTATGAGTGCAGAGCTACTGGGCTGAAATACGATGAGCCACAGGACGTCCAAATATGACTTTTGCTGGTTTTTATTTTATTTGACTCTTGCAACCTTAAATTCTCATGTCAATATATTGTTGGTCCTTAATGTTTGTTTAAACAACTCTTTTTGCTTAAAGTGCCTAAAGCCCTTCCAGCAGCTTGGTGAGGCTGTTCTTGTGCACAGTACGGCTGAGGCTGACAAGAATGTCATTAGTTTAGCAGGTATGTGATCCTAAACCAACAGGACAATCTAAAATATTGATTTGATGATGGTGCTAAAGGGAAAGTGAGGGGATCGCCACAGAGACCGCCTCAGGAGATCATCCTGAGGGGCACATGGTAGTCCATCCAATAATTTTGATTTCACCCTGCTGTTGATGCTGGAGGAAGAGGCAGGGAATTCTTAAAGTCAGGAGGATTCATCCTCTGGGAAACATGAATATCTGTACAAATTTTCACGGTAGTAACTTCAATATTTGTTCCAAAGCGGTAGATTGACAGACCGACAGAGTGATACACCGACGTTACCATCCATAGAGCCTCGTCTTGGGACAGAAACGTTTCAAATACTGTACCCTAAACAGAGAGAATTGTTCTCAACTGTGGTCCATGTTGTATATTTTTTTGAATCTTTAAGGACACCTGTTTGCATCTCAATATAGATGATAATGTGCAGCAATCCAAAATCAGGCACTCAAATTAACAATATCCCTTAATGGAGAACACTTTGCTCGAAGTAACACATTCATAACATGTCAAACACCTGTAAAACAGCTACAGTACACATCACATTCACGTGCTTCACATCACATGCACGTGAAGGCTCACCTTAAGGGTATGTCAGCTTTCAGCGTTACAAGTTCGTACAAGCTGTTTTCTGCAGAAAGGTGGGAAACAGGTGTGTGTGTAATGCACAGACATACTGTGTGATGTCAAACGTTCATTATAAAAAACAAGTCATAGCAATTAGCATCAGAAAAAGACATGAGCTTCACGACAAGAGATGCCTGTTATTAAACTGCAGTGAGCAGACAACATGATACCACATGAAAACAGGACTTTGAATTCTAAAGAACTGAAGCACAATTACAAAGCAGTCACACAAGTCATATTCGTTTGAATACCAATTTGCGGTAAGTTTATTTTTACGTTTTTTAAGTTTTTAAGTTTATAAGTTTATTATTACAGAAGTCAAAAAAATCAACAAAAGATGGAAAACGGAGCTACAAAGAGGAACAACAGAGGCACCTTAAATTGTAGGTGTATCAGACAAAATGAAACTACTGAATGCTGCAGAGGGAACACACTTAAAATGATGCCAGCTTATTCCAAACGTGTCCAAAACTGCCTCCTTCCTCCATTTAGAATTAAATTTCCATCTCAGTGTCAACAAAACTGCACATCATAAGCGTCCCAAAGCTGTGGCCTATAGCAGAAAAGTCTGTGCACCACCTGTGTCCAAGGTCAACACACATAGATGCATAATGTGGTCTAAAGAGCAGAGACGCTGAAGGGCTGATGGGGAACGAGTGAGTCATCGTTCAGCCTCTCTTCATCCAGAGTGGTTTGAATTTGAAGAAAGCCAAAGGATGCATTTAACCTACAATGTCTGTTGCCCACCATTAAACATGTTGGTCACTCTGTAATGGTTTGGGCATTCATCTGGTGAGAGTCACAGGTCCAACGTTTGTTCTGCATGATAGCAACCAGGAAATATGAGGCCATTTAATAGGACCAGATGCACTCTAGGGTGAAACCACTGGTCCATAATGATTCTCGGTTAGTTCAGGTTCAGCCAAATAACAATCAATTGTATTTTGGACGGGCCACTTTAATTACAGGAAATAAATATAGTTGTTTATTTCCCATTTTTCTCTCTTATTTCGCATTTTTCATTCCATTTTTCACGGCGAGGTCAAAGCTTCTCCGACTGCGTTGCAACACAAACATCAGGGGGCAAAACATTTGGCTTTTCCCTGCATCTTCATCATGCTATCACTCACTTAAATCGAGCCTGAAACAGTTACAAGCCTCATTTGCCTCGCGAGCCAGACATTCTGCATAAAGCTGTGACTTAAATATAAATGAGAGATTAGTGAATGTTCATGAGGGATATTAGAAGTTAGGGAAGAGAGCAAAACCAGCAATGAAGTTATTACAGCTGCTGTGGCTCTATCAGTTAGAGGAGGCAGAGAAGCCGTTCTTTAAAACAGCGCAGAGACTGCAGGAAAAGTGGAGACTCTTGAGTTTTATCTCAGCTACTGAAGTCAGGGCTGCAGGTTAAATACTGTACTGGGGAACAAACCCTGTAGCGAACATTCAAAGCAGTCAAAGGGAAGAGGAAGAAGTCAACTGAGGTTGTCTGAATGTTGTCAGTGGGCTGGGTGTTGACGTCCAGAACAGAAAATGCATATGCATTTCAACAGGAGATTGTTTCAATAGTTTCCTAGTTCACCTGTCTAGTTATCCCTATGGCAGCTAGTTAACTCTGTACAACTGATCACACACCGGCTCACAATGTGCAGCTGATCAATATCCCGTATAGAAAGCCCCAGGCCAGATCCTGTTGTTCCTGCTGTCTCTCAGGACTCCTTGTTGCTACTGTATTACATTTTGTTTGCTATTTACTTGCTGTAGTGAGTTTTTTACTTGTAAGTTACTCGCTTTTTTTTTATTTTTTAGCCATGATAGCAGGTTCAGGCGAAGGCAACCCTGCAAACGAAAAACACGTCTCCAGCCCTAAAGGTCAGACGTCACTTGGTAGGGTTCCCATTATGTGACAGGGATGTTGTTTCGGAAGGTTCAAAGAAAGTCCCAACGATGATAGAGGGACATCTGGGAAAAGTCCTTCAAAAAACGTCCCAAGGTCCTCTGAGCTTCTACTACACGTCATTTTGTTCTCATTATGTTATGGGGATGTTATACAACGTTCAGAGAACTAACTGGCGCTGCTGTGCCTAAGTGCAGCTTCTCAGAGCTGTTAGCATGGCTGTAGACTCTTAGTCTGTGAATGTGCAGATCAAAAAATATCAAAAACATAACTATTTAATGAGAAATACACACACAAAAAAAAATGAAATAAAGATAAAGGCCCATCTGCAAACCACTAAATGCTGCCATTCTTATTCAGCTGGAATTGTTAACCACGTTACATATTTGGTGCTGATATTAATAATTCAAATGGCCTGTGGTTTTTGTTTATTAGATCTGGAAGTAGAGCGACTGCACATATAAGACCAGGCTGCAATTACTTCACATATTGCTACATTACATTACACAGGAAAACATACTATGTTCCATAAAACTACAGAAGACAAGTGCTTTTTAAGACCTATCTCTTTGGATTTTTTCCCTACATAATCCCAGATAAGGTTGGTACGCTGGATTTAGAACTAGCCTGTGAGCCTCAAGTACTGAAAAGCCAAATGAGATCAATGGAGCGCTCGTCAGAGTTTGTGCGCTCATCCATTACATTCACACATAACAGGAACCATGGTCTAATTATGGAGTCTTTTTTGACACGTGTGCATGCTGAACGCTGATTATCCAACCTGCGCGTCCCACGAGCACTTTGTTCCTGTTACCCCGAGATAAAAGTGAAAGTTTTATTCCAAGATCTTTGCTGTCAACTCATAGATCATCATGTATGAGGAGGTATCATGAGTTCTTTATAGAACAGTGTGGTTCTGACTTGTCTGAATCTTTCACATACTGATCATTCAGTGTCACACGAAATTTAAGCTAAGGAGGGTTTTAAAGTGAGTCCGAAATAGAGAGGTATAGAGGGGGGAAACTGTCAAAACAGGGCCGATCTGAATAAGTAGCTTCACATCTCAGACTTGGCTGCTCTCTGCTCCTCCTCCGGATTCCTGTCAGCACATACTGGACCCAAACACATCAAGCAGACAGCCTGGCAGTCTGATGGGACCTGAAAGGTCATGCTAGATTTCAGATGCTGTGTAGAGAGGGATCGGCTGAGTGTTGGAGCTCGGAGATTTAATAAGGTCTGTCGTGGGTATATACAGTGTGTAGCCCCACACAGACATCTGTCATACAGGGTGAGATGATGAGTAGCTTTTGATACAGTGAACAGCCTTGGGGTTTGTGGAGTGCTAATGATGCTCGCAGTTTAAGATGTACTGATGTTGCAACTTCAAAATTAAGGGCCCTTGTCCTTTTAGCTTAGTTTCAGACTTGACTGCTGCTGATCAGAGGGACGGGGGCTTTAATTATCACTCCTCAATGTCAACACTCTGTTGTGAGCACTGAGATGCCAAATCTTTCAGCGTGTTGTCAAGTTTGCCACAGTTTCATGCAAGTTAACAACTAAAAATGCAGTGAGGACCTTCAAAAAATCAGTATTAATCATTCTTTAGAAATTGTGTTTGCATAAAACCTCATGTCTCTTAAAACTGACACAAACTTGGATGATTTGCAGTAGTGGAAAAGGTCTTTTATTTAAAGCAGCTATAACTGATATCTTAATATAACATGTCAAATGACAATGTGCTCCTTCGGCTTTATGGAGATTTATAACAAGTTTCAACTTAATGTTTAGCTGAAGGGCCCACAGTTTTACTGCTTTGGTTCACTCTCATGTCCTCATAAAGTTGTTTACAGCTGCAGAGGGCAGCTAAAAAGAACAGCTCCGACTATCTTGTGAACATAGTGGAGTATTTAGCAATTAAAGAGATACATATTTCTCTCAGGAGATCGTAGAGACCAAAAACAGAGCTAAACGAGAGTGAATATTGGACTTCAATGACTCCAAGGGAATGATACTTCATCATAATCAACTGTTTGCTAACAAGTTCACCATATCAACTTAAAAACTGATGACAAGTACATGTTGTGTTCACATCTTGTTTCCACTGCCCCAAAGCAGTTATTGCAGGTTTAAGTAAAAGTTGTATTTGTGGATCATAATTACTGATGCATTGCTATGCAAACAGCTGGTCAAGGGGGAGCTAATTATATAAAAATAATTAATACAGTGCTGGACTGTCCAATTTACAACATTGCATCATAGTTTAAACACTGTTTTGGATAGAATTTAAATCCAAAATGTAACTTGTAACTTAGCTTTTGCTGAAATGAAGAAGAGAGACTGACTCCAGAATCTGAACTCAAAGGGCAAGAATTTGGTTTCAGAGGCGTTCTGGTTTCCATTTGTGGTTTGTAGTGCCATAGTACTGGCCAGTCATTTTTTTTAGCAGGCTTTGGTTGCATGCAGGTAAACAGTCTGTGCGGAGAGCAAAAGAGTCAGAACACATTGACCGAAATCCTGGAACTCGTTGACTTATGATTTTGCTTTTTATTAGCTTTTTAAAAATTTCCTCTCCGTTTTAGAGAGGATGTCAAATCAAAAATATGTCTGTATGGTCACTGAAATTTCAGCTGAGATTGCAGTTTAAGTTTTTGATTTGTTGACAAAGACCACGACATGTGGTTGAAAGCTCTAAGTATTATTATTCACCCCACTGCTTTCATTTCCCTTTTTAAAAGCATGTTGCTGTTCGACTGCAGCTTTCCCAAAAGTTGCCCCTCTCTATAATTGCAGGAGAGCTGAAAGCATTTTCCCCTTTTCTGTGGTAGTTATTTCATATCATGAGACACATCTGGCCTCCCTGTCGCCTCCTGGGGCTTATGCATTATGCTAAATAGTCAAACCTATCAACACACCACATGTAGGCTTGTGCCAGCTGCTGAGTGTTATGAAATTATGAAAATCACTTTAAAGAATTATATGATTAAAAAAAATGAATTACTTTAACAAACTTTGCTAACAAACTTTGCACCTGCTGAGGTTGTCGTTCATTACAGATCAGTATCACATGTATCAGTTTGTGAAGTTTGCAGATTACCCAACTTCAAGTCAAAGTCTGTTGTCTTTGTCGGAAAATATTGATCATATATCATTTTATTCATCCTTGAAAGCATTGAGTTTTTCCATCTTCCTGTCATTTCTCCTATAACAGACGCTATATTCAAATCATGTGAAATGACTGTATATATATATAGACAACATTGTTTTTTATTATTTTGCCCAGCGGATGCAGCGTCTGTTACAGGAGCCATAAAAACAAGCACCCCTGAAGATTAGAGTTGATATGACGGACTGGTTCTCTTCTGGCGCTCATCATTCACTGCCTTCTTTTGGACGGCGAGGTCTGATGTGACCTGTGCTGTGATCTTTTCACAGGGTGTGTGTCACTCATGTCAGGTTCATATCTCAAGCTCACGGCCACTGAGGCTGTACTCCAAAATGCTGAACATCCTAATTTCTTATTACAGTTTTTCTTTGGGTGGATTTGGGTGAGTTTCTTTTGTGATTTTTGATGTTTTGTTTTTTTTAAAGCCCCTTTTTTAAAGTCCACCACTTTGGTCCACAGAGAAATATCTCAACAACTATTGGATGTATTGCCATGGACTTTTGGACACAGATTCATATTCCCCACAGGATGTGTCTTATTTCCTTTCATTTTGTGCAGTCATTCATGATCTCTAGATGTATCTTAATAATTTGGTTTATGATCAAATGCCTGCAAAACTAATGACGTTTCCATCAACCTCAGCTGTACTTTGTGTTTAGTGCTAATTAGCAAATGCTAACATGCTGACACTGCACACCTGATATGTTGGTTTGCCATTCATTTGGGAGGTTCGGAAGGTGATAGGATTAACTACATAGCATTTGACTATAATGTTATGTACTTTCTTCAAATGTACCACATAAAATTTCTCCTTGGTGCTTTCTTACGGCGTGGAGACAGGTGGGGATTTGAGTAACTGCACTGTATGGTGTGTGTCAGTGTGTGTTTGTGTGCTGCTGCTCCCATGATGCTACAAGTAACTAGGCCTTAACAAGCTCCACAGCCAGCATGCAGTTCCACTCCTGTGGAGAGGAAGACATCCTGATTGGCTCATTCTGTGCCATAAGCCCACAGTCTTCCCAATTAGGGGTTCAGAATATTGCTTTGGGAGGTGAGGGACAGCGAGCCCAGCAAGTTGGGTCAAATCACTGGGTTGAGTCTGGTCAGCTCTGCACAGCTTGCTGCTGTTTTCTGCAGGTTCTAGGAAGGAGAAGATGGTGCGTTGTTGTCACGCTGGAAATGTACAGTGTTTTGTAAAGCAAATTTCTTCTTAGTTTTTGACAGTTAGGAATGTACTGTCCTGGGAATCATGGAACTGATGCTCAGACAGTTGCAAGCTGAGAAAAGTGGGATATGTGCCAATGCTGAGCCAGTAGCAGCATTCGCTTAAGCTGCAATACGGAGCTTTTTGGCATTTAAAGTAGCAATATATCTAAAAATTGGGTCCATTCCACATTATCAACCAATGCAGGTCTTGATCTCCTTGTTCACCTGGAATTGGCTTGCAGTGATGTTGAGGGTGTTTTGTGGAAGAGACATTTGCTGAGGGTGTGACATCTGGTTAGAGTGAGCTGCTGGAAATGATATTGGAAGGCAGCCAGAAGCAAAAAAAAAAAAATTAAAAAAAAAAGAAAGTGGGTGGCACAGACAAAAATGAAGACAAAACATGCTCATTATCGAGATGATGCTACCTGTCACATGACGCTGTAAGCTGCAGGTGACAGAAGTTGTGTGAACTTTTTACAGGTTTGGTGAGCCAGTCTGCACAGGCTTCTTTCTTTGTTACAAACCCATCATTATGCTTGTGTGAATGCTCTGAACTCCTCTCTATTGGAGCACACTTCACTGTAAGCCAGCGGTTTCCAACCGCTTTGGCTTCTGAACCCTTAAAACAAAGCAGTGTCTGACAGAGACCTCTTCTTCACAGGGATGTGGATATGCCTGTGAGTTATGAGCAGTTCAAGACTGATCCTCCATTCTTACAGTGACTCATTTGCCCACATTTTAGAGAGATTAAAACTCCATTAAAGTTAGGGTACCTTTGTTATCGTGGGTACAATAATAACTACTCAGTTAGGGTTCAGGAATGATCATGATCATGGCTAAAATAAAAACAATGCAGACTGTTGGTACAGGAAACATAAATGAGAGGCAGTCTTGCGGCAAAGTTGCAGGAATTCATTAGAAACAGGAAAAATAGAGAAAAATCTGACAAACATAAATATGATTTTGTGTAACAGAAACATTTTTCCTTCAGTCTTATGCCTATAATATCCTTGCTTTCAGAATTATTGAAAGACCCCTTGGTGGTTGTGGGAGTTGGGGAGGTGTTCTGGCTCCCAGGTCGGGAACAATGGATTTAAGCTTACATCTTGTTATCAGCTTTCCATCCTGGTCAGAAATGCACCAACACTGTTACTGCCGCTTGGAAAGATATCTATTCCCAAAAGCTCCATAATGTTTACATCAGACTGCTTTGAAATCTAAACAGATTATCAAAGATTCATCATTATTATCGCCAATAACTGAATATTTTACCTCGGTTTTAAGAACAAAACAGCATGCATATTTCCTACAGTGAGTGAGGACTTGAACACCTGCTAAAGAGACAGTTTGAATTAATATGGACATTAGGGAAACATTAGAAGTTTTTGATGATGAGGCAGCCAAGCTCTGCAGTGTGCCAGCCGCGTAACACAGACAGAGTCAAAGGGTGGAAATGATATAAAAGCATGAGTAATTCTCTCAGCATTAGACTAATCTTATCTTTCTCGGCTTGTTGTCAAGCTGACAGAAGTCATGTCTAATCCAGCACAGTTCTGCAGCATGTTCAGCCATCGTCACAGGAATGAAATAAGATGTAATGCTGGTAAATGTTTTTTTTTTTATTTGAGTGTTGAGAATATGTGCTGCAACAAGATCCGTGTCACCAAAAGTATACTGTGCAGATGAGTAGAAACACAGAGTCAGGCAGAGAATATTGCACTGTTTTACTTTGCTAAATGGTAAAAATGCCTTCTTCAGATCATACATAAACAGCACAGAGCCATCTAATTAACCGTTATCATCAACCAGAGTGTCTACTAAAATATACCAGTACACGCAGACAGTTTGTTTGCCTGGATTTCAGTCTTTTTGACTGGGAGAGAAAAAGCAGTGAGACCAGATGATTTCACTTCATCTGCAGTGTTAATGAACGCAGGTGCACCCCAGAGGTGTATCCTTAGTTCACTTCTATATTCACATTTCACTCATGACTGCATTGCAAAATATGATAGGGACCACATCATTAAATTTGCAGGCGGAAAAACTGATAGAGGGAATTCAGAATAATGATGAGTCCCTTTTCACAGAGTGGAGTTTGAGTGACTCGCAGAGTGGTGAGGTGAAAATATAGTTGATTTAAAAGCCACCAAGATGAAGGAAATTATTCCCGACTTATAGGCAAACAGCTAAAAGCACACTGGTGTAAAGGAAGTGTTTTTGCACATTATTAGGAGTTCAAATATCCAAGGACCTCAAGTGTCTCCACTGTCCAGCCATTGGCAGACAGGTTCAGAACAGTTCAAAGAAAGGGCTTGTGTAGCTGTAGATTTCCAGTGCAGTAAGAAGAGAGTACTGATGAGAGGGGGAGGCTTACAGACAAGGTCGTTAAAACAGCACATTAAACAGCTCTGGATCGCAGTTGCCATCTGTGGGTGTCATTTAGGTGCTGTGATGGGGAGGTAGTCACAGATGCAAAGCCAACAGGGCGACAGACTGATCACTCCGCTCTCATCAGGTAGATGCTAACACTGGAAGTGCTACTCAGACAGAAATGCAAAGTATTTTGTACCAGCAGTTAACAGTTAAAAGCTTTTCTTTTCTGTCACTCTGTCAAGGTTGTGAGTTTGTTGCACCACTTCACTTAAATACAATAAGCTGTTGAACTCTGTTGACAGTTCAAGTATTTATTTCACTTGCAACACTGAGCAATTTTTATCCGGTTTTCTTCCTATCATGATCTTCCTCTTATGTGTCCTGTTTATTTTCCCACTTTCCTGTCACTTCTTTAGAAATGACAAAAAAAGGACAAAAAAAGGCAAACATTTCCCGTCAACCTTATGAAATGTGAACATTTGCTGCTTTTCTCTGTTCTTTGAAATTTAATATCTTTGATTATACATAATTTGATTGATATTCGATTAAAGAGTATTGGTTGGAAAAAAACAAAACATTTGAAGACGTCATCTTGGGCTCTTGGAGCTTGTGTTCAACATTTTTCACTTAAATTTTGAAACATATGATGTATAAATACAACAAGTGAACAAAAAAATCAATTGATACATTGTCCATAATCTACTGTGAGCTATGTAAATGTGTTCATAATTAAATCACATTAAATTATTGTTGTGTATATACAGTATATTTATGTATATATGTGTGTGGGTGGGCTTAGTATCATTCAGCTCATTAGAGATTATTTTTGCTGAATGAATAGACCCGCGTCACTGTTTTAGTAGGTTTTGAATGTGTTTCTCTCCTAAGGTTGGGGTGATTGTAGACCCTGAGCCATGGCCAGCCTCTTTCATGTACTACTCCATGCTGTCAGTTCTTGTAATGAGCTCAGATAGACTCGGCTGCCCCTGCAGCCCTGCACAGAATAAGCAGCTACAGATAATGGACAAATCTTAAAATGAGAACCAGTTCACAGCATTAGATATCTACAATTAGGAAACATGATCAATAATGTCGAAGCCTGCGCTTGTGCCAAGAAGCATTACGCTGATATGACCACTCACCAAGTGGCAGTGGCAGACACGTAATTTATGCAGCATTTCTATCTCCTATTTTGTTAGATAACCACATCAAACCCAAATTTCTGTCTGACTCACACAGGATTTTCATTTCTGAAGCAGGCATATATTGCTGTTATGAAAAGAGAAACATTGCATGCTTCACTGGGGACTGCATTACATAAGGGTGATTGAGCCAAATCAAGCTATTGTAGCTCCACAGCCTGTCATAAACAAATCTGTAAAAACCAATCATGTTCTTCATGGGAAGTCTCTTAAACTGCTGCTCCAAACCTCACCGACTGAACCAGTGTGTTTCATATACATACGTAACAACTTCAGGCTTGACAAGTGAAAAGGCAGACTGAAAAAGCACAGTTTTCATAATGATAGCATAATTACATACATTTCAGTCCAATATGGCAGATTATCCAAAAGAGTCCAATGTCCATCTGAGGCATAGAAATAAACCTGCTTTTTATGCAACATTTGACAGGTTGAGTAGTGTCTGAAATCAAATATTCTCTGCAACAAGTACCTGTTAGTGAGATTATTATTTATCAACACTAAGAGACTACAGTCATGCTAGCAGCTCTGTGAGGCTGCTAACACATTTTAGTTTAGCACGTTAGCATGCTAATATTTGTATGGTGCAAAAAACGGTTTTGATCTCTATAGCTAATTTCCTCTTTCATGACAACTGTAGGGAGGTGAATCTTTATAAAACTCACTTGTTTAAATCATGTCAAGACTTTAAAGTTATGCATAATTATGGGCACGGCTGCTGACAGAAGCTAGGTTTTAGCAACCAGGCTTCAGTTGGTCGCCCTCAGTTTCACCCACACTCCCCCTCTTTGGTCCTTTCTGGATTAGCTGGGAGTTTGGTGGAGTCAGTCACTGCCAAGATGCTGACGAGTGAAGCCATTGTCAATGGCTCTGCAGAAACCTGCGAGTGGAGTCATGAAGACTACATCCATGTTTTGTGCAGTCTATGAAGCTACATCTGAAGCTGATGGGAATGTCATTAGTTATGTCGGTATTTGGTCACAAACCATTATTATTATTATTGCAGTTTATCCTGAGAGGGACATAAATATACCAATTTTTATGTCAATACGCCCAATAGTTGTCGAAACCTGTCACTCATAACTGGGAACTGGAAAATGCGAATGTAAGCACAAATTTGCCATCCCTACAGCCATGCTGCTAGCATGGCTAAAAACCATATAGTTATGCAGGAACAAACAATATCAAGCACGTATCTGGTTTCACTGCCTGAAGGACCGTCTGTCCATCAAAAACTGGACTGTTAATGCGCCCTAACAATCACAAGAGACATCCCAGTCAGAGAGCTGGTCAGAACTGCTGGTTGGCAAAGACTAAAACTCACTTATCACCTCAGAGCCTGAACTGAGCAGTCCCACTAATATACACCATTTCGGATATTTCTTACCCCTACGGAAGTCTTGTACTGTGAGGGGATAAAGTACTGTAGGTGGAAAAAAAAAAAAAAACTCTCAAGAGGTTACTTGTGGACTGTAGAGGACCCGCTAACTGACTTTAAACCATCTTGAGGGGAAATAAGTGTGTGGATGAGTGGGAGTGACAGGACTTTCTAGGTCAAGGAAAGTGAATCCCAGGAAAGCTTTTACTTAGAGCAACGCGATTTGCTTATCTTGAGTTGCCAAAGCCATAATCACATTGTCACTCTGCAAGGCTGTACTATTTATAGGCTTTTCTATTCATATAAACAGCAAATTACCACGAAAAGTAATCATCCTCCAAAGTCATAAAGCAAGCCAGGCCATTAACCTTGTTGCTGTCCTTCTTTGGAGACAGCTTGCTTTTTTGGATTTTAACATCATTTTGACTGCTGGATTTGTTGTTGAAAAAAAAAAAAAAAATCACAGGCACATCTCAAAATTTAGAGTGGCTGCATATGGAAATAGGTGACACGGTGGCTCAATTGTTAGCGCATTTGCATATTTTTACCACGTTTGTGTGGATATCGTTTGGATGGTGTCCAAACGCATGCAGGTTGTTTGGATTGGAAACATTATTTTGTCCATAAATGAGAATGTGGCTGACAATATGTGTCAGCCATGTTATTAACTGGAACCAGTTAATACCCAGTGCATGTTGGGAAGTACTTCAGGTCCCTGGGAACAAACAAGACAGTGAATAATTTACTGTATGGAATTTTTACCACAGTCATTGTCACTGGTATTAACTAAATACCATCACAGCCATTCTTCATTTTCACTGTCTGATTCACTTGTCATTTTGTATTGTTATGAAATGCCAAAATGTCTGCAAGCATCTTCCATTTATTTATTCACTCACTGCCTCAGTCTTGAAATTGTGATGAATCCCATAACGCCTCCTACACCCTCTTTTATTGGTAGACAGCATGCACATTTTTCACTTCAGTGTGTTTTGTTTGGAGATGAGACAACTCCTGGTCAACCAGTCTGTGGCAAACAAATGCAGTTCCATCACAACATCAGTTTGTTGTCTAAGTGTATTCAACTGAACATCCCGACGGTATGCAACAGACACCAAGATGATATGCATATGCTAATAAGCATTACATAAATCATTTAAAATGTGCGTCCAAACAAAAGTGAACAGAAATGGCAGTGTTCAGAATAGGCCAGAGGGATCTACTAATGGGGCAACCTCCCACCTAACCAAACAGCTACCTGTTCACGTGCACAAGCTGATTAGCTTATTTTTAGCATGCATTCATGCTTGATAAGTAGAAGCAAACAAGAGAAGACTAACACTGTGGCCTCCTGGGGAGATTCAGGAGGTGCAATGACTGGCTACCTAGTTAGGTATCATGAGGACAATTGCAAGTTCTTTAACTTTGATGGCCGACCTTATTTGTGTAAACTATAGTAGGCTACACAGACAGGGAGCTTAAACATATGGATGAGGAAGGACAGAGAATGAAGGCAGCAGAGGACAATGGCTGCTGCTCTCCATAGTTGACTGGGGAGGAACATTTTGCTGCAAACCTCAACTTGTCCGTGGATGAGTGTGATCCCAGCTGAGTGGCTACAAATATTAATTTGCTGCTCTGGCCAACATTGCTGTGCTATTCACCTTCTCAAAAAGAAGAGAAAAGTCAGAAGAACCCTGACAAAGCAGTCAAAGCATTTCAGTACATATTTGCAATGTCTGTCTATCTCTGTTTAAGTGGAGTGATGCTATATATGAAATGAGTGGTAATGAATGCTTGATATTACTGCAGATGGAAAGTTTGCTAATTGGCTGATCAGACAGGTCTGTTATCGGACGGGTTACCCTATAAGTACATCCCTGTGCAGTTGCAAAAATAGCTAATTTAGGGGTTACTTTCTCTCTGTACATTACTGTAGAGTCAGAGACAAGCATTTGCAATGATTCATGTAATATTTCAGTTTATTCTGGAAGCTCAATATTTTTTAAGTGCAAGGTTAAAATGAAAACCTTTAAAAATGTTCACAATGAGAATAAGACCCAGGGTGAAAAATAATGGAATTTTCCTTAAAGCTTACCAGCTGTTTCAGATGTGCAGGGTTTCTCAAAAAACTTAGCTTTATGTTTTGGCTGGGTTAGTGACATAAACTTTCCAAGATAAATATTTATATGTGCATGCTTTGCTTAGCACTTTTGCTAAGCTACAGCTACAATTGTTACAAAAATTCAGTTATTTAAAATTCACCTTCCCACACAAATGAGGAAAAAGCCACAGCATGGCCAAAAAAGGAGACAAAATAAACTGGGCTATAAATATGCGTTATGCCACTGTCAGCAGTAATGACCAAAATAAATATTCTGCTTACCCTCAGTGAAACTTTTGCGCTTGCTTCTGGGAAATAATGAGATCAAGTCGTGGTGGGATGGGTGAGACGCTGACATGCAGAGTAGCATTCAAAGTTGTTTTCAGTTTGTTTCCTTTTTCCTTTTTTGCCTTTTACTTTCTGACAGTCAAAACGAAAAGCTATGACTCACATAAAGAGGTGTTGGTGAAAGACAACAGAAATTCGATTGCCCCTTCCAGCATGGTGAGGTCAGCTTGTGTGAGCTGAAGCTTCAGGCCGCTGTCTGCTGACTGTTCCAGTTCATCCGAGGGAACGCTAGCTGGCTAACAGTGGCAGATTATGTCTGTGAATTCTTTGCTATATTTAGATATTAAAATAACTAGCTTTGTAAATTACCCCCATTTTTAATCAAATTCTGGCTGCCGAAGCTGATGGTGGCCATTGTAGATGATGCTTGTGATTCCACCAGAAGCGCCACAAAACATTTCAGGACAGTCCCCGAAAAATCAAGGAAAAATGAGCAAATCAAGAAAATCTGAACAAAAATTGGGCACACAGAACACTCTGCTTCTGGAACACTCTCCATGGGGTTTGAAGGTGTTTGGAGGACGGAACAAAAACGTGCTGCAGTCGTGTCCAAAGGAATCGAGCCGTGAGGCCCACCAGTCGGCCGCTGGCCCCTGCAGTAGATCAAGTTTCTGCATTTTAGGCTGTCAGATCAGTTTGAATTTTCAGGAGTCCCGACAAGATAACAGCACTTAGCAAGTGCTCTGTTGTAAACTTCAATGGACAGCCTGTAACCCTCCACTTTATTGAATTCTGTGAGTGCCTGAGCCAGGCATTAGGCTAAATGACTTCCGCTTCCACCAAAACCCTGTAATAGTGTTTAAGGACCTCTATCCAACAAAGGTCAGTGTCTGTCAGAGACACTGGGAGTTAAATTAGAAATACGCCAGTCTTACTCTAGCTTGACCGCTTGTGGTAGTGGTCCCATCAGGTATATTAGCCAAAGTGCAGGGACAAAGCTTGTTCCTCAGAAGCATGTTGAGTTTAAATAGCATTTTCTCTTCATACATCAGGGGCTTATCCCTGGACAAAGATTCTGACCTTGTCTCAAGTCCTTGGAAACTTGACAGATAAATAGAATTTATAGCTAGAAAGTTTTAGTGTTGTGTTCATCAGGTAGAACAGGCAGGAAATGTAATTTGTCATACTTTGTGTCTGATATTGAGGGGAGAATGTCGTGGTCCTTAGAGCAGTACACTCCACAAGTCCTATAAAGA
This sequence comes from Chelmon rostratus, assembly GCF_017976325.1. Classification (NCBI taxonomy): domain Eukaryota; kingdom Metazoa; phylum Chordata; class Actinopteri; order Chaetodontiformes; family Chaetodontidae; genus Chelmon; species Chelmon rostratus. The sequence continues at coordinate 14,092,766 of NC_055662.1, read as the reverse complement.
AAAAAAAGAAAAGCCTTAAATGAGAAATAGAGGCCAAAATCCTCTATCTAGGCAAGTAATGATGATGTGTGTGCAGCTCCAGCAGAAGCCTGAAGTACAGGGCAGAAGAGAAGGTGAGACTCAAGAGTGGATTGGAGGCATGGGGCTGTAGAGTGCAGCGGCTAAATGCAATTTTTCAACAGGCGATTTTAACATTGAGAGAATAAAAAGGATTTCTAGTACTGTTTCTGAACCGCAAATGCTGGTGAGTACTGGCAAAGTGGATAAAAGGCGGCCGATTTTGAGCACCCTACATTTTTTTTAACAAAATAATGTTACAAGAAGATCTATCCTAAATCCAACCCCTGTTTTTCCAATCATATAAAATGCAGTGAACAAATTAAAAGAGTACTCCACTGATCCAGTATTGCTCACGTGTAATATTGTTACAGGTGAGCAATGTGTGGACGATGGACAGTTTGAGAAAGAAGTATGTTATAACAATTGATCATCTTTTTTTATTCCATGCTCTCCTCTTCCACGTCAAAACCCGGTGTCTATGTTTCACACACTGAATGAGGACTACTTCCATTCATGCGTCACATGATTTTGATAGATACAGCAAATACAGCAAAAAGAGCAGTTTTAGATGAATGCAGGCTTCATTGTTGGCTTCTGTCACGACTGGTCAATGTTTGGGAAAACTTGCTTCTATGCTTGTCCATAAACATTAATGTCGTCATATCAAAAATGGCCAAAAATAATTCAGTACAGAACATTACTTTAACCAAAATAAAATTAAATGAATTATCAGTAAGTAAAATGAAACATGCAGTCTAGTTACTCACAAAATATTGTTTATATTTGTTACAGTATGTAACATTTCTATCTATCTACATAATATCTTGGATGGACACAATACAATTGTGAATTTAGGTCACTACTGTAGCGCCATACAGCTAGCATGCTCTATGTACCAAGGTTAGCTTACTAATGCTAGCTGCCTTATTTTCTGACATACATACATAGCTGCTGGACCCTAAACAAGTTGCAGACTGAAGACACACACACTTCATCTGATAATGATTTTTTTTTTAAATCAGTTATAGCTGCTTTTATGAACACATCCTGTCTCGTGCAAAATTAAGTAACTTTTGATTTTTTCTATATTCAACCTAACCTTTGCTAATTGCTTTGAGTACCTAAGTATAAACATGAATATGATCAATACATGTCTGTCAATAAAAAAGGCCTTTTTTTCTAATTACAAAACATATTTATTATTTATTTCATGTTATATTTTCCAAAGCGTGTTGCAAGTATATAACAGTAATTTCTTTTTTGCTTTTTTCTTACACAAACCGTCGATGTTGTGGTTCGTGGTGCTGTGGGGGGCCCTATAAATGAGACAGGGCTGATATGTGGGGGGAGGAATTAAGTCACTTTGGACAAATTAATGTAATGTACGGTACAATAATTTGCATTTTACAACACACCAAGAATCACCAAACTGCACACCTTGTAATACTACCAAGACTTTCAAACTGACTAAAACTGAAGTTGCAAAGCTACGTTGCATAAAGGTGTTCTTTGATCTAGAGCGGCTGTCTAACTCCTTATCAGACAATGGTGTGACAAGAGCGGAAAGCTCTGAGGTAATCTTTGTTATTCTGCAAGAAGTAGTGTTGCCCGCAGGGAGAGGATCCCCAGACTGTTTAATCAGCCATATTAATCATACATTATTTATTACAATTACAAGAGCTGCTCTGTGTGCAGCAGTAGCCTCAGCCCTCGAAGGCAATAGCATGAAAAAGAGTGTGTGAATAGATTAAACTGAGCCTTTGGCACTTCTCAAAGAACAAAATGTATCGTTCAGGACCGAGTGAAAAGACATCTTTCTATCAGCCCTACATGATGTCAGTCCAGAGGCAAAAAGGAATGACATGCACGTTACAGCTGTGCAGTACATCACGGAAAATGTCAGAAATGCCCCGAGAGCCTGCACTTCTCACCTGTGTCCATACTTCAAGGCATCAGGTTTGAGCAATAAAGTTGAAAATAAGGCACAGTGGGCTGAAAGCAATAATTAATAGAAAGAAAATGTTGAAAAGTACATGCCTCACTTCTGCTTCTACCAGTTTTTAGGTTCACTACCACACTTTTTGAGAGCAAGCACCTGCTTTGCCAAACACAAAGCATAGCAGAGGGTTTGCCATTACAGGTATTTCTCCAGGCCATCCATCATTGTGGCATGGCAGCACTGAGGTATGCTTAGGTGAGCCTGATTAAAGCCAAGGATGCCTCCCGACCCGCTCCGAAGGAAATGAGAGGGGAGGGGGGACCCTGCTCCATCCGTCTCCCTGCTGCTTTATTCATGTGCTATCTGGTTCACTGGCTTTTGCTTCGTGTTCCCTCTCCATTACTTGAATTCTACAGCAGGTGCTAGTGAATTGTGCATGTCTCATTATATGTTCCACAGTCAACTCACTGCTCTTTTGTGTGGGGATGATTGTGCCTGGAAAGATTATGGCGAACCATCTATTCAAAAAATCTACCTCTTCAGATGATAAGAATAAAATGATTCATTGACTGTATAGCGTTTTTTTTTTAACGGTTCACAAAATCCCTTTAACAAACAATGGAACAATACCACATCTGTTGCTACTAATGCTATTAATGAATGCAGAATCTATCTTCTTTATTAATTAACATAATTAATATTACAGCTGAGCTTTAGTTTGGGTATTGCATGTTTTGTTTGTTTGTCCCAGTCTTCTTTAGCCCATTTCATCGTTCTGTATTTATTCTGTATTCACTCTAATCACTGGCGGAAGAAGTACTCAGAGCTTTTCAGTCGAGGCAGATGGCCACCCACCCAGAGTCTGGTTCTGCTTGAGGTTTCCGCCTGCTAAAAGGAAGTTTTTCCTCGCCACTGCTGCCAAGTGCAAGGCCGTGAGGGAATGTCGGGTATCTGTCGATAAAGAGTTTAGTCTGTACCTGCTCTATATGGGAAGTGTCCTGAGACAACTTTGGTGGAATTTGGCGCTATACAGATAAAACTGAATTCAATTGAAATTAAATTTACCTACTTTAAAATAGCAATACAATAGTGTAGAAATACTCTGTTACAAATACGTGTCCTGCATTCAAAATGTCCACAGAAAATCAGCATCACAATATAATTAAAGTTACATCCTGCAGTGTCCTATAGTGTTCATCCTGCAGAAGGTTGCATTTCAGAATAATATATATCATAATTATTATAACATTCATTTGTTCATCACTTCACTGCTGCAGCTGGTAAAAGTGGAGCTAATTTTAATTACAGTTATTCAATTACGTTATTATATACTGCTGGGTAGCTTGTCAATTTCCCCCCAGGGATCAATGAAGTCTGAGCTCATCTTAACCTATAATAAAACATTGTAACTTATTTGTTAATTATATGTATCATAATCTGAATCTGCAAAGTAAGATATCAAATGAATATTGGAATTGCACTGGAATAGAAGTATAATATTATTATACACAAAAGTCTTCAAGAAAAACTTAAGTCCAAGTCCAAGTGGAAAAACACAGTCATCTTTAGATCAGGTCTGATTCAAGACCAGCATGTGGGGCAACAGTGGTGGAAAAATAGAGATTTTAAATAGAGGCTTGCAGAGTTAAAATGTTTGCCATGTGCCCCAGGACTAGATTTAACTGTGCTTCAGAAGTAATCAGTAAAATTTAAAATCAGTTCTTAACGGTTAATCCATGAGGAGATGCCTGAATTGCAATGGTGTGATTTTGTCTGCTTTTACCAATTAGGACCCGAGGTGCTGCATTCACAGCAAGGTGGAAATTTGAGAGATGTGTGACTTGATGCCAAAATAGAGAGTTACAGTAGTGTAGCCTAGATTTTTATGAAAATGATAAATTATAATATGGCCATCATTTGAGAGCCAGTGGTTTGTATCTTTGTGGAATTCCCTGTTTTTAATATGAAAGCTTTCAAATATTGCATATCTCTGTGACACAGACTCAACAAGAAAAGTAAAATTACAATTCTTATGAAGGTACACTTTATCGCATTTCATATTGTAAGACTGAGCATGAGCAAGTAAATGAAAAACAGGGCAGGCCTGAGATTGAACTTTGAGGAACTCCAGTTTAATGTGTGCTGAAAACGACATTTCCTATGCTGAGTGCTGCCATGAGCTGAGGCAGTTCAGTGTTTTGCCTTTGATGTCAACCCACACATTTAAGGCAGCCCATTAAAATTCTATGTTGTCAAATGGTGCATTAAGATCTAATAGGATTAAAATTGGACTTTCGACCCCAATGTGCTGCAAAAATAAAATTACTGACTGCATCTATCTTAGACAGTACAATGTGTTGCTTTAAAATCCAGATGGAACCTTTGGTGTTTTAAACCAATGCCTCACAAGAACTGAGGTCATGGAAAACGCCAAGGCTCGGCAAAATATGAGGCACGTTAGGAATTTGTAAGGGCAGGGTGGCAAGTGATTGACACCACACAAAATGCAAGAGACGTGAGAGATAAAATGGCCCATCCCTTAAAACAAGCAGGTCAGGTGGAGCGATTAACCTTGATGGTAGTGCCATCAGATAAAGGCACTGATGTGAGCATTGGGAGCATGCTTTGAAAAGCCTCTTTGCTAACATATAAGATCACTGGTAACGTGATATAGTGTAATGCAAACAGTTTAATAGCACTTAAAGATGAATCAAGATTGATACATTTTTGTCCACTGGGGGCAGCATAAGCAAGTTTTAAACTGTGTATTTACATCATCACTGTCGTCATCATCTGATAAATTGTTCAGTGTTAGCAAACAGTTGCTTATTTACACATCCAGCAGTTATGGAACAACATTGCAATTCTTTTAGAGTCATGTCTCTCACCACCGGGTGAAACTCTAATATTTACTCATTCTTAGCTGTTTTTTTGGACTCCTGAAGGGAACCGCTGGCTCTTTAGCTGCTAAATGCTCCACTGTGTTCACCACCCAGTCGCTGATTGTGTCTGTCATCCGTCTGGTGCTGAGCACATTGAGTACAGTGGGTTTTTAGAGCTTTCTCACTGAAAACAGCAACAGCAAACAACTCCCCATAAAGCTCGACAAAGCCGAGAAGAGCTGCAGATCCAGATGCTAATTCAATGCGAGTGACCCCTTTCACATTGCCATGTTGTGGTCGTATTGTCATTTGATTAATTGTTAATATATTAAATAGCAATTATATTGTAAACAGTGTAAATAAACATTTGACCTTTACAGGAGGGACATGAACTCTGCATCATATGATCACACAGAGATGATATGATGCCCATGCAGACATGGCTAGTAAAAGTCAAATGCCATCCATAAAGGGAAAGGTTGCATGGGATTTTGCTTTGTTTTGCTGTTCTCTTGAGGTAAAAAATCAAATATTCAGTTTCACGCTCCCCGTAAGATTATTTGAGCTTTCTGAATCTTGTTGGACGCTTTTCAATTTGTAAAATGAAATGAGAACTTGTGAGATTAATCCATCTTACCTGTGTGGATCACTGAGGCTTTCTTACACAGCACTCACCAAAAATGTGGGAATGACTCAGAGAAAGTCGTGCTGAAGTCTAGGTCGATTAAGTTTTTTTCCTTTTTTTTTAAAGCTTCTAATGAGCTGTTTCATCTCAAGGGGTTTATCCTGCTATTGAAGTGAATAAACCTTGTGTAATGTATGTTTGGAATTTAAAATGAGTTTAACTCCCTATTGTGTAGTGATGTACATTTTGTTAGGGGATCTATTTTGGTCTGAATTATACAGCAAAGGTGACAAAATATAGAGTAGAATCAGGTTGAAGTAAGTGTCCTGGCTCTGTTAACTCTACATGCTACATACAAAACAGCCTATGACACATGATGGCTGTATAAATGGACACGTCAGTGAGCCTGAACTGCAGTGATGCCATCAGTCAATAAATGTCAAAATCAGTTTTAAAGTATTAATTACTATGGTACCCAGGGAGCATTTCCTGGTTAATGTGTTTTCAGCTTCATAACTACTATTATAATTAATTGTTAAGGTTCAAAACAGAAGCATCGTCCTTGTAGAAGCTCTTGAAAAAATAGTACAACCGAGTTTCTTGGCTTCGTTCAGGGGAGACATCCACATATTAACAAATGTTTAATCTGATTTTTGTTGGGATGGGGTGGGGTTGTTCCTTTAAGTACATCAGGATTCTTTTGGCAGTAGCAGAGGACATAAAGTGTAATCCTCTAATGACAGTCAGGCCCGGCTTGGCTCACATATTACTGAGAGGAGGTAGTAGCTACAGCAGATCCTGTTAGTTTCAATTTGCTTACTGCTGCTGAGCCAGCAGACTGAAGTGAATGATAAGGGACCAGAGTCAAGCCTAATCCTTCTCTCCCTCCTTCTCTGTCTCTCTCCCTCAAACTAACCACTACCAGTTGATCTGCCATCACCCCTGGCTGGAGGAAGAAGCCAATAAATGTTCCTCTGGGTGCGATGTGATGTACATTTTATTGTCTTCCACATCGACTGATTCTCATTTCTTTCTAAGATGCAAGCGGGAGGGCGAAAAAAAGCAGAGTACCTTAATTTTTTTTCCCATTCTTCTTCTGCGTTTTACCTCCTCCCCTGGTAGCACAGAGGGCTTGAAAGAGGCAGCCTTACTGAAGCCTTCCCTCTGTGTATTCGACATTATGTGGCAATGCAGAGATGGCAGTCTAAGATGCATAATCTGGACCCCCTACCATCCACCTTGGATGTGACCTACGCTCATGCTTTGAAGAAATATCGCACGCAGAAATGTGACGACAATTTTGATGGTGTCATGTACTATTCATCTATTTATTTTATCATATGCAGACTGGCATACCTGATCTCTCATATTTTTTGGTGCATCTCCACATAAATTTGTGCAATGGAATGGATAAGCTTCATGCCATTTCACTGTGAGGGAAACATTTTATGTGTGTGATTCACCTTGAGTAAAAACAAGTCGAGCTCAGTGCAAAAATACTTTAGAGAACATCTTTTTTTTTTTGTTTCTCCTTTGAAAAAGTTTTTTTTTTCCTGTTTATTGTACTTCATTTGACTGCTGTCGGAGCTGTTTCATGTGCATCAGCATTTGAATTTTGGCTCAAAGGGAGCACCTCTGTCTGAACCAGAAACTCTGCAGGAAGCTCCGCAGAGGAAGGCAAACGACCCAGAAACAGACCTGCGTGCGCGTCTGCGTGTGTGCATGTGCATGTGTTGTGGAGAGGAGCAGGTAACAATGGGCAGATGTAGATCAGAAGAGCCATTTCCAAGTATGTTATTTGTATTCATACAGTATGAGGAGCTTTGAATAAAAGGCTATTCATAAGGAAAGAGACATCACAATCTGAACGGTGCGCCATTGTTTGGAAATTGATGCTGAAACTGAAATATGAATAATGAATTAATATAAATAATGAATCAAAATAATCAAAATAACAACAACAGTATGTTAACAGTTGGCTGCTGATCACCATCCGTTTTGATACATGGAGTCATCAAATTCACATTATGCTTTTCAGGATGTCCTTGTTTGTTAATTCTGAGTATTTTAGGACAAGACAGCTTGAGAGCGCTATGCTGCATATCTCATACGTCTGAGCTGACAACAGAGCACAAGAACTGATTTTCAACTGTATCACCATGAATTGACCAAAACGCTTTTTATATGGGTTATTTGGTAATGGTGGACAAACTGAAAGCAAAGGCATAGTGGGTGCCTGAAAACACAGGAGCAGCACATTATATACTCTGCAACACTGTTGTTTGCTTTGGAAAATGTTTGCAATAATGTAAAATTGTGTTTTATTGGGATAATAATGCAAGACTGCTTTGGGCTTTTAAGAAATTCAAGGCAAACGTATTTTTCTTTGCACTACAGCTTTGTTTTCCACATGGGCATCTGCATACAAATGATACGTTAAGATAAGATAAGACCAAACAAGATAATCCTTTATTGAACCCCCCCGAGAGGAAATTCACTTGTTATAAGAGCACAAGAACAGAACAGGTACAGATGAATAGAGAAAATTAAGGAGAATAAATAATTAAATGTGTATAAAATGGAAATAAAATTAAACAACACAAACGCAATTAGATTTAAATGCAAAATTACAGCCAATAGCAGTACACATACCCACAAGTAGTGTTGCTACTGGGCTAATAGTGCAATACTGCCTCAAGTGTGTGGTAGTGACATAATGGTGATTAGATAAGTAGCAGCAACGTCATCAAGGTAGAGTATATGTAGGATTTGATAGTATCACATAATATTATTATGTAATTACAGGCTACGCAGAGTCTGTTTGAATGTCAAACTATAATTTCATACATAATGCAATAAACAGTTTAACACTAAATGTATATGTTACATAAACACATTAATATAACATGATATAGTGTAATATCGTGCAGTATAACAGTGTTGTGAAGTATGGGCTCTCAAGTATAATACAAGGTCAAATGCAATGATATAGTTTAACATAACGAATAGTGCAGCAGTATTCACAGCAATAATACTGATTGTGTTTTGAAAAATGGTATAAAAGTCAGTGTTTGTACCTTGTTGAATACCATATTTTGCTTTTTGTTAACTTCTATATTAAAAACATGTTCTCTTCTCTCCACAAATAGAGGAGTTTGTCTTGTTGGTGTTTCTGTAGTTGACATTTCAGGTACAGTCAGTTAGTACAAAGTTGAAAGAGGATAGATAATGAGACAAAGGAAAGATAAATATAAATCTTTAACATAATGTGCACCTAAAAAAGTAATAATCAGAAACGGTCTGAATTTGCATTATGAGAAAAAAGAGAATGACAATAAATAGAATAGTAGCAGATTTCACATTCAGCCGAACTGAGTTATGAGTCCAGAGATTGTGTGTGAAGGTGTGTGTGTGTGTGTGTGTCTGTGGGGGGGGGGGGGGCGTGAGTGTTAGGACAGCTCTCAGGAAGAGCCTGGGGATGATCAGACCATCTCATGAAGGATTTTGCAGCAGATGGTTTTCTGCCCGGTCGGGGTAAGCGGTGATTCTCCCCGCCCTTGTCTATGACCTGGTGTCATCCTTTTCCGGTATGGAGGTGGGGCAGCTGAAGGCCAGTGATTCTTCATACTGGAGCTTGTCCTTGAAGCAGGAAACCAGCTCACACCAGGCTGTAAGAATGCTTTCACCTGCAGGCCTGTGTTATTAAACTGGGATTGGTTTTGAGGTGCTGATGACCCTCTCTTTGGAGGCACTATCAGATGATTGCACTGAACTTGAAAACCATCTTCCTGCTCTTATCATCTAATTCCATTCATTCCCCAAATCTGACATCTTTGTTGCATCACAGATTGAAGGCTTTGTTCTGAGGAGGTTTTTAATTGGGCCACCCTAAGCCATAACATTTCTAAATTCTCTAATCAAGAGAGATTCCGCAATATTGTTGAAGAGAAATGTTTCATGGTGCACAGACTATAGCGCTGACTGATGATCTCATACACTGTGTATTGAAAAAAAATGGATTTACCATGGAGGGATAAAATATTTATGGTGCATTTGGAACAAATCCCATCATGTATTCGCCTCTGCAATTTCCTTTGAATGTGAAGCAGAGTGAAAGAGGCAGGAGCTCTGTGCTGCTCTCTCCCGAGATGCCTGTAGACAAATGTTGGCTATATCAAAACTTCAGTGAGGGAGGTGACAGTGTCAGCTGCTGAACTGTGGAGGAGTGCAAACTGCAGGCAGAAAACAGAGTGTTTGAGACTGGCTGGTATTGGATTGTGGTTTAGGTTTGTCCTTTGGAAGGTTTCTCTACTGACACCTAATGGCTGCAGTGATATGAAATATTCAAAATATCTCCATATAATCAGAGAATGAGCATGGACATATATAGACGTGACACATAAATCTCATCCGCACAACAGCAGGGGCTCCCTGAAAAAAAAATCCACTTTTACAGGGTCTTTGTCTCCGCCACATTTGTTTTTCACTCTCTTACTATAAATAATAAGGATCCTTTTCTCACTTTTTTTTCCCTCACACCTTCTCTCCTTTCATGCACTGCTTTATTTATGGAAAAAGAGCATGGTGGTATTTTAGTAATTACTAGTGCACATAATGAATTATGAAATCAGTGACCTATTAAAAGCTGCTTTTTACACCCTTAAATTTGAGCAAGTCTTTCTGCTTTTAGAATCCAAAGTAACATTCATAAATGTGATGATTATTGATCACTATCCATCTTATTGTAAAAAGAAAGTATGCCATAATCAAACATTCAAAGTACATATTGAGCATATTGCTGTATTGCTCTTGCATTTAATGTATACATTCTGCTTTAATGTAGCCTTACACATCAACCATACCATGAGTCTGAGCTGGAACAGGAACTGGGTTTTAGGCCCAATGCAGAGCCAAGAAGCAGAACATGGTGCCTGGCTTTCCAAGCAAAGGTTAATTATTCAAGAATTCCCTCTCCTTACAACAAGCCAAGAACAGCAGGGTAGCACTGCGTACTACAGCGCATTCATCTTTATTCCCTTGGAGAGTGTCAGAAGTTTAAAACCACTGTTTGACTATAATTGAAATGCACATGTTGTCTGAAGTCTGGTGCCTTCAAGCAAAGCAGGAACAAAATATAGGACAAACGTAACCTCAGATACTCTCGGTAAGCAGAGCAATCAGTGATATGATTCTAATCAGCAACAAGACTAATCTGCTCTTTGTTATTTTGATTATGCATGCAATGTGAGGGTAAATTATGTGTGAAGATTAGTCGGTTCATCTGATTAAAGATTAAAAAGCGAACTGATACTTTATAATGAATATGTTGGACATATAAGCAACAACACAGCAAATATGGCTTTGATAATTGGGTTTCTACAATTTTAAAAAATTAATTAAAAGCAATCACAATACACATGAAGGACTGTGAGACTAAAATAAAAGATAAATGTCTAGAAGACTTTAAAAAAAAATACAATATGCAAACCTCAGACAGACAAAACTGGAGGTAAAGGAATCACTTCACCAGACGTCTGTGGAGATTCTCATTCATCCAGGTCATGGTACTTCTAAGGTTTTTTTTCCAAAGGGCAACTGGACTTGTTTGTAGTTGTAGAAGATGTTTTGCCTCTCATCCAAAAGGCTTCTTCAATTCTAACTGACTGGTGGGAAGTCTCAGGTATTTATCCTATTGCAGAGTCATGGACGTGTGCCTATCATGTGAGTTGTTAAGGTCACATGGGCCAGGGTGTTAATGGGTCAATAGACTAGCAATGGGTTGGTCCTGGTCTGTGGAACAAGAACACATCATGCAAGCACTCAAAACATGTGGTTACCCTAACTGGGTTCATTCATTCAGGATTTTCAACAAACACCACATTCCTGTACATTTCAAGCCAAATAACAACCTGGGGCAGAAACTGGTCCAACCTAAGGACAAAACACCTGAAACACACAACACTGAAATTTTTAACTGAGCTGAGTGTCAACAAAAGGTCCCAAACTGCACCTTCATTTCCAATCCAAAATCAACTAAACCAACAACCACAGCACCAGTTTTCAATATCAGCCCCAGAGTCCTTATCTATCTCATATGACACCCTGCACGCCATCAGCCAAGTGAGTGAAGAAATGTGGGTCTTTATGCTCAGTTATTGGTGCAGCTATGCAGTGAGCTAAGTGTAGAAATGAGCAAGTGCATAAGTAGCCTAGCAACAGTAGAAGATCAGCATTAAGTCTCCATAATAGCAGGCTATTCTAGTTATGGAACTAGAATGGTGTAGCAACACATTAGCCTCAAACAGCTAATGTAACGGACTGCTTGGTTAGCAGGAAACTGATAGATAGATAGATAGATAGATAGATAGATAGATAGCATTACACACAGTGAAATAAGTGAAAAATTGTGGAATAGGACTATAAAGAACAAACTATACATAATAAAATATCAAAATACCAAGCAGTAAAAATTATATGCATAATAATAAAATATCAAAAATAGCAAACAGTAGTAATAAAAAGTATTGTACAAAAGAGTATATACAGCAAATGGCAGTGTGTAGAAAATAAAGTGTACCGTGAGTGTAAGTTATGACCTGAGATTTTTTTTTTTTTTTTCTTATTGTACAGTGTAATGGCATGTGGCAGGAAAGATTTCCTGTATCTGTCCCTTTGACAGCGGAGCTGTAGCAGCCTGTGGGAGAAGGTGCTCTGCTTTCTGTCCACTGTGTGATGGAGAGGGTGCTGATCATTGTCCATGATGGATAACAGTTTATTCAGCGTCCTCCTCTCCAACACAGTCTCAAAAGACTCAAGTCTGAGTCCAAGTACAGAGCCAGCCTTCTTGATGATCTTATCAAGTCTGTTGGTGTCGCTGGCTCTGATGCTGCTGCCCCAACATATAACAGCAAAGAGATGGTGCTGGCAACCACAGACTGGTAGAAGATCTCTAACATTTTGCTGCACACGTTAAAAGGATCTCAGTTTCCTCAGGAAGTAGAGTCTGCTCATCCCCTTCTTGTACACAGTCTCTGTGTTGGATTTCCAGTCCAGTCTGTTGTCGATCACCACTCCAAGGTATATGTTGTCCTCCACCTCCTCCCCCACCTCCCCTTTGATCCGTAGTGGCTGTGAAGGCATCTTCTTCCTCCTGAAGTCGATCACCATCTCTCTGGTCTTGCTGATGTTCAGCCTCAGGTGTTTCTGTTCGGACCACTCAACAAAGTTGTCTATCAGTGTCCTGTACTCCCCCTCCTCTCCCTCTCTTATATACCAGCTGAGTCATCAGAGGACTTCTGCAGGTGACATGACTCAGAGTTTTACTTAAAGTCAGTGGTGTATAAGGTGAAGAGGAAGGGAGAAAGCACAGTCCCCTGTGGAGCTCCTGTATCACTGACCACCACATCAGACAGCCTGCTGCCCAGACGGACAAACTGTGGCCGGCCTGTCAAGTAGTCAGTAATCCAGGAGATCACAAAACTGCTACTGTAGAATTATAAAGTGCCCACATATCATGTTCGAACAAGGGAACTTGGGAACCAAGTAAGAGATGCTTATCAGTATTTCCTTGGTTGCACATCACAGGCAAACTGGTGGCTGGAGCAACTGTAACTGACCTGTGCTAATAGCGGTTGCTACTAGCAACAGATCGTTCAGCTGAAACTAAGTGCCAGTGGCAGCACAGTGGGAATCAAGACCTCCGTTTGCTCCTGGATTTAAGGCGTTCTTATCTTTACACTTCATAAATGATCTTATGTTCAAAAGAAGCTCTGTCAGAATCAAACTCCTACATTTGCTGTCAACACTGTAGCTGTGGGCCTCACTCACTGGGTGGTGCATGGGAAAAATCTCTGATGCTGAACAGAAGGAACTCATACTTCACATTAAATGGAAGAGAGGAGTTCAGTCCTAATCAAGGCTGATCTAACAATCCATGCACACCATCCCTCTCGTAGTCCTGCTGTGCAACCACATCAACAATGATATCAGAGTATTTCAAATACAGAACTCCAGCAGTTTTACTCGGAAGTGTAAGCTGACCTTTATCACAAGAAATGTAAAGAGAAAATGCAGTTTCTATACATACATTATCCAGACTTTTGTGGTCCCCTAAAATGCGCCACTGACCACTGTGTGCATGCAGGTTTTGCTCACACCAAGCATAACTGCAGGTGGTTTCACAAAAGCTAGCACCTCTTGTTGTGTGTTTGCTTGTACAAAAACTGACATATACATGACAGAATGCAGCATACCTTGAAACACAATTTAGACCTTAATTTAAGGATCTGAAATGTACAGAAATACAAATAAATGGTTAACTGGATAAATAAAACACTCAAATTTGAGTTATCAAAACATTTCAGAGACTATTACTAATTTTATTTATTACTGGAAGGCATATAGGGGTTGATGGTGAATCAGGGGACTCAAATTCATGACCTCAGTTCAGTATCTTAAATTCTGGCCCCTTTCCTGATGATGATGTAAATTAAATGGTTTCCAGGGCATTTAAACACTGAGTAGCCTACACAGAAGAAAATTAGAAAACTCATTTCCTTCTATTATTGGAAAATAATTAATAGTGGCCTTATATTTTTGCATACTATAGGCCTATGTTGAAACCTATGGGGGAAAAAAACGGATGCTGCTGAATATACTGTATTTTCAATGCTTTGCAACATGAGCATGCAATCACGCACTGGGCTCAAAGACTAAAGAAAGCTGCTTTATTAAACTGACTTTTTAAAAGAAAGCTTAGGAGGTAATCTGAGGCAAAGACCGGCTGATGTTTTCCTCTGTCATACAAAGCACCGCCTACTTGCCGACTACAGCAATGTTGCATCAGAATCGCAATATCCGGGAAACGTCATCACCCTTCACCCGGCGGCACCCTGACTGCCCGCAGAACACATCACCAGACTCACAGAAGTTATCTCTGAAAGTGGGGTAGCTTTTCACTTGTTATGGCTGACCAGACTGTCGTGGAGAAAATGAGCGAATTGCAAGTGGACGCCGGGAAAAAGGTGATCCTTGAGTCTTGTGACCGGCTACATTTAAGTCATATTAGCCAGCTAGCAGCTAGCCTAGCCTGTGGTGAGATTCGTGCTGTCATTTAGCCACCATGCAATGTGGTGCTAACGTTGCGACAAACTAGATTTTATGATTGACGCTGTGTTGGCTCAAGATAACAACATTAGTTTGATTGTTTTAATGTAGGTGGTAAATTGTGCCACGTTGCAATTAAGCAAGCCCATTCGGCTAGCTTGGTTTAGCTAACGTGCCTTTTACTCCGACGGATCAGTATGGTCAGTGTGGTGATCCTTATGCCAAACTTAGTTTAAAATTCTTACAATTTAAGATTTCACTGCTCACAGGTGGGTTTACACGCATGTTAGACAAATACTAGGGCCTTGCATGAATCAGTTATGTTGTCTTTTTGAATCGGCATGCATCCAATGGACCAAACTGATTTTGTAATGTAAAGCTCACTCTTGAAACTTGTTTGTAACGTCACTCCCACAGATGTCAATAACGCTCGGAGGCGTTCAAACCCGGTGAACCACTTCTGCATTGTCAATTTTGCATTTATATGAGGAATTTACCTCAACATTTCTTATAGGTCAGTGATCATCAACTGGCGGGCCGCGGGCCGATTCTTGCCAACCGAACCGTCCAATCCGGCCCGCAACTCTATTCCAAAATTTCGAGGATCAAAGAGAAAGTATCGTGTGGTCACTGTTAAAGCAACTGAACTATCACCATTTATGACTCCATTTACATTCCAATATGAGGACAAACTCGCTGCACTGGTTAACATTTAGTGTTTCGCATTTTTTTTTATGCCCTTACTTAACATTTGGGTTTTATTTCAAAGCCTCACAACAAGCTTCAAACTAGTAGACTTGTCAGTACAATAACAGGAGAAAAGCCAACTGCCATAACTGAAAATAGCAAGGTAAATACTGAACTGGTATCAGAACAAAACACATGTCACAAATAATTTTCGGCGCATCAAATAAAATGTTAAGTAGGCTGTAAGCAATTTCAAATAAAAAAAGGCTGAAATAGGCTGCTCACACTGCTTAATGGGCGAAATTACATTTCCCCTCTGACACCAGCTTCACCTCAGGCCTGGCAGCTGTCAGACTGCTCTGACAGTCGCTTCCTCTCGTGTGTTTTTATCGAGTTCATGTTGGAGAAGCAGCCTCGCAGGTGGAGGTTGAACCGAACATGGTGGTGTTGTGGTGACGGCTCAGATTATATTGTTTTGCAACAGCAACAGTTTCGTTGCAGATGAGGCAAACAGGTGATGGATTTCGGAAGGTTGGCAAGATAAAAGCGTACTTTTCAGTCCATTCATCATTAAAGAGTCAGTTTTCTGCATTAACTTTTCGTTTCATGGCCTTTGAGAGTGCTGTTTTACCTGTGTTAAGAGGCCTTTTCTTTCCACTAACTGACACTGTATTAGCATTGAAGCCAGTGACAGTGATTGATATGACAGCCCCACAGTTGAGGCTGTGTTTGTTTTCAAAGTGCTCTATAAATAAAGTTTACTTGAATTGAATTGAGGCAAAATATCACTCCTGGTGGTTGACTGTGGTATAGGTGATAGCAGCCTGAATGATAAAGGCCAAAAATGCCTCTAGTTTTGTAATAAAATAAAAAGTATATAGGTATAAATAATAAACATCAAATAATAATGTTAGGCCAAAATGTGATTTTTATTTCATTCTATTTGAGTGTCCGGCCCCCAAGTTGTCTGACCAGAAAAATTCTGACCCTCGACAAATATAGCTGGTGACCCCTGTTGTAGATGGTCCTTAGTCATGTTCCAACTGCAATGAGCTATAGGCTATATAACTACCAATAACAAAAGCCACTTTAAAATAACAGACTTTTTTGTAGTGTCAGTGTGTTGATGTGCATAATGTTAGCTAAAGTTATCTATGTTACGACTGTTGTGTCAAAGATTGCGTAGGTTTGTTTGTGCAACTAGTGTTCAAAATTGTGTCTGAACCAGTTTTGTACTAATCTTGTCTTAAATCCACTTTCTTATTGCTAAAAGTTTGTTAACCTCGTGTTCTGATTTCTGGACAGGGAGGAACTGAAAGTGGTAAAGATGGAGGAAAGAAGAAGGCTAAAAGTGCTGCTGGAGAGTCTGGAGGCAGGGCTGAGGTGAGTTGTTAAATTAAGTGTCAGAGTATGTAGATGCTTTTATTATTGTACATCATAATGATGCTTTGTTTTGCTAGAACTTAAATCAGATCATTCTATCACTGTCATTGTATGCTCAGATATCTGACAGCAGCCACCCACTGGCTTAATGGCTGTTGAGGTTTTTGATCAGATTATAGTAGGTTTGCCAAAGTTCTGGAAAGTGCTTGGATAAAGAGGTCCTGTTAAAGTGTCTGGGTTTAGCCTACTGCAGTTAAAGTCTTTTGGGCTCCATCATCTCACAATTCACCTATAATACCATTCTTACACATCTGGATTGCTGGGCCAAACTTGTTAAACTTTTTTCCCATCTATCACTCTTCGTGTAGTCTACTAGCATATAGCAATTTGCCGATGGCTGTGCTCTGCCATTGGCTCTTGTGCTCTTCGGTAGGCTTTCCTATCTTCGATATGCGACTGCTGGTCAAGTTCATTTTACTGAACCACAGTAAAATGGCTTTCATGTAGTTTGTGAGTGCCTGATGAAGAACATGCATTTGTGTGAAGACAGGATAGCTAGAGAAACGTAAGAAAATTATATTTTATAGATTATTGTCCTGGGTTCTGTTGTCTATTGTATTTAGTGTATTTGTATGTCTCTGTGTCAAGTAGTCCCAGGCTCCTGGAACAGGAGAGCTTTTTTGGCCCGGCAATCATGATGATATCTTGAAAATGTCCAAAGGGGCACTGAAATCTGTTACTTTTGTTGTATATGTAATACTCTACAATACAAATTCCACAATATTTGGCATAGCCATCATGAAGTAATAAGTATGGTTTGAAAGAAAAATTTCTTCTGACTAAACATATTCAAATATGTTGATGTGTTCGCCTTGCCTCGACGGACTTTTTTTCTTTAAGAGAGACGTAAACTTTCTGCACAGATTAGTACGTGATTGTGAGTATACACAGAAACAGCATCATGAACCAGCCTTCCAATTTACATATTTTTTTAATTGTTTTTTTGTTGCTGTTAAGCTATCGCAACCACCTCAGTACATCGATGAGCGTCTTGCTTTGTACACAAAACTGAAAGCTGAGCACGATGCCCTGATGGCAGAGAGGGCTGCGAAGAATAGCCGAGCCATCAAGGTGACCCTGCCCGATGGAAAGGTGGTGGAGGCTGAGTCCTGGAAGACCACACCGTACCAGGTGGCCTGCGGAATCAGGTCAGTGTGGTGATGGGACCACTCTAATATTTTTTTATTTAATGTGACGCCTCGCTTTCATATTGTTGCACACAAAAAGAAGAAAAAGCTCAAGGGTTTTTCAGGAATGTAGTTTCCAAAGACTAGCTGTCAGATTTATTTGTGCAGCCTGTTATCATTGTTGCAGTTTCAAAAGGCTTTGCAACACCCACGTTATGAAAACAGTAATTGGAAATGACACCCTCCAACCTAAGACCATCCACCGAAGACAAGAATATACTCTGACAAAAAACTTAATTAGCCTTAAAAAAGTAGAGGAAACATTGCCTTGGGATAGTCTGAGAATGATCTCCCTACCAGCATGGTCTAACATGCAGAAGATGTTATCACAGGTTAAATGTCGATAACCAAAGGCCACATGAAGAAATGTCAGCAGCTCTACCACCATCATTGTAAGGCTTGAAGCTAGCATTGCTCCACATGACTTAAAAGCACCAACCACAGCCCCACCTCTGCAATTTCTTTATGATGCAATGAGCACATTGGTGTATACAACTTGTGTGTTTAACCCTTAAGCCTGCTGTTTGGTCCTGAAATCCTCATGACCAAGGCAATTAGACAGTTTTATTTTGTAATTCAGAAGCATTGGATGAACTTAAAAGGGGTGGCACTGTACTGTAAGTGGCGTCCCTTAATTCTTTTTATTTCTTTTACTTTTTATTGTGTTCTTAAACTTTTTGCTTATTTTATACAATTTTATCTAAATTCAAATACAGAGCAAGTATTATCTCAGATTTCTCTCAATTATTCCTGAAAAGAATGACATTTGAAATTGAAAGCTTTGACTATCGTGCAGTCCTTCACACATATAGTTGGCGTGGACCAACTGAAATAACAGATAATCAGTATTCAAAGGCCTTATGGTTATCGCAATATTTATTTGCATGTATGTCTGAATATCACTCAGACCTGATGTAATGTTATGTTTTTAATTTTGTAGTTTGAGGGGATGTCCCATAAGATGTCTTTTTTTTTTTGTAAATGTGCACATCCATTTAATGTGGAATATTTTCATGTTTTACCTCCAGTCAGGGCCTCGCGGACAACACAGTAATTGCAAAAGTGAACAACGGTGTGTGGGACTTGGACAGACCTTTAGAGGATGACTGCAGCCTTCAGTTGCTCAAGTTTGATGACGAGGAGGCTCAAGCTGTAAGTCTACCTCATTCTTCGTCTTATATATATTTATATGTGATAGGAGAGTGGAGTATAGTACTGTGTAGTATAGTAAAGGCATCTTTAACACCTTCTTCTGGATGCTCATTGTACTCTAATATACTTATTTGCCAATGTGTTATCTTAACTCTGAGAAAGCCTTCCAACATGCTAGCAATGTCCAGTGCACAACATCTTTCAGAACATGCAACCTTATTGATCTATAGTTAGGGCATGCTAACCTGAGCATGCAAGGTTAAAGTGATGAATGAGAGGTTTACAATCAATAATAGACCTTGAAGCTCTGTGATTCACCAAGCGTCCGAGCCACAGGAACATTAAGAGGAGACGTGAGAAAGTAAAACGCTGCTGCAATCATGTACTGTCATAAAAGTGACAGCAAGTGGTGTCTCAGAGAATAACGAGACTTGTTCTTAAAATAAAAGCCCGATTTCAGCTTCATTATCTATACAAGATGCTGAATATTTTACCTGAAGAAGAGCCATTTATCAGCTGACATTTATTAAGTATTATATAGTACTATATGAAGTCTAAGTCAATTTGCTTTTTATGGTACCATTTGTCAGTAGGTTTTATCTGCAGTTTTTAACATCTTTTGTATTGTCAGCTTTCAGAAGAGGTGATTTTTCATAGTTTAAGTGGATTTAATTTTTCAAAGGCTTCAACATAATCTGCAGCACAGTGAATGATTGTAACTTCTGCACAGACGTGAAGGTCAACAATTGTGATTTTCCAGGACAGTCATTCTTCTCATTCTTGATAAACAGTACTGACTGTACTGCGATTTCTGCTTTAGGTTTATTGGCACTCCAGCGCCCATATCTTGGGTGAGGCCATGGAGAGGGTGTATGGAGGCTGCCTCTGCTACGGTCCCCCCATTGAGAACGGCTTCTACTACGACATGTTCCTGGAGAACAATGAGTGAGTCACACAGGCTTTGGGTTCAGATATGTCTGTGTAATTAGTTGTGTTAGTCAGCTGTCAGTGTTATTTTGGTGTGTACTTCAAGGCTTAGCAGCTGTCAGTCTAGTTCACTGTCTGAGACTGGTGGCAAACACAGAATAGGTGGATTGTAACACTAATGACACTTGCGACACTGAGGCTGTCAAGCTGGATTTTTCTAGGTTGTGGATTTAAAATGACATCGTTCTATATCTGCCTACAGGATTGGAAGCCTTAAAGCAAATCTGTTCAAAATGCAAAACTACAGATTATTTCTGTGCAGGTTTCAAAATGTGTTGAGACAGCCTCAGAAATTTGAACACTTCTTCCTCATAAACAACTTTTTCACTTGACCTTTCCAGATGCATTTCGCCCTGCTTCAGGCAGCAGGAGAGCGTGAGGAGTGCTGTCTAATTAATTCTACAACCTCCTTAATGAAGTCATTTTATGCTAATGGCATTCTTGGAGAATGTTTTTTATTTTATTTTTTTTGCATGGGTATTTTGACATTGCTCAAGCACTAAAGCCAAGGACTTTTAACTATTTGCCTATGCTTGGCAGAGGTTATCAGTTTCTGGAAGTCACAGAATTACATTGAGAACAAAAGGTCATTAGCGATGCCCTCGAGAAACACTGGCAGACTAAATTTTGCATTGAAGGCAGTTTAATATTAATGTAGGGCTACCTAAGACAGTCATTGTCATTGGATGACATGTTCTCATTGTGCTTATCTTTTGATGTTTTGGACAGGGGTGTATCAAGCAATGACTTCCCATGTCTGGAGAACTTGTGCAAGAAAATTATCAAGGAGAAGCAGCCATTTGAGAGGCTGGAGATAAAGAAGGAGACTCTGTTGGAAATGTTCAAGGTATGTGAAAACACAAACATATCCCAAAAATGGGGAATATTTCATAAGTAACATAACTCTAAAACCGCCTCTCCTCCCCGACAGTACAACAAGTTTAAGTGTCGCATTCTGAATGAGAAGGTCACCACTCCCACTACCACAGTTTACAGGTGAGTCTGGTCTGGTAGATTTCTGGTGCTATTCAACCTTTTTTGTGGCATCAATAAATCACAATAAAAGAAGAACACACAATACAAGAATAAATTGATTCTTCTGACAAGTTTTGTCTGTGTTGCCAGAGCCTGATATAAAGCCTATTCCTCTGGACCATTGGTGCCCTTCATTATGATGAAAATGGCCCCTGTATTTTACGTTGATTCAATCATCTACACCATCATGCTGCCTTAACCACACAATAGTGCACCAAATTTGACTGAAAATAGACCCATACAAATACACTATTTACTTCTGATTGGGTAATTTTTGCTAAACGCTGTAATGCCCAGCAGCTGTAAGACATTTATGTAGGCCTTTTTATTTTTTCTTAAATGAAATTACATGTTACATAATGTTTGTGAGTATTGAGAGACGGATTAACACGTACTTAATTTTGGTCTTTTATAAATTTCATAACAATGACAAAAAAGTACCTCTAGCCTCATCCTAAACACAACTGGTTTTTTACATACTCAACCCTCACAAATAGGGCTGCAACTGAAGCTGTTTTGATGATCAATTGATCTGTCAGTTAGAACTTCAATTAATTATTTATTATTATCATCTGATTTTTTTTTAAAGCTACTTTTCATTATTCCAGAATTTTATTCAGAAAACAAAACGTATTCCTTCGGGATTCCTTTTCATACAGTGATCTTTCAAACAACTTGGCATGTATACAGACAAGGCCACTGCAATTTAAAAAAAAAAAAAAAAAGAATTAAAATAAATGGACATTGGAGATGCAGCCATGCACTGACAATAAAGGGAAACTGTAACAAATATATGTTTGATCAGATGTGGCTAAAGTTTCTTTTGGGATGAAATAAATAAACACAAATGTAACGGCCAGAAATTCATCAAGTAAGCTACACAAAGCGTGGCTTACCCCCACCTTAGAAGACCACAGCATTGTCACAGCCCATGCCATGTGTGATGAAAATTGTTGCCAGCTATTTTTATAATCGACTTGTTGCAGCCCTACTCATACGTACTCTGCATTTCAGGTGTGGTCCCTTAATTGATTTGTGTCGGGGGCCCCATGTGAGACATACTGGGAAAATCAAGGCACTGAAGGTCCACAAGGTGAGTCTTGTTTTCAGTTTCATGTTGTGCAAACTGCTTGTTCCTGTAAATGTGGGTAAACCAGTAGGATTTCAAGTACTGCAGTCTGTGCCCCGAATGTGTGGCAGTAAACTCATCTGTCCCCATTTCTAGAGCACAGTTACCTTATGTTTTATTCTCAAGGGATTTGATGGACCCAAAAGAATGATCAGAGCTAACATAGTCCTCTTGCTGTGTGCTAGAATTCGTCTACATACTGGGAAGGAAAGGCGGACATGGAAACCCTCCAGAGAATCTACGGAATCTCCTTCCCTGACCCCAAAATGCTCAAAGAGTGGGAGAAGTTTCAGGAGGAGGCCAAGAACAGAGATCACCGCAAACTAGGCCGGGTATGAACTGAAATGTGAAGAGGCTGTGGGTTAGCAAAACAGTTGATGTCTATATTCATTTTAGGACTGTCTCTTCCAGGTTTTATTCTTACAAATGAAGGTTATTTACAGGATATTGGTATTTATCCATTTAGTTTGCAAAGCTGTGATTGACTGCAGAGTTGTAGTGATGATTTTCATCCAAAAGAAATATGAGATACAGGTAGAATAGTGTAAGAGTCAGGGTTGGGTTTGATGTGTGTCTGGTTTTTACCAAGTCACACCTATCCAACAGACAAAAGCCATTTCTGAAGAGTGTGAAAAGTATGCCTGGTGCATTTGCAGCAGTACAGTTAAATGTTCTCCTAAGAAACCATAACTCTACAACAAGAAGAGCTCTTGAAGTTCAGAGACAATCACTTCAGAAAGTAACACTTGTTGAATAGCAAGAAAGTTGTTCATTTACACGTATTGTTTATTTATATATAAAGAGAAAGAAATGTGGAGAATGGCATGATTAAAAAAATCTATCCGTGACCCATTTTC
This sequence comes from Chelmon rostratus, assembly GCF_017976325.1. Classification (NCBI taxonomy): domain Eukaryota; kingdom Metazoa; phylum Chordata; class Actinopteri; order Chaetodontiformes; family Chaetodontidae; genus Chelmon; species Chelmon rostratus. The sequence continues at coordinate 14,069,678 of NC_055662.1, read as the reverse complement.
AGTTGGGATGAGAGCAACAAAAGACTGGGAAAGTTGTGGAATGCTCCAAAAACACCTGTTTGGATCATTCCACGGGTAAACAGGTTGATTGTTAACAGGTGATAGTATCGTGATTGGAAAGGAGCATCCTGGAAAGGCTCAGTTGTTTACAAGCAGGTGAACCACTTTGTGAACACGTGACTGTACAAAGGATGTTACTACATGGGCTCAGAAACACTTTGTAAAACAGTGTTTGTGCCCTTCTGTTTTTATTTACATTTACACAGCATTCCAACTTGTTTTCCAAAATCTTTAATGCTATTTTTATTGGCATAAAATAATCTGTGACTTCGTTGTGGCGAGGAAATTTGACATTTCAGGATTTGCCTGTTGCTTCATTCATTATAAAAGCAGACGTGGAAAAGTGAACTGAGTAGGAGACCGAGTACACTGTCAGACTTATTTGATGAGCTGTTGCATTATTTCTAACTGAAACCAGTTAATTCTGAGTGGTAGTCTTTCTAATTTTCCTTCACACTGACAACTTTTTTATTTTATTTTTTTCATTCATTCAGGAGCAGGACCTGTTCTTCTTCCATGACCTGAGTCCAGGGAGCTGCTTCTTCCTGCCGAAGGGAGCCTTCCTCTACAACACCCTGATTGAATTCATCAGAGTAAGTCAAAGCTGTCAGACCCACAGTGGGTAATTGCTGTGATCTCACTCTAAACTTGAAGTCATAAAAAAAAGACAGAGCCTTTGAGCCAGAAAGTTTAACTTTGCACAGAGGCCTGAGGACAAGGGAAGAACAGATTTCGACCTTTAGTTGGCTGGTGCAATAATAATGGCTTTATATGTTCATGAGATATCTTGATACACTTTAAAATCACCGTAAGCTTCATGTTCCTTTATGCACCGTACGAAAAGTTTTGATTGTATGTTGATGATGGTACAGCTTTATGTCATGATCTTGAAACTGATAAACTGTTGCCAAATGAATCAAGTCTGCTGATATAAAATTATCGTTTCACAACTAAAGCATTTTAAAACATGATGATGCGCATACACGAATACAATAAAATGCAAATTCTTATCCATACACGCTTTCCACAACACTAATGCTGTAAATAGATTATCACGCATCTAATCAATGCTTGCAATATGACATTTCTCATTTTTTGGCCAGGTAATAGAAAAACCCTGCTTGGGGTGAAGTCTACCTTTGAACACAAACCTATTTATGAAACTATTTATGAAAAATATCTTATTATTCATGGCCAATTATTAGGAATAAATTGAAATGTGTAAAACAGACGTGATTGACAGCATTCTGCTGCACCTGTTCATCATAAAGAAACCCAAAATCAGTCTGATTTAAAACATTTCACTTTCTTAGTTTTAATACAGTTGCATCAGAAGCAATTTCACCTTAATGTGGTAAAACTGATTTCACACTGAGGAGTTTAGAGTAATGAGATGTGTTCATAAAACAGGTCTGCTTGTAAAAACAACAACAACATATCTAGAACATCTAAATATTTGTGGAGCATATGACTGTCTGTTCAAAGGCAGAATGAGTAGGATTTTTCCTAAAAATGTATAGACTCATACAAAAGATAGCGGTAGGATTCTGTAGGCATCACACGATTAGAATCTGATTAAGCTACAATGCGATGACAGCATGATTATTGATGCACCATGATGTGCGAAAATGTTTGATTTCTATGCATGATTTATTTTTTTCTTACTGTGACTGCTTGCTACGTTTAAAACGCAACATATTTGTAATAATCCATAATTAAAATAAACAGATGCGTTTACTTCTATTGTCTTTGAATACAGTAATAGAAAGAAACGGCAGAGATGTGTCAGCTGGAAGGTTACATTTGCCAGCATGTTTCTCAGCATTGCAAAGAACCAACAAGAAAAGGAACAGTGTGCCTGTAGCAGCATCCATGTAGTAAATTAACATGGACTTGAGCCAGTTCTGAATCACTTGATAACATGAAACACTATATGCATACGCAGATTTTAATTTCCATCCCAATGAGCAGTGCTGATAGATGAAAACAACATCAGTGTTTGGTCCCATCGCTGTCATCTGACTGTCAGTGTGCAAAAACAGTCTGTTAATGTTAGCCGCTATTAACGGAAAACCCACCTTGCAAAGCTGAAAATGCCTCGACTGGGAGCATCCAACTGAGCAATTGCGGAGGAGGAAGAAGAAGCCGTTAAGGCAGCATTTTTCCACCTGTACAGACACAATAGTTGAAAAAAACAGATCAAGCGAGCTACCACAAATTGGAATGAGTGGGGTAGCTGCTAGCTAGTTAGCTGATATAACACACAGTTGATATAACTCTGTATAACAGTTGCATCTCACATGTTATGGTGGCCAGTTCCACTCTCCAAAAGCACCCGCGTCACCCGTGTTTTTTGATATTGGTGTTAATCTGTAATATTTAAATTTTTCCAGTGTCGTCTTTTTTACATCGAGACATAATCTTAGAAGATTGAATCCCGATACATCTAAGAATCAATACCCAAGGTGCATTAATGGACAGTTTATTAATTAATGATACTTAATCTGTTAGTGGCAAAAACAAGTTCTTATAGTCGATGCACTTGCTTACAAACATCACAGCTATTGCAGCTTGTTTCACAGCTACCGACTGAGGTGATCTACTGGACTACCTCCAAAACTTTTTGTACTTATTAGTCATTTAGATCCTAAAATATGTAAAATGGGGCCCTGTTATAAAAGTGAATTGCCCTTTAATGACTACCTTTTCCTTTCTGTTTACCATATTTTATCCCCTGTGTAATGTGCAAACAAGCTGGGATGTGAATATGCAGGTATGCAGCATAAACATTCTCAAAGGTAGCTTGAGGTCTCAGCCTTCGCTTGCAGAGTTATGTATGTATGTTTTCGAGGATATGCATTGTTTATCAGTGAGTCCCCAGGTGTTGACAAATACTGTTTAAAGCAGTTGTTTGTTGTTGTTATGTGCACAAAGCATTATGAAGCTGAGTTGCTTGAGGTGCTAGAAACTCAGAACAAGGTTTTCTCATTAAGAAGATTACATTAAGACTCTTCTGTCTTTGGCAGAGTGAGTACAGGAAGAGGGGTTTCCAGGAGGTGGTGACGCCCAACATCTACAACAGTAAGCTGTGGCAGACCTCTGGACACTGGCAGCACTACAGCGAGAACATGTTCTCCTTTGAGGTCGAGAAGGAGACCTTTGCCCTCAAGCCCATGAACTGCCCGGGACACTGGTGAGGCCTCCTTTTCCTCATGTTCAGAGTTGTTTTGAAAGTATGGTTTTATTATCAGCAAAGAACTACAAAAAGAGCAACATTAAGTGTAAAGGAAAACGCACCCCCTTCTGTTACACTCTGTGGATCGAGTAGGTAGTGTGAAATAGATATTTTTAGCTGGTTTCTGCCTGTAATCAAAGAAACTGTGTTTGTAGAACAGTGATTGTTTTGTTTTCTCCAGCATTAAATGCGTTTAGTCAGCTCAGTCTCTGTTGTCACGATACAAAATGTTTCAGTTCTGCACAATATAATAATATCTACAAAAAAGATTCGACCACAGTAACATGACAAACAGTGACAACCATTAAGCAGTGTCTTACCACACTTGAATAGCTTTATAAGAGTTTGCACAGGGGTTTTTGTTATCAGTAGTTGACTCAGTCTTTGTGAAATAGCTTCACATTTCACTGCTACAACAGTTTGTCATCCAGTTCTGCTCATCTTGTAATGGACTGATGCTCTTGCCATGTTTTCAGTCGTTGAATGGCCCAGTTCAATTTGCTGCTGAATGCTGCATTGCAGTGTAAAGAGCCAGACTGCAGCTCTTTGTATTCAAATCTTTTATCTCCTTTTTACTGTTCCAATCTTTGTACTAGCCACATGGGCAGCCCCTCTGGACACCACACTGAGATGAAAATTCAGCTTCCAAACACATTTTGTCAAAGTGTTGGATGTCACTTGAATCAAATATTGATTGCTTTTCACAGTAGTGTTGCAGCAGTAGAGCAATTTTCAGTTATTGTGATAACTTGGAGGTTGAAGTTGGTTGCTGTAATTTGTCTATTTTTCATTTGTTTGGCTCCAGTCTGATGTTCGATCACCGGCCACGCTCTTGGAGGGAGTTGCCCCTTCGCATGGCAGACTTTGGCGTCCTGCACAGGAACGAGCTGTCGGGAGCCCTGACCGGTCTCACCCGCGTCCGCCGCTTCCAGCAGGATGATGCTCATATCTTCTGCACCATGGACCAGGTGAGGCCAGCACTGATGTGTACCCCTATTTTGGAGTCATTAAAGTCTGATAAAAAAAAAGAGGCTTGATTGGACCATTTAACTTGATGTAAAGGGCAAATCCACCAATTTTACACATTGAAGCCTTGCAGAGCACTACTGTAAATGTGAAAAAGTTATATAATGCCTTTTGGGGCATTTGAGGAAACAACGTTAAGTCAAGTTGCTCGAGGCAGCGTCGGTTGGGCTGAAGACAAGAAGTTTGAAAATAATGAGGTGGTGGTGAGTGAGAGTGATTTTAGCAGGCATCTTTAGCCTGCTCCTCATCTCTGCTTGAGGCATAACACCCAAATCTCCAACAGAACCGTTGGCAGTTGCATCGTGGGTGATGTGGGTGCCAGGTTCTGACAATGAAGAAGAATGCATTGAATAAAAAAAACACATCTTCCGTTCTCCTTCATGGAATGTGATACTAAAGAAAAAAACTGTCCGTCATGAATCTGACAATGTTATAGGAGTGCAGTGCTAAATCTGTGCAGTGCAGTACTCTTTAAGACAGGATTAAATTCATAGCGCTGTCACATTTTTCTGGCAATACCTTTGATAAATGTTTCCACTTGCTATTATTCCTGCATGAAAGAAGCCCAGTTTTAAAAGCTCTCAGTACATCAGTATCTTGCTGGCACAGTTTATTGAATAAATTCAGGCAATGTTGAACAGTCGTTCACATTTTAAAGTAAAGTGAGAGGACGCAGGCTTCTGCAGCCTGGTGTAGCAACTTGCATGCTAAGTCCTTTCATGTTGCCAATATCGATGCACACAAACAGGATTTTGGAAGACCAAAGTGATTTCTTAATTAGTTGATTCAAATGTGGTAACACGGCAACTTGCAGCCAGGATCCCACTGATTTTGTTTTCTCTGTATCAGTAATGGCAGTGGATTGGATGGTTAATTATTTGATTGCACTTTGTGCACAAATTATTTCACTTTTAATTTCTCGCTTTGACTGCAGCAGCTGGAAAGTGCTGCTTGTACTGTTGCTGATGTTTGTGACCAAATTCAAACAAACTTAAAAACAGAGTGGAGACGGTGTGTTCTTATTTTGTACCTGAATTAAGTTGTCAGTGTCTGGTACCTCAGCAGCAAAATTTTAACCATATCATATACTGAGCTTTAGCTACTGTAAATATTCACTTATTAAATATATGAAGTCCAATAAGCTGAGCTGTTTATCCACATATTGTTTCTTAGTAATACCGGAACAAACAAGATGAATCACTCATTACACCAGAAATTATTCTAAACTTGCAGCCATGTCCAGATGCATGATACAAATTCTGTTACATCTTGTTTTTGACCTCAGATTGAGGAGGAGATCAAGGGCTGCCTGGACTTCCTGCGGACTGTTTATGAAGTGTTTGGCTTCACTTTCAAACTCAACCTGTCCACAAGACCGGAGAAGTTCCTGGGAGACCCAGACGTCTGGGACAAAGCAGAAAAGGTAATCAGACTTCCTCTTGTGTCTCTCGTTTGGTTGAGAATGTGAGTGGCACTCTCACAAAAGTTTCACCGGAGAATTAAGATGCTGATCTGTGATATTATCTAGATGGAAATTCTAGACCCCCTTCACAGACAGCAAATTGAAGAGTCTGATTTTTAGACCCGGAGAAACGTTTATATTTAAATGAATGAGTTTTATTCTGCAGAAGTGCTATCAGTTCTGAATCAGAAAACGCTGTTCAGTGATTCTACATCAGTGCTATCGCTGTCTGCCTTTGCTATCAAATCAAATTCACTCTCTGTAGACCAGCTCTATATTTTACATCTTGGGTTCAGCTCCAAGTTGCTCTGAGAGAGAGCAGGTAATGTTTAAATCTAACTTAAACTCAGTGATGACAAGAGTGAGTGAGTTGAACTGAGTTATAATTAGTCTTTATTGCTTGGTGCTGTCAGCAGTAGATGAAACACAGCGAGGGTCTCTGTTGGGACCGCTTTAACAGATGAATCTGTAAAATCAAAACCAAATGACAGTTGTTGGGTAAAGGTGCCACAAGTAAACTGTATTGTTTTATCAGGAGCACAAGTACAGTATATAAAGCACATAGATATTTATTAGTCTGGCAGGCTCAGAATGGATGAAAAGGTGGCTGTTGCCAGAGACAGAGCGTGCATTGAATTTTACAGCAGGGCGAGATTAGTCTTCATGTGCCATTTGTTTTCTTCTTTATCTGATTGTTAGAGGTATTGCTTTATTTTAACAGTGAAATATTACACCAGCAGTGCACACTACAACACTCGATTTGTGCCACAAAGTTATTTGATTGCTTTGTTTTGCTGTGTTTTGTGTTTTTTAAACTGCTCGGTCTTGCAGAAGATGATACTTTTTATGCCTCGCTGCCCCCAACCACGTGTTACCTTCATCGATTGTCATATTTTTACCATACAGATGATCTCATTTCATTTTGGGTTTCTTCATCTACTGCAGGCCGCTCGGTGTCAAAATATTCTTGAGTTTCAAAATGTATCCTCTGTTTTGTCAACAAAAAAAGCTCAATTTTTCTGACCCACAACCCACCAGGAAAAGTTTACTGAGTCATTACGCTCCAACAAATCACATGCAGTGGATCAAAAATCATACTTTAATACCAAACATGGTAAAATGTAGCTGGATGTAATGCAGACTCATAACTGGTTCTACTTGTCCTACTTTTTATTTTAACTTAATTGTATTTTATAAACTTTAAAGGTCTCCTTTTAATTTCCTTCCCTGATTTACAGAGTGGTGTCATTGTTCTGTCCTCAGTGCTTCATTCCAACTTTTTCAAGCACGTCTTTCGCCCGCCGGAAGCAGGGCATTACTAATGAAAGTGGAGCTTATTTTTAGCATGTTATTTGATTAACAGTCAATCCAGTGGCCTCAGTAACTATTTAAATATTTAACACTGTGTAGTCCGCTGATGGACAGAACAGGCCAGAGGACTTAAAGACTACAGTACAGAGATTGTGCTGCTTCTTCCAGACTACATGTGTTAATAATGGTTTAACTCTCACTCCTCATAGTAAGGATAATGTGAGTACGACCAGTATAATATGTGGGAGTTGTGAGAACAAGAGAACAGAATTATAATGGCTTGTTGTACAACTATTTGGTTGACCTATCACAACACTTTTCTCTTGGGAAAACATTTCCTAAATTCAGCACTGACTTTTTACGATTAATGTTTACATGCACAAAGGTGGAAAAATTATATACACAAAAAACTGACTCGTAAACGTGGCATAGTTGACTAGAACAGAGCTTGCTGCATGTTTCCCTCACCTCATTAACTCCCACAAGCAACCATAAAATATTATTGAGACGTTAACATTTCTCAGTTCAGTGATTAGTTCCAGATGAAGAAAATGTCAGGTCTAAGTGTACAGCTTTGCTGAACGCCGCTGCTTGCTTGCATGTTGGTCAGCCATCGAAACAGTAACAAAGCAGTAAGTGTTTGTTTTTACAGCAACTGGAGAACAGCTTGAATGACTTTGGGGAGAAATGGGTTCTCAACCCTGGCGATGGAGCTTTTTATGGACCAAAGGTGAGTCATGTGCTGCAGTAATGACACACTTTGCTGTGTAACAGCAGGAGGGGCACTTACGATCATTTGTGTCTGAATGTCTTCTTTGCAGATCGACATTCAGATCAAGGATGCCATTGGCCGGTACCACCAGTGTGCCACAATTCAGCTTGATTTCCAGCTCCCCATCCGCTTTAATCTCACCTTTGTCAGGTAGCAACCGTAGCTGCTGTATTACAGAATTAAACCTCTAGCACAGTTAACATAACCAGAGATAGAAGTTTCATATAAAACATTGGAGAAGTAGCTGCCTTAGAGGCTACAGCTATAGATTTTGTTTCATTTTGCCATGAAACTGTTTTTCTCTGTCTTGTAAAAAAAAAAAAAAAAAAAAAAAAAAAAAAAAAAAAATTCAGCCCGAATGATGAGAATACACTAATTCGTCCCAATGATCACTGTTTTCCTTGTGGATTTCTCTGTGTGAGTTCCTATTTTTTCCCCCCCCTTTAAAATGATTTTGTAGCCATGACGGTGATGACAAGAAAAGACCAGTGATCATCCACAGAGCTATCCTGGGATCAGTAGAGAGGATGATCGCTATTCTGACTGAAAACTACGGAGGCAAATGGTTTGTAAACAATCTATTTTGAAAGGTTGATTTGTCAAATAGGAGCTGAATCTATGATGTTTTTGTTTTGATGCATTTCTTCCTGAGACTGATAATTTTCAGATGACTGAACAGAATTATTAAAAAAACAGTTCTGTGGGGGTAAACATTTGCAGGTACCTTGCAGAATGCACTTGCCTGTTTTTCTGCTAACCGATTAAATGCAAATGTTTCCCGTCCTGTTTCAGGCCACTGTGGCTCTCTCCTCGCCAAGTCATGGTTGTACCCGTGGGGCCGACCTGTGAGGAGTACGCTCAGAAGGTAACCACTGACCACGGCTGCTTTAGTCCACACTCTCTCTGCAGAGACAGCACAGACAGTACCCTGAAGCTACCTGGCACTCAGCAGCACTAAGCTGCCTGTGGTTTATCTCTGATGCACACACAGTCTGCTCTACTGTTTCAGTATTGTGATGCTTTATACTTGTTGTCATAAAGTGTGGAACAATATGGCTCATGAATCCACATAAAATACTGCCACTGCTTCTGAAGTTCCTGTTTTTGCAACCTTAAAAGGACTTAAAAGAAAACTGTAGTTTAGTACAACTTTGCTTGTATTTTCAGAGCTCAGGCCATCGGTTCTTGAAGTTATGATTACATTGCGCTCACCAAAGTAATTGCTGAGGTCTCAGACTGTGGCAACATTGCTAAAAATAGGTCCAACCTGGCAAAAGACACAAGTTGTCAGATAATCATACAGATTGTGATCAAGCTCTCAGTTTAGCCACACACCTACAGGAAGCAGAATAGGTCAAATTTGAACTAGAACAGACAGTTTTGGCCGTAATTTCATTTTCATTTTCATTCATCATTTGCCTTTCTCTCCTACACACATTTGACTAGCCTGTTGGCTTGAGCACAATCTTTCTGAGCATCTGTTAGCAAGTACAATGCTATTACAACTGACGGAACGTTGGCCAGAGCTACAAAAACAAATCCCAAGTTGTAATAAACTTGAGTTTGCCATTAAAATGCGTGGAACAGGAATTTGATTATATTTTGTGTTGAACAAATTGCTACTTGCACAGAAGCCCATTAGTAAAGTAAACAGCTGTGCGGTCCTGATAAGGAAAAGACAGCAGGTTCACACTCTGTGATAATAATGGTGGCAGAAATATAATCTGTATTATTCATTACAGCCAAGTGGACAGCTTGTTGAAAATGTGCTTGTCCAGATCCCTGATATTATGGAACTTTTAAAACATGCTGTCATGGACTGTTGCGTGTTTCTCTGGTTAATGCGGCAGGTCAAGGAGGAATTTCACAACAGCGGCTTCATGACCGATGTGGATCTTGACGCCGGCTGCACTCTGAACAAGAAGATCAGAAATGCACAGTTGGCGCAGTACAACTTCATCCTGGGTCAGTGTCAACGCGCTCTCTCACTCTTCGCCTTCCGTTTCCTCTCTTTACTTTTGGTATCTCTGTCTTGCCGTCCATCTAGATATTGATTTCTTTTGTCTTCTTTGCTTGTTTCCCTTCTCTGAAAAGTGGTGGGAGAGAAGGAGAAGACGAGTAACACTGTGAATGTACGCACCCGGGATAACAAAGTCCACGGCGAGCGCACTGTGGAGGAGTGCATTGAGCGTCTGAAACAGCTTAAGACCACCAGGAACCGAAACGCTGAGGAGGATTTCTGAACTTTCTCAAACTCGCTGCTCAGTTTGTCCTTCTTTCCAAAGTAACCGGCCATGTGGTTGAAATCAGGTTGTGATGAGGGATAAAACTACTGGTGCCTATTCTCTGCTTTTTTATCTCCTTGAAATCACACTGAACATCTTCTTTTTGTGGTGTCTTCCATTGTCTCTTAACTGTATCACTCTGTTTTTGGTTATCAAGGCTCATGGTTGTTGTACTAATGGTATGATGCACAATGCATTTACAGAAATACAGCCAGCTCTGATGCGATCAGGTCTTTGCGCAGCCGTACAATGAATAAATAGTACCATAAAAAGTCTCTGAAAAACCTTTTCCATATACATGATGAAATTAAAACCAAGGGGAAATGGTTTGTAATACTGTCTTACCAGTTTATATCAGTGGTTTGTTTCTTCAGGGAATTGTACACAAGTTACAGTTTTGATAATTAAACAATCTATTCCTGAGCCAACCTGTGTTTTATGCTTTTATAAGATTTACCTTTTCTCTGTGGTGAGATTTCAGCAGCATTTTTTCCTCCCTCAGAATCGTGTTACAGATGTGCTGCTGCAAAACGAGTCTGTCCGTCAGTCAACTCTGTCAGAATGTGGAGAAAAAGACAGTTAACATGAGCTAAAATAATTACAGCAATAAAGTAACAGCTCAGCTGACAAAGTCAATATGGGCTGAAATCGATATTATGAGCTAAGAGAGCAGGAAAGAAGAGATTTCTTCAATACATGGCCATACGCCCCGCTAACAGTCTACATTATTTATCAGTTGTGTTTTTCAAGTCACGACTCAACTCACAGGTTCATATTCAGGCCAAAGCCGAAGTTAGTAGATAGTTAGAGACTGGAAACATTTCATTTTCCGCAAGATAGTGGTGGAGGTTTGGATGGGAATTGGAGAGATAAGTGTCAGAAAGGTGTTTCGCTACAGTAAAAATGGATCCTTATCACCTTCCTCCACAAGTGCATCATCACCTAGGATGGATATCAGGAATGTGCTGAAGGGTAAACGCCTGATGCTTCTCATTATTTCATGCTTACTGAACTCAGAGACCATCTACTTTTGCTGTCTGCACCATTACACTTAAGCATCGTTTTTCATTCTAATACTGAGTCTGCTTTATAATTTAGTATATTGAAGACGGTGATAGGAGTCTGTTCAATCCTTTTTTCATTAGAGGAAAATTACACATAACCAGCTGGATGTAACGTGCAGAAGAGATCACAGAAATAAAGGCATGTTATTAGCTGTGTTCTTGTTATGCACTTCCATTGCGTTCATCTACATCTGCTCTCATTTCTGCACCAAACATAGAAGAGCTTCCCTTCATATTGTAATGCAGTCACAGTATTTGATGATGCTTCCACCCAACTTCCACTTTCAGTCTGAGATTACTGTTCAAACCACTAGTGGGTGCTGCATCTGTGTGCTCGAGCTGCACAGCTGGAACAGTAATAGAGAGAGCTGCGTGCTTCAGCAGTTTAACAAGTGGGAAAAACGGCCCTGCACAGATCAATGCCAAGGGACTTCATTTTGTAGAGAAATAAACCCCACACAAGCATGATCAAAGAAACTAAATGCTTTTGTTGTGGCTTTAACTGTTTTTATTCATTCTTTGCTTAACTAAGGTTCAGTATTCATGACGTTTGAAAAAACTCTGGGCCTGATGTTGGCTACAGGAGATATTTGTAACTGCTTCCAGTTTTATTTGGAAATGAACGATTTAAATCATGCAGACTTCTCCTGTTCATTTAAGCGGGAACGTAAGCACTGAGGTCAGAGTGAAAGGTGTCACAGTTGCAGCAGCAAGCGCCCAACTCTGAATTCAGGCCAATGAAAATATTGCTTTTGGCTGCTCTACAAGTTACAAGTAATTAAAGTAAGTGAGAAGCCATCAGTTTCTTTAGCCAATTTGAGCTTTTTAGCACCAAATAAATTACGTCCACAGATTTGGTTTCTTGTATCGGTCTATACTTTATGCTTACTGGGTCGTGGGTCTGTGACATCGTTAAACAGACTTATTTAAAGCTCTTTGTTCTCATTTTGTTGGATGTCAGACTTTCGGTTTTGCAGAAATCACTTTAAGGTAAAGCTTTTGATTGCAATTGCACCTTAAAAAAAGTAAAAAACGCAAACACTGACCAGACCCTCAAACTCCTTACTTACACAACAATCGTAAAGGTCCAATATTTACTTGTTGGTGTGAGGACACCCTCATATCAGATCTGACCACAAGGTGGAACAGCTGGACCAGGATCTTGTGGGGGGAAAAAAGGAGTGGGGCTAATGTCAGAGGAGTGTGGGAGAGAAAAACATTTTGATAAGGGGTTAATGAAAAAGTCAATGGAGTAGGAGAGTGTCAACAGACAGAGCGAGACAGCCAGGAATCTCTGGGGATTCGGCTCGGCTGCTGACTCCCGGCCTCCCCGTGAATCCTTGCTCCCTCTTGCCCCGTTGGATCCTTCCTGTACGCTTCACTGACAACCTGGCCGCGAAGGGTCACAACGCTTCAGCACACTGAGCAAACTTTCCCCTCTCTCCCGCCACACATGCATTTTAAGGTATCGAGTCGCATGTTCAAAAAGTCCCACTGCTGCAGCTCTTAACATGAACCTTGCGCGTGAGCTCTGTTTTAATGAGGGAGACTTCAGGTTCGTAGTTTTGGAGTTTTTCTACTCGTAACATTCTTTTTAAGCTTTGTGTCATGTGTTTTCTCTGTCTTGACTATCCTGTTCCAAACAAACACTCAATTTCTCAACTTAATTATTAATCATGCTCATTAATAAAAGCTACAAGATGAAGAGTGATGGTGGAGATTAACGCCTGACAATTTTTTTTAACTGTCTATCTTAAGACTTAGATGAGAGGAACAATGCCACCCTCGTGTTTGCCTGGTAAATATGATGCTGGGGGCAGCAGCTGGTTAGCTTAGCTTAGCATAAAGACTGGAAACAGGGGAAAACAAGAAGGTAAAGAAGTAAATTAAGTGTATTTCTCTATTCCTTTAAAGCACATCATGTATGCTGAGATTTCTCTCCTCGTTGCCCTTTTTTGGTCCTTTTTGTTGTCCTTGTTTTTCTGTTTATTTTCCCTCATAACCATGACAACTGACATCAGTCACTGCTGTTGTATATCCAGTCTGTATGATGAATGTAAAAGGTTTTTTTCCCCAGCTTTTTTTTTTCCGGCAGTGACAGCCAAAAGCCTAAAAGCCTCCCCTGTGACACACTCATGTTCCTACCTACTCTCCACCCTTTCATCCTCGAGTCATGTTGCTTCTGGACCGAAGAAATGCATATTTGAACGCTTACCAACCATTTTCTTCTCCAGAATATTTCTCTGTCTCTGCAGCAACTCCTACCACCCCAAACACACACACACACACACACACACACACATGCACACAACCTCCTCCTGCACCATTACCCCTCTGCATATGCAACAGAACCCCAAATTATGGTCAGCCGCTTGTGAAGTTAGTTTTGCTTGGGAAAACCAAGCTGCCATCTTTAATATCATAATGTTACCAAATTATATGGTTCTAATTGAGAACTGTTTGATCACACTCTCTGGCATCTGGAAAGCTAGCGTGTGACCTTAACAGGCTTTTTTTTTTTTCATCTCTAAAGTATGACCTTTGCTTCTGAACCAGCATAAATTAAAGTAAACCGCTTTACACCAGGGAGAGACCTTCGCCACCAGTCACACCCTGCATGTAGCCAACACCAACAACTCACTGTGAATATCTGTGATGTAGGTCTGGAGCATCTGCGCAGAAGACAGCTGCATGTCAAGGCAAACCCAGCAGCAGTACAGTAGGGCAGATGATCAAAATTAGACCTGCAGAGAATATACAAGATGTGTCAGTTGACAGATTTCTCTTTTAGATGATGTATGAACCGACATTATGCTGAACAATAAATCATCTTAGACCAATGGGTCCCACCCTATTTTGTCTGATGGAGCCTTTCAGCTGTTTATTCATCACTTTTAGCTATTTCAACTGTGTATCCCAAATGTTTAGTTATTTAAACTATTTATTCATCACTTTTAGCTAATTATTTCAACTGTTTATTTATTACTTTTAGCTATTTCAACGGTTTATCCATTACTCTTAGCTATGGGTGACTAAAAGTTTGGCAATCACTGATCCAGACCGTGATACGATCTTCTGATTTTCCTCTCAGATGTATCCAACAGAACGTTTCCCACAAACTCACTGTGACAAGTATTATTTTAACAGGTGTTTAATAAAGCTTAACATACTTGGGTTGCAACTGCAGTAAAAGCAATTAGCCCCTGACACTTTAAACCCCCAATGTCTTTTCCACAAATCAGCATTTTAATCTTGAGCGCAGCACCCTCAGCATCACGGTAGCAGCCAAAGTGCTTTTTTGATGCTAATATGCTCCTTATGGTAAAGAACTGCATACTGTAAATCACCCATATGCACGGTCCACGTCCTTTCATGCCTGTGTTTGTTGAAATTGGCCCACAGCACCGGTCCAGCATGAATCTAGCAGCCTCATTACAGCCATGCAAAAGCCCATTACTCTGCTCTGCCCACAGGGAATAACACCTTTTTCTTCATTAACCAGCGAATAAGAGCTGTTACCCGCAGTTTCCATTTCTCTGTAATGTACGACCTGATGCAAAATAACTCGCCGCTCACTCAATTGACTAATTTTCAACAGATTTTCCCCTTTTACACACTCTGTCCTCAAGCACAATACCAAAGCAAGATACTTATTTATTTTTAGAACATTTACTGCCATGATTACAGCACTTTTCCTGGTAACACTTGCCCATAATAACTCTGTGCTGCCTCGGACCGATCCCCACGCAGTTCGACTGTTAGTTGGCTGTTCCAACCATGAATTCCTCCTTTCTCACCTTGCTGTAACTCAAACACAATCTCTTCCTTATATGCAGCCAGCCAGATGTTTAGGCTGGAAGTTCTCCACAGAGGAGGCCTCAGTGGTATGCATGGTTGTTATTTATCTAAATTGTATTTTTCTCTTTAACAGCATTCCCCCCCCCCTTCTTTCTGCTCTCAGGGGTGGTTTACTTTAGCCCCGAAGTAGGAGGTGCAGAGAGGAAAGGCTTTGCCAGCATACCCACAATTCACCAGTGGCTGACGGAGCTGATGAAGTTGAAGTTGACAGCTACATAAATCACTAGCTCATGGTGCTAATAGGTGGCAGTATAAAATCAAGCGCAGACCACCCATGCTGCGGGGCAGGAATAGGAGCATCAAGTCATATCTACCGTGCAGCACTGTACAGCCATCTGAAACACTTAACCCCCCTCTGGCCGCCCAGCCTGTTCCAGTCCAAGGGGCTCTCTTAGCAACACAGGAAAGGCCCGTCTGGCATCCGCAGTGCAGTGATTCATATTTGGCACTTTCATAAAGGTTCCAAGCTGCTGGAGTTTTTTCGGGCCTATTGTCAAGCGCTTCACTCCTCAATCGCCCTTTCGGAAAAACCTATAAACATTTCAAGGCCAATAACTGAACAGGAGCCTGTGCTTTTTCCTCTCCCATATGAAGATCTCAGCACGTTGTAGGATACCTTTTTTGTTTTTCCTCTTCACGGTGAGGAGAAACGGCTGCACGCTCACCACTGCCCTGATTTTTTTTTTTTTTTTTGTGTGTGTGGTATATTTCCACATATGAATGGAGAGGTTCTTGAGCTCATTCAGTACAGCCGCTAAGAGAGGTGTGAAGGTGGCTGTTTGCAGGGCCTCTTCTTTTGTAAAAGGGGAGATAAAACACAAGCAGAGCATGAGGGGGCGGACCCTCGCTGCACAAAGCAGAGCATATTGCTCAACAACAAGGCCTGGATCCCCGGGTTTAGCACAACAAAACTCTACCTCGGGTGAAGGGCCCCTGTGCCATCAGGTTCGACCATGCATGTGGAGACTGAATGTAGACCCCCTCCCTACCTCCTGTTTTCGCCATGTTTTCAAGCATGTCTGAACTTCTGCTGAAATGATGATGATGCTCTCAAATGATGAGTGTGCAATGCTATCATAATAAACACAAATCCATTCAACTAGAATATCAGCTGGTTTATTCATCTACAATCTGAACACAATGCTGTCACAGATCGACCAGGATTTCCTTTTAATTCTGTGTTTTCTGTTTCTACATTAAGCGCAGCTGGCATTAAAATTGATCTCATTATGAATGTTTTTTAAGAAGTGGTTTGAAAGCATTTATTTTATGTTCATAAGCTTAAACCTGCATTCGCTGAATGTTTGGCCACTTGGGGGCAGTGGAAACAAGCTGTGAACACGACACTGGCGCGTTATCTTCATTCAAGTCCAACATTAACTCTCTTTTAGCTCTGTCTTTGGTCTCCACCAGCTCCTGAATGTGGCTCTTCAGCTGCTAGATGCTCCGCTGTGTTCACCAGCTGTTTGCTATCTTTGTCTGCTTTTCGGTGCTGGGTAGCTGGAGGTTATGTTTTTGGAGCTTTTTCACTGAAAACAGCTGCCACATAACAAACAAAGGAGGAAGTCAGGCGGCAGGTTGGGTGGACGGCTCAAACAAACACAGGACTGATGTCTGAGACTTTCTTTTCCCACTTTTTTGACATTTCATAGACCGAAAACACAATCGATTAATCAAGAACAGAACTGGCAGATTAACCGCTATTGAGGATGATCGTTCGTTGCAGCCCCAGATACGTGGTTCATCTTTGTATGAGTTTTGCAGTTTAAAGGGTTTCAGTCTTTTCATTAATATTCAGAAAACCCCCGCAGAGAATCAGACAATCATGAACTGATGAGAAAAGAAAACAAAGCCAGCGTCACACCACCCTTGGCCCGTGGTTTTTCAACTCATTAAGGCTTTTTCCTCAGTTCATTTAGGTGTGAGAAAAGCTCAAGCCTGCCAAACCACACAGCAGAATTAAACGCGAGAAGCTGAATCGACTGAAGGACAAACTAATCGCAACTGGAATTCACTTCACAGTAGCGACACTTGGTCCGAAAAGCGCCCCCTCCTGCCCGCTGACACGTCCTCTGTCTTTACTGACCGTACACCTCTGGCTAAAACCTCTGGCTCTGATGCACTTAAGCTGCTACAAGGTGTCCTTTACAGCCCATAAATGGCTTGAGGTCATCTCTCATTAAACTAGAGTGTGCAACAAAATGACTCCTGGCTGTGTTTGCCCCAGACGATAAAGCCTGAGTGTTTATGGCAGCTACCTGTACTCCACTCTCGCTCTCTTCCCAGGGTGGGCTGGCGTGGGGAAAATAAAATAAATGATGCTGATGTTTTGTAACGCTGCAGGAGGATAAACCTGGTCTTTGGATGATGTTAACGCCAGCAAACAAGTTGATTCATCTGTCAAAGTGGCAGCTGCTGTAAAAAAATGCACTTTGCTTGAGTAATTAGCATAAAGTTCTCTTTTCATGGTTTCAAGTTTCATGGGTCATTTGCAATATGGGCGGATTTTATGAATAATGATGTTTTTTGTGTGTGAATAAGCATCAGAGGATTCTTTGCTTGATTATAGAAATATGTAACCTTGAAACGTTTCTATGGTAATATTCACATTTAAAAGTTGCTCTTGAACTTTTGGCTCTTGGCCCAACATGCTGATAAGGTTCAACTTAATAATAATAATAATAATAATAATAATAATAATAATAATAAACATTTGAAAAACACACTTTTTTTTGGTAAAAACCTCTCTCCCTTAGTCAGGTTGCTGCTCTGACTGAATTCAGTGAGAGGAGGATGGGTGTGATGGTCACTACTAGCGTGTTTTTAACGGTTTAAGGGAGTAGCATATAAAGCATATAAAGCATATAAATCAACATTCACGAGGGAGCCTCACTGCGGCCTTCTTCTTTGTCGTTTCTCGACTCATCACAGAATAAGTATGACTGATGCTGAGTGTGTGAAGTACCTGATGTGTCACTGTGGACAAGCGGCGGTTTGTGGTATGTGAGCTCTGACAGAGGAGAGGCTGAGCCGGCCTGTTCGGCTGACCAGTGACCACAGCTGAGTGTAAAGTGGTTAGTGCAGGCTATCTAGCGACCAGAAGGTGTCTGTGTATTATTTAGGATGTAGTACACTTATGCACACATTGATATAAAGCTGAGTAATCTAAAACTTAAATTCTAGATTTAGTTTTATAACTTTTCATTTTTTCCAGTGGACCTAGCTAGCAGTGACGTGCGACTCAGTGATACTTGTAGGAACGCTGACTTTTGCAGTGTTAACTAAGCTCTCATGGCTCATTTCGAGCACTTTTTAAGCCAATTTTTTAATTTCAATCACTCATTGGCTTAGGTTTGGTGCAGATTATACTTATGGGATTTCTATGGAAGACCTAAAGCTGAGTGAAAAGGTGACATAATAGGGTTGAAGATTTTCCAGTAATTTTAAAATGATTGCTTCCAGGGATTAGAGATATTACCGCTTTCCTGGGAAAAGATTTTGTTTGCCAGAAAAAAAGTTTAATTTTAAATGAAGAACTGTGGATAATTAATCACAAAATGGTACACTCTAATTCACGGTTAACTTGCGTGTGATTAAACCAATTGTTTAATGCATGCAAAGTTTGCGTTGAAGTATTTTGCACTCCAGTTAGCTCGTCAATATTCTGAAATAAGATGGACTAGACACTGCTATTTTAGCATGAAGTGAAGTGAATGAAACCTCGCCTGTTGCTGTAACAATGGCATTTAACATACAGTGGTGGTGTAGTAACGTTAGAGGTTCAGAGAAAGTGTCTTTGTTTGAATACGTATCATAGTGTTCAGTGAACACGCAGAGGCAGACATACACACACAGTATATGCTAAAAATCAGTTGCTGTTGACAGGATCGCACCTGTGATGCTCCGCTTACACACACGTCTCTGTAGCACAACACACACCTGCATCTATTTATATTTCCACTGTTGGTAAAATATTGAGTTGCTACGCTTAAATAAATATTTTGGTTTGAGTAATCTTAAATCAGCCTTTAAAGGAATAAAATGCTGCTAATTGCTCCGCAGTCAACAGGACGTCTCGCTCTAATGCAGCTTGATGTGACGTCCCACCCAGGAATGACATCACGCCATGAAGACATGCGACTTCATCCAGAACGCTGAGCAGTGAACCCATCAGCTGCCAATGACTCCAGGCCTGTTTTTTAATGTTGTCATGGGAGAGGTGACTGCACTCACAAGAGCCAAACAAAAGGCGCTTTTGTCCCGCCATCCACATCTGTCCGGAATCGCCTCCCTTAATTACCAAGGTTAGTTTTTGGAATTGGCAGCATAAATATGAAGCTGTCAGAGTCTGTCTGTTGGCTACACCTTCCTGCGTGAGTCACTGACTGCAGAGGTCGAGGGAAAACAACGCTCTCTTTCTCCCTGCTGAGCTGCAGGGCTGGTCAGTGGAGAAGAGAGCACCTTCACCTTCATTCTTCCTTCGGCCTGTTTCGAGTACTGACCATTTGACTTGACTCTATGTTTTTTAAATTGGATTTGTTCTTTTCTTTTTATCCTATGGCATGAGCTCTTCAAATGATATCAATAGGAACAGCATATTAAAGGAACAGCGAGACAAATACGTAAAAAATACTTTTTGTTCACTTTGTGTGTTTGGGAGGCAGCAGCTGGTTATCTTAGCTTAGCATAAAGGTGATAAACAAGAGGAAACAGGAAGCCCGATTCTGTCCAACAGCAACAAAATCTGCCAAACATCTCTAAAGCTCACCAACTAACACTCATGTCCTTTGTGTGATCTGTGCAGAACGCCAATTTGTCATTTCAACAGCGGCACATAACAGATAAAGTCTTCACATTTCAGTCAGATATGTTATTTTGTGAGTGTTTGAGGTGCTGGTGGGTGGATTTTGTTATGATCTGGCTATAACTCAACCAATCCTGTCTTTCTGATACAGATACCAATATATCTGCAATAATCTATTAGGAGCCGATATATTGGACTGGCCGATTTATCAGTCTAGCTCTACCTCTGACAGAGCCAGACTAACTATTTCAACTTTCAGTCTTTATGCTAAGCTAACCAGCAGCTAGCTCCAGCTTTACTGCACAGATGTGAGAACGGTGTCGGTCTATTCATCTAACTCTCAGCAAAAAAGCAGATTTCCCAAAATGTAGAACTATCGCTTTTAAGGAATTCTTGCACGCCGCTTCATAAGGTGCATGTGAATTTTGAGAAAAGTGCTTCTAACGTTGCCGCAGTCACGTCTTTGATGGTGTCGAGCACCTCTTGTATCGTTTTGTGTTGGAAAGAAAGTGAAGTGGCTGACTTTCAGTCACACAGTCGTGTTTTCTTTGCTGCCGTTTAGGTTGAACACTCCATTAGGCTTAATCGTTTTCCAGACAAAGCCTGGGATTGTGGCTGAGGAAATGCTCTGCCTGCAAATCTATCACCGACAATCTTTTCAGATGTGCATGATACCATGAGACGGAGGAATACAGCTGTATTGATGGGCATAAAACCTAAACAAACTACGCTGACAAGACGGAGAGCTGTGCAAACAGAAGATTAGAGGCGAGATGAAAGAGAGAGGAAGCCGGTTCAGTCAGTCGCTGCCAGCAGCCTGTGGCTTTTTGCTTCTGTATCCAATCGAGTGTTTTGAAACCTGAACTTAATGGAATCCAAATTCTTAATTTAAAAAAAGGCTTGCATGTTGTTGTTTTTTTTTTTGTGTGTGTGTTTATGTACATTAAGAGTAGTAGAAGCAGAGAACTCTGTGTTATCAGTTTGGTATCACGTTGCCTGGCTAGGTTACGTTCGACTTCGTCCTGATTAAAAAATGACAACAAACAAATAACAAGCAGGGCTGAAACTAGAAGTCATTTAATTGATTGGTCCAACAAGCCCTCAAAATGAAGCCACAAAATACATGGTTTGTTGGTTAGGAAGCATACTGCTTCTCTAAGGCTAGGGGAACTTGTTGTCCTGGTTACAACAGGGGCACCACCAAAGGGGGCCAGGGTGGGCCATGGCCACCCTGATACAATTGTTGCCCACCCTCCTCCAAGCGACCAAACAACAGCGGTTTGGAAATATGAACAAACAGCAAACAACCTCCTCCCTGTGTGGACTCTTTCACTGTTAAACGTCACCGGACTTCCTCCTTCACTCCTGTCATAATCACTACAAACACTAGAGGGCTTTGTCACTTGATCGGACGCCGCTCTTCTTCTTGGGAGGACAGTCTCAATAAGTTACATCAGAAAATTTATCTGCAGCTGTTCTGATAATTGAGCAAAAGCTTTGAGCAAAAGCACCAAAAATTCACTGTTTGTGACGTCTCAAATGTGAATGTTTGCTCTGTTATTTCAGAGGTTCACAAACCCTGGTCCCAACCGACCAGGCCTCTAGACATTTCTTGCAGGGTCTGGAGGAAATAATATGATTTCGCAAAAAAGCAGAATAATAACTTTGCAGTCTATTATATGCAGTTTTGCATTAACGACTTGGAAGTGTTTCTAATCATTCTCTGTCCTGTCCCCAACAACAATATACTGATTTACTGGCTGTACAAAACAAGCAGTTTGGAAATGCTAGTCTGAGCTCTGGGAAACAGTGATAGACATTTTAAGCATTAATCAAGAAAATAATCAATAATAGAAATTGTTACAGCTGTAAACAAAAATGAAAAAACTAATTGTAATAAACAAACCGGAAAATTGGACAGGGCCGGATTATACTTAAACAGTGAGATTTGTGTGTTTCGTGACACTTGTACATTGTGCTCGTGTGTGCGTGCTTGCGCTTCCCATGATTTGGAGGCATGAAAGGACACATAGTGAGCTCATCTGATAGCTCCTCCTCTTCAGTGAGGCAACAAAAGTGCCCATCATGTAGTTTGGTTAGTTTGGCTGTAACCCCCACATCCACCGCTCCATCACACAGCAGCCAAACACAAACGAACAAACGCTGTCAGGCAGATTCCGTTGCTAAACAACCAAGGTAGGCATCCTTGGAGATTAGCGGCGTTGCCCTGGGTCTTTAGGACCCCTAGCTGTGCCGAGGGCTGGCCACGTCCTGCCTGCAGAGAAGTGTGACAGAGGGACCTGACAGCTCTGCTGCCTTGCCCAAGGATCCGCTGTCACTGAGGCATAATGAGAGCGGACTGAGTGATCCCCGGACATCAACAACACCACGGCCCCCGCTGGACGATTAGAAAGAGCTTCCCAACAAAGAGGCGGCCAACAAAAGGCCCATGTTAAATTAGGCATTTAATTCAACACTTGGTCACAAGGGCAAAGTAATCAGAGGGGAATCGTAAAAACATATTAAAAAGGACAAGGAGACAGTGTCAGATAAGCCCACAGGAATGACTTCTGGCTAAGTGAAGAAATTCTGAACACAAACTACAGAAGAACGCTGAATGATGAAAGACGCTTGATACAAAAAAAGGTAACATTGAGCAACAGTAGAAAAGGACAGAAAATAAATATGCCAACCACCAAATCTGATCTCAACTCCAAACACAGCTATGAGAGAGAAGGCGCGTTGCATTTGTCATGCATCTCAGGCTCAAATTATTCCTCTGAGAGTGAGGCAGGATTTTAGATTTATAGGTTTCTGTGCTGGTCGTGCAATTAAAACCACAGTGTAGAATAACAGAGCAGGCCACAATAGCCAGCAACAGACCAGGCCAGAGGAGGATCACACTGTCAACTCTTCTGTGGCACTCAACATTTAACTTCAAAAATATAAAACTAAGTCAGTGGGACGCAGGCTGCTCTGTGTAGCTTCACCGGGAGAATAGGTCTGTATCTGGCAACCTGTTGAAACCTGTAATCACCTGAAGTGTGTCACATTACACAGTGACACTCCAGTCTGCCAGTGCCGGTCCATGCCCCAGTGTCAGGGCCTGGAGTTGAGGGCCCAACGCCTCGGCAATAAAAACATAATATATGACAGGGGTTTAAAAAAATGACATCAGTGAAGTCATCTGGCATGCACCCGTTTCCTCAAATCACAGCCTTACAGTGCTCGTTTTGAAAACTCTGAATTTGCAGTTGTTGTTATTTTATGATTTAATTACAAGTGTAAAGCTTTGAGGTACTGCATGGGGTTAAAGGAGAGCTGCTCTCTCAGCGCTTGTTGAGCAGAGGATAATTATAGGGAGGCAAAACCTCGTCAGAGTCAGAGGAATTCAGTCTGATTTATTCGAGAGTGAAAGGATTCCTTGTAAGCCTTAAATAAATTTTAATTGCTGTAAGCCGTCTAACACAAGAGGACCCCCTCCTCTTACCCCCCGAACCCCGGTGAGTTGGGAACTTTGATTAGATTACAAAAAAGGACTGAAGGGGGCATTAAGGGCGCCACAGGGGTCCCCATACTCACGCAAAAATACTTCATCAGGAGCTTTGATTCCATGCAAAACATGCACCACCTGCATGAAGTCCCACACCTACACCACAGCCGCTTACTGACATAACAACATGTTGATTTGTAAAAAAAAAACAAAAAAAAATGATTTCATATTTCTGAAAATGTTTTATAGGTGTGACAGAGAAGCAAATCTATTGACGAACCAGAACATAATGAGTGTAAACTTGTAAGTGTTCAGTTTAAACACAAAAAGGTAAATTGATGAGAAGACAAAACCTAATTGACACACTTTGGAATGTGTGTTTCCGATATCCCTGGGCAAAACAGCCTCCTGCCCTCATGTCTCACTTGTCAAGTCATGTTGTGGTATTTATTGGTTTGATCTTCCAGATTTGTTCCTCTACTTTTTCTGGTCCTCCCACCCAACACTCGTATGTATGTGCATCGCTGCCTTCGTGCATTAATGTGGCATTTTACCGTCCCTGCTCACAGCTGAAATCACTTTTATTTTCACTGTAGTATCTGTTTATGTTTGTGTAACAGATCTGAAAAATAATAACAGTAAATGTGTGATTTCTGGTGTTTCTGACAAATGATGTGGTCCCTGTTGTGACCAGTAAGTTGCACACATAACCATGCTTTAAGCTCATGATAAACAGAAGAAAAATGCATAATTCACTTGAGACTGGTCTCCAGGGAGGAAAAACTGTGTGTGGGACCATCGATTGGCAAATTATGTTGTGCTTCATCTTGCTCGAAACTGTGAAAATGCATCATTACCTCAAGTAAGTGAAGTTGTAGAGCTCAGTTCCTCAAAATCTGATCTTAAACTGTGCATGGAAGAGGGACAGATCGAGGCAGTTTCCCCTGTTTTCATCATGAGGTTAAGTAGGAGGCACTTTCGGGACGCCCCTGCCCCTCTGCATGTGTGTGCCCTGCAGAAATGGGCCAGTAAAAGTTTTAAATGAGCACTGGACAGGTGTCAG
Source organism: Chelmon rostratus (assembly GCF_017976325.1). NCBI lineage: Eukaryota > Metazoa > Chordata > Actinopteri > Chaetodontiformes > Chaetodontidae > Chelmon > Chelmon rostratus. The sequence goes on along the minus strand of NC_055662.1, from coordinate 14,045,245 downwards.
CAGTCTTTTAGGAAAGACAAATCTGTCCACGGCATTCGATACTTTCCCTGCAAAGCACAAAAGGGAACTGTCTGGGCGGACAGGGAGGAAGATAGAGATGGATGGCTGGAGAAAGAGAGGGAGTGGCTACCTACATATACAGGATACTTTCTCTTTTTCTCCTGTCTCGTTTGTTCTCCCTGTCTGCTTGCAGGGATAGTTTGGAAGTCTGCCATTGAGAAAATCCTAATCAATCTCACTTTTCAGTGTTACGAAATATTACTGTAAAAGGAGCGGTGTTTTATTGCTACAACCATATGTTTGGCTCGAAACAAACTCATGCACCACCTATTATAACAAAACTATAGGAACTAAAACACTGACTGAATGACACAAGTGGTGGAGAAACTTTGTGTCTCAAAGAAACGCCCTTTTTTTTCTGGTTCCACCAGAGTTTTTAAGACCCCTGCACAAGTTGGAGCCTGCTGCTTGGTGCTCAGGCCCCGAGGAGTGAAAGGGGACGATAATTGAGCTGCAAGGAATGGAGGGAGGGAGTCACGTTCCCGCAGCGAGTCCAAAACAAAACTCCTGCTAATTCTCCTCACATTTTAACCGTCTCCCGCTGCGGACACTTATGGATTGAATCCAGGAGAGTTTGAGGAGAGCTTGGTCCAAATCCGAAGTATGGTCATTTAATGTTTCCTGCTTTTTCCACAAGAAAAGAACGGCCTTAAGTTCAAGCGTACTGGGTCTGGACGACAGCCATTCTGATTTAAATTCAGTCATCATCTATGCTCTGCTGTCTGCAGACAGTATACCGTCCTACATAGCAGCTTTAGCTTTCTTCTCCATTTCAACTTGTCGTAACATTAAGAAGCTTGAAGTTTCCACATATCCATGGCCTTTTTCTGGTGGGTTGGGTTGTTTACAGGCAAGAGCCTGGGAAAAATTTTTGCCTTAGCTGAAGCTAGCTGTAGCTACCTCAGCTAGCTTTCACTTGATATAGCTCTTAGGCATCTATAGTTGCAGAAAGGATTAAGTGACTGTGATGAAGATTTTATGAAGGACATATTTCCCTAAAAGATGCAGTGAATTTAAACTTGTGATTGAGCACTCTGGTGTTAAAGTCACTACGGACAGAACTGTCTTCAGGGCCACAGTCATTTTACCAAAATGAGTGAAAGGTCATTAGTCATGTCAGGATTCGACTTTTCCAACCCATTTGTCTCTGTATGACAGACAAGGCATTCAATTTAGCGAGGACAACTCAAATTGAAACTGCGACCTTTGCTGGTCAAGGTGGGACGACCCCAGCGACGTAGAGCTTTGTGTTGGCTGACTGATCTGAGCCTGTCAAAGGTCTTGAGGCAGCTTCTTGTGGTCTTCAGCCGCCCTGATGGCTCAGCAGTTTGTCTCAACACACGGCTCATTCTGCAGCGGCCGCTCCGTCCTGCAGGGTCACAACCTGCGCTGGACAGGAAACACCCTGCAGGCTCTTCACCACTCAGAGGCCCAGACCGTCTGCATGTGACTGAACGCTATCTCTCTCTCTCCATCTCTCCCACTTCCTCTTCATCTCTTTCATGTGGATTTAAATGCTGGTGCGTGTTTGCATGGCACATATTTGCAAGTTTTAAGATGGAACTGACCTGATTCTTAACATTGGGAATGCTATGCTATTTTACTGTGTAAACACTTATTTTTTCTTTGTTACTGACTTCAGTAATGTAATTCTATCTAAAATATTATGCAGCTGTCAGTTAACACAGAATCATCAACTTTGCATTCCGGATTAATCTGATAATAACTGACTGATTAGTTGTTCTGTCTGTAAAATGCCAGAAATACTAAAAAATGCACATCACAATTTTCCAGCGCACGAGGTGACATATTAAAGTTTAAAGGTCCAGTGTGTAGATTTGGCAGAAATGGAACATAATATTCAGAATTATATTTCCATTACTGTATAATCACCTGAAACTGTTTGGCATCAGTTGTTAAAATAGTTTCTGATTAATTTTCTGTCGCTAAGCTAATCAATTAATCTATTAACTATTTCAGTGTAAAATGAATTTTTTTTTACATTTTAAATTTGCTATATTTAAGTTTATAGTATATTTTAGTTGAGTTTACTAACTACAGTAGATGCACACGATGAGAAAAACTCATTATTCAGAGATGCTTTAATTTGCTTTAATCAGAATTTATCAATGCACTCTGGTTTTCTAAATGTCTTTTCAGAAGCCTTGATGAGGTTTTGGCATTGGTCAGAAAAATAACCATAGAGGTTCGGGAGAACTTTGGGCTCAGCGGAGCCCTTCTCATGAGATGTTCAGGGACGTGGCAGCAGAAGAAAAGAGGAAACCAGGAGGAAGAGCAAACCCCGGGCGTCTCTGCGGAAAGCCTTAACCTGCCTCTGGCTTGATCCCCTCCACAAAGGGGAGCTTTGATGGGCTGATGCGCCGGCTTGTAATGAATATCACAGACAACATCTTCACACCTCCTCCTACGCACCGCTGAAATTACACAATGACTATGTCAACAGATGCTTTGTGGTATTAAGGCAGCTCTGAAGGAAGTGTGTTGCTCCTTATATATACACAGCACGTGCACAAGCTCTTATAGATACACAAACAAATAGAAAATGAGACGGCATATGTTCTTGTAAAAACATGAATATATCTCGGACCTTTACAGGAACTTCTCACTCCTACAAGTGTCTATATGTGCTGCTCTGAACCCAAAGAGCATTTTATAGCAGCATTTCTTCAGTTTTAATACACATTGACGCCGCCCGCCTTGCTGCTGGCTTTTCTTTGCAGCTATAATTGCAGATGTTGGACTGATGCACCCTTATTTTATACTGAGATGACAAAGCAATCATCCTCCCCTCCCCCCCTTCTCGTCTCACGTGAGGCTTCTTAATGGCCGTGGTATTTTTCAGGCCTTCAGGTTGGCTCGAGTGCTGCTACTCATTATCCCGGGCAGCTGTTACAGCAGGGATAACCTCAGATCTCAGTGGCCTGTCAGACAGGGCGGCTTCTTAAAACCCGAGATCTTCATCAACACTGAGCAGTGCAGGTAACAGCCAGGTCACACTCCTCCGCAGACACTTGTTATGGATCTCCTGGGGCCTTTTGTAACGCTCAAATGGTTACTGTGAAAGAGACTGTGGGCATTTTTTGTCATTTCAGCAGCTACTCTCTTGGTTTTGTTTACTTTTATATATGGCAGTTTTTGTCATTGTAAAATGAAAAATTCTACAGCACATCTGTAGTTCACCATTAACAGAAGCAATACTTTATGTTTTTATGTTTTTGCAGAACATTATGATGTCACAGTGAAGTTGACCTTTGACCTTTTGGATATAAAATGTCATCATCTCATCATTTTATCCAATGAGACATTTGTATAAAAAAATTTGTCATACTTGGTGTACGAATTCTTAAATCATCGCCTTAACAAATCCTCCTAACAAAGTGCTTTAAGGATGGTCTCACTGTACCTAAAGCCCGCCTCCCTAACCCTAACCATGTGCACTGGTATGTGCATTTGTACAACACATTATTCCTTCTATGACGGCAGGCTGTTCGGCCCACTTTTAATGTCTTACATGTCTTACGAACTAGATCATTTCAAGCCTTTAAGGTGCGAACAACGTGATTAGAAAAATCCTGGATTCAAATCTGGTGTAGTTGCACCGTTTTTGGTCTCTCCCATCGTCTCCATTCACTGTTAAATGTAAAAAAAAAGCAACACACACACACGCAAAAAAAGTAACACACATTTTATGACTGCACATCTTATCCTCATGTCTTGTCTTTTTTGCAGGTTGAACCAGAAGGACCTTAGGCGATCTCCTCTTTTAACAAAAGCAACTTGTTCCGTGAGAGGCACAATTAAAGAGTGGGAGGCAGGAAGATTACACACAGGCTTTATAGGCACCTCCAAATGACTCAAGAGCAGACTATTCACCAGCTGGTAAAATTATCCACCATTGTCACGAAACAGTCAAGCCAAGCTTTCCCAGTAACGCACCCACCCCTCAGCCCTTCCAGCCAGGATGCCTCTGCGGGGGTTAAATAAAGTCGAAGGGAGATTGAAAATAGTTCTGACGTTTGGGCAACGTGAAAAAGGCGGTCAGTCTGGCTGCTGTCAGAATAGATAAAGCCACAACAGTCTTCAAAAGTCAGGAACATCAAGCGCAGTAGATTAGTGCGAAGGAATTGGGTAATAACTTTAACACATGACATCTTACCACTTTCCATCACGTATGCAACTTCAAAGGGAGAAATATGGTATTTATTGATGGGCCCATAATTCAGTTCTCCTCTAAAGCAGGTCAGATTTCATTGGACAGGGCAGGGAGAATAGAAACCAGATGATACGAGGACTGGGCCCCAACCCGGGCTGAGCTTTCACTTTAGGCCCGCAGGTTGCCGGGTCGAATCCTGATAGGGGAGAGCCCCATCCTGCCCGGATCATGGGGCAGAGACAAAAAAACAACCTCCAGAACAATCACTCCCACCATCAAGTATTAGTATTACAGCTTACACAGGGGAGGGGCGTGCACTCTGCAGTCAGTGGAGATATCTTACTGGTTATTGAAACAGTAAATTTAGAGATTAGATTAAGGTCAATTTACCACCAAATTGTAATTCTATTCTTGCCCAACATAAATATGCAGATTTTTATCTTTGATCAAATAATACTATACTCGTCTAGCACCTTCAAACTAGCAGCTCGAGCTTAAATTCAAATCTGTTTCTCTGCCACTACAAGACACATAACAAGGCCACCATGTAATGGGATTATTTTTAGCACTGCTCAGCCTTTTATTCCACAAACAGGCAGCTGATTTTCTCAGCTCTGCCGTGCAGCATGTGTGTTTTCTCCCACCAGCAGAGTTCGTACATATTTTCCTCCAAACACACAACTTCCAACGCATGACATGCAACACGTGACTGCAGAGAGGAGGGCAACGGGCTTGTGTGGGCCATCCGTCCCATCCCACTCTGCAAACGCCAAAGGGATTTCCACAAAGCAAACACTGGTTAGCCTCGCTATTTAGTGTGGAGAGCCACCAGAGCCAGCAAGTTCACTTCCAGAAAATAGCTCAGTCTGCCCCTGGTAGGGCACCAGTGTGTGTGTATGAGTGTGTAATCCATATGATTCTGTGTTGGCCCAGATAGCTGAAGCTATGAATAATTGGCTGGCAGAGATCCAAACTGGATGTGGTTTGACTCTTTGCTGTAGATTTTCTCCCAAAGGGGGGATGGTGGTTTGACTATCAATTACAGCGGCTGGAGCGCTGCAATCTGAGATCCTCTGTGATTCATCCATGCTATGCCTGCATGCTTGACTGGTATTCATGTTCTGTTGCAATAATCACCATGTAGATGAAAAAAAACCAACAAAAAAACCTTTGCATGCCTGTTGTTGTCGTTTCGCCGCCTGCTGTCAGATGTTTCGTATTGTCAATGGCATCTGTGATCAGCTGAAAAATGTTAAGAATGATAGAATGACATCAAGAATGCAGAACTTAAATGAAAGCATGGCCGTTTTCTCACAAACTGTAAAAGTGCCATTTGCTCTGTATCTGTTTAAATCCAGCTGTTCGTGATGTACTTTGCATTTCTGAGCTCTCCGTTGTTGTACGCTTCCCACGGATAAGTTCTATCACATGATGTTCCCAGTGCTGTTTTTGATGGAGTCTGATAGTAGAAAAATTTCCAGAAACATCAAAACATCTGTCTTAAGTGCCAGGTTTAACCTTCAGGACCAAGCAGACTTGTTTTTTTTTTTTTTTTTGTATAGTCTCACTATTTTGCAGTGATACTCCATAAACATACAGTAAGAAAATCATTGTAGGTAAACAGGCATGGACGCCAATTTTCCCCAAACATTGGCCCCAGTGGGCCTGAACGCAGCACAGCCACAAAACACACTGCAATTTCAGTGATGGACAGACCACGGTCATAGAAAGGCCCCAACTCAAACTACAGTGGGTGAGTCCTTGCTTTGGTTGAAAGCAACAAATCTCTCCCTTTACCTCTAAATCTTGCGCAGTAGGTTTAGACAGTAAAAACAGAGGTGTTCAGAACATGTGCGAACAAATCTTTAAACTGAACTGAATCACCATCTGAATCAGCGGCTTCAGTGGAGCTTCTCACTCATGAGAGCACAGCTGTCTTAGCCATTAACCTTATAAACAGTGCTCGTATTGACTAGTTTTCTACCGAGCTCAACTTAACAACTGGAACCAATAATAGTCTGAATGTGCTGACTACTAAACTGAAGGCATTCTGAATCAGCGCTAAACAAAATAAAGCAAATAAATGCACCTTATTTCTGGGAAATAAAAGAAATGACTGAACAAAGTATATCACAGCATGTGATCGAAAAATAACTGTAATGAATACCAGATTACATTTATCTAACAGTGCAGGATCATCATTACTGTGCTGAGCTGACGTGGATTTGTCAGTAAATACGCTCCAGATCTGAATAAGGAAGCAAGGGTGTCCCGCGTCTTCTATTCTCAGTAAAACGTTTAAGCAGTAAGTCAGAGGTTTCTGAAGAGTTGAGCAACTTCTTCCAGTGGAATTAAACCTAATGACTTCATATCTAAAAACCTTACATTGGAAGGCATATGTCTATTTTGTTATTTAATGGTAATGATCATAGTGGGTGCAGAGTTAACTAAGGATCATCAGAAAGAATGTGACACAGCTCCGAATAAGAAAAATGTTGCTGAAGCATTGAACAAGTTTAACCAAACCTCTGTGGGAATGTGCATGTAAAAAGTCATCTTAGTGCCTGGTTGTCAGTGGACAAAACCACCTAAAACTGTGCCACAAAAAAACATGGAAAAATCTCCAAAAACTAACCCTCATGACAATATGTAGCAATTTGTCTCGATTTACAGTCTTTAATCTAAAAATAACTTTCACCAAACACAATTTCAACATCAGAAACAACAACTTCATCTCACAGGGAAAATGGCTGTTAACATGTCAATTCCTGTTGAATTATAATGTATTTCAAATGATGAATCACATGATATCTTTCCTTTATTGTGATGACGTGAAATGCTGCAGCCATGTGGTCGGGTGTTTTTCATTCAAGCTGCCACATTTACATTGCTCATTAGAGAGCAGGGAGTGAGTAACCCCCCGGAGAAATGTCAGTATCTGCCCTGTGAAACAGTCATTCATGAGGCATTCTGCGATTGCTCACTGGACAAATTGATATGGAGCGAATAAAAGGAAGTCTTACACGAACACATTAACGCGCACACACTGAGCTTCCCGTCAGTGTACGGGCCTCTTATTGTGCAGCTCAGCCATCTGTCTCTCAGCAGTGGGTCCTTGTTACCTGTTGTACCCTTTCTTAGCCCGCTCATTCACCAATCCGCTCTCAGTGCCAGCAGCCCCTTTCACCATCCTGCTCAGCAGAGAGTTCTCAAAGAAAATGTCTCACAGAAAGAGGGATCCAAGTGTCCTGGAAAAGGGGAGCATGTCTGCACTTAAACTCTTAGGTATCAGTTCTTAAATCTCACAGCCTTTCCGATTCTTTACGATGACTCGATAAGTAGAAACTTAAAGAAATGGAGAAAGTGACTTCTTCAAGCCCTCTAAGGTTTAAAATGCAAGCCACGCCACTGTCAGAGCCTGTGGCGACGGCCGGAGTGGATATTGAGAGCGACTGCGGACAGATGCTTCTCCTTAGAGCATGGGAGGGGGCTGCCTGTGGCCCCCGCTCGGACGAGATGCTAAGTTTACATTGCACCAGTCTGCAACAGTCTCAGAAGTCAGTTGGATGTCCAGACCCGCACCATATGGAGTTAGTTAGACGGAGAGCAGCGAGCCTCGGGCCTTTTCTGCATCTGTACGGGACCAGCAGTGAGCAGTCGCCTCTGTGAGACATTTTCCAAACGCTGCAGGCAGCATAAAGCTTCAAAGATTACAGTCAAAGTTTATGTTTTTTGGATGTGGGAACAAAAAGCTGGCATCTAATAATGATGAAAGGATTCCTGAGAAGGTGCTTACCTACTGAAGCATTAACGTGCAATGAAACTTGGATGGAGGTTAATATTCAGGTTTAATTTAGTTGATGTTTGCCTTTTATAAGCATCTTGTTTGATGTATTATGTGTAAATTATAGCCACTCATACTGACACAACTACATTTACAGAGCACAAGTCTGTACTCCGAGTTTTAGGCGGCTTTGCCCACTTGGAAATTCTGACAGCATTAAAATGTCAAACCACTTTTGTAGTCAACAAATCAGCAGGCACATGTAAATTCATGTAGAGGTCTGGCTACATTATTCAATGCTTAATCAACATTTTTCTTTATTTAGAGCTGTTTTCCATTTCAGTAAGTTCAATAAAAGTTGAGCAGCTGTTTGTGTGTGACGTTCTCTCTAATGACCCTTAGTTAACTTTGCACCTAATGCAGTCATTATCATTGAATAACAGGAAGTTAATTTTCCTGTTCCTAAACTACCCAACCTTTTCTGACCAATGACCTCTCGGAATAAGAGGTCAGGGCCAATTATAAGCAAGCTGCTAATAGTGCTTTAGTGAGTCCAGATGTTGTTAGCTACCATTAGTTAAACTCACTGCAAAGAGCAAATGACCACAACAAACTGGATCAGAGTCAGTCTGAAACAAAACCTGAACACAAAGACAAACATTGTCTGGCTAGAACACCAGAATGTGCTTCATCTGCTGCTTTTAAATGAGCCTCTTACGTATTATGAAATGCAATGTTGCCCATGCTGCTTTGAATTACACAAGATTTTATTAAATCAGTGGTTTTGACAGTTGGGTTTGGTGCGTATTTTCTCATTTCAGTACAGTTTCGACTTAAAAGTAACCATTTGGTTCAAGAATAGTTTTAGATTATTTCAAGTCCATCTTGGTACAATACTTGCATGCAATATGTCAATTAAAAAAGTTCTCTCATGATGATGATGAAGCATTCCCTTCCTAGTGCATCAGCACTGGGGACAAAATCCACCACAGTTGTTTCGTGCAAAACTTCATTCTTCTGCTTCTGCCTGATAATAAGCTCAAACGGCTGCAGCTGTTAGTCAAATCAGGCAGGTATCTCAAAAAGTTAGAGTGTTTTAGTGCAAGATTTTGTGTATTTTTTGTTAATTTAGTGAAAACAGTTTCCCCGTAAGTGTTTCCTTGTTGAGCTGCAGTGGAGGTCCTGTTAGTCACATGTAGGTTCATGGCCAGGACTAAAAAAAACAGCAATAAACCTACACACAAACACTAGTAAAATGAAAGTAACAAAAATGATTAGCTCAAACCTCTCAAGCCTAACATTAGCTTTGTCTTAATACTTACAATCGCTTAGATTATTTTAGTGTGAGTCCAAACATCCTTTTAGCTTTGTTTTTGGTCTCCACCAATTCCAAGGGGAAAGACGCGGCTGCTAATCAGTGCTCCACCACATTCAGCAGCTAGCTGCTAGCTTTCTGTGAACAGGCTGGTGCTGGGCAGGTTGTGTCTAATGGGTATTTAGAGCTTTTTCACTGAAAACATCTGGCTGCTGTGGCTGGAAAAAGATTTGCTGCGAGCCGAGAGGGAACCAGAAAATTTGCAGAAAACCAAAACAATGATCTGAAAGACGCAGCGGTAAAGACTGGCAGAGTCGGGCGTGGGATCGTTATGACAAGCGACTCCTTTCACATTACGTGTAGTCATTTGACAGATTACTAATATAAAATATTGAGTAGTCCAGCTTTAGCCATGTTTAAAAAGAACCAGCTGTGCCACCCATGTGATTTCTGCCTTTCATGAGCTAATTTCACTTGTGTTAGGCCTTACTTTGTCATTTTGGAGGCGAGGATCCATCTAAAGAGGCGCTAATATGTCTTTATTTGAGTTCCCGCTGGTGTATGTGACATGTGGGTGGGTTGTTGTTGTGCGTGTGTTCGTTAGAGCTCGGTGGGAATAAACGTCACTCTCAGACAGTCAAAACTCCTTCTTTCCAGCTTGACGGGAAGAGAAATGAGAGAATGGCACAGTTTGTCTTATTCCTGTCTAAACAAACATTACGTTTTCAAGTTTGTATATTTTAACATTAAAAAGGCGACGCTGCTGCAGACACATTCGTTCTGGGCCGTGCAGCTGACATTTCAGTCATCGTTTGGGATGACACGCAGCATGCTGTGTAATGACTCCAGCAGCATTTCTGGATGTAGTCAAGACACGAGCAAGAGATGTGCACAGATTTCTGCATTTTACGCTCGAATTTGAGAATTCTGTGTGACTTCACAGCTCTCAAAACAAACCAAATAAAGGCAACATTTATACATCCCCTCGCTGCGTAATCTGCAAATCTGCAGCGGTTTAATAAAAAAGATTAAACTAAAACCGCTCATTTTATGTTTGTCATGCAAGAGACGCGTTTCTTGGTACAGAGCTGCTTCGAGGGTTTTAGAGGGTAGTCCATGAACAATTTATGTGCTCTTTTGTTTGTTTACTGTGGTTTGCCGGTCATAAAAATAAAGTCAGCTGAAGGAATCTCTCATGCTCATGCTCGTAGTCCTTCCCTCTCTCTCTCTCTCTCTCACACACACTCTCTTGGCCGCCTGTCAAACCCTTCGAGCCATTTGGACCGTCACACCCACCCTTGGCCAGAGCTGAAATTAATTGCTGACTAAAAAAGCGCCTAGCAACTCCCTCGCTGCGCAGCAAAAACACATCAACAGGTTGTCACTTGTGATATCAGGCGAGTTGCCTCCTCTCAGTTATCAGAGCTGACACCAGTAAATGATACAGCGCCAGAGGAATTTGCATGACGTCACTGACTATGCCATGTTGGAGGGAATCACATACAGCACAATGGCTCTTATATACATCACTGGAGAATGGAAAAGTTGTCTGAAACTGTGGAATAGAGGTGCAACATTGACAAGTAGAAGAAGAAGAAAAAGAGATAGTATACATGTGGGTGGATGTGTCTTGTAAATACCGTTCATGTCAACATCGAGGGGTAAGCACAGCTAGGAATTTCCTTTCTTTACTGTCCAATACAGAAATAAACACACATTGATTTTTCATGTCACTCAAAAACCATTTGTCAAGATCATTTAATCCAGATCTGCTATATATTGGGGGTTGCTTGCAGTGATGTACCTGCAGAGAACTGGCACCCGAATCTGAAGCTCCCCTTGGCTTTATGGAGCTTCACCCGTGTTTCAGCTCATTTGGTTCACCCTGACGGCTCTCAGAGCGTCGTTTCAAGCAGCAGCAGGCAGCTGTTTGCAGAGAATAACGCTCTAAAAGCCAGCGAACACGACCTGCTCAGCACCAAACAGCAGACATAGCTGGAGACTAGGTGGCGGGTTGGTGGAGGACACCGTCAATCCTGCATCCTACATGTGGTTAGATTTGTTATGGCAGGGAAAACAAATAAAATGTGCTGTCAGTGAGCAGACACATTCAGTGTGGACATGGACTGCTGACACGAGTCTTACAAGCTACTTTCAGTCTTAGACGTCAATAAGTGCTCATTACTTCAGTTTTTGCACAGCTTGAGCGTCTTCTCTTTTCTTTGTCTGTGCAGTTACGCATCACTTCTCGTACTAATTACCCAGTTCTTCTCGTTTCCCCTCAAGATAAATGATTTTTCAAGATCACTCTTTTTTTTGTAGTATATAATCAACTGGTCCGTAGCATGTTTAAAGCATTTAGCGTATGAAAGTCATTCGGCACTGACAACCTCAACAACATGCCACGTCCCCTGCAGTCTGCTCAGCGCGCAGGAATGTTCACAGTAGGAAATTGAAAACTGACTCATACAAGTCGGGGCGGCGGAAATTAAAATAATGAAGTCAAGCGTTCGGAGGCCCAGATTCAGAACCTGAAGGAGTTTTGTCTGAGACTTTTTTATTAACCTGCATCTTTGGTCGGAGGGACGCTTATGAAGTGCAGCTGGTCCCCGAGGCAAAAGGTGTTTGAAATGGACCAGGACAGCCCTCTCCACCTCAGTTACTGTTTTTGCTTTTTGACCACAGTTTGGTTTCTTAAAACACTCGTTACGATACATTATGCAGCAAACAGTTCCGCTGTTTGCATGGCTTTGGTTTGACGGTGTTGTACGATGTGCGTGCCATTAGATGCACAAAGACTGTCTCGTTCTCTGACTCAAACACCCGCTCAGTCTTTGTCCTAAACTCAGCTCTCTCAATGCTGACAGCAGAAATTCCTTCAGTGATTCTGTGCCTCTAATTTGCACTCAAAAGACAACATGCATGTCATGACAGTCTTTTCTTATCTTTCCATCTCTTGCTGGTGCTATCTTCCACTTCTGGCAAAGAATGTCTGCTGCTGTGTCAGGGTGTGCAGGCGGAGGCTGCACGAGCGAGCAAACAAGAAGGAAAATGAGCCGACATAAAACAGAGACTTCTAACCGCCTCGGGTCTCCCATTGTTCGTTGCTCAACAAATGAAAAGTCAGCTAATTCCACAGAAGGTTCTGCTATCAGAGATGTGACTGGGAGCCATGACTGTTTCTGTACAGTGAAACAGTTTTATATGAACTTTTAATTCCATGACACAGTTCTTGATCATCTCCTTATACTTGTTTTACATCCCTTCCTTCAGCATGAAGCAGCTGACTCTGGCAAAATGCTCTGCCACAAAAATTTTGTTAAGGAGAATGACCCCCGGCCTATTGGACAAATCAGAGCTACACTTTTTGCTCCAGTGCAACTGATTGTGAGGCATTTTTTCAGTCTATTGGAGAAGGTCAAAGTAACATCTGAAGTCTTTTAAAGCAATTCTCAAGTCCTACAAACTCATTATATCCAATTTTCAAGTCAATTGCATTTCTTTCAGGTGTTGGAAAGCTGTCTAATAAACTGAACCAGTGTTTGAACTTTTTCCATTTAAAGCGGTATCAATGGTGTCTTAAAATGCAAGGTGTTTGCCTTTGTCCATTTAGTATTATTATAGGGATTGACCAGGCCAACTCCTATTTTTGCATTCAAGCTTCAGGTCAGGTCTTACAGCCGTCAAGTCCAAATCATGCTTCAAGTCTTCGTTCTTTTGGGACATAAGCGTGCAGCTCTGGTGCTAGTAAAGTAAAAGTCACGTGCAAATGTGATATCATCGTTTTCATTGCATAAACCCAAAATGTCTCAATGCAACAAACTAGGAAGTTTGGAACTACAGTCACATGTAGCCATATGCACGAAAGAAAGTTTTACATGTAACAGCAGCGCTTTCAGGCGGCTCACTTTTAGCTGTGGAACTGGCTCACTGTCTTCACTTTTCCTCCCCAGAAGCTCTGGATTCAGATGTTACTTCCTGCACAGAAAACTGTAACAGAAGTGCAGAAAGGCTGAATCGATGTCAAACAACCAAACAAGTGCACGTCTTACAGGGATGGCATCTGGACCCTTAGGCCTCAGTTAACCCCGGGCTGCTCTAATTGTGTATTCATTGAAATTGCTTAGTAGCTGGAAGGCCTGAATGTAGCTCTGATAGTTCAGGATAGCACCCGGGGAGAAGGACGATGCTCTAGGGTATCATGGGGGAAGATTTTATCTATAGCTCCATTCATGGGGAAATATTTCTGTCCATTTGGCGGAGCACAGCTCCGTCAGTGGGCTGAACCAGAAGATAAGAGAGATGACTAAGGGCAGGAGGCAAGCTAATGGGAGGGAGATTTCCCTTGGCTGGCCAAACCACTAGCAGCTGGCCATCTGCAAAAACACTACAAAGCATGAAAACATGATATTCCCTACCAGCTTCGGCCATCATCAGGATCACATTCACAATTCTAACCTCTTCATCTTTCGAAATTACGGCTTTGGGCTGCACAGAACGGCATATAGTATTACTTGTCACACAATTTCTGTTGTGGTATGAGTTCAAATTACAGGTTTAGCCAGAACACTTCAGACATAATCCTTCTTTGTCTTTATTTGGAAAAAAAAGTCAAATTATCTCCCTCCATTTTAATAACTCACCACTCACCGTTTTTAGTTTAACAGATATTTTTAAAAGCTGCATATTGTAACTGAAACTATTTTTGTCATCCAGATGTTTTTATGTTTCCTGTTGAAACTACACTGTAGTTTGCTAGACACAAGGTCACCAGTGTGCACAGGTGAGGAAATGCTTCTGGTAACAGGAAATGGAGAAAATAATGAGGAGAGGGTGAAATTCCCTGTAAAAAAGAAAAAAAAACAATGAGAGAAACTACAGAGAAGTATTTGTTTTAATTCTGATTTCTCCCAAATTCATGGATTTCATACAGTTTTTTCTATTCAAAATAAACATGTAAACACACAAAATAAGCAATGGTCAAATTATTCTGAATCAAAAGCATAAATAATGAACTCCTCAAATTAACTACAAACAACATGGAGTTTCACAATTCACAATTAAGCTGAGGAGAGTGATGAGCCTCGCCAGATGTTTTATATCTTTAATTTATATATAATTTTATTACTATTATTTTTGTAGTTGTCATCATTTTATATTTTGTATCAAATGCACAGTATACGGTGTTTTACTCTGTACTCTCTACTAAGTAGGAGATTATTGAGTTACTAAAATGTTAATAGTATAATATTAGATATTTTCTATGTACAACACTGCAGTTTTCTGCTGCTGGTTTGTTTTTTGAACCCTTAGAATGATCACTGTTGGAATGTGTGAAATACAGCAAAAGGAAAATGTCTTGCCAATAAAAACACAGCTACATTTGATCTATATATCATGTCATGTGACTGCAGGTGACTTTCTAGCTCATTAAAGGGAGCACCACTAGACCACATCTGCCCTGATTACTTGCTAATCGAAAATTTGTAATTAGCTTTTTCTCCCAAAGCGCACTAAAGTTAAACATCAAAGCCCTCTAAAAGAAATCCTAACGTGCAATTAGAATTAAAATACTGATTAGAGTGAGATTTAGTGTGGAAAAAAGTCACACACACACACACACACACACACTCTCATGGACCCATCCAAAGCCACCGCCGGAAAGCCTGCGGTCTGCGAGAGAAAAAATGTCCATAAACACGAGTGTGGGTTTGCCTTGGCTAGAACATGTTACTGTCTCTCTCCTCAGTGGCTGTGTAAATCTTTTCTGCCTGGAGTGCTGTGAATCTGTGTATAGCTTTAAGCGGCGCTCTGTGCCAGCATGTTTTTTTTTTCTCTCCCCCCGACGACTTTGCGGTGCACAATCGTTTCGATGTTTCCCGTCTCTGTCAGTGGCGAGGCCTCGGGCCAGCACAGAGATGGAATATAGAGTCATACGCCAGTCAGACTAACGGCCCCGGCTATTTCCTGTGGCGCGGCACCGTGCGATGGGATTGGTCTCCACTCCTCTCCCCGCTATGAGACTCTTTCTGTGCTGCATCAGGCTTCGTGTGAGCAGACTGGTGTAGACCTGTCCTCTGTTTTCACTTAAATCTGCTCTCCTCTCTGCGCAGTTTCACCTCTTCCCCGCCTGCCGCCTTTCTAACTTCCTGTCCTTCTCTGCCCGTGTGAGGCGGCTTGCATATTTCGACTTTGTAACATCATTTCTAAGTGGATTTGAAGCTGCGGTTAATCAGCGGTTTATGACCAGTGTTAATTTTGTGGGGAAATCTGACCACGGCGAGGTCCATTTACAAAAACAAATATTAAGACAGGGCAAGGTTCGGAGACTTTTTCAGCCAAAGAAACCAAAAGGAGAAATCAAAGCCGGGCAGATGAAAACATATTCCTGCTCTGGTTATGTGGGGACGCCACCAGAAGAAAGACTGTGACCTATTTGGGTTTCTGACCAGCAGTTAAAGGCCCGAGCTGAGATCCAAAAAGTGTAGTCCCAAAACCAATACAGCTCTCATAAAGAAGACTCTCATATGACGCACTTTACAAAACACATTCCACCTGCGCTGATCCTTGATTTAAACAAGACTGCTGTCACGAGTTATGGGGTAAGACACATGTCACTCACCCTCTTAGTCTGCACATTAACATTACAGCAACCAAAACTGTTTGTCAAACGTAATCAGTATGTAATAATGTTTTTTTTTTTTTCATTGCAGTAGTTTTCTGTCCTGTGCTGCGTGTGCTACAGGACCTCACCTGTTTCGACATGTTAGTCAGTGTCGCAGGTGTCACGGTGATGCCGACGTGAAGCTGTATCGGAGCAAAGTGCACGGGAAACGCTGATGTTCCAGCGAGACTGTAAGCTTATTTAAGCGGCAGCAGGAGCTTCGGCTGAAAACTAGCGAGCTAACTGCTGCAGCTAACATTCGTATACCGTATAATCATAAACAACGGCCTTATATGCACCTGACACCCGAGCAGCTGTCTTACTGACTGGTGAATTTTGAAGCATTTGGTGACAAAAAAATGCTTTGTGCTTATTTGTCCTTCACGTTACCATCCAAGTGAATTTGATTTGGCATCAAAATAAATCTGGATGTATTCCTTAAATGGATACGATCAGATACGCGACCTGACGCTTCCTGCAAAGCTGCATTCAACCTGTGCTCCTCATCAGATAATGACAAGATAAAATCTTATGCAATACAAGTTTGACTAAAATGACAAAAAAATGACTGGTTTTGGCTCCACGAGATCTGATAATGAAGACTAAAATGTCAACAGCTTTCATTGGCTTAAACTAAATGAAACAGTGAGGGTTTTCTTTGCCTGAGATGCCCTTACTTCCTTCTTCTTATTACATGCGTGCAAAAATGCAACAACACAACTATCTGTTTTAGAAAGAGAAAGAGAGAGCACCCTCTTAGTGCTGCACTGCCACAGGTACCAAAATGCACCTGGTTACAAGTTGTCTGCAGCCTTTCTTGCACTAACAAACCTCCAGGGTGACCTGCTGCAAAGCTTTCCCCCTCTTTATGAGCCAGCTTTGGATAATTGTGTATCTTTAACAGTATGGTTTCCAGTTAAAAGTGCTTCGCAAACAAAGAGCTTTACAGGGATCTGGAGGGCTGCTGCATCCCTTCAGCGTTGCTCGCATTCAAGGTGAGTGGTGAGAGGTGGTTTACTTTGGCTGGCGCGGAGCAGAGCTCAGTCAAGCGGGGATTTGAGAGGAGATCAGAAGGTTTCACATTGTGGTCACTTTGTTTGATTGGACTTAATTCCACTGAGCGCCACTCACATGCTTTCCTTTGTTGATTAACTGTGAGCGGCAAAGAGCACACAAAAAGCTGCTCATTACGTGACAGTGACTGCTGAGTGAAGGCATTTACATGATTTTAATCCACATTGTGCTGCATGTGCTGGTTCAAACCTGGGGCTTCATTAAAATACACATGTTCCAAATTATCACCAGGTTCTGAATGGCTGCAATACCTGCGCATAAAAAAAACATTACTTCATGAATGAAAAGATAAATAAAGCAACAAAAGGTGTTGGTAGCAGGGTTAAGACTGAGCAAGCAAAGGGTTAGAGAGTTAAATGTGGCTCTGTGCCCTTTGCTCTTCTCCTTGAGGTTTTGTTTGTTTAACAGCATTAGATCCTGGAAGCTCTTAGAGGTGCTAAAGAGGGAGGGCGGGCCGGGTGTCAGGGGGATGTTCCTCTTCCTCAAACCAAAAGGTGCCATTTGTTGCGTAGGTTTTGGTTTCTGGCACAAAGGGGAGGCTGAGAATGAAGTGTCATTCAGTGCTGAAATCAGCTGATGACAGTTGTCACAATCAGTTCATTGTTAAATTATTTATCAAGAAAGATGTGAAACATTCGCTGCTTCTGCACTCTCATCACTGTAAAGTCAACATCTTTAGATTCTGGACAAAACAAGCGATTTGAAGACATCTCTTTTGACTCCAGGAGCTTGTGATGGGCATTTTCTCAATACTGATAAATTAAATGTCGTGTTGACCATTTCACTTTAGAAGGTTAGCATGCCAGCATTTGCTAATTAGCACAAAGCACAAACCACAGCTGAGGCTGAGAATCTCATTAGCTTTAGAGTATTAAAAGTGGTAATGGGCTTGGAACCATCAAATGTTTGGCATTTTTCCTTGAAATGTGACCTAGATTAAATAAATGTTCTCTGAAAATAGTCAGCAATTGATTTTCTTAAGACTATCAAATCATAACAATCAATTGATTGAATACTGTTGCAGCTTCACAGTATATAAAACATCAATGTTTGAGTAAAATACAACTCTTCTTCAGCTGAAGAAACACAGGAAACAACACATATTGAAGATAAGAGTAACATTGTGTCTGAAACCTGTGCATTGTGATGAACTTTTTTATCACGGCGCCAGAAAAAACAAACCTTCCAAATGCCAGTGAACCAGCTTACCGTAACACAAATGCCCTCATGTAAAAACTGCTCTTTAGCCGTTTGAGGGAAGATGCAATGAAAACATAGCAAACCCTGCGAACAGGCTCGGTAATTTCAGTTTAGGTAAACACTGAGGTCGGACAACACTGGCGGGAAAATGAGGCTTATGAAGGAGGAGGTCTACAATGACACTTCTGTCAAACTCGGTTCCACCTCTGCTCCATCTCGTAATGCAAACTGAGGCCTGACAGACAAAGATCAACAGCGGGAAGAGTTTTGCTGGAGCCAAACGGCGGCTGCACACCTCATCTCTCAGCTAACGCAGCATGTCTCCACCTCACAGCGACCGGCGGAGAGAGCGAAGCGAGCTGAACAGCTGAGAGCAGCCAGCTGGCCCATTTACACTCAAACAGAGTAAGTGAGAATTTAAATATGCCCTTCTAGAAACGTCTCAGATCTATTAAACCGAAGACACGCTAGCTCAGAGAGAAATATTGTCCTCATTAGCTCAGGTTTAGCATCATCTGGTGCTAAACAGTCTGGATCCAGTCACACCGGGGGTTTCCGAGATGCACGAGAAACTGCTGCGGCATCTTTCTCCATAAGCAGCAGGCAACTCAAGCAATCAAACATGATTGATTAGGGCTGCAACTGATGATTACTTTCATTAATCTCCCAATGATTTTCTTAATCGCTGGGTCTACACAGTGTCAAACCTACATCACTATTATCCAACCCCCAAGGAAATGCCTTCAAATTGCTTGTTTTGTCCGAAAATGTAAAAAAATAACCAATTTAGGTTCACATTTAGCAAATCCTCCCATCAGAGAACGTCGGATCAAAGGATATTTGCCACTGTTGCTTGAAAAATTAGCTCAACAAAATGCAGATTCATTTTCTGATCAACCAAATCATCTAATTGTCTCAGCTTTAGTGTGAATAACTGCTGATAAAAAAAGGAAAATGGCAAAGAAACAAATTCAATTTGCAAAGGTTTTATGAGGCAAGAAATTAAGTTAATTCAACTTCAACAAAAATACATATGGCTTCAATGAATATGGGCTTTATTCCAGGAAAGTTGCCCCTTTTATTTAAAGACAGAATTTTATGCTAAATATTACAAAACACAGCAGTAAGTGTGTTTTTAAGGCACCGTGACGTCTTGTTGCTCAGGCTGAACAAATGTTTCCCAAACCCAGCCGATGAGCGTACACAGGTACCTCATTAGGATCTTTCTTTGGCTGGTTAACCACCACCAAACATACACAGCTTGGCTTCGTGCCTGCTAAACAAGTACTAATGTCAAGATTAAACATTGTGGTTTCCCCCCAAAATGAGGCCGGAGCCCGTACACACACACAAACATCAAACAGATCAGCGGCTGAACCTGCACCATAATGCTCTGCAATTAGCTTGTGTTTTGTTTGATGATGATCTCTCGTGCCTCGAGGCTCTTTCAGTTACATGACGCTAACCTCACCATACAACCCCATCCTCCAGCTGAGGCTCACACCGCCTCATGCCACAATGTCTGACAGACTGGCACGGAAAAAACATTGTCATCCCGTTTCTTAGACCTGCTGCACGGCAGGTTAAGACATCGGCTCCTTGCGCTCCTCTCTGAGCCAAACCGCAAACAAATGAATCAGAGGATCATATTTCTAAGACGGATGTTACACATTATTAAAATAAGCAGAATCTGTTGACTTTAATTACATGTAAAATGTTTGCCTTTTCTTTTTCTTTTTTTTTTGGTCTGAAAGATTCTGCTGATTTATGGAGATGAGGAGAAATGACAGATTAACGGTGCCAGCTTGCCTCTGTGGCTTGGATGCAAGGTATAGAGAAAAGAAACAATCTTAGAGAGGTGTCAAAACCCAAACACTCAACAAAAGCTCAAGTCAAGGGCAAAATTATAGTGCAGATGATGGCAAAAACTAGAGAAATCTTTCAATACGAAGCACGGACGTCGGACACTTTTGTGCAATTTGCTGAAAACAGGACAGAATTAGCTAAAGTGGGATAGATCGCTTCTCGTTTCCAACAGACAGTCAACATTGTGTTTTCTAACCATCACCGCGAGGTTTCATAACTTTAAGGAAGTGTCTATTATTGTAACCATGACAACGATGTTTGGCTAAGACCCCCACAAGGGGTCACAAGACAAATCTGAGGGGTCTTTAAGATCTTTAAGAAGAGAGAAAAGCAAAAAGAGATATTTCTGCTTAATTTTTAGACATTTCTTTAATCTTTGCTTTTTTCTTGTGATCTCTGAAAAGGCTGGAAGGGAAGGAAATTGCTTCAAATGGAAGGACGGATAGAGCTGATCTTATTGTTGTTGGATTTTTTTTTTTTACTTCCTTTCAACTTCTTCTGTGCTACAAGAGGAAAAAGAAGAAGAATCTCGAATGACGTGTAAACGGCTCGTTCACAGCGTTTCGTAGCCTATGTAACAATTTTTTTTGAACGTATAAACAAAGCCTGGTCTTATTTCTGACGGTGATGTTAACCAGGTGAACATGTATTCAATCTCTCGAAAACTTCCACAGAAAAGAAGAAGACAACATCGGCGGGAGGTTTGAGATGTGCCACAGTCCTGATACCAGATCTGCCCCACAGAGACAAAGCCACCTGTCGGAGAGGCCCGCCGACAGGCCGGAGGCCAAATCTCCAGCAACATGTCAGATTCTTTGATTAACATTCCTGCGCGGGACTCATTTAGCAGCTCTGTCAACAGGTGGACGCAGGGAGACAGGCGGCTCACGGGCAGAATCAGTGGAGGGAACTCTGCCTGCGTCCTTCATCGCCTCTAATAATGAGACAGGTGAAAGAAGGAGCCGAACCTGCGGGTTTCCCCTCTGTTTGCCTCCAATTCAACCCCCCAACCCCATCCTCCCTCCGACAGAGAGGGGAAAAGACTGCGTGTGTTTGCATGAGAGAAAGGTAGAAAGTGTGTAGGTGTCAGAAACAGAGAGAAAGGTTCATTGGTGGTGTTGATTTGGAGCCGTTTCCTCGCCTTTTTTTGTTTTTTTTAAAGGGAGATTTTTTTTTCTTCTTTCCAAGGACCCCGGGTTAGAAAATCCTGTGAAAGCAACAGCTGTTGTTTCTTTTTCTCCAAACAAAGGCCAAAGACCCACTGGAAGCTGATACGCCATTCAGGGGCGGTTGTAAAACGAAACGGGCGCAGAGGAGTGAGTCAGTTCTTCTCTAAGCCATGACAATTTGTCGCTTCAGGCTAAGACAGTCCAACGAGAAGAGAATATCTAATGGCAGCCCTTTTTAGTTTCAACTAAGAGGAGGAAAAAAAAGGGGAAAAGAAGAGAAGAAACTTGTGCGTGTCATCGGACGCGGGATGATTAATTTATTCAGCTCAGCAGCCAGCAGGGAGGTGCCAAACAAACGAGTGAAGAAAAGCACAGAAAATGAGACACACAAACAACAAGACTTTCCCAACTTGTGTTTTACTCGCACTTCACAGCTAATAATCTGAAGGGAGTGGAGTCGTTTATCTCCGCACCAGACGGTGCCATTTTCATCCTGCAAATAAACAAACATTATTTTCTGTGTTTGGTTTTGCAAAGCTGGAACTGATTGCCTGATTCATAAATCCTGCTATTGTTGTAAAGCATTTACACAAAGCATCACACACAACGCTGTCCTGACTTCAGCCTGAGTGATCATTCAAATAGGGAGAGATCTGGCTCTACAGCGTGAGTGATAAATGATGGTATCCCTCTGCCTGCTGCCTGAGGTGCAGACATGAATCTAAATATTTACTTCCTTCTCTCTACAAATCCAGTTTCGGGGGTTTTGTGTTTGACTGCGTCAGTAAATACTCTCGTGGCTCAAAGTCAGACAGAAGTCCATAATTCTCCGCCGCGTTGCCATCTCGGACCACGCCGGCTAAATTCATTTCTGGAGCCGACCACAAAGTCAACACAAGTGTTGAAATTGGTATGTTTGTTGCAGATGACCACCGAGACAACAGACAACTGCAGCATGTATTTCAGGCTGCACTGTGAATGAATGCCAGAGGAGAGGGAAGGACAAAAATGTCTCTGGAGTACTTCAGGGACATCTTATCGTCTTATCTGAAGCAGTCAGACTAGCCTGGCAGCTTTTCAAAGACATGACTGCTGCACATCTGATCTATATAACAGCTAATTGATAATATAACGTCTGCTGGACTGATCAACTGCAAGAATCTTAAGTTGGTCACTGCTGTGTGAATATTCTCTTTGCTAGATTTTTGCAGACATTTAAAGGAATAGTTTGGCATTTGGGGAAATATTCGCTTTCTTGCCAAGAGCTAGGGGATTGATACCACACTCATGTCTGTGCATTAAATACGACGCTACAGCCAGGAGACAGATTAGCTTAGCATAAAGATTGGAAACGGGAAAACAGCTGGCCTGGCTCTGTTTAAAAGGTTAAAAAAAATCCCCCTTCCAGTGCTCTAAAGCTCCCTTTTCCATACACATGAGCTGGCTCGGCTTGGTCAGTCCAGCGCAGATTTGCATCTTCATAACAGCAAGGCTACCTGCTAAAAGGTGAGCTTTTAACTGACCTATTTGTCAGCACGCTCTTTAGTGCTGTTTACTATTGCACTGTTGAATCTGATGACGTACCCGCTTGGAGGCAGTCGGGTACATTGTGACCGACGGAGATGGTCCTGTTTCCAGTTTTTGTGCTAAGCTAAGCTAAAAGTCTCCTGGTTTTATCTCTATATTCAGTCTCCCCATTAGAATAACAGAAGTATTTCCCAAAATGTCAAACTATAACTTTAAAAGCCAGCTGTCACAAAACTTTTGTTTTTCTGTGCCTTCATAGCTGAATCCAAGTTTTTTCATTTTTTTTTTACTGTTGTGTGTGTGTGTTTGTGCATGTGTGTGTGTGTGTTGAGGCTGACTCGGGGAGGGGGATTGAGGGCTGAGTGGAAGCAGCTGGCTCCAGAGGTTTACCTGTTTGACTGCCGCCGGCCCTGAACTGTCTGCTGCTGCCTGACTGATCCGCACCAGGGGCCTCAGTCCTGCAAAGTCCCAAAATCCCATTTGATCATTAAACATGTTTGAAAATCCGAGCCAATTTCATCATTAAGAAACTTTATCCCGGAGGTTAAAAAAGAATGATCAGCTCTGAAGCATCTCCAATAAATGTGGCATGAACATATCTTTAGCAGCTCGGCAGAGTCTACTGTACGCAGGCTACAGTATTAAAAAGGCGTATTTATTTTCAGCACAGCAGGATTTAGCGATAAGCAGGAGAAGGTTTGATGCAGGCAGGTAGGCCAAGAAATCACTAGCTTATTCTACCTGTCAAATCTGGGGTTTAGTTAAGTATTTTCTATTTATTTGTAGAATCCTGTATGAAGAGCTGAAGGAATAGTTTGAAATTTGGGGAAATGCGCTTTTGCCTTCTTGCTGAGAGTTGGATGAGAAGATTGTTCTGTTCAATATGAAGCTACCACCAGTAGACGCCAGCTTAGCATAAAGTAAAGATGTATGGTGGGAAACAGCTAACCTGGCTCTGTCCAATGGGAAAACCTACCAGCACCTCTAAAGCTCAATTAATATGTTAGATCTCTTGATTCAAACCATAAAAATCTAAGGGCAAAAAGTTTCATGTTAGTATTCATACTATTCTTGGCTAGCTACAGTGACTTCCTGGTGTCATCTTATAACTTATAAAATAAGTGCAAAATCTGAATTGCTAAACTTCTCGTGGAAACCAGTGAAGTAAAACTAAAATATATGACTTAGCATACGTCCACAATAAGCCGCTTAAAAATCCTTTGTGGAGGTACTTTTCTGTCGTCTCTCTCGTTCTCTCTGCTCACGGATTTTAAACGTCAAGCCAGCTGAACTGATCAGCGTAGTATTTGGGGAATAAAGGCTGGTTAATATATGTATAGTTTATGGGATGTCATTAAATCACTACTTCATATGTGAGGAAAGGCTACAGAGCAACTTCAACATACCCAGGATATGTTTTCATTATCTGGCTTCTCTACGATTACAATCGCAGCAACAGTAGTTTAAAACTCAGGAAGTCAACCCAGGCTGACAGCAGAGCGCCGTATTTCACATGCAAAGAACAAACTGTAACATTTTAGACACAGATTGTGTGAATGAGTATATTAATAGATTTATAATATCACTGCCCCATCATTAGGGCACGAGTAGATCTGACTATAATTACATGAGTGTATTCCGATAAGTGAATGTGTCGCTCAGATGCATTATGTCATGTATGAGAATTTTAGCTTCATTATTTCAGCTGCAACCCCAGCGATGTCAAAAAGAGCAAATAAAAAAATGGATATAAAAAAAAACTGAAAGTGCTAAGCAGGCTTACTTTCATGTCTTATCAGTATGACAAGTGCAAGGCTTCAGTCAGTCTGGTGTAGGAAGATATCAGTGCACAAAAACGATATCTCTCATTTAAAAAACATACAACCTAATGTACAATAAAATAAAATGAAATATAATCCTGTAAACAGCAGTGATAAAATCTATAAACCATAATGTAAACAGGTTGTGCAGTAATGTAGTAAATATGTACGCTTTACGAGAACTCGGCATAAATAAATATGTAGACTGATGAGTGTCATAAATGAGAACAACTCTGTCGTGAACTCGGCTGCGTTCAAACAGCAAAGGTGACCACAGAGAGCAGCAGGACACTGAGTGGAGAGCCGTTTTTCTATCATTCAGGTGTTTCACTGTTTCACGTCTCTACAGAACCCACCTGGAAACACGAGGGTGGATGCAAGTTACTTTCATAGTCCTTGAGACCACTTCCCTTACACTTTGCTGTGTACTACAGCACATGTGAACATTTTCCTTCTAGAGGTCTCAACATCTCCCCCGTGTTTATGTGCAGGCCCAAATTTTAGCCTGTTCACTTTCACTCTTGCCACTCCTGCAGAACTCTCCCCCAAAAACTCACAAACACACACACACACACACACACACACACAAACTCTTCTGTTTCTGGCTCCAGACATTACTGACTCCCTGTTGTACACCCCTCCTTCCTCTGCTGTTCCTGCAGCGTCTTTAACATGACATATGAGCAGCTCAGGAAAAGACTCGCTCAGCTTTCCATCTTTACTAGTGAGCTGCTAAGCTGGAATTCCGTGTGTGTGTGTGAGTGTGTGTGTGTGTGTGAGTGATCCAAGAAAAGAGCGGTGATCGAATAGCTCTGGATTTCGGCAGGTTAATCATGATCTTCTCTCCTGTTCATCATTTTCCCCATTATTTTGATCATTATTCTATTCTTCTTAGCATATCTGAGATTTTGTTCGCCTGGTTTGTATGACCACATTGTTGTCAGACAGTAATGAGCTGGTGGACATGGTGGGAACTGAGGGCTCACATTCAGGTTTCTATACCACCAACTTAGATGACTGTCATGTTTTAACATCACTTCCCTGTTTTATTTCTACCGTTTCCAGCTAACACACTTCATGTTGTCAGTGACGTATGCCGACCCAAAACAACCAAAGAAGAAGAGAAATGTCAGAAAGTCTCCCTGCTCCTTTTTTTCTTTTTCATTTTTTTTTTAGTTTGTGGGCTCAATCTGTCATCCGAAAACAATGCAGAGACATCTGAAAACCTTGCTGCTCCATCATGAACTGAAGCACAAAGAGGGCTTTATTAATGACCCTGAATCACCAGGCTTGCTCTCAGTTGCTTTGGTAAACTGGACCATTGTGTGCAGCGCCTTTGCAGCCCAAGTGGGATTATTCATTATGTGTTTAGCTCATGTCGGCCGAGTTTATTACAGATTCATCATGTTTTGTGCCTTTATATTTTGCAGTTTAGGACACAATTTGACTCAAAAGACTGAAAAGTTTGAATTATTTTGGGAAGAGATTCCAGTGTGGTATGGCACAAATGCTTTAGACTTACTTTTAAGGGTTATTCATTGTTTAATAGGAGATGAAATGGTGTTTGTGTTTAGTAATCGCTGTGGAGAAAACAAATTACTTAATTAGGAAGTATGACCAACAAAACAACAAAAGAAAAACAGCTGAAAAAAACACCACTTTTGTTTACTTTGAAAATGTCCCTTTAAATCAAGTAATTGCTTCCTGTTCCAAGTTACACTCAGCACTTCTTTTACTGCCACTTGTTGGACTTCAAACAGAGACGTCCTCCACTCTGAACCTCTTTCAGCGGAGAGGTGAAGTGCAGCCCACTGAAGGCTTTCGGATGTGTTTGCTCTTGGGATTTCACTTGAAGATGTTTACTAATGCCACCGCAGGGAGCGCAATGGGAAGAAAGAAGATTTAAAACCTGTGTTTGAATGACACACTGAGCTGAATCATGTCCTAATCTGTTGAGTACATAAATGAACTGGAATCACTCAGAAATCTGCAGTATGAAGACTAATTGAGGAATAAATACTATGGTCATGTAAGTGTAATAATGCTGTTGTTGTTTGGATTTAGGCTGGGTTATAACATATCAATGTTTTCATATGTGGCTCCTATGACTATTGAACCCATAGTCTCATTTAGATCTCTAAGATACATTTGAGGAGATGGAATAACAGAAAAACTGAACTCAGCTGTGTGTTAACCGTGCGTCGTGGGATAAAACCAGTAGCCAGCGTCGTGATCCGCACCTTTCACAGCTTCCTCTGTCCCACGCCTGCCCTTTCATTAATTTCTATGAAGGCTCCCATTTGTGTTCGGGTTAACAAAGCTGCATCAGCTCACACACCGACCCAACATATTTATGACCTACAGTCTGTACAGAGGCTGTTCTGCATGAGCCCGCGCTGCTGCCTGCCCTCCGCTGTGAAAAGAGAGGGAGCATAAAAGAGGAAATGAATGTGTGAGGGATGAATACGTGGCCCTGGGGGTCAGCTTAATGGAGTGGGACCCCGGCCCCTATTGACTTCCACTGCCAAACTATTAACTCCCCACAACTCCCGAGCTACAGCCTCATTATTCATGTCGGGGTGAAAGCACGTTTCCTGTTTATGTATTTTGTGTTTCTGTGCTGACTTTTGTTGGTAGTTTACTCAGAGGCTGCAAAATAATCAATGTTAACTTAGCGTTGAGAGCGGAATCACTGCGAAAGTCACTTTTAAAGCCAGGCCACACCCATTAAAGTTAATGTGACGCTCCGGGGTAGTTTTAAACAGTCGCCTTGTCAACACTTGCAGCTGTCCTCTTGCAGGAAAAAGTTGCAAAATATACAGAAATGTGCAATCACATGGCGTGTGAGCTTAAGCGTGCTTTAGGCCTCT
Organism: Chelmon rostratus; assembly: GCF_017976325.1. Lineage (NCBI taxonomy): Eukaryota > Metazoa > Chordata > Actinopteri > Chaetodontiformes > Chaetodontidae > Chelmon > Chelmon rostratus. The sequence goes on along the minus strand of NC_055662.1, from coordinate 14,017,722 downwards.
AACTCCCTATTACATTATTGTTTAGTGTGCTGATTAGTTGCTCCATAAATCATACGGTTTAAAAAACAAAACAAAACAAAAACACAAGTGAAAAAGTCTCTTCACGATATCACACAATGTGACATCATCAAATGTCAAACAGCAGCACAAAACCAGAAATTATTCCATTTATTAAGACAAAAATGCAGCAAACGCTCACATTTAAGAAGCTGAAATCAGGGAATGTTTCGAATTTCTGCTTTAAATGAGTGCACAGGGGGTCGGGGCTCAAACCAAAGAAATGTCATCCAAGAAATCCAGTTTTAAGGCACCCTGTGAAGTTTTTGACCACTGGTCGTGTTATGGAGCATTGCTTCTACAAGTGGGTCCCTTTTTTGTTTTCAATACGATACGCACTCATTAAACATGGATATCAACAATGCACTATGGTGAGGATACACGTCGTGTTTTTTTTTTTTTTTTTCAATCATCATGGCAGAAATAATTCATTCAATCGTTATTATTTTGTGTGTGTGTCGTCTGGATTAGTGTTTTGGCCTAAGTGCTGTAGTCTGAACAACGTAAACATGGATCCACTTATCAAAACATTACGGGTCAAGAACTGCACATGGTAGCTTCAAGGACTGCAAGACCATCTTCCACAGAGACAAAACACCTGGAAGTAAATCTATTTTTACCATGAGTATTGATCATTAGGAAGCTGGAACTGTTTGTGCATGATGACCACTGCAGCGTGATCTTACTGAAAAATTCATGTGACCTCTTGAGATGATAGCAGCTAAGAATCCCACTGCTTTGAATGTATGTGTGCATGTGTGTGTGTGTGGAAGGGGTTGAGGGGGGGGCTGGGGGTGTTATCAATAACAAGCAAGCAGGGTAGGTTTCTTTAAGATAAGTCCATAAATGGTGGCCCGGTCACCACCTCCTTCACTGAGAAGGGGCTGGCTGCAGTTCGAGTTTTCCTTGGCGGGTCAAGCCTGCCATTGAAGTCTGAATGGGCTGCCATGGCAGATTACACTGCACAGCTGTCCCCCTACCGTGGAAATTAAGTTATGCCCCGTGTCAGCAAGTTTTGTGTTTTCCTCTCTGTCTCTTTCTCTGTCTCTCCTCCCTGCCCCTCCCCCCTTTCCTCTGCCCCTCTCTTCTAATTCCTTGAATTGTGGAGGCCTCTCAAAAGTGCACAGCAAGAGGAGGCTTTTAGAGGTAAAGGTTGGCTGTGGGTAATCACGCTGGGAAAAAGAGACGGGCGGCTAAACCGCATTGGTGCATCCGTCTCCATAAAAAAAAGCATAAATGTCTTAGCACTTGCTACAAAACACAGTGATCGGCTTACTTTAAAACTACTTTCCACCACACTCACTTCCAGTTGCACATGCAAACATTTACATACACACCAGCAGCTACACACACACACACACGTAAACACAAACACAAGCGACCAAACAGAGGCGTCCCCGACTCGTTGTCTCAGCGCCTCTTGGACTGCGTCCTGCTGCACCCGTGGCCCCTGCCTCGTGTTTTGTTTATTTGTGGGTGAAGTTGTTTGTGTTGTGGTCAAAGTGAAAGGCAAACACTCCAGATCCTCCAGTGATGTGTGAACATGCTGGGAATGTCCCCCCGAGCCCGCAGAGCAGCTGGACCCGCTGGCTGTTACAGGCTGACGGAGGGTGCAGCTTCGCACCAGCCGGGCTGACAGAGCACAATAAACTGTTAAGAAGTTCAATTTGCGAGCTGTAAAGTAGAATTTACCGCACGCAGTGGCCGTAATATATCTGTGGAGTTGAGAGGTCTAATCAATACCAATTTCTCAAAACAAAACATTGCCAAGAGCTAAGACATCTAGCCATATGTCATTCTGTCCCAGCTGTTTGTACACAAACATTTACTGCCGCAGCTAATTTATGCTTCTTTTAACCGTGTATCCCACAATGTTAGACACAAATACAGCCCTTCTGTTGAGGTTCACAGTAAACAATTTCTGCCATCAGAACAAGCCAATAATCACATCAAATCACGTCAATAAGACCTTGAGGTTAACAATAAAACTATTACTCACTGTTGCTACAAGTTGTCCAAATGATTAAAATGTTCTTAGATTTATACTTGAACGTGGTCTTAAGATCATTTCCGACAGTGTGCTCACGTTTGCTTCATAGAAGACGCTGAGCAGAAAGAACCTTGAATCTTACGCACCAGCGATCTACAAATCTCAGCTTTACTTGACGGCACCTGCCTTGTGACTTCCCCTTATAGCACCCATGAGGGTTTAGTCAGGAACAGCCATGGAAGAAAAGAGAAAAGCAAACTTCTTGGAAGACGAGATAGCTACGATGGTGGAGGAGATTGAAGCCTGGCAACACGTATCGTTTGGTGGACTAAACAGTGGGTTGACAGACAGAGCCAAACACGCAGCTATGTCGCCATTGCAGTGAAGGGGGCCGGGCAGAATGACGGAACTGTGGCTGATATTAAAAAGAAAAGGTCTGATCTTAAACTACAACAAAGAATAGTTATATAAATGAGGCCCTAGGAGGCAGAGCGGGTCATCCAGCGATCAGATTCGATCCCCGGCTCCACCAGTCAGCATGTCAAAGTGTCCTTGGGCAAGATACTGAGCACCAAATTGCTCCTGGTGGCTGTTCCATCAGTGTGACTGAGCATGTGAATGGGTGGATGTGGCATGTGTTGGAAAGTGCATTGGGTGGTTGGTGGACTCGAGGAGTATAGCCGGATCTCATTCCCAGAGCATTAAATATTGCTGCACAAGCGTCACCGTACCAGGCTTTCAACTAACTCCACTGTAAACACATTTGTGGCAATACTCGAAGCTCAGAGCAAGGTGATGTAGTATTAAGAGCAAAAAAGGTCTTTGGAGGAGTGGAGGTCTGGGTTAAGTGGCGGGTCATACACACAACTTGTTAACTGTTGTAATACTATGTGATTTTGCTGTAAGTGGGTTTACATTGAAGTTAGTTGAAATCCGGGTACGTCACAGACCCTAAAGGGTACCTTGTGTGTCTGGATAAGATACCGAGGGTCTGCTGTGATAAAAGTCTTGTAAGTGGCGGAGTCCGCCAGGATTCAAATACCTACAATAACCTTGAACATGTTTGTTTGGCTGCACTGTAAACAGATAGACCAGCTGCCCCTCTTTTGCATTTCTGGCAAAGCCGCTGCTGGGGGAGTGTTTGCTGCCCACAGAATTCTGGGAGCTGTAGTATTAAACCACCCTTGCAGATACCATCAGTAACCATCGGTGTCGCCAGAGCAACCAGGACAGAAATCTTAAGGGTTATAACTTAAAAGTCGGATGTTTTGCTGACCCGTTCATCCTCCTCCCTACAGGGACTCTGTCGCTCTATGATAACATCAAGTTACTTCCTTCTTTGCTCCAGACATGATTACTATGGTTACTGGAGGGCTTTGTTACTTCAACATAAGCAAATGTCTTTTTGGGGCACTTCTTCCTGCACTGCTGTTTTTCTTTGAAGGACAGTCTGTTAGTGGGAATGTTTCATATTTTGGTTGCATTTTCTGTCTCATCACTCAAAGGCTGCTCAAAATTGTCCATCTCATTTCCACAATTTTGCTTCTTTCACCACTTAAACATCTAAACTAATTTTAGATTGCAGTATTATGCATTTTGTAGCCAACATTTTTATTTTACCTCTACTCCGAACCCGTCTGTTTTCATTTCTTTTCAGCTTTTCCTCGCTGCATGCGATTACTACCACAATGAGCCAGTTTCTCTGCGGGAATCATGAAATTTTAATCTTAAGCAAATGTTTCTCCTGAGAATTTGATGATCCTGCCAACATGTTGACTCTGCACAGACACACATGGTAACGTACAATTTGACTCAGTCAAACCACTAGCCGTCATTCAGATGACATGGCCAGAGCTTTGGGGTCAGACACACCATTTCTGTTCACCTTGCTGGTGTGTGTTTTCTTTCCTTCTGTGAAAACGATTACTAAACAGGGGGCAAAGAAGGCTGTGTTGCTGGTATGAGTGCTTTGTACAGTTGAAAAGTCTGGTTTGAAACAGTAGTTTGACAATATTCAGAGTGCAATGAGGCAGCAGTACATGTAACTGGAAAAAATTCCCAGCATTTGTAGCTAATTTGCAGCCAAGTCTGGGTGAAAAACTGTATTTGCAGTCCTTTTCCTAAACAAACCACTGGTTTTCTATTCTTCTGCAGCTAAACTACTATGGGTTTTGGGGCTTTTTTTTTTTTTTTGATTTTTCTAACACTACACCAGCTATATAACCACGGCAGTACAAATAACAAAACCTGTGTGCAACAATTTGTGACCCCCTTTGTGAAATGCTCAACAGCAACATTTAAAACAGCGAATATATCAAATGGCTGCCACAAACAGTCAGGTAGCAAAGCGTTCTCTTGGTGACAGTGGGATTAGTGCCGCAGGTTTTCTCTCAGGACCCGAGGAGTCGGGCTGCAGCTTGAGTAACTGGATTACAGGCCTTTTTCTCATTTCAAAGGGTTGTGAACTCAGCAGAGGTCTTGCATGATGAAATCAAAGTGGCAGCTGAAATAGAAGGGAGGAAAAACAACAAGAGTTTCTCGAAAGTCTCCTGGCATCGGCCAAGCAGCTAATGAGAGAGATGCAAAATCAATGATCTTTGCTTCGCCGTGACACCGGCGTCTCCTTCCAATGGCATGAATTCAGAGAGCGATCCCCAAGCGAGGGCGAGGAGGATCATCCGCAGAACCGAAACAACTTGCAATACCAAAACACATTTTGAGTGAAAATCACGAGGGAGCAACTAACAGCAACACCTCTTTTTATGACTACCTTTTCACAAATGCGCACCAGAGCTATGGCACAGAGGGGAGTCGAGGTGGAGCCCATTCCATCGAATACCCTGTGGTAACTTTAGGGGATTATTTCCAAATCCTTTCAAATGAACTTTCCATCTCAGTGCCTCCTCCTCCGTCTCAGCCATTCCAACTGTCCGACCATTTCTACATCACTTTCTGCACAACCTCGCGTGGAACCAAGGCCAAAACAAATGCCTGTGAGAAATATGGGCAGCACACATCAGGAGCGAGGAGGCCTGAGATGGTGTAATATTAGGAATACGGTGTAGTTTCATCGAAAATCAGACACGAGAATATGTGGAAATATAGAGAACATAATGCATCACAGTTGGTGGAAAACAGTCAAACATGCAAACTTTTAACTTTATACCTTACATACCTATATATAAAGACTAAACATATATATTCAAGCCTCAGCTCCTAAGAGAACACATTGAAACACTGACGGTTTTCAGAGTTTTTTGTTTTGATTGAGGATTTTTTAAGTAAAACAAGTTCCAGCTGAATAGGTTCCATGTAGGTTTTCCATTTACCTCTGCATGAAAAAACAGCCTCCCAGCTGATGCCAGGCCTTAACTGAAAACACTGCAAGGAAAAGTAGGTCTAAGGTCAAATATTCCATGTTGTCAAATATCCCCACGAGTAACAAAGAAGTCACGTAATGCACATGGCAACTTAACTTATTCAGCTCACACTGTTCAATAAATGTGGTGGAAGGAGGGAAAAGAAAATAAGGGAAAAGTCATTTCATAAAAACAAAAATAAATAAAATACTGTACGGATTATTACAGATCTTGTTACAAGCAAGTCTACAGCGAGCATCGAACCTCCGGCGTGAGCGGTTGAGAGAGCTGCACCTTTGTAAACATTGTGCTGTGATATGCATGGGGTGAAGGGGTGAAGTGATCTGCATGGGGTGAAGTGTGGGCCGTTTTGTTCAGGAGGCCAAAGAAACAGAGCTTGGAAGTGAACTGAGCTCACTGAAGCACAGTTGATGGCAGAGATACCTTACACACGCTCAAAGAGCTGGAACACAAACAGCCCAAGTTTGTAAATTAAACCCAGAACCGCCCCCCCCTAACATGCACACACACACACACACTCTACTGTGTGTGTGTGGAGGAAGAGAGGAGGGCATTTTAGCAGCAGCATGTTGTCAAAAATCAGCTGTGGTAACTTTTCACATTTCACTTCTTGCGGCTGCCTCACTCGTTTCATTTAAACTAAACTCATACCATAATAAAATAAAAACATCCCTTATCCTTTCAAACCCTACAGCCCTTGTGAGCACTACACCAGCAAACGTGTTCAAGAGCTCATTGTACGCCATTTCCATTTTATGACGAGCGGGCTAGTTTTGTGAGATTTTTGCACCTCATTCATCCATTCACACACAGTGCATTATTACAGCCTAATCAACGCACGCTGCGCCTTTTCTAAGTGCTGAAACTGCCTGAACAAATGCGAGAGGTAAAAGAAAGACAAGGAGGAGGAGGAGGAGGAGGAGGAGGAGGAGGAGGAGGAGGAGGAGGGGAAGACCGGCTGAGCCACAGAGCTATTCTCCTCCTGCACGGCGGGCTGCATACCGACACTGCAAAAAACTGACAAGGTATTTTATTTAGGAGCCACACTTATGAAGACGGTTCAGGGATCTTTTTCTGCATAAGTTTCATGTAACTTTTTTTACTGTAATGTTTAGGGAGTAAAAACACAAGAAGATTAATGTTTTGAAGTGGCTTTCTGTACCAAGGTTGAATTCATTCTGTAATTTCCTGAAGCAAAAAAAAGCAAGGAATACTGAAATAGACAAATGAAGGTAGAAATAATAAAAAATAAATAAATAATAATTTAAGAAAAACACAGGGGACTGGACTCAAGATAAAACGCCCCTCACAAGGGCCTGTCATGTGCTTTCTTCTTCTTTTCTTGCAGTGGAGGGTTGAGACCCAAGCGGCAGCAGATCGTTCCCACATGCTTCCCCGCCGCTCGGCTCTCCAGAGGTGTCAAGCCAGCCTGAAAGAATGAAGTGCCTCCCCATTGTGCTGCCCAACTATTATGTGCTTAACATTTCCATGACAAAGATGCCACTCGACTTCTCCTACATCCATTCAGCTGGAGGGCCCTTGTCCCCCCTCTAATAAAACATTTTGCAGCAAATCATTGATTTAAAGGCCCCAAAGTCGGCCAAAGAGAGGGGTGGCATGATCTGCCATATCTCATGAAAATATTAACAACAAGTGTGCTAGAAAATAATGCTCACAGTACATGGCTGCTTTAATTATTTAAATAAAAACCATGCATCGTGTGCCTTGTATTTACAGTCAGTCAATCAAAGGAATGAGCCATAATCTTTTTTAGCAACAGCCGCTAATTTAAACTACTAATGTGTCTGATGGTGCAAAAGGTTTGTTTATATAAGTGATGTTTAGGAACACTGCTATAAAACAGATTATATTTTGTTGTTATTCTAAGATATATGACAAAAAGCAAAACTCCTGATTTTCCATCTGAAACTCTTAAACCAAATTTGCATATTTCAAAAATAGATATAAATATGATTTAATGTATTCTTTATTTGTACTTTTTACCCAGATTGTGCCTCTAACAGCCAGTGACTGTATATGCGGATACCTGGGTGCAGAGGGTGTTGGTGGGGGGGGGGGGGTTTGTTGATTTATGGTGTCAGTTGCTTTTGACAACAGCCAGCTAAATCAAGACATTGCAGGTCATTAGGCTATCAGTCAACAGAGGAAGCTGGTCTGCATTTTAAATGAGCCTGTATGTACTACTCATACTGTAGATCCAGCATGTGTAAAATTCCACATTTTTGTTCCACAGCTGTAATCGGACACCAGGGATATCACTTTATCGGACAAACATCCTTAAAAAAAAAAATAAAAATACCTTAATGATCTCTCACACAACCTCCAGTATAAAAATAATGTTGGTTAAAATCTGTGAATTTGGTTTGTCTTCACAAGCAAGAGTTAAGTGAGCAAAATAGTTAAGTGAGCAAACTGTTAAAAGGAACATAGCCAACATGGCACTTTAAATCAGTCATTATGGCTCAAGATAAGTTGCTTTTACCACCAATGTAAGCCAAAGCAAAAGCTTATTTCATGCACATCTGACCTGAATCACCCTGCAAAGTATAAAAGTGTATTTAAAAGTAAAAATGTGTGTATAACTACGATCAGATTTACATTATTTTTGCTTGCTGACTTTTAAACATACAGCTACTCCAAGCTGATTTAATTTAAAGGGAAAAACGGGTCATCTGAGAAACTAAAAAAAAGCATGAACTGATATTTCTCAGCCAGTATAACAGATGTCTGCTCTTGTTGCCAATATCTTGACTTGAGACAACTGATAAAACTGTTACTTTCCACCAGGCTTATTATAGATGAACAACTTTGTTAACACTCTTTATATTTTACTTTCTGTGTGAATTAGGGCACAACACGTATCAACGAAGTAACAAATAACTCACAGCCATGAATGATATCTTCAAGTTTCCTTTATGCCTTCTATATAAGTATATCAATAAGGCAATCATACAGTGGATTTAGACATGTCTCTCTCTAGGCTATACACAGTGAATAAATCATCTCATAGCCTCAAACATAGAGGATTCTCTGGAAAAAAAAAATCTATATTGGCTATACACATATATACAATGCACATTATCTTTGAAGAGAATACAGTCCAAATAACTTCCCTTTAAAGCTGGAAATCTCAGTCTTTTATTCACATGATGAACATTTGGATGTAACTAGGTGGCATGTAATAAATTACTGTTTCACTTTAACTCCTCATCTATATACAAGTTCATAGATTCCAGCATTAAATACTTGTAAATCGGATAGCCTGGTGCCAGATGGCAACAGTGTCATATAAAAATAGTTCATATCTTTAAAAAAAAACAAAAAAGATTGGCAGTGCACAGCATATACTGATTAAACGTTGCATTGTTACCAAAAACGCCAACTGTGCCTCTATTGTGACAACTTTACTACCAGAGTCTGTGACTGAGAGAAAGCACACAATCTAATGTAGCTTATCACATAAGCAAAGCATGTGGAGAGCCGTGAAGTGGTGTGGTTTGATAAGAGAGCTGCCCGGAGCGCAGGCAGCTTCAAAGGGACTTTCTGGTCTCATTTGCATAGAAAATATCCTGATGTGATATCCTTCAGCGTCTAAAACTCTGAAATCAAACAAGGCCTGCGCCGAGACCCCCTTTTCTTCAGTCTGTGAGGCTCTAACCTTTCACAATAGAAGCAGGTCAATGAGTGACAAAAGTTTAGATTGCCTTTTATCCGGACAATAGTCTGGGCAAATTATGAACCCGGCGACTTAAATGAGGGGCAATAGAGCCAAAATGGATGCCAACAGGGTCAAAACACCTTGGGCCGCCGAGAGAGAGGCTCCGCTGTCAGGCTTCTCTACATAGTACGGATCCACGGGGTCGTCATCGTATTCTAGATCTTGGTCGTAGTCGGACCCGCTGCCTTCGTCCCTCACGGGCGAGTCGAAGCACAGCGTCTTCATGCTGGTCTTGACGAACTCACAGATAGCCCTCTCCGTCCCGTCGCACATGCAAGTGTCCAGCTGCTGACCCTTGGGGATTTTACGCATGTTCGCGATCACATTCCGGCAGGCGTTCGTGCAGATCGACCCGCTGAAAAGTTTCCCGCAGTGCTTCAAATAGTCGTGCATGGCGGAGCTGCACTGCTGGTCCCTCTCGCACTGGCGCCGAGCTTCCGTGCAGCCGGTGCTGGTAGTCCTGGGCAGGCAGGGCTCGATGGCCCGCTTGGTTCCGGTGCACACCGGGTCGTGGGCGCAGCTGCAGTCCTCCAGGGCCGGCCCGTTTTTGGTGAGATTGAGCTGGACGAGCGAGGAGATGCAGTGGCTGGGACACTTCTTCCTCTCCCCGTTCAGCACGGGGCCACATGCGCGCGTGTAGTGCTCGTACGCGTAATTGCACTCGGGCTCGGCTTGGCAGTTCATGATGGCTTGCCAGCATATCAGCCGCCGACCGTGAGGCGGCGAGGCCACGGACAAGTAGCCAAAAAACAAAAGCACGCAACCGAGAGGCCAAACAGATCTACAGACGCTCTGCGCCGTTGCGCCAGAGCTTGCCATTGTTCTGGCTGCAAGAAACTGGAGAGCTCACAGCAGTGTCATATGTAAAACTTCTACACCACGTCCATGGATAGTGTCCTCACTGGAGAGTCTTATTTATTCCGAGGCAGATGGTGTGCGATAGGCCCGTGTGTGGGCGTTCAACAGGCTGGCACTGCGCTGTGTAATCCCGGCTCCATAAACCCGTCAGCGCTGATCCAGTTGAGCCGGATTCTTGAGCGAACCTCCCGTTATCCATACATGATGGGGGCGACGGCTGAAATAGAAACTCGCAAGAGTAAAAGAGACGCCAGCGGAAAAGTTCTCCACAAGTTTAGGAGAGTTTCTGCAGCGGCTCATTCCATCGCAGCGGCTTTGAGCTCATGCAACAAACTGCCTCCAGCTCAGCGATTCCCTCTTGCGTCCTCCCCGCTAGCGGATCTCCACCAAAAAGCGAAGCCGGACGAGTCCCGAGAGTCCTCTGCCGGACTGCGCCGGATCATTTAGAAGTCCCTGTGCGCACGGGAGTGCAAACAAATAATGCACGGGGAAAAACAACAACCCTTGTGGGTCGCAAAGTGGTCCTCTACTCTCTCCCCTTTGAGCATTTGTCTTTCTGTTCCTCAGCCCCTCGCCACACATTAGCGAGGTGCTTCTCATTGGTTGGACACTTGTTGTGGGTTTGTACGTAGCGATGGGCGGGAGTTCAGGGTGGGAGGAAGATGGTCTTGAGAAATACAAGGTGAGGTGGGATGAAGGGGCTGGAGAGTAGATTTAATGGAGACAGCAGTCCTCCCAGTATATTATCTGAGGTGCTGATTCTGTGAACCTTTTCCTACTCTTATAAAATCAGATTGTACACTTGATGGTCAGGTTTTATGAGAAAATGAAAAGGTTTCCATAAAAATCTTGCTCTTATTTGTGGTTTGTCATGTTTCTGGATCTCTATGATCACCAGCTTCGGTTCATTATTTTAATTTACAATATTACTAAACACATTCCCATGGCCTTTTTTTACGTTATGGCATGTAGGATAACAGAAGTTATAAAATACAACCAACTGATATTTTTATGTATGAACATTTAATTTATATTATATATTTATATTATTTATTATCATTGATATATCTGTTTTTTTGAGGAACAGTCTGTGGAATAAAGTGTTGGACAGTAGAGAGCAGTCCTCCCTCTTTAATATGTGAAAACTGATTTTATCCATGTTTTTGGCAGAATTTCTTAATGTGCATCCTAAAAAGTATATGATAATATAGTTTTATGGGAAAATGGAAGGTTTACATGAACATATCAGTCCATGTCCATACTAGTTTTTAGTTATCGATTCATAATGCTTAATTTACAATGCTATAACAACTTACCTAAACGGCATCTTGCCTTCTGACATGTTATACCCCGACTGAATTTTTCAGTTACAATTATTTTAATTTGCAGAGTCCTTAATAAAGTGTGCTTTTTTCGCTTTTTGCGGGGCAGTCACAGTATGTGATATATTTGCTTTAGTACCATAATGCTTGAATAAACACGTTTTAATGCTGTATTATTATCCTGTAGGTAATTGATAATGACGCTGTGGCTGCACTGCTGTACAAAAATAAATTGAACTCCACAACTTCATGCCCGCAGTGCTAATGATCTGTGCAGCATCCTCACTGATAATTTAATCATCCACATCCTATTAACTCTTCCTCAGCAGAGCAGTTGAGTACAAATTAATTGTGCTGTAAGGGGGCACTCAGTGAACATCACTTAATATAATCACTCATTAAGGCTAACTTGACTCATATTATTGCAATACATCATACGCTGTCGAGTGCTAAGCCGGTGAATCAGAGCACCGGCTCTTGTCTTTGCCTTAACTTGTGATCTGACTTCACTCCTGCCCAGGATAGTCCGTCCAACCTGAAGGACTTGACCCTCAGTTACAGTATGTCATCAAGTGGAGTTTTCCTGTGATATACTCATCACTTTTTTTCACTTAACCAAAATTTCCTCAGCCGGTTTGTGTCAGTTAGTGGTTTCTTTTTCATCTCCACCGTTAAATTTCAACAGCTAAGCGGTATGAAACAGGTTACAATAGTTAATACGTGTGGGCAGACAGAAAGTGAAGCCACAGGAAGTATTTCTACCTGCATGTAAATCATAATATCTTGACACAGACTTGCAATCTGCTCAGTTGTGGATATCTGTGGCAAAAATGGAAACTTCTGCCTCCTCTGATTTCTCACTACACTGAATAATCTGCAAAGTTAGTTATTCATGTGATTAAGCAAAATGTCAGAGCAACGAATTGAGGCCAGAGAACCAATGTATGTTACTCAGTTTTACAGTGTTAAATTGGCTTTACTGTGTATCATTTATAATGAAAGGAAAAATGCACATCTGAGGGTTGTGATTCTGCAGTTTCGGGTCATAAAACACCAACTGTAACTTCGTCTCTCACAGGCCTGAATCAGTCTTCTGGTGTCTGGGTTTGGGAGTGAGCACTTTGCATGTTTACTGGTTTCGACTGGACCGACCACAGCAATGAAAAAAACACATTCTTAAACCCTCATTACAGCTGCGACTAACAATTATTATTAATCAAGTATATGTTTGGTCAATAAAAAGACAAAAAATCCTGAGAAGTGCTCATCATAGTTTACTAAAGACCAAGTTTATACTGTATTCAAATGTATTTGTTTCATCCCAACAGCCTAAAACTCAAAGATATTCAGATTACTGTCATAGAAAACTACAAAAAAACAGCAAATTGTCACATTTGAAAAGCTGATTTATTTTGGATTTTTTTTCCTTTAAAAAATGTCAAACAAGAATCCTCAGAATTATTCAGGCTAATCTACAGTGAATCCCACGTAAACATCCTAATTCATGAAGTCACATTAAGCTTGTTGATGCTGCCGACATTAATCTGCCACTGCAAAAACATACTTTAGATCCAATAGCATGAAGAACCAGAAAAACGTGGAAAAGGTCAATAAAAATCTGGACACTTTGTTTGTTTTAGAAACAGCTTTGACTTTACAGCTTCTTTTCAAGAGATTAGATACCTGCCTGGACCTCATCATCAAAATGACATATGAGTGTGTGTGTGTGTGTGTGTGAGTAAAATGATAGCCCACATGTTGACACATGAGCGAGAGGAGGCAGTTTAGTTCTCGAGGCTTGATGTGGATGAGGGAGTCAGGGGAAGAGAGCAGCGAGGGCACAAAGGCTGTTTGTGTTTCAAACAGCATTCTGATCTCAGGAATGTACCTTTAGGCCACTGCCGTGAGCTTCCCACTGCAAACAATGCACTCAATGTCAGTTACGGCTGGCTAGCGCAGACGCTGCTGGCGCTACTCCAAGGTCCCAACTCGTCGAAAATGATGGATACAGGGAACTCAATACCTCAGGAGTCCCTCTCCTGCTTTCCCTCCAGCACAAAGAATGGAACCACTGTGTGCTTTGACAAAGAGATTTCCAAACACTGACTTCTTCATTGTTTCAAGTGCTTTTAGCACAACTGTAATATGAAACAGAGGCAACACCATTTAAGTGAGGAATTCATTTATTCATCTTTTTTATATGGGTGTAAATAAAGCAGCAATATTGCCTTTCAGAGTTCATAATAATTTGCGTATTTTAAAAACGGATTAAGTCGAGACTTCTAGGAGAAAAGGCCTCTTAAAAACTCATCAACCTCAGACAATATCTTTCATCCTAAACACTCACAGATGGGGCGGAAAATAAGCTGATCGAATTATCCAACACTTTTGTCTTTGCCAACAGCTGTACGCTTAAACCAGATGTGCTGCACTGAGAGCGGAGTGTCGTTACTTTGAGGGCTCAATTAAACCCTAGTTCTTGCCGCAACAGTCCAATTAAGGGACAAAGATGATGATATTAAAACCGTCTCCTGCTGGTGTTCAGAACATTGAGAGCTTTCCTGGATCAGTAACATTTCATGGACAGCATCTTACCAGGACATGAAGTGAAGTGGCTGAAATAAAAACACATATTTAGCCCAAGCATGGCCAACAGGTGCTATGTGAACTCTCCCATGTCGTGTTTTTTTTTTCTTTAATTTAGTCTTGCATGTTCAAAAGGGATGTGAAAGCATGAAAGTGTAACAAAACGTATGGACAAAAAATCCAAAAGATTCTGCCTTAAACGCCCAGCGTTCCTGCCTACAGGCATCTCTCAATCCAAACTACCAAAACAGAAGACGTAGTTTGATGACGTCGTGAAGTAGAGTGGGATCATGGGAGTTGTTGTTAAAGAACCACCGCTGGGATGAAAATCTATGTTGACGTGACTCAGGCAGAAATGTTCACAGACGAGTGAACGTATGAAAGCTTCATTCATGCTACATTTAGTCACGTTTGCCAACTTCCTTCCTCCCTCTCTGCAGTTTCATCCGGTGCTTCCTGTTACCTTCTGTTACCTTCAATACAATTATGTATTTCTATGTGTTTGGACATTGTTGGAAACATCTGGGATAATGTAAGTACACAAGTCAGCAAAATATACAACAATGGTCAAGTGGATTTTAGACATTTAAATGTGGAATGTTACACACTTTGAAGGGTTTGAAAACTGAATTATGGCTTCTGCTTGTGCTAACAGCTTCTCTATAAAACACTACATTAATGCCACTAAAGACATTTCTGGTGCCATATCTTCTTCATTATGAGATTTTTGATGCCACATTTTTTAAATTTGTAACTCGTGAATGGTCACAGGACAGCTGTTGCCAAAGCGTAAAGAGGGCCGTGTTGTGAGGATTTCATCAGCAACTGAGCTGAATCCCAGCAGAGCGGGTCAGCGGCAGTGGGCCTGCACTGTGCTGTCTGAAAAAGGAAATATCGGGATACAGGAAATGAGTTGGCAGGAACAATCCATTCAAATTGCTTCCTCTTTGGGATTTCAGAGACGCGATAATGGCAAGTGATAAGTTATTTGGAACAGAACCAAACAAGATTAAGCATTCATTTCCTTCCTCATCTCTGCCTATTAATTTGCTTCTGTTTCGTCCATCGTCTTCCGGGGATTTGTGTTGATTTGTTCGGTTTGCGATGGCAGAGTGACGCACAAGTGATTACAACCGTACAAGTTGCCAGATAATGCCAGAGAGCCATAAATAGACCACCTATTTTTACCATTTCTAGAGTGCTTTGGCTGCAAGTCATGAATCCCTGGAAATACAGGACAGCTCTAAAGGGAAAATCCCCCGCAGTGCTAAACAAATACAACACAGTGTCCCTTTTCACAATGATGAAAAACATTGATATAATGCAGTTTTCAGGGAATAAACACAATTTATTTTTCATTAAAATAAATCAGTGATACAAGCTGCTAGTTTCAGGGAATATGAGATTCAGGCTTCCTTTCCTGTTGCGGTTTAAAGTAACTATACAGAGAGGGTGGATCCCTTCTTCCAAATCCTGCTAAATGGGTAAAATGTTAACTTAAGTGTTATGGGGCGCATGTTCCTTTAATCAGTAAGATTAAAGTCATCCATCATGTCAAGGAGGCACCGATCCTGCTGATCCTTTTAACACAGTCCACTGCACTATAATTTCTACAAGATTCAACATGATCTGACCCACACATTTGGGTCTACCATCAAAAGGGAAGAAAAACTGTGTCAAAATAATTATCATAAGTTTGGCCATTCTGGTCTGGTGCAGCCAGTCATAGTTTATGCAAACCAGTAATTTGTTCTTCTCAGTAACACTCAATATGCAGTAGCATTTGATTCATAACATGATACAAAGCCTCATCCATAAAATCAATCACTGAAAGAATGTAAGAATCAATATAACAATTCAAAACCTTAAACTGGGCTTTTACTGACAAACTTTGTTTTAAAAGGAACTAAAACGGCAAAATATCTAAATGTGTTGTGGAAGAAAAGCCTGTCAATATTAACTTAACATATAAGCCTCAGAAAGAAATGAGCTGGGATGCCTGGTGGCGCTGATCATGAACCACAACATCCCAGGTTCACGTCTGGCCTCAGACATGAGTTGCATGTTGGTCCCCGCCTCTCTCTCCATTCATTTCCTGTCTTCTCTTTGGCAGCGGCATCAAATGAAAGCAGAAAAATGACCCCTAAAAATTATATAAAAAAACCAACAACGTTTGGAGCTGTTCTATGTTGTGCATGTTCCACCGTATAACAGACTTCGCTTTTGGTGGCTCTAAACCGGCACCTCGAGGCCAGTCTGCAACAAGTAACTTTCATTTTTCCTGGAGGACAACCTCCCCTGTCAGTTCCAGGTGTCTGCTGACAGAAGGATAGCAGCATCATTCCCTCCTGATGTCTTCACAATCCGGCCACAACAACTGAACTACAAATCACTGGTGGTAGTGATCGCAGACTGAGGCCCTCCTCTTCCCGCTGGTGTCCTCTGTGGAACCTTGGGATTGTCAGGCCCATCAACAGACAGACATCCTGTCTATGAACCTCTAATCTTGCCCCTCATGTACATTTGTAGTGAACGAACAGTGAAGTCCATTAGGGGTGGAGCATGTGCTTGTAGAACTGTAATTACATCCAGGTAACTTCTGCAGCATTTACCCCGATGGACCTCTATGAATCTCTCCACGGCCTCCACACACCACATATCACAGGAGCAGCTGTTGCAACACGTGCTGCTCAGCCATCAGCGTGCATGAGCGGCTGTTTATACAGGCCTGAAGGCCTTTCATATCACTGCAGACAAACACCAGCACATATGGACCGACCAATAAAGACCTAACCTCCGACACAGACATACGACCTTAATCTCCCAAACATGGAATGCAGCAAGGAAGAATTTAACAATATAAAAACCCAACAAAGCAAATGTTCCCATAATCACGTTGACCACAAGTGCTAAACATTCCTGATCTGCTGCTGATGAAAGGCTCGGCCTCGTTATAAAGAGTGACAGAGACTTGTGACAGTCCACACTTTCTCAGTGCAAACTACTCAAAATGGAAAGTTTCTTCATGGCAATTTTATCAGACAAATCACAAGAAAAAAATGTCATTAAGCTGTTCATCAACTGATGGTATAATAATGGCTGGGTTGAGTACCGTTTGCATTTTTTTCGATACTACTGCAAATGCAGTAGTATGGGACGAACAACAAAAGGATGCCTTCTAAAATACCTTAGTTTGAGGAATATAAACACATTTCACTACCTGATAAAAGAATAACTAAAAAGACTAAAAATCTGATCAAACATTCAACTTTCAAGTCTTGGCAACTCTTGAAACTGGATATTATGGGCACATTTCAGTCAGTACTCAGGAAGCATTGGGGTTCAATACCCAGCCCTACATGACGGTACAACATTTATAGTGTTTTTATGTTGTGTTAAGCTATGTCTTTATGGCAGCCCCAGTATCCCACAAATTGTGTTCATACTAGACGATTCTGCGGGTCACGATTTACGTTCTGTGCCAAAGTTCAGTGCCCTTGCAGGAAGTAACATGTCCCATATGTAGCACAGCAGAAAGTAAGGCCGTGGAGGTTGGAGTGGTGGGTGTGCATGTGGTACATTAGGCTTAATCCAGCAGACCAGTTTTTGTTCTCCACTCACACTTAATGTTAGCGCCACCATTTGGTCAAAATTTCAATTTGCCCACTACTTATGGTACTTATTCTGGTTTATAAATGCTTGTAAAACTAACGACATGCTGATGTTAGCAAGAAAGGGCCTAAATACATTTATGTACAATCTTTCCCTTAATGTAAACCTACAATAAATGATTTTTGGCCACTAAGGGGCAGCAGAAACAAGTTGCAGCGCAACACTGACATATTACCACCTTTTAAGTTGATATGACGAACTTGTTAGCACACAGTTTCTCATCAAGCAGGTATGAAGCAACATCATTCATCTGGAGTTGTGTTTCTGGCCACTCTGTAAATATTAGTTCAATAGTCTTGCTTTTTGACCTGTTTTTGGTCTTCTCCAACTGTTGCTGGAAATATCTGGCTTCTTAGTTGTGCCTGTCTGCTGTTTGGTGCCGAGCAGGTCGTGAACAGCCCATTTTTAACTGAAAATATATGTCTGTCTGCTGTGGCTGAAAACAGAGCAGTGAGAGTGGCACACTGCTTTCCATTTTCATTGGATATATTATTAGAAGAATACTGATTATAGATGCTTCAACCAAGTTTTTAGATGCCTAACCCTAACCATACCTTGACCATAGTTTACTTTCCATAACCACAATCATTCCCAAGCTTTAACCACACTGCCATGATATAGTATAGAGTGTTAAACACATTCATATGCAAAAAATAAATAAAATAAATCAATATTCTTGTCTGGCAACAGGGCTGCTTTATGAACTGTATTTTGTAATTCGGGATAGTAGATTGGAAATAACTAAAGGATAAACACAGAAATTCTCAGTGCATCTGTAACATTTACGTTACCCAGCCTCTGAGTACACAGTTGATAGGATATGTAAACAACAGAACACACAGCAGAATACCATCCCTCCATGGCTTTCAAACTGGTGTCCCAGAACCCCCTGCAGTGTTCTGGCAGGCCTCCAAACCTTCGAGTACCAATTTAAGAGATTAAACCCAGAGAAAGCACACAAGACCAAGACAAATGGCCCCCACCAGATCTCCCCCAGCCAACCTCTGGCATCACAGTCTGCTATAGAGACGTCAAGTAGTGCGGGAGGGAATGTGAAACCCTAGCATGTTGCCCCATTTGGCACGTTCCTGAGGCTCCAACGCAGTTATGAGGCCACTTCATAGGAGTGTAAACTGTGTATTTAAAAAGCCGTCATTGTGGGACTAACACTGGCCCTGGTGTAGGCTGTTAGAATAACTGAATGACACAATGGTTTCTTTTCTAAATAAACAGATGTGGGTAGGCTGTTAAAACCTTCATTTTTTTTCTCTTCCTCTTCATCTCCTCGTCCCCTCCTCCATCCCATCTGTAAGTGGCCTCACACACACACACACACACACATACATACACACGCTCTCTCTTTCACTCACTCTTACTGGTTCACTCTCTCTCTTTCACTTCCTCCCTCCGTCCGTCCGTCCACATGTCTAAGAAAGGCAAAGGGCCGGTTTCCTCCTGCAGCTGTTCAGTACAGACGGGCCTCTATTCCAGCCTCCACGGTGAAGTGATATCGGTCGTCTGCACAGGCTGATTAATTGCGTGTCATTCTTAACTCCTCCAAGACCACTGCCCCTCTGCAGTCCCCCCAAAAGCACCCCCGCTCCTCCTCCTCCTCCTCCCCCTCCTCCCCCTCCTCCCACACTGCACATGGAGGAAATGAACTCACCACAGTCCTGCTGGCACTGGACTCCTATCAAATCTAATTCTCAATGAAAGATTGCTGTGGCATTTCAAAAAAGACTGAGGCCAGTCCAAATAATAATAACTCATAAGTTCTGTGGAGAGCTCATGAAAATCAGCTCAACTCACAATTAGAGTAATAACATGTGATGTATTTTTCACTTCTCTGTTCACTGAGGCGTCAGTATTTTCTAATGTGTTGATTTAAAAGGTAGGTCTCTAATCCTCTTGTAAAAGAAAATGTGACTTGGTTGCAATAAACAAATAACTTCCTCAATAGTTATAAAAGGAAACAGAATTTACCACAGAAACTCAAATGTTATTAATACAAATCTGATGGAATGACCTGTCGAGTATCGTCCAGTCTGTTAGATCATCATGGCAGTAACAACTCTGTATCAATACATTACCAAGAGAAGGCTGTTGATACTGATCAGTACTGAGAAAGCATCTCAAATGAGATCCTACAAGCAAACAACAAAGGTCTGGAGATACAAAAATTCAATTTCATACCTCACTAAATAAGTCAACACTACAGAAACTTGTGGGGAAGATTGATGATTTCAAACATCATCCTGTGTCAAGACTACCAAAGCAAAAACACAAACAAGGCCCATGTCGGGTACTGAACTCTCTGTCCACAGTACAGAATATCAAAAAATGAAAGCTAGCACTGTGGACAAGAGTCTTAATCCTTATTACCTTATTTATAATAATTTATTTTGGTGAAGGTGTTGGGAAAAAATAACTATTGTTTTTTTGTGCATTTAAGTCAACTATCACACTGGAACTGGTATTAAAATCAATCATACGACACTAAACACCAGTGGATGTGTAAGTGCCTCACAAAGCTTGCATTGGAACAATAAGGAATATCCAGCTCTGTAGTAGCAGTTTATGGCCCGTTGAAAGCTATGGCCTCTGGAGTGAGGCCTTTTTTGGAGAGTTCGAACCAAAGCAAAAAGACTTCAAATAAGAAGCTGGTTCCTTTAATGGAATAAAACTCTGTGAGGTCATTTTGTTCTGGAACTCGGGGAGACTTTTGGCTATCACGGAAAAACACATTGCAAGTTTGAGAGCACACCAAAATATGATCGAGATAAAGCGAATGTGCTTGCGAAATTTAAAACAATTCAAGCCACTATTTGCCAATGTCCCCTACAAAGCAGTGAGGAGTGCATTCCCAGCTGGTTCTGCTGTGCTGATAAGGCAGCGCGGCTGCCTGGTGACCAAATAAAAAGCACATGTCTGACATAGCATCGGCGATGCATCAATCCTCCGTGAACTCTTGACTCCGACGGGATTACTGCGGATAAGAACGATGTGGCCAATCCACATGTTGCGTACTTTGAAGAAACACAGGCGCCATTTTCAAGTGTCAGCTTTCAGAAAACATCTTTCAAAAACATACATCCGACGGCTTTCGTGTTTTAATGATGGCTGTATTTACTTTTGGTTGCGCAGTTTTTGCCGTGGGCATGGTCGCCGCTGAGCTGAGTTGCGGCCATCTGGAGGAAGTCATAGCAACAAGAAGAACATCAGAAAGCAGCAAAACATGAACACTGAGCCGAACGTGTGAAGACAAGACCTGCCGAGAAAAAACACCCTGAACACAAGGATTGCGTCTTCACCTTCGCCTTCCCTCAGCTTTATGGACGCCAATCACCTCGGCCTCAGGCTAGATGGCGTTCAATGAAGACAGCACATCAAGTTGACAGACAGGTGTGTGGGCAACAGCTAAGGGAGGAGGAGAGCAGGATTAACGGCACCACAAGACAAAAAGTTAATCTGAGCCAGAATCTCCAATACAACTTCTTGTACACTTTGGGGTCAACTGTCTGATTCTGAAACAGCTTGTACAGATATTGAGGAGTCTAAAATCGGAACGGAATCAATCAAGCAGAGCTTCACTGTTTTGGCCTGAAGACACGAGTAAAGCTGTTTTTTTTTTAGTGTGCCAGACATACAGAAGCCGGTCAGCGAAAAAGCGGACAAATCATTTTTTAGGGTGAATAACTCGCTGCCTCACTGAGTGACTGTGGCAGCCAGCGTCCATATATTAAGTTAGCAACCAAATCACAACACCAGTGAAGGTGTTGAAGACTACTTTCGCCTGAAATAATTAGAAACTATTGAAATGAATGACGTATTAGTGCTATATTGTGATGCCTTTCTGTCTGAGGGATGTAAATCTCATTGGTCTGCCATTGAGAAAACAACATCCCACTATGACATTATTGAGGGGAGGATGTTCTGATATGTTTTAAAGGAGACATCACAGAAAATTCCGTTCTTGGCAAACAGAGGTTTTAATATGACGCATTTGGTCAGCTCTCATGTGTGCTGCAGTCCGGTATTTCCGATGTCTGAAATTACCTCATTAAATCATCTCACAAAGACAAGTTCATTGTCATCATCGTGCAATCAGGACAAAAGCGAACCATGACAAGGTGCGTTCAAAGCCGCTGCATCTCGATGGCTGTGAATTTTCATGCATTTGGGACTCACTCGCGGTTTTATGTTTCCGTGCAGGAAGGCAGGCGTTCCAGCATTTTCCTCCTGAGCGAGAATCTGAAGTTGCAAATGTTAAACAAAAGCCGTCTTGGTGCTGGTGTTTTGCCACAACATACCCCATCAGTGTCTGCTTTCAGCTGATAACAGCCAGGCAGTAACTCTAGTGGGGCCCCAGATGCTTTTGGACAGATTCATCACAACTAACACCCCGGGTCAGGCGCAGGTAATCCATCAGGGCGCTCAGCTAATTCAGCGGTGTCAGGTAGGAGCAAAATAAGTCTGTGCGACGTTTTCCTCCGTCGGGGTTACGACTCCATTGACACAATTTATGGCTTCTTCCAAGTGTGCAGCTCTGTGTGCATCGTCAGAGCTGGACTGTGCACAGGTCGCGCTCTGATATATCAAACACACACACAGACACACACACAGACACACACAGACACACACACACACAATGACATGCAGGAAAAGCTCTCACTCCCTGACTGTGTTGTATGATGTGCAGCTTGACTTAAATCACAGGAGCAACCAGTCAATGACCTCATTACTCAGTGGTGGAAAGCAACTAAATACATTTATTCAAGTAGTGTGCTTGACTACAATTTTGAGGTACTTTACTTGAGCATTTGTATTTCATGCTACCTTATACTTCCACTCTGCTACATTTGAGAGGGAAATATTGCACTGTCTACTCCACTACATGTATCTGACAGCTTTAGTTAGTAGTTACTTTTAAGTGGAGATTGTACACAAAGGGTAGTATAACAAACTGTAAAAATGCAACTCATTGTAAAATCTCTGCCTTCCGATGTCTCACAAAAAGCAATGTGTCGTCTGGGTCGCATTTCGGATGTCTGTGAGTTGTTAACAAACCCATCAAAAAGTGATTTTTCCCTCTAAACTTCTCACATGGTTTCATTTCAATGAATGTTCAAATGATCCAATATCTCACCAAAAATCAAAGGTTTGAAAAAAAAAGTCTAAAAACTGAAGACAGACTTGTGTATCAGAACTTTCCTCCCTCATTAATCATCTCACGACCCCTCAGATTTATCTGCTGTCCCCGTGTGATCAAACTGAATAGAAAGTAATCTGAACAAGCTGCACCTCCAGCTAGACCAGTAACATGATGCTCACACATTGATGCTTCAGTATTAATAACCTAATTATTTCAAATGTAATTATAATCAGTCAGAGGGATCCAAACCAGTAATTTTACTTTTATACTTTTAGCTACTTGATATGTACTTTTACTGAAGCAAAGGATCTGAATTCTTTTTCCGGCACTGCTGCTACCACACAAATCACACAGTATACAATAATTGCTAGAAATAATTAGGCATCAGTCCAATCTAGAAAAAGTGGCAGTAAACGGCCACTGGCATCGCTGGGACTTTCATTACACTGATGTCAAATAAAAGCTCCAACAAACCATATCAAAACCACCAAGAGGAAACATTCTATTAAGACACAGGCCTTTTGCAATGTCTTAGAAATTCACTCTGTAACGCTGCATTGCAAAGATATTGCTAACATAAACACAACATGTGGCTCATTATGCATTTCCTACAAAACATCTGTAGGCCTAGAAAAGAATTACTTCATATCCCACATTGGCGCGCATTGAGATTGTCATTAGAATCGTTGCTACAATGGTTTATGTTTGTTTGGTTTACGCTGTATAAACAAGTAATAAGTCAAGTGGAATTCACAGCTAATTTAACAATGATCCGCAGGAAGGGGAAGCTCCGGAAAGTGACGCTTGAAGCTTAGTTATTATAAATATTTACTCGCCAAAGTCATCCATAGATCGTAGTTATCCAGCTCTAATCATCATTTCTCAAGCTTCCAAAAGCCTGATCGCAGTTTGTGTGTGCTTTATTACTCCAAAGAGGTAATGGCTTTTTCTCTGTTTGTTAGTCAGCAGGATAACTCAGGAAGTACATAATATTTCAGTTTAGTTTAGTGGAAACTTCCACCAGGGGCCAAGAAAATCTGGGCTCATATTTCCTGCACCATGATGTGCAGGTGCATTTTTTTTTCTTCGATTCCTTTCATTCAAAATAGACCAAAGAGACTTTCATCGGTTTTACGAATTTCATTAAATCTTCTCCAAATTTGGCACATTAAATATTTGGAAAAGCTGGAAAAGATTGTTCTTTTTTGATTGCTTGCTTCTTTTATTTGTTTTTAATAACCCAAACCAGTAATTCCTTTAATTTCCTGTAATTCCACAAACAAAGTTGGTGTGGTCTGTCTGATATAAACCACCACCAAATTCCCAAGACACTGAAACTGGTCAACTATGCACAAATATCAACATCAGTTCAGATATCAATATGATAAGTTTAAATTGTGGTCTGAATTTTAGCCATTAGCCAGTCAGATGATTAACACTGTTAATTCAGATGCAGAATAATAAAATCAATTTACAGCATTTCTGTTCAGCCTTGGTGGAGGTATGAGAGCTTTCTAGCTATTTCAAGTGTTGCTAATGGTTTGATTATTCAACCTCGGTAAAATCCAGGCTTGTTTGATTAAGGAGTCAATACCTTTTATGCACCAAAAGTGAACTGTTGCCCGTGTCTGGGGGGTGAAACGCACCAGGTCTTAAAATTAAGTCAGTGAGCTCTTAAAATAACCATTAAGACTATTAAAAGTAAATCAAACACCACATAAAAGCTAAATTGGGAGTAAGGGAATGTGTTTAGTCTTCCTCAGAGAGTTGGAAACAGTGAAGAAGGTTCTGGCTTCTTTGCTGAAACAGGAGAAGAGAGGGCAGAAGAGAGAGGGCATGAGGAGGCACCGCATGGACAAAGTATTTGAGAATCTTCACTTCCGCTTCCACAAGCTTCAGCTTCCACACGACAAAGCTCAGACAAATTGAAGAAAATAAGTTCAGAGTGGTAATTTTTCTATATATCTATGATAATTAACTGAACATCATGAAATCTGGGCTCCAAAAAGTCTTTTAACTCTTCTAAATGCTAGATAATGTCAAAGGACTGTGGCTTTAAGCTTCATAGAAAACAATGTACATTTAACTGGACGAGCTGATGCGAGCAAAAATCAACACACCTCACCTACTTAAAACTCACCAGAAATCACAAAATCAAAGCAAAGTTAATTCAGCTTCATTGCGATGTGAGAAGCATAATCAGTTTCAATCAGTGCTCTGATGTTGTTGCTCCACTCGCGTTTCCAATCCAGGTGTGCACCCGTGATTCCTGCCTGCGCCTCCTTGTGTTCAAGGTGTGTCCGGCTGTGGTGGCCAAAAGTTGACGACCTCGTGTGCTGCCATGTTCTGTTGGCCTGTGGTAGGAATGTGAGCCTGGATGTGCACTGGCTTGTCTTTCGTGACCCCATGGACGCCTGCTAACCCCGTCACCTCCTCAAACCTAAGTGGAAATGTTTTGTAGGAAGACGTTCACTCTTTCATACAAAGTAAAATTCTAAGTAGATATTAATGTTTCCCGTGCAGACAGATAGCAAAGAAATATGTGTCTAGCTTTGGAGATTGCACAATAGAGACTGGCTGATGCTTGAGAGCAGACAATAACTAAGACGCCACATCTCCATTCTATTACATACCATATCCATCACTACGAGGGACACTGAGGAAAAGGGGACATTTGGCATAATCGCGGTCATTTCCTGGACCCAGCCATGCACCCTGGCTGTCTCTGTATGGAGTCTGGCAGTCTGGGTCCATACAGACAGCGCAAAACACACAGCAAACACACTCATCCATCCAGCACACAGCAGACCTCTGATCCATCTGCGACAGCAGCCGAACAATCTGCTCCTTCTTCTGGCCTTCCCTGTCCAGACATACTTTCTGTGGCAATCTGTCCGCCCCAAATGAAGATAAAGGAGAACACCAGAGCCTGATTTATCAGTCAACATTGAACTATCTGAAAGTCCCTCGCACAGATGGCTGGATAACGTCAACTTGAAGACCTTTCTCTCCCCCTGCTGATTTCTTTTATCTACCTCCTCCAGACCTGAGAATACTCAAGAGCTCTGATGATAAGCCCGGAGTTTCAAAGTTAGAACACGGCGATTAAAAAAGAGGGTCTCTGTGTCTCTTGTGATCGCAGCAGAAAGGCTAACCATGCACATTTACACTGTGGTAGAAGTTATGATAGTATGTGTAGAAATAAGAGGGCAGTTTCCATTTCTCAAAACCTTTCAGGCTCAGTCGTTCGCATGCGAGGGTAGGGCGAGGCTCACCGTTTTGTCAAGCACATGATTATATAAAGGATATTAACATAACACAGTTCGTTTCCCAGCTTTTTTGGAGTCGGGGTTGCAGATGCCTGAAACGACCTTTGGGCTCAAAAATATCAGGTGCTCCAAAGCCAAGCTGGTAAAATTAGAGGGTAGAAACACAGCTGCCCTCTCAGCTAATAAAGCTATTACTGGTGTTTCCAACAAACCTGGCATTTGACAGCGTGTTTGTGTGTTTCAGGTACCCTGACAAAGTGCTGACGTCAGTTAGTCTTTCAGAAGATAAATGAAAGTGGCCTTACAAACTCATGTGCCTTTTATGAGCTCTGTGACTTTTTTCTTCAAGATTTAAAGCAGTATTAATCAGTTGATGAATCAAAGCAAACATGGGGAACATTTTTTCACGTATTTAGAGTCGAGTTTCTGGCCACCTTACAAAATTGAGTCCAATATTCCTTCTTTTTGGCTCTGTTTTAGTCTTTACCATCTCCCAAGGGAAATATGTGGCTCTCTGGCTGCTAAATGCTCCACCAGCGAGTCATTAACTTCGTGCTGTTAGGTGCTGGACACGTAATGTACAGCGGCTTTTTCACTTAAAACAGCTGCTGGGCGCTGCTGGGCGCTGCTGGGACAAGGTTGAGGAGAGTGATGAGATTGAGCAAACACAGTAAAGATACGAAACGTTAAACCAAAGTGATGATCGTAAGGATGCTAAATGATTCTCTGTGATTGACCATTTTACATTTGATACTGGTGCAGCAACAACAGCAGTGTGCAGAGAACTATCGTCATTCACGGAACAAACAGCATCTTACATAAAGGGCAAAATGACACCGCAAGACACAATGTCTATCGTCTGTGCCAGTTCTCATTGTCTTTTCATCTCCTCTGCTCTCCTGCCAAGTTAAATGCTCTGCTGATCACATTAGGCATAAGTGCTTTTCTCGTCTGTCAGTGCAGCTCAACCCACAAACACACGATAAAAAACACAAGTGATATTATCTGTAACTGGCATCAAATGTTCTTTTCCAGAGGTGTTGTAATGTAACGTCTGAACCCCCCTCAACCTCAAACCTCAAACGTGTTTTGACAAATCTGGCATGTAGCAACAGTTGTTGTTTTGTTTTTTAAAAGTATGCAGACGCTGATAACTGTCAAAACTTAATCAGCGTAATCTGCTCGATGAAATAAGCTCTAAACCCCCCAAAAGCTAGGGGTTAAATAGGGGTAACATGTCACTATCTCTTAGAGCCATATTTACATAGAGTTCATGTGTGTTTGATCTGATTTAATGAATGTGTGCTTACAGGGCAACTTTTTGGTCCACCAGCTTGCAAGAGGGCAGAACTGCACCATCTAAATGAATTTCCAGCACGTTTTGGCTTTTTTGTAAATCTTGTTTGGAAGATTGATCCATTTCATATTCTACCAGCCAAAGACCTGACGAGTGAAGAGCATAAAGTTTAAAACAACTGTCGCTTTACTTCAGCTACACAGACTGACAGTTTTCTCCTCACTCGGAAAAGTCTGGTCTTTGAATCTTTGATATCGAATTATCCAGCACACTCAGGTCTTATCATTAAAGCATTTTCTCGGGTTGACTAAGCCTCTTCACAGAGGAAGAAAGACACCCGGGCTATGCTTTGAACTTGAGATAACATGGTCTCCACATGGTGTGTGTTAAGGAAGTGCTTTTTTGTGTGGGTGTGTATGTGCGTGTGTGCGGCGCGCATTTGCATTTTCACATCAAAGTAAAATTAGGCATAAGGAGCATTTGGCCATGAGAATCTGCAGACTACACTTACTCTCCTAAATGTTTTTTCTCATGCAGGCACCATGGAACACAATTAAGAAGAAAACTTTAAAACTGTTCAGCTACAGATGTTAAACATCAGCGCACTCACATGACTAAAAATCTACAAAAACATTAACCAATTTGCCACATCATGATGCCATTTCTCTTGATTGCAATGCTCCATGCAGCCACAAATCCATTCCAGTTTCATGTTAGTTTTCCTCGTTGTACATGTTTGGGGCGTCCAGAGGACAAACTGTCCAGAGTGAGGCCTTGAGAGTCCAAGGGATTGCTTCTAAGTGGCCTGATTTTTCCATCAGGCTCCGCTCAAGCCTCTGATCGGAGTTCGGGGACAAGCAAGACCTGATTTACACATCCTCCAGTTCCCCCACCCACTCCCTCCCTTACCCGACAAGAGCAGCTGCACCTCATGACAGATAGGCCATGTCATCTCCAAAATTCCTGCAGCGCTGCCCTGCTCTCAGCATTTCTGTCAACACTCAATATGACGTTCTAATTTTACCAAGGCTGACACGCCCATGCAACCTTACTCATATGTATATGCTCAGCTGTATAGATACGTTCTTTCACGTTCCTTGTTTTCACTGAAAATACTTACCTATTTTCACTTGAGTACAGTTTTGAACTCAGTATTTTTACTTGTCTTTAGTATTTTGACACTGTTGTATTCCTACTTTTACACAAGTAAACTCTTTAAATACCTTCCTTCCACTGTCGCAAACCAAAAACGGATAAACAGATACAATTAGAACAAAAGAAATGACTTGCTGTTATATCTGGACTGAGGAGCCAGTTTATGCTGACAGAAAATCTATTTTCTGGTGAGAAATCGGCGTTGCAATTCTCACTCTGAGTTGGGATCGGTCAGCATCCAATGCACAAACATACACAAACCAATGCAGGCCCTCCAAGGTCTTGTTGAGGCCATGGAATGAGCTGCACAGCCCTCTGGGTAATGGACTGGGGATGTGCTGGAAGGGAACTCAAGCCTTCTTGCCATTCCAGGCAGAGCACAGCAGGCCATGCTCAGTATCAATGACAAAAGCAGACAGGGCAGCAAGCACTGATGCATAAAACATGAGCCTGAGAAAGTTAGCACAACTGAGTCAATTATCATTTTTTGAGGAACATGGGATGCTGCAAGAGCGTCTAAATTAGCATTTGGTAAACCACATAATAACTCCATATACATCAGTATGTTGCCATTATTGAAGCAGTGCTGATGAACCCTCTCATCCTTCCTTTTTCCTTCCCTTAATGTGACATCACTGTGCAATCTGTAACTCTGATGGGAGACAAAGGTAAACAGACAGCACTCAGCCAGACTCCATAAAGAATATTAATTAGTGAGGAAAACAAATGTGTATATAATGTTATTTACTGAAAGATGATTTTCCAAAGGAGTGTTAACTCGAAGAATAACACATTTAAATAAGCATGTAGTCAAACTACTGTGTAGTCCACAAAGATACAGCTTTGTATAAATTCAGACAAGGCCAGGGAGTTGTTTTGGTTGAAACCATATGGGACTCATTTGCTAGGGAACTTCTGGCATCGATTGCAGGGCCTGGTTTTGATGTTCAGATAGGCACAGTACACATTTCGGTCAACATGAAACTATTCCAAGATAAATGTGTCGCTGTCGCTGTAATAGTGAGGAAAATTCCAAACCTTAACCATGCA
Organism: Chelmon rostratus; assembly: GCF_017976325.1. Taxonomy (NCBI): domain Eukaryota; kingdom Metazoa; phylum Chordata; class Actinopteri; order Chaetodontiformes; family Chaetodontidae; genus Chelmon; species Chelmon rostratus. Next base: position 13,988,195 of record NC_055662.1, on the reverse strand, counting down.
CACATTTAAATGACTTTTTTTTCCTTTTTCCGTCCTTCCACACAGAAATGCAGGGAGTAAGCCTGTTCCATATTTTCTAATAACTCCAGGCTACGTCCATAAAAAGCAAATGTCAGTTTCTTGTCTAGAAAGTCAAGCGCAGCTTTTTATGGCGAGATATTCCAGGAACTGGATTCTGTTTAAAAAAGTGTAAAAACAATTGTGTCCGTAAAGTTACAGTAAGTGTTTCTCAGTTCAACTTTAACAGGCGGATTTGTGTCTGCTTTTCTCTCCTGCTTGGATCAAATTGGTTGAGGGGCCTGTTTAGGGAGAACTTGGGCTACAGCAGGGACCAACTCAGACACTCTTCTGTTGCATCAGCTTTTCATGCAGTTGCATCAAAGTTTGGGAAAAAATAAGGCGCACTGAGAGCGAGAAACTTCCCAGAACAATGAACGTCATGATGGCTGGCTGAACTAGCCTGCGACCTCTGAGACAGAGAGCCAAAAGAATATCTGTGAGAGCTCTATGGGTTACAGTTTGCAGTCGTAAGTAGCAGTTCAACTGTTTGATTTGAGAGAGTCTTTTAGGCCTGTAGCATCTTAAATAAGTTTTCTTCTTACTCCACACAACTTCAAGCATCAGCTGCAATGGGCAAGAGATAGACAGTGTTTTTCTCCCAGCGCCTAACACTTAAAAAAAAAAAAAACGAATAAAAGAAAAAAACAAAGTATTTTTACAACATACAACAAAAGTGCAGTGTGGATATTGGGTCCCTAGAGCAGCCAGATTTAGTGGTTGCCCAATTCAACTCCCACAGATTAAAATGCATAATAAAACAAAATGTACAGCAGCTAATCATTCATACAATGCTGCTCTCTGACAACAGCACAACAAGAGTGTTTCACAGTCAGGCCCTCGCCCCGTTAGCCAGGCTGCGATTACGATCTAAGCAACCATGAGAACGCCATTTGCTTCAGATGCATGGCAAATTGCAAGAAAAACAAAGCGCACCCACACATATAGTAACATGCAGACACTGTGGCACCAAAACACAAAATGTTGCACCGGCATGCAGCTCACCCTTTCACCTCCAGCACCTCTGACACTATCAATACAGTCCTGGCGCAGGATACTGGAGAGGAAATCTAGATTAAGTATTGTACCATTCTCAAATTTCCACTGGCCGACTTTAAAGCCGGCAGCATGCCACAACTACCTTTACCCTTCAGTAAGTGGTTTCTTGGAACACAAAGGGAGAGCTCTCCCATTTTAGCCAGCAGTTTAATCTGGTGGTTCTTCTGGAAACTGATGCATTGAACTTTACCTTAAAAGTTGTGGTTTGTCTGTGGATTTGTGTCCTAGATGATGATCTACAAGTTTACAACATCAAACCATCCTGCATAATGTTCTGGCAGCATCAGTAAAGGGGAACCCATTTTACACATCAAAGAGTGTTTACAGATCTTGGGGAGTACTGCGCATAAGTGGGAAAAAAAGGAGTATAAATCCTTGTGTGGCTCCAGAAGGAGCTGCATGAAATCTGATAAATTGTGACTTCAGTCAGCATCGGGGGGGCTGAAGACTGTTAGTTTGAAAATGAACTAAATCTGCTGGTGTGGAGAAGTGAGGTTACAAGGCACCAGTAGCCCGCTCCTCACCTCTGCTTAAGGCTCATGGCGACATTAGCCACCACTAGCATAACACGCCTGAATCCATTACCGAACTGTCGGCAGTCGAGGTACGTCGGCGCAGGTTTTGACAAACCTGTGGAGTATGGAGATGCAGTGAAATGGCGTTTGCATTATTTAAAAAGTGTCAGAGATTTTCTCACCAAAAATCAAAAATTGACAAATCAATGCAGCAGATATTTAGCTCATTTTTGAGAAAACTGCAGTAATCTGTGTCAGATAATTCACTCTCTCAGTATATTTTGGCATAAATTGATCACAGAGTATTATAATGCACGCTGTATTTTTTACTGATTCAGTAATAGACTTTAAAACCAGACAGTAACATTACATTCAGTAATACATTTCTGCCAGTTAAGGAACTCAACCACTTTAGCTGTACCCACACATAAAGCGTCTCTTTTGGCTACACATATCAAAAGTGTTTAAATCAAAATGATGACTTCATTATTAATAAGTGATATCAGAGCTAATTTATTCAGTTCTTGTAAAACAGCTTACGGACATATAGTTTAGCATAACAAATAGCTGCGGACATCATGATGAGGCTTTTCCCAAGAACAGTCATCCATCACCTTTTATTAGAGCGAGCCCACGACCCCATGTTAGAAATAACAAGTTCCAGCAAATGTAATAATAAGTTGGCTTTGGAGGAGGAAATTTGAGAATGCTTTCAAGTGCAGGTATTGCATTTAGTTTAGCGTTTGGAGACCGAAGGGCAGTGGCAAAGCTTGCTAGAATTTCTACACCTCAGCTGAATTTGATAGACTTAAATAACTCTGCCTTTCTTTTTACTTATGCAATCTTAATATGCCAAGAACAAAGAAGCATGCTCCCGCTTCTTCTCCTGCAGCTCTCGACTCTTTCAACCTGTCGCTTCAGCCTACCAGCAGCTGCACGCCCGCATGGAGCCGCCTCCGTGAGAGCTCCACTGCCTGCATCCATCAGACAGACAGAAAGATTGAGGATGCGGTCCGGTGTGGCAGGAACCGCAGGTTAGGTTTCACATTCACATATTGATGAGAAGAGATATAGCAGAGGATTACTAACAGGTACTGAGACACCCACTTCTAAAAACTCCCACTATTCTTTTAAAGAATGAGGTGTTATGATTATTATTATTATTATTATTATAGTCTTCCTACTGAAGACCTAACTCTTTAATAACAAGTCACAAATGCGTTATCACATTTTTACATTGTATTTTTAATGGTTATTGCATTGTAGTTTTTTACCAAACTTCACTCAAACAGGAGAAAATAGTGCATTTGTTGGGGACTATATTCAGCTACGGATTCATATTTTTGAGGTACGGTCACATTACATTTCCATCCGATGAAATTGTCCCGCACTCTGGCCCAAATAAAGACGTCACATGTCTGACATTGGTGATGAATAAGCATTGATGAGAGATGAACGGTTAACTCTGTATGAGAGCAAAGCTACAGTCTGTAGTCTGGTAGTGTGAAAATGTACCACACATGGAAGTATTAATAACATGTTATTGGCTGACAGAGGACATCCACTAGGTATCGCTTCCTTATTATTGTAATCATGTGCTGCTCTGGGATTCCTGCTCCTAACAGCACCAGAAAGGTGAACGCGGGGTCGACTCAAAATAAACTGCAGTGGGTCTTCATGATGAAGGAACATGTCCATCAGTGCGCCAGTGTGGTTCACTGATGTGCTTTTAATAATTTTATGGACAACAATGCAGCTCTATGGCACAGAGGAGCACAAATACTCAGGCTTTGGCTACACAGCCAATAACTGCTAGTAGAAACATTCATCAGTGGTTTTGGTCTTTTCATGGGATTTGCTGACAATATGAAAACCACAGACTGATGTGTTATTGTGTCTAAAACAGTTGACGAGCCCCTTTATTTGCGGCCGGTTTGCCTTTAGGGAGGTGAGAAGATGGAAGAATTTGTTGCACCTATTATCATTTTACATTCATGATTTCCAAGTAAGAGCCAAACACTTGAAGGGAAATGGGATACCTTCACTTCTGATGGTGACAGCTGGTCAGAGGGAGAGAGATCTGTGTGTGTGTGTGTGTGTGTGTGTGTGTGTGTGTGTGCGTGTGTGTGTGCGTGTGTGTGCTAGTGTGTAAGGGAGAGAGGATGCAGCTGCAGCCCAGCTATATGATGGTAGGGGTCCAGAAGCAGATGGGGGCTTCAGACTGCACTGCAACACGATAGCCAAAAAAATACCCACATATGTTTTTAAAAAAATAAATAAATAAAACCACTCTCTGCACCAAGGTTCTTGAACATAACAACCAAGGCAAATTCAGCATTTTCCAAGCCCCTATTTATTCAAGTTCTGGATCTGAGGTTTTTAAGCTCATACATCCGGACGACATTTTCTCGCCTTTTAAAACCGCTTCCTGCACACAGTAAACACCTTTAACTTTAGAACTTCATTGCGTTATGAGATGAAAAGACAAGCTGCATTCTAATCAGTTCAGTTCAAGTTCAAACTGAGCTTCCTGTGACTAGAGGCATCAGCTGACTATGGAGTCCTGCAGTCCAGGATTTAAACCCAGCTTTTGTCCAAAGACTTCAGGTTTGAAATGGCTGAAGAACTTCGGCATCTGAACGGAAGGAAACCTAATATTAGGAATGCCTCCCCCCTCCATAAAGCATCTCTCCCTCCCCCTCTCTCCCTCTCTCTCTCTCTGACCTGAGGGCTTTCAGCCTATAGCCTCCTGAGGCCACATTATAATGATATCGGCAATTTTGGCTGAACAGGAACATTTCATGAACTTTTACTCTGGACCAGTCATGGATATTCAGTCTGTGAAGAGTGATCAGTTGTTTTTTGCAAAAGACTGGAATTTGATTTTTTAGCTATAGGCTACATTTTACTGGATCTGTTATAGTTATTATACTAGCTATACATATGTTTACACGCCTATATCCTGATGGAAAGCCAAAATTTGTGTTGTTGTTAAATCTCAAACTTAACTATAAGTGTACTTTAAGTGTATTTTGATTAAATCAAAAATGTAATTGATGACACTTCACATCACATCAAAATAACATTTTGAACTTGATTTCAACAAATAAAAATAAATTTGGAGCTACTGTTTTCCAGATGACAAGCTAGAGATCCCAGAGCAGGTGATTTACAGACACCACAGATCCAAACCTAAGTCTCAATATTGCACAATGTTATGAATTACAGAGTCTAAAATTGCCCTCTGTAGCACCAGCACCAACCCTAGTGGGTTAAATAGATGTTACAGGCTGAAAAGTGATGAAGGAGAAAGCTCCCTTGCTGCCCTGGATGTGACCAAGACCTGCAGTCCCCCTGAGGAGGTCGACCCCACGAGGCCGGGACCCCAGAAACTCACAAGAATGCCATCAGTCTTCTGCCAAATCTGTTTGATTACTTCTCTACTTTTCTCATGTTTGTCTTGCGTGACAGCCCTGGGAAAAAAGAAAATAACACTGACTGCACTATGATCCAGTGTGAAATATTGCAGGATTTCAGCTGACACGACACATCATCTGCAGCCTCACTGATCCTCAGTCCTGATAATCTAGTCATTGAGTTTCTTCATATCAGAAATGCCAGGTTTTTAGCCAGCTCGCCATGTGGCCAACTGCACAGATATTATCCAATTTTCTCGAGTTCATGTTATCAATTCAAGTTCAATATCAACACTGGGTTGACAGCTCATGGGAACTTGACTCTGAGTGCTGCTCAAATTAAAAGTTGGAATACAAAAGACAAAAACAGATTGTTCAGATGAAGCTGAAGCTTGTTGATATTAGCTCAAAACATGGGTTGCTAAGGTAGCCTGACCAATGATTAGGACTTTCTTAAGTAAACCAGAGTGATACTAACTGCATAAACTACAAATCAGTGCTTTGGATGAGAACAAGCACCAACAGGCACATTTATTTTACTACCAAAAGTGACCTAGAACAATCCCCCAACTGACCTGTACTCGTCATTGGCCTTCACCGAACTACAGCCCTTCTGTAGCACTTTATCTTAATGTACACATATTCACCATTCAGTAGTTGTTTATTAGCATGCATATTAGTAGCATAGTGGCCCTTCATTAGTCGTTATAAGCACTTATTAATGCCTTATTCTGCATGAAGGTATGCTACATGTACTAGACCATTAACTACGCGTTTTCCCTCAATAACCTCCTAATTACTGCTACTAAGTAAGGTTGATGTACATGAATTGCAATCGTAATAGCCTAACTCTAACCCTTAATAACCCTAATCCCTTCACTTCCAGAATAAGGCATTAATAAATGCTTTATAATGACTAAAAAGAGCTAATATGCCACTGCATGCATGCTAATAAGCAACTACTTAATTGTGAATAAACGTACCTTAAAATAAAGTGTGCCCAGCCCTTCCTTTATGGTGGTTACAGTACTTGTCTACAGTCATTTGTTGAATCTGGTGATGTTATGAGGTTCATGGACACTGAAGCCGACATCTATTCAAAAGCAAGACTGCAACAGGCAGCAGCGTCTCCACTTCCTTTGCATTTTCAGCCTCAGCACAAAACAAAGGCAGTCATTTTTTATTCAAAATTACATTTCATTAACTGTGTTGACAGCTCAGTGAAAGAACATTACAAAGCACACTCCAATCCATGTATATTAATGGATGTTTAAGCAAATAAACATATTTCACAAAATGTCTAACTAAATTTAGATTAAATAAATTTCAACATTTTGGGACAAAAGACTTATTGTTAGATGAGAACATTACTACCACTCGCGTCTTTCAGTGGACAGCAGATCCGGGGTCATTGACTCATTCAAGTCTCTGATGGTTGCTTGGCAACAAAACAAGTTATTGCGCCTGGCCAAGAAATAATCCAGCACATAAAACCGCAACTTATTGTTTTTACTTGATTCAAAGTGAGCTTTAGAGGTGCTGAGGACTGAGCCAGGCTAGCTGTTTCCCCCTACTTCAAGTCTTTATGCTAAGCTAAACTAATCAGCTGCTTTATATTCAGCTGACATAGACAATGGTATTAATCTTCTAACTATCAGCTAAGCTAATAAACATATTTAGAAAAAAATGTCATACTATTCCTTCAACATCTTATCTCTTGCTTTATAATCCAAAACTTAGGCCTCCATTAATGATGAAGAATATGAGCTAATAAAGCTTTCTTAACCTCGCTTTCCTCGAACATAACTCTCTGGCACAACAGCATGCAAATCCTCCTATATGCTACCCGAGTCTGGACATGAGTTACAGCAGCTATAATGTGTTGGCTGTTTCACTTTTATCACTCCAATTATAGTTAAAAACATGACGCCTGCATAAGTGCCTGTTTGAATTTTCCCTGGTCAGGGGAAAAGAGGGAGAGGGACTGGGGCTGCAGAGGGAAACAAACTCTCTACATTGTGAAGTGAGGGTTTATGAAGAGCCTATCCCCCCAGCAGGAGATGTTTTATTAGTGGCGTTTAAATGACCGGCTTGTTAAACATCAAGCGGCAGGCGGGTAGCCAGGCGGCTGTGGCCTCAGGATCCGCTGCACTGCTACATCGCTGGCTATTTTCACCCTCTTCGGAGCTTTATTTGACATGCTAGTGTGCAGACAGGGTTGTTTCGAGACACAATAATCACTTTTAACTTGTGCTGAAACACTAGATTCCCACCTGCGAGTGGGAGTTAGGACTCGGGTGGTCCTTGGATATTCAGTGTCTCCACAACGTCAGAGATAGAAGAAAGCAGGCCAGGAAGCAGAGGTTAGATAAATAAGAAGGCTCTCCTGAAGTCTTGATGATATTAATACCTCGAAGTGGCAGAGAATCAACTGAAAAACCCCTGATTCGCGCAGGAAAAGTCAGAGATTAATGTTTTTCATAATCAGATCAAAAGCCCATTTTTTAATTTGAATGTAAGATAGGATGTGATTCCTTTGCTTGAAGGTCATGGGAGCACATGAGCACTAAATGATCCCTGGAGATGAGGGCTGCAGTCATGGAAAATACGGGACATTAACTGTCTTCTTTGATGATGATGACACAGATGGAACATCAGGAAATGGGAAAAGGCAAGCAATCGCCTTAGATGTCGATTCATTTTAGGGTTATTGCTGATTACTTCCTCTCATTTCTCTCGGTTTAGATCCTTCCTGAAAACATTTAGTGTCTGCACCGTTTTAATCTTGATGCCAGAAAAAAAAAATTCAAGGAAAGAAAAGCATCGCGAACATTATTCATCACTGGCTTCAATTTAAATTAAAGGAATTTTGCAGCAATTAAAGTTTGGCAAATTGGCCTGTAGGAAATTGTAATAGACGTTTTCCACGATTTTCTGACAGTTAATAGACCAAACAATTCATAGATAAAAATAACTAAGAGATTAACTGAAAGTGACAATAATCCTTTGTTGATGTTAAAACCAACTTGATGCAATAATTATACATCATTTTCTTTTACTTTTTTTACTTCTTTTAGTAAAATTTGCTGCGCTTCTCTTGAGGTTGTGACCCTTCCGACTGGTTATGCCCAATACAAGATCTCATGGATTCTATAGATGGGTCCAACACAATAACAAAAACACTCATATCTTGACATGTGTGACAGATGCAGATTGCCTTGATTTATTTGCATACACATCCTCCTAAACTGCAGAGACATTAAGGAGTATCAGACGCTGTGCAGCAGAGTATGTAAGGAGATTATTCTGCACTCTGTGCTGTCAGAAACTTGCCAGGAAAACAAAACTTATTGCAGTATCAAAAGATGCTGCACCAAATCACTTCCCATCCCACTGGCTGTCAGTCAAAAGAGGAGGATTCTGCTTGCATAAAAGGTACTGCAGACAGAATATTTTCCAGCCTTTAAGTGTTATTCTTCAGTGATTGAATTATTCTACCCTCTCTGCCGCTGTCAGCGTCAGGGCTGCTGGAGGGGCCAATGTGAGGACTTCTCTGGCTGAAGACAGAAAATTGGCACGGGATTCAAATTTTAAGTTGAACTCAAACTAGAAAACCTTCAAATGTTTTTTTGCTGTAGGTGTCAGATAAAAGTAGAATTTAGTCAGCGGTGCTCTGAGGGATTAACCTTGCTGACATTCAGTCAAATAAACGAGAGGATGCTAGAAGCCTCAGGATCCCTTTCCTGCAATAAGGCAGCTCCAAGTTCTCGAAGGAGGTTATCAAATGCTATGAGAATCATCCAGCTACTACTATCACGATCACTACCTACTTTTTTAATAGATAATGATAGTGTTATGGCTTAAAATATTCTAATATTCTTATTTTACATCTCCTGAGCCTCCTTTTGTTAGGACACAGTCAGGCTGTTTCCCCTATTTTCAGTCTATATGCTAAGCTAAGATAATCAGCTGCAGCCTTATAATTAACAGACATGATTATGATACCAATCTTCTCATATTACTTTCAGCAATAAAGCTTAAATAAATCCAATTTTTGCAGTGATCACTTGTTTTCCTGGTCTATCTTAATGTATCTGTGTTTAAAAGGTGACCTGGAAGAAAAAGGACAGAGTCAGTGGTTTGTCAGTCTCTACCAAACGAGGTCAAGTATATTCAGTAGGATATAAAGTGCTCCAAGTTCTCATGCAACATTTGCACAGACAAGAATAGCATCGCCATACTGTCGATAAGTATACAAGCAATAGACCTTGAAGCTTTTCCAGAAACAGACTCGCAGAGGACAACTTATCTCTGCAGTAACTCAAACAACACGCTAGATTTAGAAACCTTATCATCAAATCCACCTGCGACAGTCTAAATAAAGCTCCATATTGGATCGTTGGAGAGCCGGGCAACACTTGTGTTAGCTTGCAGGTCCTTTGCGGTCCTGGTTACACTGAACAGAAGCGGTCTGTTAGTCAAAACTGTTATTGATATATTATCATCGTTTTCCATGTCCCAGCATGCGGTGGCTCAAGGTTTTCTTTGATGAAAGGAAAGTATTGTATCATGATTTGTCTTCATCTGAGCTTTCTCTTTGACTTTCTCTGTGGGATGGTATTTAAATGAAGGAAGAGTTTGACCTGGGTAAATAATCACAATGTCGGGAAGAGAATGAAAGCAGAGAGCACAGTTCACTATGTCGGGTAATTGTAAACTATGAGGAGAAGTTAATCATTGACTAACTTGTTGCGTCAGTCATAACCAGGCCAGCTGCTAAAGGGTCTGCTCACCCAAATTACAAAATAAAAAAAACAAAAAAAACCCACACCCCCAGAACAATCTGTTTCCATGGAGACTACTTCTTAGGGTGTTTTCACATCTAACCTGTTACCTGGTACAGTTCAATCTGGTGTGTTTGGCCGGTTACTAAGGTTTCTTTGGGCTGGTGTGAAACCTGTGACTCAAACCCTGATGAGGACTAAACAAGTGGACCAAGACTTGAAAAGGAGGGTCTCTAGTCCAATTTGTGACATGCAGTCCGGAAGTAGGCAACCTCTCTAATATTGCTGTACAAGATGCCTCTTTTCCCTCTCGTCTCTCCCTGTTTGTCATTATCATTAACACGGTGTTGGTTTGCAGTCAATTAATATGAATGATGCTCAGAAGTTCTTTGTCACGAGAATTAAAATGCTGCATGCCCTGCTGTCTGTCACCAGTTATGTAAAAATCCCTTAAGCTTTGCAATTAAGATGGATAATTTGATAGATGAATTAAGATAATTAACATGTAAAATAAAAATACAGCTACATAAAACAACTACAAGCAGAGTTCGGGGGATTTAATTTCTAAAATGTCCAAAAGGTGTAAGTGCAATGATTTTCAGGTGCTCCTTTATTTTGGTGCAGCGGTTCAGAGCAAACTCGTGGAACATGAAGCTAGAGCCACTCAGCAGAGCGTGTCTGATGAAGCCCATCTGAGACACCAAGCAGAATTTCCAGTAAGAGCTTTATAGCTAAGAAGTGACTATCACGTCTCTCCTGGGAAGAACACCACCCAGCCTTATCACATAAAATACAATGATCATCACCAGCACATGTAGCCTTACTTTTAGTGCCACTGATAGTGGAGTTCCTTTAGTTCTGATCTTCCAAAGAAAAACAGTAAAGTTATTATCAAAGTCCAGTTAAAACCTGTTTCTGAGGTCGTGTTTTCTCTCCCTTTCTGACCTTTCTGTAATTTATCTTTTTCTTACAACAATGATGTGACTTTTTCTTTCACGCGAACACAAGCAGGCTTTAATCAGGCTGTTTCTGACCCGTCCGTTTGATAGATTTGATTTTGATCCTGCGAGAATTGCCCGGCGTGGTTGTCCAGACTGCCTGTGATTTATCTGGTGTCTCTCGATTAAACAGTGTACACTCCTGGAAGCCTGAGAGACGAGCTGTGCTCCGAACAATTTCAAATGTAAATACAACCTGACCATGAAAATCTATCTTTGAGCTCCGGGGGTTCGTTTTGTTCTCACAGCAAACGAGGGCAGGGAGCAGAAGTCAGATGATTGACTGCAGGGAATCGAGTGAAAAACTTAGATGGGAGTTTGAGAAAGTTTTGCAAGCCTGAAAACCTGGGCTCAAAACCAGGAAAGTGTGCAAAAAACACACTCTCTCTGGTTGACACACATTTATGCAAACAAAAGCATATACGCTAATCGGATAATTCAAACAGCGTGAAAAGAGAGCAAACAATTGGTCCAACATGGAGTCTAAACAGAACAAGCTGAACAAATTCTCCTGTACTGTGATTATATTCTATTAACCCCAGCCTGTTTTCTCTGTAAGAGACGGGGTTGAAAGCAAATGCTGGCAGTACAGACACAGCGCTGTATTAATGATCCACTGGGGAGTGGTTTGAGTCCAGAACATATTTCATGAGCTAGGAGAATGAGTGCTGAGGTTTCTCGTTTGGGGTCATCTGAAGAGTCAAGACCAAACATCCCTCGCAGAGTCCCCACAGGAAGTCATCGCTAAGAGTGCAATTAGGGAGAGGAAGGCCCAGTTTTTGCTCTGAGAGTCTTCCTGTCCAAAAGATAGCATTAGCATCTCTATCTCGGGTGAGGATGTCAAACGATATCTGGTTGATTCGGTTACATGAGCTGGAAAACAGGGGCGAAGCTGTTCGGACAGTAGACATGCAGTCCTCAGGGTCATGCTGTAAATGTGCTTCACATGGTCCGTGAACATGAAGATAATAACAGAGCTGCGGTGCCAACACAACATCTGAGTTTTGGCAGTGATGCCACAATTATTTCTGTTTTTTGATACCTCACACAGAGGAACAGAAAGAGGTTTTCTTTTATTTAACAAAATAAGTCAGACTTCTCAAACGCATCATATAAGAACTTTGCCAAAAACCCAGAAATCAGGAAATATCTGGTCAAAGTTGAGAAAATTGGTCTGTTACAAATGATGTTTATACTACTAATTTGAAACTGGCACACTTGATTTGTTTTCATTTAAATATACAATATCTGCTCGTAGAAAATAAAGCATGATTCAACCTTTTCATGCTTATGCTCAAGGCTAGGAAAAAAAATCATGGTCTTGGTTTATTATTAGAAAAACTACCGTAATACCAATAACCAATATTTGTTATTTGAGTGAAAATGCAACAAATTGGGGGGGAAGCTACATCACACCTACCTGTCACTAGGTTTATGGAATTACTGTTTTTTTTACCAGGAAACTCTGCTGAAGTCTGACACATTTAAGTCCCTGCAGTCATCATGTCCAGTACAAATAATTCCCAAGTTCGAAAATATTCTGGCGCTGCTTCTCTGATGACCGCCCTCTTTCTCGCTTCTGATTTGGTGAATTAAAGCTTTATTTTGACCAAAGCAGAGTTGGTGGTGATTGTTGGAATAGTGGAAAGTTGTTTCTGTCAAGCTGGAATGAAGTGTGTTTTACAACAATAAAATTACTGTTTCTGTGAATGGACTTTGGTGGCTTTGGCAAAAGCAATATAGCGGCTGTTTCTGGCTAAAAAAAAGAAAAAAGAAAAAAAAGGGTCTTAAACTTTAACAAAACGGTATCTTTGTACCTCCTTTCCATAATGTTGTGACACTTATTACAACAATCTGAGCCTGTCAGTGACAAAAACAAACACTTTAAGTGGACGTTGGTTGATGGTGTGCACATGTTAAAGCTAACAGTTAATGGATGTCGGGCTATCGAAAGCAAAATTAATGGATCTTTCCAAGTCTCTGCGTGTCTCCAACTGTGATGACTTTTGCGTGACGTTACCCACAAAGCTGAGAGATGTGTGTTTACATGTTGAGGCGTTTGGCGTTCGCACCAGGCGGGCTCCTGCTCCAGCTGACTGTTTATGTTCATTCTGGAGACCAACCACCTTCGACTGACATCAATTCAGGAAAGAGAGACACAACCACCATGTGTGAGTGTTCTCTTACTGTAAATATTTCCTTAGCTGTGGGCTGCCCTCCCTGCCAACACTCCCATGTTGAAAAGGTGTGGGCTCAGACAGATTTAGACAGTGCAGGTTTAACTTGTCAGTTAGGGAGTAAGTGCTCGCTCAGCAAATATATGTCTTTCTACAGGAGGAGAAGTTTGTCTGGTAAAGAAACAGGTGCTTTTATAACCCTGATTCCCAAAAAAGTAAGGCTGCTTAAATGTAACTAAATGCAGAATGCAATCATTTGCAAATGAGCTGTGTTCGGTGACAGTTTTACAAAGTTTATGTAGTAACATCCTTTATACAGTCATGTGTTCACTAAGTGGTGAACCTCGCTCCATCCTCGCTTTTGAGAAAGCTCCTCTCATACCCAATCATGATGCTATCACCTGTTATTAATCAACCTGTTTACCTGTGGAATGTTCCAAGCAGGTGTTTTTGGAGCGTTCCACAACTTTCCCAGTCTTTAGTTGCTCCTGTCCTGACTTAATTGTATGCCAGAAAGAAGCAAGCTGTCTCATTCTGTTTTATTTATGTTTTGGAATCAGGGTCTTAGAAGAAATGTGTCGTGTTTAAGTTGTCCTGACTTGTTTGAAATGTGTTTCTGCATCAAACTCAGAATGAGCATATATTTACAAAAATCAATGAAGGTGATGAGGTAAACCATTAAATATATTGTCTTTGTACTGTTTTCAATTGAGCGTATGTCAAAAAGAATTTGCAAATTATTGCATTTTGTTTTATGTTTTACACAGCGTCCCAACTTGGACTTCGAACCCAAGGCAACTTTGGCAAGAACATGCAACCATTCTGATAATCAATTAATTGCTGAAGTTATTTTTTAACCAAAAGTATTCTGTTCAGCTTCTCAAATGTGAGTATTTGGGGGTTTCTTTTAGTACTTCCATGAGAATAACCTGAATATCTTTGAGTCTTCGACAAAACAAGACATTTTAAGACGGCATCTGGGAACTTGTGATATATATATATACACTGAATGTATTTTTATATTTTCTGACATTCTATAAAACAAACATGTAGATAACCAATAATGTAAATAATCATTAGCTGAAGTCCTCAACACTTCACTTCCCTTTAAGTGTTTTAAATACTAGATGCTTAAGAAATAGTTCAGGCGTTTGCCTCATAGCCTCATTTACAGCTGTTTGGTTAACATTACATAAAAGCCTTTTTCCAGGATGGAAAGTTTGAACATTCAGGAATATTTTTCAAATAATTTTTTGTCAGCATATGTTTTTACAATAAAGCCACAAAACATTACAGTTCATAATTATTTACACACCATCTAATACCATCTATAAAATAATAGCCACTGGAGTGCACGAGCCTTGTAGGAAGAATAGGAGAACACATTACATGATTTATGTTGACTTGTAAGAGGGAGGACATACTGAAAAAAAAACTGTTCTGGAAAATGTAGAAAAAACCTCCAAGATATTCATTACCAGATTACTGACTCATGGCTTTCTCTTAAATGTGATGATAGCGGTTTAAACTTTCAGTACGCAGTCATGTTACGGGGTCTGGTTTACTGGATCAAATTAAGTGTACCAGAGTGGGATGGGCGAGCGTCCCCAGAATCAAATGTTTCCTGTGTTGCATTTCATTTCACAAAAGCAAACACAAGCACGACTAATCACAGGGCAGCCTTGCGTCTCTCCTCTTCTTTTTCCACACATTTGGAGACTTTGCACTACTTATCTTCCAAAACTGTGTCGGTGTGAAAAAAAAAAAAAAAAAACATTATTTCTTATTCCAATCCAGAAAATAATGAGTGACCATAACACGTTCGTTGGGTTTAGAAACAGATTTTTTCACGATAAATAATTAGTTGCTATGGCTATGCTGAAGGGAAAATATGATGTTGCTCCATTGGAATGTCTCCTCCATGTCCTGCCAAATCTGAGCTGGAAACACTTAGTAGGGAACCTGTGTGTACTAGGAACCGCTAATAATTTGCTTAAGGGAACCCACATCTGGTCAGATGGCTGAGGCAGAGGTTAAGAGTGTCGAAACTGGGCCGCAGCTCCTTGCCAGTTGCAGGCTGAGAGTAGGGCCTAATGTTAAACAAAAATCTTAACTACAGGAAATAGGCCTGTTATCATAATACAACCATTTGGCTTGGCTGACAACCACGCTAAAATTGCTCCTTGTTTACTATTTTTGAGCAGGGCCAAAAGTTTATGGACAGATAAATGACAAATCCTTAGCAGAGCAACTGCAGTCGCTGAGCTGTTTGTTTTTAGTATCATGGCCAGAAAGTAGTACAAATACACGGAACAAGTGCGAAAAAAGGCGAGTTTGTTTACACAGCTATCAGCTTTGTTTGAGGGCTTAGATGATAATCCGGAGAGTTCCGCCCTTTGAGCTACTGAACACTGACGAGTGCTCAGATGCTTCACAACTTCTTGCAAAAGCAAGAAACAGAAGAAAACACAGAAAAGTGTTTGGACGTTACAATCCGGCTGGAAGGAAACCGAAAGCAACATGGGGATGGAGATGTTTTTCAGTCTGCTGAGGTTGTTGTTGGGGTTTTAAGGTAAAGGTGTCACTCATTTTTTCCACCTACCTAGATTTCACTTGCCATAAAGAAGACAAGGGGGAATGAACAGATGATCAAAAGAAACAGAATTCTTGGCAAGGAATTTGAGTGTTAGCATCCTGGATGAAAGCTGGTGTGAATTTTGGCCCTGAGGGTCTCACCTGTGCTCTCCAGACTCTGTTAAACCTTGCTGACGCAGCATTCCTTCCATAACCCTCAGGTCTTTTAAGCAATAAATTAACTCAAAGCGACAGAATCGCACAGTTTGACTTAACGTGAAAACGACTTCTATAATCCCCTCTGAAAGACCCTTTCAGGCGACGGCAGTGGGACCTGAGCAGCTCACTGGTGACCAGGAACAAGCCTTGAATCGGTGCAGTGCTTTGGCAGAGTGCCCTGCCCCGCGCTGATGGAATCAGTGCTTTGGTTCCTCCGTCAGGGTGTAGTTTTCCATCAGAAATAGGGTGAACCACATCCATATGAATTGCTGCATATTTGAGGTTATTAAAGGAGGAGCTTAGCGGCCTATGCTGGCATGCTGCTCCTCTGTTCTGTGTATGATCAAGTTTTAGGACCCCGGGACGGCGCGGCACCCTTGTTACAGCAGCAGACCCGCTGAGAGAGGCCTAAAGTAAAAAGAACAGAGCAGCTGGGAACACTTAAAATCAAAGCTAGCATATTAAGTTTTTCCAACAGCAAAGTAAAGGTCTTTTCACTTCTATCGTTATTATATCAGCTTTTTTAATGCTCTTCTTAAATGCGAGCAGCGGTTGTTTCACTCAGTTTGTGTTGTGTTTTGCCTGCCAAGGAAACATTATTTTCATGAAGTCCCACAGAAGTTTAAAGGTAATGAGGTTGGAGCGGGACTGAAATAAGAAATACAATTTTATTGTCACGAGAATAAAACCCTCTCAGAGCACATGGGCGGACAACGGCCAAAATTCCTCCTGATTTAGCTTTTTGAGCAATCAGCACGGGTTTGAAGTTACTTGGTTTAGATTATCTGATAATCTAAAGTGAGACTACGTAGCTTCTGTAGCTTGCTCTAACTCAATTCAATACACTCCGAGCTTTTGCTACTACAGCGTCTGTGATGACCAGTTGCTTATAGCGGCAACTGCTAGCTAATGTTAGCAAACTCCAGATAGATACTGCAGTTTGCTGCCATTAGGCTACTGGAGCTACTGCTACACAAAGTCTAAGCATGTCAGTCACAAATAAACGTTTGAGGTTTTATTACAAAACCAAAACAAGAGGCAAACACAACGTACCTCTCGGGTAGACATGTTTGTAGTTTCCTACTTTTGTTCTCATTCAACTCACTCTTATTCAAGTCACCAAATGACTCTTTATTTGCTATTCTTTATCCAAATCCCCGCTAGCTTGGTCGCTATGCTACCTGGGTCCAATGCAAAACAAGACCAACAAAAAAGAGGCATAGATATGATTTGTGATAATATTATAGCCATGACAATCTTTATATTGGCTATAATCAATATTAACACCAGATCACTACTTGTATGTGAAAGGGGATGCTCATGGTGATGAAACTGCAGATAATTATTACCCAGTTCCCTGCAGCTCTGTGGAGTTTTAGCATCTTGTACCTCATTTTCATTTTCCAGCCCACAGCTTTATTGTTTTGTTTGACTCACTGTTTTGCTGTCAGCTGTTTTGGGGGGAAAATCTCTGATGACTCCTGGCTACCTGGTAGAGTTAATGATTAGCTACATAAAACAAAACAAAATGCAGCTTAAGAGCCATATATCTCAAGAGTTGGTGGAGACCAAAATCAGAGCTAAAAGGAGAGCGAACATTGGAAACAAACACAGCTCCAAAGAAATGCTAATGTATTTTTTGGATGTGGGAAAAGGCAGCGGTACACTAAAAAGTTCCCCATATATAAGTAAAAATAATGTCAGTGATGCTATCACAGCTTGTTTCTGCTGCCCCCAAATTACTGTTGTAACTCAACTTGTGGCCCCGACAGCAAGTTCAGCAAAGGTTACACAGTCTCACTCATAAGACTATAACACACTACAGAGGTGTGCTGAGCTGCTATCAAGATATTTGATTTCACATATTTCATTTGTGACATTTTCATCAAACAAGACATGTGAACTACACAGAAAAGCAGCATAAATCTTCAAGAGGAAGGCAAGAGCATAAAAGAAAAAGTGGGTATTGTATGTAGTGTTTTTTCCTTATTATCAATTACACCAACACACTGTGTAGACAACTCCAGAAGGATATAATTAATGTCTCAGGCCAACAAAAAACAGATGTAATTCTGTTCATAAAGAGGCCAACATGCAACCTTTACCAGTGTATTACTGTGAAACTATTTGCTTCAGGCACTGCAACATGCTTATTTTCTTTTAACAAGGATTTCTGGGCTCATGAGTCTCTCATATTTAAGCAGTGAAACACAAAGAGGAGAAAACTAGACTCAACAATGGGGAAAGGTGACATTTACTATAAAGCTGGGACACTACAGGTATGAGAGGAAAGTTGGACCTTCGCGTGTAGGAAAGACCTGATTCACGTCATTTTGCTGGGTTTGGAGCTGGCACGTTTTGTTGGAAAACCAAGACGAGAAAAAAAGTGCTACAAGTGAAAGCGAGAGAGAGAGAGAGGCAATTATGAGCAAAACCTTTGACACGAATGTAAAGTCACGCATATCCCAGAAGTGTTTCATTTGAGCACCATTAAAAAGAGTTCTATGTGAAAACAGAAGAACCAAGAAGTGACAACACAATATGCAATTACTGAGACAGGAGTTCCCCTTCTGAGTCCGGAGTTTTGACTTTAGTTTATAGCAGCAGCTTATCAAACAAAGTACAGTGTGTCACATGTTGTTAGGATCTCATTAATACTGAAGTATCTATTAAAACTTGACTATGTTATGAAGTACAGCACTATGAAGGCGAAAAGACTAGACTAGAAATGCCAGTTTTCCAGTGTATTCGAGTTTTGAAACTACTTTTGTGATAATGAGCACTTGAATATGTCCTGAGATTACACATCAACTCATGCAATCAGTCTTTTTCCAGCAGATTTACCAATCATTGGGTCTGATTTCTCTTGAGTTTATGGACTAAGCATGTCTGTCTGAGCAGCATTAGGCTCAAGTGTGCTCTGCATCTCCCAAACACAAAAATGACCATTGACTTCTGCAGAGGTGAGAGCCAGCTTTCCAGCCTTTTGTTTTTGGTCACACTGACTCACTTTTTAATAGCCAAATCCAGCAGATCTCTTTGAGGTTTACAATCATTTTTAATGAAAAAGCTGTTGTAAAGTCACAAGTTGCTGAAGCAGTCTCCAGTACAAACCCCTTTCTATGGGGTCATTGCATGCAAAGAGAGGATTTTATATGGGACAAACCAAGGAAACAGAATCATTATGCAAAAAATCTGTGTAAACTTCACTCGATTCTATATGTTGCTTTTAATGGTTTAACAGACGGGTTTGTCCAGATGTCTGTAGTTACTGCTTTTTGTTGATATTTTAAAGCTATAAAGGCATTTTTTATGCTAAAATTGGTTCCACTGTTATCACAACAAAGTATTATTTTGTTTTCAGGGTGGGGCAGGTACAAGTCTGTGTGTGACAAACCAATAGGTTTTTGTCTGCAGGCCTATCTTAACCATCTGAGGGAACCTAAAGCAGGGGGCCGTGCCCAGATCTACAGACTCTTGTCGGAGTTCATTTCCCCTAAACCTCCTCCTCTCAATGAAGTCCAGATGTTTTGCAGACGAAAGTGAATTTTAAGGGGTGGAGGGGCGCTGGCAGTTGGCGGGAGTTGTTCTTTTCCTTGCACAGTATGTATGTATGTCGCCTACCTAAAAAGCAGTATAGGCCCCTTCCATTTGGCAAGACGCCAAGGTTTTGCTGAGACATTTTTTCCTTAATGTCTTAAACAAACAGTAAAACTCACAATTCAGCTTTAAAACCAGCTGAATAGTTTACATTTACAATAAATGCAAAAGCAGAATATACAGCTGACACAGCTAAAATTGTTTTAACTCAGAGCAAGTCTACACATATTATTCGGTTGCCAATACAGTTCAAGTAACAGCCAGCATAGAAACTATTCCAAGTCTAATGAAGTCCTGACTTGCACATCTTTGGCACAGAAAGTCCACAATTCTGTGAACCCTCAAATTCAAATAGTAGGTCAGAGGAGGTGTTTCAGATCTAGTGACTGTGTGTGGTCCGCCTCACTGGAATAACCTGAGGTAATGAAGTCACGACTGGAAGAAATACACTCTTCTCTATTTTTAATAAATATCAAATCCTTCGTGCCTGAGGGCCAGATGAAAAGAAGCCTCAACCAAGTGTTCCTCTTGGCTCGGAGTGAAGCGGCAGCCCCCATGCAAGATTCTCACACGTGGGGAATCAAATGAAAAAATGCATGAAATGCAATAACCGTCCCTGCAGTTTCTACGAAGTCTGCATGTGACTGTATGCAAAGGTAAAGCACACTGAGACGCTTCTACTCCTGCACACAAATGAACTGCAAGCGCGCACTTGGACATTACATTACTAAATCTTCTGTTAAGCACGTTTTCGCTTTCAGCTTCTTGTGGTTTGTTTTTCTTTCAAATATGAATGAGGCTGATGTGAGAAATTAGTGTTTTACCATGAACTTCCCTGACCCCTCATCAGACCCATTAAGGCTTCCCTCAAACTGCGCTAAGCACCGCCATCCCCGAACCGGTCTGACTTCTAGCTGCAAATCATGGTTTCATGCTCACCACTCTTTTGCCTGACTCACTCGACCAGGACTGCAGACTCATTGTTTGCTTTCCTTCCTGGTAGCGGCACACGTCGGCTACCGCGCATGACATTGGCAGCAGATGTGGCGGGGCCCAGAAAAAATAAACTGGCCGACGATGATGCCATCCGCAGAAGCTAAATATTGACTTAGCGACCTGTAATCAGATTCACACACATGACAGAATGGAAATAAACAGCAACATTTCCCCGTGTCGCCTCTGCCGACCCTCCCACCACAACACAGGAACCCCAGCTCGCTGGGAAAAACCAGCCGCCTGAGGCTCTCAGCTCACTCAATCCGGTAATGAGAACTTGCCTGTGACGCCAAGGGGTGGGAATAAGAAAATAGGAGACATATTATGATGTATAATTAGTTGTGTGACAGGCCTCCTACCAGCTCTAAAATCAAGCTTTGGAGTGAAAGCTTTGGAGTGGGCTCCCATTGGACTCCAAAATTTCTTCTCAAAATAGAATTTAACTTAAAAACTCCATTTGGGACTTTAAGAAAAGGCCGACTTTTTGAAGATGAAGTGACCAAGTCCACGATCATACAGCATACTGCCGCTTAGACTTGACGTTTTAATGCGCCATTACAGATCAAGCCAGTTTTCATGGTGGATTTAGTTGGAGTTTAGATCCCAGGTTTCCATATGTGACTGAAACTAATGTACCCAGTTTCAGAGATAACCTTTCTCCACATCTGTTTACGAGATCAATGTTAATCCAAGCATCTGTTTATCCGCCCGAGTCACAGCGACGGCTCATCTTCTACAGAGAGAGAAAACATTTAGCCTGCATTCTCTGAGCTCTATAAATTAAGGCTCCAAATAAAAGACCTTCATGTGGTTGGAATCTGGAGATTAAACAATGGTCGTAAATCAGGCACATCTGGAGTGCAATAAATCTGTCGTTCTATCTTTGGGCTCATCTCACTCTGGGTCCCGTTTACCAGGATTTGAAGAGCTCACAGTGCAGATAGAGGGATCACTTTGGGAGGGGATTATCTCACGCAGTTGTTTTATTGTTCATCCATGAAAATCACTTTTTGCTATGGATCAGCATGTACTTGGAATCAAATTGTCCATGAATTTCATTTCGTAGATACTTACATTTGGTTCCAAGGATTATTTTGGCTCACAAGAAGGGTTTTGCTTTTCACTGATGTGCGAAAAGGCACATGACTGACTCGTTGGTGACTCACACAGCTTCGTAGTTTGAACTAAAAACTTTTAGCAAGTCCCACCTTGTGTGTTGTGTCCCAGAGTTATATCCCAAACTTCCTGTAACTCTAAATTGTGAGTGCACCTGCTGCCATACCTGCAGGAACTGGTTATCATACGCACGTCTTTTATGCATGCAAATTGTGTTCTGCGGGATTCTGAAACATGCAACGCTATCATGTTTAAGAGATCAGTCATTTCTGAACACACACGACCCCGCCCTTCTTTACACGTTCAAATATGTCATTCATTCATTATTATAAAGTGAGGTGTTTCATGTCAGATTCAGAACACTGTTGAATACATTATTGTATCATTATGTTGCTGAAGAAAAACAAAGCTTTGATCAAGCCGTAGTCACATCTATATTTGAGTTTCACGCATAATCATAATTTCTCTCCATGTCTCCCTGGCTTATTTGCAGCAGATGTTTGGGAATTCATTCTGTATTATGCACCAAACCATCTGTTATTCATTCAATCTTTATTTGTTTTGTTTTCTATGAATTGAACACACTCAAAATGAATGTTCAGAATCTTTTATCACTTGCCAGTGGACCAAACTAATGAGGGATGTGAAAGCTTTCTGCCGAGTTTTATGTTTTGGAGCACTAAAGCCTTCAACCACATACTTTTGTGTGTGTGTGCCTATATATATATATATATATATATATATATATATATATATATATATATATATATATATATATATATATATATATATATGTGTGTGTGTGTGTGTGTGTGTGTGTGTGTGTGTGTGTGTGTATCCAAAGTCATCAAACTGAAGTACTGTAAGGGGATAAATCGATGCCGAAGTCAAAAAGATGTTCATTTTTGCCACATAAAAGCGTTCACTGCATGCTACCGCAGTCCACAGTTTTTCCAACCCAAACCATACTGTTTTCACACAAGTTCGATACGCTCCTTTTTTCCGACCTTCTCACAGGCATTTGAATATACCATGCAGCCTGCAAATTCAAGCAACAGCGACTGACTACATCAAAACGAATACATGGCGTCCACAGTGATGTTTTATGTATCTCAAGCAAGTTTCACGTCTCTGCAAGCGGATTTGGATTCTGTGCAGACATGAACTGAAACGACTGGCTGCCGTTTTCTTTAGGATGCTCATGGTACGTCCAACTGTAGGCATGTTTTAGACGTTAAGTTTCAGACAAGGCAAGACTTGTAAAACTCTGTAGCCTTAGCATCCAGCGTCATTCTCACGGTATTTGTGCAGAGGGAAAACAAGTGCCCATTTTACAATTTTGACTCAGACAATTCAGGACTATGATGTGATCATCAAACTTGAGGGGGCAGCCTTAATTTGTCCACACAGGACGATGCCAGCATGCAACAGTAAGTCATGGAAACGCCCAAAACACAGGCTACTGCCAAGGTAAAACTCACACACATTCAGACTTGTGGGCAATTTAGGGTCATTTATTCTAATACTGCATATCCGTTGATAGTGGGAGGAAACCTGATGAGATTCATAACAGACGAGGATGAAATCCTTCACGCTGTCTGTGATCAGACAGATATTAGCACCAACATGAGACCACTGCATTGGAGCAGCACTATTTAACACGACGGAGGATAAAATGATTGTTGCCGTGGTAACTTGTTGTATCACAAGTTGTGAAATTCCTCCCAGCAGTATTATAAACCAATGTGCAGTGTTTATGTATCTGCTAAGCCTTCGCACGTGTGGATCTATTACTCAAACTGGACTTCCTGGATCATAATTTCATGTCTCACCAGCACCTGAAGCAACACTCCCCCACCAACGCAGCCCCCCCGTGTTGTTTTAATGCTGTTTTCCATTTGAACAGCCAGTAAGGAAGAATTTCTAAACCACAACCAGTGTAAGGAAGCAGTTCTCAGGGTAAAAAAGAAAACACTTTACTTATTTAATGCTTACTTAATACTTATTTACTGTTGTCAAATGCAGTATTTGTATGTCAACGCATATGTCAAGCGTTAACATGTAAAAGCTATCTCACTAGCATAGTAGGGGACTTACTGGTGATCAGGTACATCTAAAACTTAATGTGGAAATACACTGTAAAGTGCTGCAGATGTAACTTTTTCCAAGTCGTCTAAATAGCAGGTTTTGAACCAGACCCAGGTAAGATGGCTGCCATATGGCCCCATTTGTGTGTGGGAATGTGTTTTGACATTTCCTCTCTATTGTTAAGATCTAAATGAACTATCCAAATGTTGCCTTTTATTTCAGTAGGAGTCTGTAATTGTCGGATGCCTGGATAAACTGTCAGCTTAGACCAATTTCTTCCCCGGCCATCTGGACCGTTCAGGATTTGGCCCATTAGCCCCCCTTCAATGACTGCTCAGTCTTGGCCTCCTTGCGCAGGAGAGGAGATAGCGGCTCAGATGACGCCAAAGGTAATCACAGAACTTGAACGAGCCCCTGCCATTGGTGCACGGACCAGACTGATAAGTTGGGACAAAATGCACATTGGAGGTTGAGGAAGAGATTTTATTCGAGGCCGGGCTAATTGTGGCTGATTGCCAGGCCGATTGGTGGATCGCTGGCTAATCAAGATGGCAGCAAATTGATTAAACCCTGGCCGGTCCTTTGAATGAAGCCCTGTTCCCTCCAAGTTAAACCACTCTGTCATGGGAAAAAAATCAGCAATCAGGAGAGAAACATGATTGCTTCATGAGAAATGTGTGCCATGTTCATAGACATGCATCTTTCAGGTCTGTTTAGTGATTGCCAAGCATATAGGCGACACACTTTTGAACAAAACACACAAGAAAATATGAAGTGAAACAGCGGAATGGGTTTGATTGATTTAAACCTTGTTACCAAATCCCATACTGAATATTATATTGATATTGTTTTATAGGCTATGATGCATAAGCAGTGTTGCACTAAACAAAAGTTTCACATACCGGTATCAGTTATACAACGTGTTATAAACTATAGATTTCTATAAAACTGTAAGGAAATTAGACACTTTCTGAGACCATAACTATATAAACATAATCCTACAGATAGCTCAGCTTTCCTGTGCTTGTATGAAAGAGCCAAAGCCACAGTAGTTTTACTGCACAGTATGATTGCATTAAATCTGCAAAACAACAAGGTTTTACAAGCTCTGACTTATTGAGGTTTTTGACACTTCAAATCAAATCCAAAGTATATGAAATCCCAGCTAGAGATACATTTCACAGCAGGAACTGTCGTGTCATCCCACATTGTGTAATATGAAAAGTGCAAAACATCTAAAAACTTCAATGTCGTCAGCTTTAAATGAAAACTGGATGTGGAAACAAGGCAACTGTCCCTCCATAATTAAGTAAAATTTTTCAGTTAAGTCATTGCCTACGATAACTTGTGAGGATGTTAAAAGTTTGGTTTATGTGTTTCAGCTCTTCCTGGCTTTCCTGCCGGCCGGGTGCGTACAGGGAGCTGTGGGGAAGCGGAGGTGAGTTCCACAAGTCATAAATCCTCTTCAGTTCACTTCAGTTGTTTGCTTAGTGACACTTCTTCAAAGGGAACCCCCGTCTTCAGATGAACTTGTTGCCTTCACTAGCACGGGTTTGGCTTGTCCAGCTGTTTAAAGTGTTAAAGTGTTACTTTTGTCCGTTTTTGAACTGTTCAAATAATGCTAAAAGAAATGGTGAAGCAGTGGACTCAGCTGGAGAATGCCATGAGCATCTTTTCTAGATTTTCCATGTCATCTAATTAATTTCCTATGGAGCTTTACTCAAATGAAACTCTCTACTTACCTCTGGTAGAGGGAATAATGTGGAGTAGTCAGTGTTTACCACTGAAGAATGCAACTGGAACAGCGAATCAGCAGAACTTTCAAACACAATAAACTTAGTAATATAGCTAATTAAATATGAAACTCTGTCATTTTAGTGATGAAACTTGTTGTCTCAGCTAAACCAATTCAGCAACACTAATTAGCTTAGGTTGATGTAGAAATTGAATATGAGAAAAGGGGACAAATCTTCACAAGAATATGAAATTATTTCTTTTTGAGTCCATTGTTTTTTTTAATTAAGCATGCAATTTCTTGGCCACTAGGGGGCAGTGCAACAAGCTGCAAACACAACAGTGACACGTTAACGCCTCATTAAATTGATGTGTTTTTGCTCAACTGATTTGATTTAATCTACATTATTCTGTCATTAACAACATACATGTAACACATTTCCAAATATTCTCCAACAGATGTGTGTAAAGACAACATGAACATTGGACAACAACACAAATTATTATATGAAACACAAACAAGGCAGTATGTGTAAAACTGAAGAACAACACAAAAAACACTAAACTACACAAATAAGAGCTGAACGCCCTGTGGAGCTGAGGAGATCAGCAGAGATGGGTGATGATTCTCTGTGGGTTCATCACATTACCTGCTGTTTCCATTGTTAATAATAATATAAAGGGTGTTTTATCCTTTCTGCTGACCTAAACACTTTACTGCAGGGCAAAGGGATTTCTGTTACTGAACGAAGACAGATGGGCAAGTAGAGACAGAGCAGTGACCCTTTGAAAATTATATTTAGATGTCACATAAACAGATTTGAGCTCCAACTGCTCCATTGTCTTTTATAGCTGCACTCCAGTCAACACTTGTGGTGATTTTTGTGGATTGCATCCCTCATTTTCACAATGAAGCCATCCAGTTGTTTACTGAACAAATTCAATAATGCATCTAGCTGAGATTTGTCTTGGATGAATTTAAATCCACCCCATTTCCATTTGGACAGGGCTGTCAGAGATACAATAGCGTCAGAGATGGGCGACAGCAAACTGTTGTTTACTCTCTAGCTTTCTCCAAGCACTGAGAAAATGCCAACAAGGTTTCTATTGTGGAGGAACAGACGTCCTTTGTGTGCCCTGCCACTGAGTTCTGTGTTTCCATAGCCCTGTGCTCTCCGCCCTCTAAATCATATAATATTCCTGAATTACAATGACATGTGCTGGATAGGGTTTCTCCTCTCTCAGACGCTTCTGTCAGAGCATCTTAAAGTTCTGTCTTGGTGAGGAAATCTGAGCTCTGCTCCACAGGCAGCTCCACACTGAAGACAATGGCTTTCAGTAATTTGTTGGTTTGAAGGGGTTTAGTGTAAAAGCCATGAAAGGCTAAAGTCTCACAGAGGAGGGACGGTTGCATTCGATTTTGGAATTTCAAATCTGACTTGGTGCCAGCAGCATCCAACATGGATTTAATCAGTTAACCAAAATAACAAGACAGAGAGTCTACAGCTATTGAGGCTGGACAGCAGTGCTTTGATGTAACTGCTATTGTCAGCATGCTGACATGTTCACTATATAGCTGAGGTTTCACAGCTGTAATGTTTACCACCATCTGAGTTTAGTGTGCCACCATTTGCTAATTCGCACTAAACACAAATTACAGCTGGCACTGAAGGGAACGTCATTGAATTTGCAAGATTTTGACCTGATGATGGCGCTGCAGGGAGAGCGTGGGTACTGTCTGAACCAAAGTTCACGACAATCCATCAAATAGATGTAGAGACATTTCATTCCAAAACCACAAATGCCAACCTCATGGGGGCGCTAGAGGAAAAGTCTGGGGATCACCAAGTCAGTAAGATTTATCATGTGGGCACCATGAATGTCTGCACCAAACTTTATGCCAACCCACGCCATAGTTGTCCACATATTTCAGTCGACTGATGGGCAGACATTGCTCACTGACATGAGAATGAGAATGAATGTCTACTAGTTGCTAGAAAACTGCATATTTGCATGTGCACATGTTTTTGGGTTTGACTTGCCTGCAATTCCTGTGCATTAATATCCTGGCAGAAATACTGTTCGTTGTCATTTCCTCTCTCCTTCTTCTACTCCTTCCCCCATCCGTTCCCTCTGCAGCTCTGCCTTCATTCCCCCCTCTCCTCCTCTCTTATTGGCTGTCGGAGACATGTCTGTGGTTCTGTGGGATCCTCCCATGTAAACAGGCATGTTTTACCGCCAGCAGACTGCCAAAACCCCTCAATTTGTCACTTCCCCAAGTCAGTTAGTGTTTTGCGGCTTGCAAGGTGCTAGGAAAGGTACTTCAAGGGGAAACCTCAGGCAAAGTGAGGCCAGAGATGGGAGAGATGTGGTCGGTGGCTTGCGCTGTTTTGTAGGTGTGCTGAAAGTATAAACCGCCAGAGTGCCTCCAACAGAAACCAATACAACCTTCATCTGTTTACACTTCAGACTATGTTTTAGCTTGACAGATGTTACTTCTTAGCGAATTAGACCATCAGGTTGTCATATTACTTGCAGTGCAGCTAAACTGTGTAAGCGATGGTCACTGGCAGGCTTCACGCATCCAGAACTTGGCATCTGCCCGGCCTGAGCCACAAACCCACCATTCATTAGCAGCACGGGTTAGCAACCCTAACCCTAACTTCATAACATCACTGGTTTCAACTTTAAAATGTGCATATTTGGTCTTCTGTGATAGTAAACTGAATATCGTTCAGTTTGGGACTGTTGGTCAGACAAAATTCTGTCTGGAAAAGTTGTGAGGGGCATTTCTCTTGCCATCTCTGATATTTCTAGAACATTTAATCTGTTTATCGAGAAAAGTAACTTGTAGGTGAATCGATAATGAAACAGATTGATTGTTGCAGCTCTAGTCAGGATGTCTTTCAAGTTACTCTCACAGCCAGAATCAAAGTGAGAGGTAAGTTTGGAGCTGACATAACTCAGCATCACGTTATTATACTGAACATACAATTCACTGATTTCATGATTGTACTTCTAACAGCTTGACAGATAATAATGGTGGGAATGGGTCTGATGGTACTTGAGTTTGCGGTGTCAAAACATCAGACTCTCAAAGCTGAACATATTTGAATACACTTGAGTTCTTTTTACGGAATAAAAATGCAGGAGAACATAGAAAAACAACTCTGAGATAAGAGCATAGTTTTTGTCTGTATGGATATCTGTGTTTCTGTACACTGCATAACAAAATGTAGCTGGCAGCAGTTCAGCAGCTGGGGGAAATGATTGGAAATCAACACTTTATTAAAAATATTTAGAAAAAATATGTAAAACAATGCTGACTTTATTATAATGAAGTGTAGCAAAAGCCAAATTTGCACCATCTGGATGCATTTTTGGCACTGTAAGTAGAGAAATGGTTTGATAGTGTTTTATAAATTCAAATTCAGTGTCCAATCCACTTGAAATTCAAATCGTTTGGAATCTGTTACAGAATCTTGTTACCTCATTTTTCAGCAGTTGCATGTGTCTTAAGGATAATCACCTCTTATTGGCCAACATGAAACACATGACTCAAGAAAAACAGTTTGGTAGATCTATAGCACACTAAATAGACCTGGGCGATATGGATTGAAAACAATCATATGTTTCCAATATATATATAAAAATAGGTAGCAAAAATAATGTAACCTGATTATGTCTGCAACTAACAGCTATTTTCATTATTAGTTATCAGTTGAGTATCGATCTTTTGGTGTAGAAAATGTCAGAAAAAGTAAAAAATGTCCTTTAAAGACTTTTTTAATTGACTGAAGCAAACAATCAATTATCAACACAGTTGCAGATTACTTTTCGATTGATGAGTCAATCAACCAGCCATTTCAGCTCTAACTGAATAAACAGCCAACTGGAGATATGAGGTTACAGCCCAGAGAGCCTCAGAGCGAGACAGAGACAGAGAGAAAAAGGAAGAACAGTTTGGAGTGCAGCAAAGAGGAAAAAGCAGGGAGGAGCCGCGAGGCGATAGAGCAGAGGGCAGATGGTGTGTGTGAGTGTGAGAAAGAGTGTGTGAAGAGACGGGAGTGGAGAAAGTGAGGTGACCCGTCCGGGCCGGTCTCATGGCTAACACAGATATCAGCGGGAGGCCAGCATGTGTTTTCTTCAGCTTGGCTACTCCCCCTCCTCTTTCTTCCTCCCTCCCACAGTCCCCTTGACCCCTCCAATCCTTCACCTTGCAGGTGTTAATCATCTGACGCTTGCACATCTCTGTCCTCACTCCTCTCTCTCTCTCCCCTTCTGTCTCTATCGTCTTTGACTTCTTCACTCCGCTGTGGTTCAGAATCAGACTCTCTCTCTCTCTGTCTGTCTTTGTCACTCATCTGTTTCTTGGTGCATCTGGCAAACATGCACTGTGGAAAGGCAACAGACAAGTAATGGGAGAAGTGTGTGGGCGGGTGTGTGTGTGTGTGTGTTGTGTGGGGGCGGCTGTGCACATCTGCATGTGTGCGCACATGCACAGATGACAAAGGCAACTGTGCGTCTTCGTCAACTAAATCCCATCTGAGAGTATTTTCATACGAGCTTTCGGTTCTGTACCGACACTGAACCGACACCCACAAAACCACTGACACTCGAGTCGCTAAGCTGTCCAACAAGGACTGCTGAACTCTCTCAATATGCACCAACATGTACATTATATCATGGACATACTCTGCATTTCAAAAGCTTGCAAAGAAGCCTGGTGGTTCGAGAGGCTGTAACGTGATTTGATCCCCTTAACAGAAAGTGCATCCATCTGCCTTGACAACAACCGGACAGAATCATACAGGAATGAGTGTGCTTGCGTCAGAGGGACTGCAACAACTTTCATAACGGTTTATAGGTTTAGTTTATGCTGCTTGTCTCATTTTCAGGTTGCAGGCCCAGGTTGTGCACGTAAATTAGTCCAGAAATTAGTGTTTCTGCCAACGCAAACGTCTGGAACTGAGAACAGGTCGCATGTGTCTTTCTACCTCGTCACAAATGTGTCCAGCTTCGCTCTCCCTTCCACACGGTCTCCCACAGGGGCACAAGGTCAAACCAGAACACAGAAAAAGCCCAGGAGCCTCCTGCAGATATCTGGAGAATGCCGAACATGGCCGACAAATGAAGACACAGCTGCGCTCGTCTGAGAGCTCCCAGTCTCTCAGGAACGCGGAGTTATGAGGCCGCTCACACACGACTCTGTTTGCTTAGTCTCTGACACGGAAAGCAAACCAACACGAGAGATGGGAAGAGAGAGAGAGAGGAGGAAAAGAGAGGCGAGGGGTGAGATGAGAGTGGGTGGGAGAAAGACTGATGGTAAAGTAGAGAGATCAAAGTAAGCACAAAGACAGATCCCAGAAAGAAACACTAATACCAGGAAGATATTGGAAGGACGCTGCTGTTACTGGAATACTCGAACACCCTGCAGGCCCCCGAACACATGATCAGCCTGGACTGCTTTCACAACAAGTGGAAGTCAGACACTGTCAATGTGATACGTCCCTTCAGAGGAACATGAACAAACACAAACATCAGCTGCTTTATTCATTCTCATCTGTGGACCACAAGAGTGTTTGGGCTTCTTTCTTGTAATTGCAAACAGGGTCATTTGTTTCTTAAGAGAATGCAGAACTCAGCCTTGTTCCAAAACCAACAAAACCATTCATTTGCATTGAAAAGGAAAAACTGTTTCACAAATTCTCGCGTCTGTATTTAAAACAAAAGCGATCCATTTTCTTCAGAAGTGTCTTTTTCCCTGCACACTTCCTTCAAAAATGTATTCTCCGGATGATTCGGTCCAAACTCCTCCATGTTTTACTGCTAAAGCTCTTCTTTTCAGCGGCCAATCGCAGTCTTTCATGGCACGTCAGAGCTCATGCTGCAGCCCTTTTTTAGATATTATTTTGTGTTTTTCCAACGGGTGTAACTCACTTGGAAACAAAATGGTACAAAAAATGTGCTCCATCGCCACATTTTATTACATAATTTTATATATTTTATTGTTCTGCTCTCTAACGAGACTCCAAACTTAGTTTCTGTCTGCGAACTGTTTGAGTCAAGCAGTGTTTTGCTTGGTTTATTCATTCACTGCGAAGCACATATACTTTGCATTGCTGGTGACCTTGTGTGCTGTAATTATTTAGGTGTCTTTTCTTTCAAAACAACAATAAATGCACAAAAGATGCTAACAGTGATAATTAGCTCTAGTACGGCTGCAGCTAACAATCGATTCACTGTTTGTTGAATCTAGTAAACAAACTAGTAAGAATTCCCTCTAAATTTCCGTTTCCTTTAAAAGAAAGCAGGAATTTCCCATTTTTGAGAAGCTGGAATCCACAAATTCGAGACATGTTTTGCTTGAAAAATGACTAAAACAGTTCATCAATTAATTTTCTGTTGATCGACAAATCGAATAAGGAGTAATGTGTACATGTAGATTGTGTGTGTGTGTGCACGTGTGTGTGGATTAGATAAGATTAATATCATTTACAGATAGGTGGAGGTGTAAATTACTACTAAAGCATAAGTGATGCTACATCTTACAGTATAAACACTGTTATTGACAGTGGAGAACAGTATGTATACAGATTATTATATCTATATTTTATATCTATTTGTACAGTATGTGTATGTATAATACAACATGTCAAATACAATATACACAGAGGAGAAGTGGGCAGAGGTGGGTTGGGGGTGTTTATTAGAGGGTTGTATATACAGTATTGACAGAATATATGCAGTTGGTTATATGTACAATATAAGTAAGGTCAAATATGAAAAGTACTGAGTAATGAGTCCAATAATGCTTAGCACTAATGCCACACACACACAGACACACACACACACACACCCTGAAACTTCATCTAAAAAGGTGTTGGTCATTGCTCCTGGTTGGTGGCCCACTGATGTCAATCTCAAGACACACACACACACGCACACACACACACACGCACAGTTGAAACAGCTGGCCAAGCTAAACCTGTATCAGTGAAGGCAACAAGTTCATTTGAAGACAGCGGCTCTCTATGAAGTCGTGTCACTCGGTCAGTGAGCCAACACTATTGTGAGCTGAGGAAGATTTACGACCTCTCCAGCTCACCTCTGCTTGCCCACAGCTGCCTCAACACTATCTACTGGTGACAGCTCAGTCAGACCAGCTCAAACAAAGAATACCACTCTGTAATGTATTACGTGTGAAGCATTACACAGTCATTAAAAATAATGCACACAAGCACTGATTCAAGCTTTGTTGGGTAAGTATGTTTGTCCATGTGTGTACGTGTAAATCTACAATAACCATCTGTCTTTCACTGTTTTTTTTCTCATGCAGGTGTGGTTTGAGTATAAAACCTGAACTTAATTTGTTCTGAGTTTAAATCCAGATCCTGGTGACAAACTATGACCACCTCTCATCAAGTGGTGAAGGGAAACTTGAGCTTTAGATTCAGGGTGAGGCAGCCATGGCCCAGTCAGCCAGTGAACTGCTGCCCCCTGCTGGATTTGAGCAGGTACTTGTTATTGGCAGCTACAACTGTGTTACAACTGAGAAGTACAATGAACAGTAACTGTAATGTCTTTGGATATTGGGCAGCTGCTCAGGAAAGACATTTTAAGAAGTTACCGTGGGCTCTGGGAGATTGTGATAAACATTTTTCACAACTATCTGACATATTATAAAGTAAACGAGCAATTCAGAAGAGAATCTGTAGATTGATAAACACTATTAGTTGCAGCCCTAGAAATGTTAAAAAGCTGCAATTAACAATTATTTTCATTGTCAATTAATCTGCTGATTATTTTCTCAATTGTTTGAGCTATAAAATGTAAAAACAAAAATGAAAAATGGCCACCACAGTTCCCCAAGACCTGGGTACCATCGTCGTTCCTGTCAAGTTTGAATGAAGTCCGTTCTACAATGAACTTCCAAAGCAATTAAGCTCATCTTAGTCTCTTACATACCGCACCTTTAAAAAAACGCCTTGAAACAATTGATCAATCAAAATCATTAAAGGCTAATTATCTGTTGATTGATGTCTGTTGCTGCATCACACACCCACACATACATTCAAATATCTACAAGCACAGAGCTGTACTTAAAGGCCATTATTTAAGTTAGAGCTCAGGACGCCAGGTTGAAACTAGAACATCAGTCTCTTATCGCTAAGAGGTAACTGGTGGAGTCTTATACCGAAGAAGTAATGTCACTATCACACAGCTCTGACGTTTGCACTCCTTCTCCACTCCCTGATGGTGGAATAACTGTGCTACTACTGCTGTCCTACCGCAGCTCCTTCATTCCAGCACCTCTCAGACTATTTAACTCCAGCATTACTTTACATTAACATAGAACTGTGTTGATGTTGTTTCCCATTACAACATCACAAACTTACTGTTTCTTCTAATGTTATTTATGCTAACTTACACTCACATCCATTACATTTTGTGCAATATTACATATTGTTTTCAATTGTGCAATAGTAATAACACTATACTTATTAACCAACTATCTGAAGGCAACAGTATTCTTATACTCTTGTAT
This sequence comes from Chelmon rostratus, assembly GCF_017976325.1. NCBI lineage: Eukaryota > Metazoa > Chordata > Actinopteri > Chaetodontiformes > Chaetodontidae > Chelmon > Chelmon rostratus. The sequence continues at coordinate 13,954,314 of NC_055662.1, read as the reverse complement.
ATAATGCACATATGTAGTTGATTTTTATTTTTTATTCTGCATCCCTTTTTTATTGTCTTTTTCACCTGTGTCTCTTTTATTTGCTGTATGTAACAATTCAATCTTATCTCATCTTAATGTGATCAGAACAGCAGCTGCTTCCTTCCTAAAAACTCATCCTTTCAATGATTACCTCATGTCACCTCATGTCAAAAGTTTCCATAAAACTCCCTTCTCACAGTTCTTAAAATATTATGCTGAGGTCATGGGAATCCTGGAGGAGAAAAATTGCCTTTGAAACTGTACTACTTTTAATCCTTTGGCTGTACTTTGGCAAAGCAGGAACAAAAGTCTGTCCTGTTGTTCTGCTGATTATGAGGTGTTCTGGATAAAAGCATCAGTTTAAAGCCTGAAGCGTAAACGCACTGGAAATCTCTGATGCAGACCGAGAAACAGACAGAATTCAAACTCCTGGGAGCAGTTTGGAGAAAATTACATCCATACATAATCCCACTAAATAAAGGCAGGATTGCATAGGTGGAGAAAGCCTTTGAGGTGTAAAAAGTAGACTGTTCGGAAAGGCACACAGATGTGAACGAGTGTAAGGCAAAAAAAAAAAAAAAAAACACAAGGAAAAAGAGAACAAATTCAGGCTGAGACTGTGGGAGTCCACTTTGTCCTTCACTCTTTCAGAAAATACTGCTACGTTTTGACAAAATGTACCTGCACCTGTGGAAAACAACTGCATGAGTCATCCTCTAGCTCTAAGTGTTTGTTCTAGTGTCTTAATTGTGTTACAGAAGCTCACCGACAAAATATTTCCTCTTAAAAAGTGACTAAAATGATTAGTTGATCATCATAATAAACTCCTGGATGATTTTCTGTTGAACAGACTGATTGCTGCAGTTTTAAATTATACACACACCCAGTCACTACAGGGAGACACTTAACTAGTGCTGAAATGATTAGGCAATTAATTAAATGACAATTATTGTTGATTAGCAATATTGTTTCTCATTTTTACATCCTTTTTTTTTGTTTACGCTGTAGAGGTATAAATTAAATTCTATGTTTCAGCATTGAGGTTAAAGTTAGTGGTGGTGTTGCATTGGACTGCATTACATTCAGAGGTGTTTCTGATATTCTGCTCAACTCATGTATGCAAATGGGAGGGACAAAACATCTGAGACATCTCTCAATATTTATATATTATATTTGATTTATTTACACATTTCCAACAATGTCACCAAAAACTGAACTTTGTGTGCTTCGTACACACAGAAGGAAGGGCAGTTGTGTTAAATTGTTAGATTGTTCCATATGGTCAAATTGCTCCACACAAAAGGCCTCAGTCTGAGCTCAGGCTGGAAAATCCTGAGAATATTCAAGGTGGAAACTTTCCATGGGAATGAACAGGAATTTATTAGATATAAGAGGAAATAACAGGAATAAAAATAGAAATATTGTTGTTATTTGCTCAGGCTGTGTTATCCATGTCATATGCAGATATAAACAAACCTTTTTACCACATTTTAAGCAGACATAATCAAAAACCTTTCTCATATAAATGAAAAGAAAATCAATGATTCAGTTGAGCTGAACTTTAATGAACTGAGATGATTCATTTAACAGGAATGAATGGAAACAGAATGATTGCAATGCCTCAGTTAGCATCCTATATTCAGCTACATCGTACATGATAAGAGCTTGTTGGCAAAAACTAGCAGAGGATGTTAACACGTTATAAACTTAAATATAAACTAAAATATATTCACTCCAGTAATATAATGAAGTTTTGACTGAAAGCCTGTAGTCCTGTGGCTCAGACGGTGCAGTAGTGTTGGCAGTACTGTGGGCTGCACGTGGTGGGAGAATGCACTGTGCATGCAGAGGCTTGTCATTTTATTGAATTCCTATTTAATGGGTTGCTGACAAATTATCTGTACATGCGATGGAAGGATGCACCCCTGAATGCAGTGCATGGCTACATTTCAGATCAATGGGCATACTTTAACCAAAACATGCCTTAAGACCTAGTACTGTTTGTGTGTGTGTGTGTGTGTGTGTGTGTGTGTATTTTCCCCAACATAGGTTCACTATTAAATGGCACGGTTTTTATGTTGGAATTGTGCAAAATGTACAAAATTATCAAGCTTAATCCCTGTTTGCAGATTTTCTGGTTCTTCAAATTTCCCAGAAATCTATGAACCCTCTGCAACCCGAGTCAGAGCATGTGGAGCCATTTAATGTAAGTAGATTTCCTCCCCAAACAAGAGGATGTGAATTTATGGTGCGTTTTAGAGAGGGACTAGACAAGCGCTAGTTCAGAATACGCTACAGCAAACAGTGTATACGAATCATCACACCTCCAGCAAACACTGACTGCACACTTGTCTCTCCACATTCATGTGCTCTTTGGACACAAACGTAACATGTACAAAAAGAAATCCCACGTCCTGTGAAAATTAGAGCTCAGTTTTTAAAAACATGCATAACTTCTTACACAAAAACACAAACAAACAAAGCCAAAGCAAAACTGGGGTCTCAAAATTGCTACGTTTGTAACCATGAAATTACAAGGTAACATTATAGTTTATACAGCTATAAAAACATAATTATGCACTGTGGCTTTATGAATACTGCGGTTTTCCAAATTAGGTCTCTTAGAAAAGCTAAATACCTTTCTGTTAATTTGCTCCCTTTTCCCGTGCCTTTGATTTGGCCGCTGCGGTGAGATAAACGTTTATAAATCATGGGGTTAGTAAGTGAGACACTTTCTGCGAGCACACAAGCGTGTCGGGCCAGAGCGAATATGGTTTTGATTTGCAGTGCACGCCAACGCTCCAGCCAATGCTAATCACCAGGGAAAGCTTGTGAAAACCATGATGGATTTCGCAGACAGGGTTTTTGAGCTCAGGGTTTCATCACAAATCCATTTAAGCTTTTATGTAATTTGGTTAAATATACAGAATCCTTTTTATCTTTTTATGTGTCCATTTCAGGCCCACTAGCCTTGTTGGAAAGTATGATATAGACGGAGAATTTCCCACTGAAATTGACATTTTATGAAATCTAAAATTTGCTGTGTGTGTGAATAAGAGAAAGGATGAGGGTGATGCTGACTGACAGAGTGGACAGAAGGTAAAGGTGAAGCCCGACAGTGTCTGAGTTTAGCACTGCGGTGTTTGGTATAAGGGGCTCTGCTGGTGCCAGTTTGAAACAACACCTCTGCTTACAGTCCTGACCGCTGTCCAATCCAATTTCCACAGTGTGAACCAGAAAAAAATGATTCGCTGAAAAACAAACTGTCTGCCAGACAATATGGGCAGTGACAGGCCGCTCCAGCTTGCCGAGCTTAATGAGAAAGAAGATGGAGAGGCTGACGTTGTTAATGAGACAAAGGAGTCAGGTTTTCTGACCTGTAATGACTCCTGAGCATTTGAGCTCTAATCCAGGAATCCACAGATCCCTTTATGATCACATTCACACACACCTGGCTAAGTGATCCCAATTTGTTTCTCCCATCTGAGGATTTTGGTAAAGTTTTTATTTGTTTAAAGATATCTAACTTACAGCATATGCCGCTGAGTTCTGACTAAAATGAAGGATTTGCTCTATCCTGCAGAAAAACCATGACCATAGTCTCAGCTGTTGTTTCAGCTTGAAACTTGATGTCTTGGTGTATTGTGGATACGCCTTTGTTTGGAAGATCTTCCCAAAATATCATTCTCATAATCTATTTATAGGGAACTTTACAAGTAAGAGGCACAAAGTGCTTTGCAGAGTTACAATGCAAAAATGACTGGACATGTGATGCATCAGATAAAAGCAGAAACAATTGTACAACATAGTAAAAAAAATATGTAAAGTAAAACCACAATAGAAATAAAACATTTGTACAGAACCTAGATTAAAATGTGTGAAAGGGTAAAAAGCCATTCTGTAAAAGCGCCATCTGAGGTAAAATTTAAAAGCAGAGGCAGGCTTGGAGCTTGTCACTCTCCATGAGCAGACGCCCAGCTCAGCACAGCAGATAAAAGCCAATAATCCCCCCCCTCTCCCAAAGGGAACGTAGACACAGAGGCTACAGGTGTGTGCTGATGCAACGCTGTCCCAGCCGCGGTAGCAGCAGGTGTTTGCAGCAGTGTTACATCAGAGCGTGCACATGAGCAGAGCAGCAGCAGCAAAGCGAAACATGAAGAAATCTGAAGTGCATGTGCAGCAGCAGACCAAAAACATACAAGCAGCGAAAAATGATCAACGTGCACATTCAAACTCACCTGAAAACATGGCATGTAGACAGCAGCGTCCACTCATTTAAAGGTTTGTGGCATGTGGTAGAAGACCATCAGTGCATGTAGATGAGTGAAGCAGAAGACTGCGCTGAATATATGAAGTGTGTCTACCCATCCAGCGCGTGAGAGAGGCTGTGTTTAATTTCCTTTGAAGCCAATATTACAGGGAAATAACTATGTGAATGGATTGCGTGCAAGAAAAATCGTATTTGTTAAAAACCAAAATTAGAGGCCTAAAAGCCTATATACACCCAGGTTTGCAGCAAGACAGTGGGTAAGCCCCCAAAAGTCAGCTTGGGAGGAAACATTCCACAAAACCAAACACCATCTATTCTCTGGACAGTTTATTCTACAGTCCTGCATACTCCGACTTGTGGATTCACGACTATGTAAATCAACAGCATGAAAGCATCATCCAGTTGCCAACCAGCAACCAAAAGAACAAACTCAGCCCAAGACATTCAGTCGCCATAAATAAATACACAGCCAATGCACATGCAGCAAACAGGCGGCCGCACAAAAGCAGAAACCTTCAACAGCCTACAGCATCAGAGGCCTCGTAGTTTACAAAGGCTGTCACGTCAAGCCCACAAAAACATGGCTGGACAGAGCCGGGACATGGACTCACTACCTGCACGGGAACACACAAGCAAACCCTTACCTTGAAGAAGTGGAGCAGCATCTCAGCAGGAAGGGGGGGAGCGTTGATTCGACGCTGCTGCAGGTGAGGATATTCGGCTCGCAGCTCACCTGTGCGGCCTACAAGATGCACAGCCAACAAACAGCGTGAGAAACGCTGGTGCAAACGCACTACTTCTCCACAAAGCCTCAAACTGTTGACAGTTTAGCCCGCTAATGACATGCTGCTCACTGATAGTTGCTTTTAGCGTAAGAGTTTGTGTGAGTGTTGTGAGCGCTGGGAGCTCAAACAGGCCGCCATGCACAGGTGAACACGTCACGTGAGTGGCACGCACTGGAGCTCGAATGCTGCGTCCTGCCTCTTGGGTAGCTGCTTATCATGTCCTGAGCATTTAAATAAACGTGTTTTTTTTTTATTAAAATACAAATGATCAGAAAGCTTAATTAGTATTTTCAGCCACAGAAAATGATGATACATACAAAGTGTATGAGTGGATTAAAGACAGGAGTGTAATAAATCAGAATTAGAATTAATTAAAGTGCATAAGACAGAGTAAAAAGATCAAATAAGGTATTTGCTACATACTTACACCCGTGTTAAGTAAGGTGATGCCCTTTACCTGTGTGTGAGTGGTGTTTCCAGAAGTCTTACAGACTGGGGGACGAAGCCGTAGCGCCTCCTGGTGGTGATTGATTTAACACTGGTATCTCATACAATGTGTCAGTAGTTTAAAGAGGGGTGGAAAGAGTTTACAAGGGAAAATACATTTTAATGTACTGTGCATTAGTTTGTTTTTTAGTTGCCTCCCTATACTCACACTTACTCCATCAATCACATGGTAAAATTTTACAAAGTAAGACAAGTCATCCAGAATGATCACAAATATTTGTCCGTCTGAAATGTATACAGTGGCGGAGGTAGAAGTCTGCAGAGTGGAGGGTTGCAAACGGCTGTGCAAACACAATATAGATGATTTATGAACGAACCGGTGAGATGCTAGTGGTCCAAAATGAGACTGGAGCCACTGCAGCTCTGGAATCACGACCCAGTGATAAGCCAGCGCACTGATAAATGTACAGTAGGTGGGTAGGTGGTCTGACAGACAGAGATCCTGCAGTTTTCTTCCATTTGAACCATCTATTATTACTTCTTATCACTTAGTGTATCCACATGAAACTACAACTGTATACATGCGTGCCTCTGGTATCTGACAGCAACCTCTGCGCTACAATAATATTTTGCAAAGAAGGAGCCTTTGATTGTGTGTGTATATGTAACAGAGATGAGGAGGAAAGATAAAGAGATAGATAAGGCATACAAGTGTGCGTACCAAGGGAACTGTGAACAGAGAGGGTGCAAATCCACAGCTGGACACAAATTAGAATTTATCTTCTTAATGGCTGCCTGTCCTGTGTCAGTCTGAACTTAACTACAACATCTGGGGGTTATTTCAAGAGCAGAGTGTGTCAGTTATCCTGGTAACATGGTTCACAAGGTTCAGATGAATTATTTAATAGTGAACGTTTATGTTACAGATTCAAAACTGTATCAGAAAGCTGATTTTACAAGTGGGAGGAGGGATTTGGAAGGTTAGTAAAAACAAAAAAATTGCCTAAAGAATATCCATATCTAACCTATAAAAATGTAATATTTCAATGGTGCAAGTGAATCAATGCCAACGACAGAGCAGAATGGTTTTATAATTGGTTCAATGCTGCTGGAAGGTTTCTCTGTAACAACATGAAACAAATGAGCAGCAGGAGTCATTTCTTAACATGGACAAATACATCAGATGATGTTTGACACTTGCTGAAGAAAAACACAGAAACAAAAAAAGTTCAGTCCCTAAAAGAAATGAATTCACAATAAACACCAATGGAAATACTGCGCTGGGGGTTAGCTGACAGCAGCATGAAGCAGACAACAGCGGCCTGGACATTCAATGCAATGGTGCAAATACATAAAGGGCCACATGATGGCAGAGTGGGACCATGAGTCACTGTCCAACCCTTCAATATTTTGTCAAGAGGATCTTCCTCTGCTGAGTTTGTTCAGGATTCAAAAGCAGAGACGGATCACTGAGTTCAAATTGCTGAACATTTGACATGCTACATTACACAGTTATAATTTATTGTTCTTGTTGGTATTGCTGTTATTTGCACCTCCATTTGCTGTTTGCACCCCCCCAATAAAGTCTTATCTATCTACCTATCTATCCAAGTTTTTCGCCCCCCTGTGAAGCACTGTGTAGCTTTATTAAGGAATATTCTCTAAAATAATTCTCTATATATGACATATAACTTGGTATTGAACTACTATGACAGTATATTAGTACCGGTGGTCCATAGTCAGCTCAACAAATCAGAAGTGGAATGATGAAGTCCATCAGAACTGCACCGCATCTTCCGCCAACCTTAAGGGACTGTGTGGAAATTATAGGGCAAGGGTCAGAAATGGTGGATGATACTGCAAGTTTTCTTTGGGCATTTTTTTGGGGCGACAGTTGTTGAGGGCAAAGATCAGCTGGACGGGTTCATTCATCTCAATAGTAACTGCCTCGTCCTCTTCGTCCACGTTGCTGGTCTGGGAGAGCTTGACATTTCCTCTTCCCAGCTCTCCCGAGGCAGAGAACTTGACTCCGTCCTTGGCGCAGGAGATCATGACGGCGTCACCGATCTGGGACAGGTCACAGCAGATGCGGGCAAACTCCCTGGAGGCATCTTCACCACACAGCTGTACTCCTGCTCTGGTATACCCAGCTGCTCCACGCAACAGAGGACCTTTCGTTAATTAATTTTTCATTCCAGATTTATATTTCCTTTGTGCTTTCACTTGTGATGAAATAAAAAAGTAAAGGTTACACAGAAACAGAAAAGGTAGCTTTAGCGTGCCCAGTGCATCATCAAGTTACAGTTTGCTATACGCATCAATCCGATGGGTCCTGGAAAATGTTTGGTTGACCAGTTTTCACTGTATAACTTGCTCTGGGATTAGGAATTGAAGACGCAAGGAAGCTCTTAGAAAAGAAGATATATTTCAAGTAAAATAAATGAAAACATTCACAAGCAATATTTTATTTTAGACTTTTTTATTGATTATCATCAAAGATGAAATTTAGCAAACTGAAAGAGGGTAGAGAGCTGCACGCTTCAGTGAAGGCACATTATACCTGCAAGAAGTGACTTGTGATTCATGTTTGTGCATCAGCTGCCCAAAGTGCAAATTGCAAGCATCAACATTACAACCACACTGTTTAAGGAAAAAAGCTGACTAAAATGTGCTGATGAAATAAAACATTCACAATACATTCATAGTTACCAAGGAGTTAAGTCATTCATACAACAGAGAGGCAGTGTTTCTTCTCCTCGTTTTCCAAATACAATAATGTCAACGATTTCTGTGTACAGTGTGTGACTTTTTTGAGAATTTCTCTGTGTTGCATCTCCCAGCTGAAACTACAGGGGGCTATACTGGACTATCACCTCTTGAGGTGGTATTATGAGACAGGACGGGCCGTAGCATGCTAGCTTCAGTAGATGTCTCTGCAACACAATACTTAAACAGTTTTAACAAACTGTCAGAACTGCTTTAACAGTTTTAACTAAAATTACAGCCATATCTTACACATTGCACCAAAAATATGATGTAACCCAGAAGCAAACATGTCCCAGCCAACCTCCTCTGGAATGTGCTGCAGCCATCACATTCAGAGATGAGTTAATACTTACAGAAAAAAATGACAGACTGTCAACAGTAAAGTTTATCAGTTTGAACATTAAACATCTTTGTACTGTATGCATCTTATCATAGGTATTGTGCGTCAAATGCAGACTTGTTTTTAAGCAGAGCCGTTTTGTGCATCGCTTTTGTGAACATGCTTGTGTTTGTTGAGTTTTAACCAGCTGGAGAACTGACCTCCACAGGTGCTGCATATGTAAGGCTTCTCCCCAGTGTGTGTCCTCACATGTCCTTTCAGGTCTGTTCTATGACCAAACAACTTGTCACACAGGTTGCACTTATATGGCTTTTCACCAGTGTGCGTTCTGGAGTGCCTTTTCAAAGTCGTCCTGGTGGCAAATTTTTTCTTGCAAAATAAACACGTGAAGGGCTTTTCTCCTGAATGCACTCGCGAGTGATTTTTGAAAGACGAAGAATCTGCAAACTCCTTCCCGCAGTCGCTGCAGGTGTAAGGCTTCTCGCCTGTGTGAATTCTCGCGTGCTTTTTCATGTTCACGCGTGAGCTAAAGCTTTTATCACAGGTGTCGCACTTGAACGGCTTTTCCCCGGTGTGAACCCTAACGTGCAGGTCGAGATTAAAACGCCGGTTGAATCCGTTTCCGCAGACCTTGCATTTGAAAGGCTTTGTGATAGAGTGAATTACAATGTGTTTGTTCAAATCCCAACTCTCCCTGAACATTTTCCCACAAGTGTCACATTTGAAATTCTTTTCAACAGTGTGGGATTTCATATGAAATTTGTAGTTTTTCAAATTAGTCATCACTTTACCGCAACTGTCACACTTGTAAGGGTTATCTTCATTCTGGATACCACTGCCTGAGGCGTTCCCATCTGTCCTATTTGGTGGTGGGTTAGTACTTCCATTTGATGTGCTCTCATTGTCACAATTCTCACTTTGTGTTCGCTTTGTACATCTATTCTCATCCTTATGTCTCTTAATTGGTTTCAGGTCAGTGCTTCCATTTGATGTTGGGCTCCTATTGTTTCGTCTCTTATGAGGTACTGACTCCTTGCTTCTTGTAGACATTGTCCTTCCATTGTTGGGTTTCTTATTTGGTGCTACCTCATTACTTTTGGTTGGTGCAGTGCTCAGATCATTACCTTTCTTATTTTGTGTTGACTCAGTATTTCTGGCTGATGCTATTTTCCCATCACTGGGTTTCTTAGGTGGTGTTGGTAAACTGCTTTTAGCAGATTTTATGTTCTCATTTTCACAATTCCTTTTTGGTATTGGCTCGATACTTCTAGTAGAAGTTGGTCTCCTATGTTGGCTTTTCTTACTTATTGTTGGCTCACTATTCCCTTCTGGTGTTGGGTTCTCATCATTACATTTCTCATTTGGTAGTTTGTTGCCTCCATTTGATGTTGTGGTCTTATTGTTCGATTTGTTATTCAGTGCTGGTTCGGTACTTTTACTTGATGTTGTGTTCTCACTGTTGTGTTTCTCATAAGATGTCAGCTCAGCACTTCCTGGTGATGTTTTATTCCCATCACTGTTTTTCTTATTTGCTGTTGGCACAGTATCTCCATTTGATGTTGTGTTCTCATTGTTACATTTCTTATTTGGTGTTGGCTCTGGACTATCGGTTGATGCTGTGTTCTCATCATTACATTTGTTATTTGACGTTTGCTCAGTACTTGTAGCTGATGTTGTGTTCCTATCCTGACCTTTCTTATTTGGTACTGACTCACTATTTACTTCTGATGTTGGGTTCTCATCATAATGTCTCTCATTTGCTGTTAGCTCAGTGCCACTAGTTGATGTTGTGGCCTTACTGTTACATTTGTTATTTGCTGTTGGCTCAGTATGTGTTCCTGATGTTGAGTTCCAATCGCTGGTTTTATCACCTAACGTCTTCTCTGTACTAGCTGATGTATTCTCACCATTGCTTTTCTTATTTGGTGTTGACACAGGAAGTCCTCTTGGTGTTGCACTTCTATGGGTACAAGTTATGTCATCTTGGCTCTCAGCTGCCAATACTGCAGAACTCTCCCTGTCAGATCCAGATAATATATCTTTGTTTGAGATGCTTGATTGAGGATCTTTACCCATCATTTGGTCAGGGTCCAAAGCCTGAGAGTGACCACTGTGGACACTTTCCGTACAAGTTGAAGTCTCCGGTTGCAGCGCAAGCTGCTGTCGTTCCTGACTGACACACCTTTCCTCATGTTCCTCTTTAATCTGTGAATGATCTGGTGGGACCAAACTGGAGTTCATCTCTTGGTTACAGTGCTGCTGCTGGTTCAGAAGAGCCTCGTCATCCTCATCAACAGATGTCTGTGTGAGCTCTAAAAGGGAGGGACAAAAGAATGGGACAATGAAGAAATCATGCACATATATTTAACAGTTGTAATAAAGAAAATCTATCATGAACAGTGCAAATTGAAAACACAGAGTTTCCATGCCAAGGTCTGAGAATGCAAGACATGTTGATAACAAGTGTTTTTACCTGCTCGTTTTTTAGTTACATTTTTTAGCTTCTAGATACTTAATATAGATATCCAACGCTTGTATCTATGAGTGTATTACACTGTACCACAGAGACAAAATCTGTAATTATGACGCATCATTGCTCACGGTTATTTGGGTCAGATGATCTTGGAATAACTGTGCAGGATTGATTGAGTGCTCCCTAATATATACTGCCACTTAATGGTATCTGGTTTATCTTGTCATGAGGTGAATGTTCTAAAGCAGCCACATTTATTTTCACACCGTCCCTTTTGCCCCTTTGCTGTGAAAATTACGCGGTAAAAGGATCAGTGTCAATGTCAGTGTTTTATTAGATCTTATGTTAATGGATTAATATTACTGCTCCATTAATGATGCATTTTACTGCTGTAGATGTTTAAGGTTGAGCTAATTTTAACTACTTTACTTACTAGAAAGTCGTTTCAAAAAGCTGTCTGACAGCAACAGCAGGAACTGTTCACGCATATCAAAAGTGTACCAACAATTTGGACAAATCTAGCTCCCTTAGCTAGTTAGTGACATGCTATATCCATTTATAATCCATTAAAACATTACTCTCTAAAAACCAAATGATCCGTAACACCTGCCAAATTGGTCTGTCAGTGATGTGAGGCTCCACGTAGCTACAAATATAACGTCAATGGACGGACACCCTCGACTGTTTAAAGGCATGCTATGGAGCATTTTCCTAAAAAAAAAAAAAAAAAGAAGAAGAAGAAGAAGAAACAATGCATAGACTCATACAAAAGAAATACCTGTAAACCATCGGTTACAACCAACTACACGTGTGTGGCGGCGTATCAATCTACAGACACCCTCCAGCCAGTAACAGTGCGCAGGTGAGTCGGGACATTATAAAAAGGTGACGACCAAGTGCTACACAGTTAGCAAGCTATGACAACTGTTTGTACACTAAGATTAACCGACAACTCCTGCTTAGTCTAGTCTTAGAAGACATGGTGATTTTCCCAACCTGTTTCGTGTAACTTCGTCTCAGTCGTGACAACGGAGTCCAACACTCTGCGCTGGCGAACGATTTCTGACTCGTAAGCTTCAATTTTCTTTTCAAAGGCTCCCAATATTTCTTGAGCAGCCGCAGTTAGTCGGTCACAGACAAACTGTCTCATACTTTGGACTGAAGCCATAGTTCAGTTACAACTGAGACACTTTTTCCTCCTGAGACTTCATCAAACTTCTCGAGCTAACTGGACGTGCGTTCCCAGTTTTCTGTTTACTTCCGCATATGAGACGGTTTAAATCATGTCGATAGCTCATACTGCCACCTACCGCCCGGAGTGTGCAGTCCCAAGAGTATCTTACATGCTGTAAAAACCAGTGGTGGAATCATGAAAGTACCGAAGTACTTTTCTTAAGTGAAATTTCGAGGTACTTGTTCTTTACTCCATCCAGTATTTCATTTTCTGCTACTTCTACTACATTTTATTTTGGAGGCGAACATTACTATTTATTATAAAATACATTTATACTATTAATTATGATAACTTTAGTTACTACTTACTTTGAAGATACAAATTAATAGAAGAATTCAAGTTAATAAATTATGGGTTATTATAGATTGACCTACCTAGCAGTATATAAAGTATTTTAAATGAGCTCCACCTTTATCAGCTGCAAGAGTAGAGTGATGAGCAGACCTGAGGACTTCCTCCTCCACTGCTAAGGATCTGTGTCATCTACAGCATTTTCATGTGAAATGATTTGAATAAAGAAAACTTGGCTCTTACAAACACATTTTAAAAAAAGTTTTACTTCAGTTGCTCAACAGTGCAGAGTCTCAGTTGTCATCCTGTGAGCTTCATAATGCGCCACACATTTTCAGTAGGAGACAGGTCTGGACTGCAGGCTGGCCAGTCTAGTACCTGCACTATTTTACTAAGAAAGTTCGCTGTCATAATACACGCAGAATGTTGCTTGACATTGTTCCTGGAATAAGCAGGAACATCCCTGAAAAACATATCATCTAGATGGCAGCGTATGTTGCTCCAAGACCTGTATGCACCTTCCAGCATTAATGGTGGCTTAGTGGTACCCGGAGGACACGACGTCCACAATTTCCAAAAACAGTCTGAAATGTGGACTTGTCAGTACACTTCTCCACTTTGTGTTATTACAAATGGGATACCTTGCTCAGTTTCCCCACACTCAACACAACAAAGCATCTCCTTGTTTTACCCCAAACGGGATTTGAAACCACAGTTTTTAACTCATTTATATTAACACATGTCTCAGTAGTGCTGTATTGTTCCCTTTTGCTTCAGCATTACTCATTCAAGTTTCCACAATATATTCCTGGGTCATAGTTTCCTTTCCTAATGAGTCTGCCACTTTATATTATGAGCAAGAACCCACATAAATATAACCAAAAAAATGTATATTTTAAAGCATCTACAGTTTAATTTATTTCAGTTACTATGCATCATGGTTTTACTTTGGTCAATTACAAATGCAGTAATAAATGAATAAAAGGAAAATAATTAAACTCGGGTCAAAATACATTACCAAAAAATGAAACATGACAACTCTCTTTAACACATATCCCTACAATTTCAGGTTAACTTCCCTGAGTTTCTTTCTTGTGCAGAAAACTTTTTTTCTGCTAAAAATTGAGATCTGCAGGCACATAGAACAATAATTTCTAGTTAAGTCAAATAAACACCCTTAGTGGAAAAAATATCACAAAAATCTTTGGCTGGAGAGGAATTTGCTTCTTCCGGGTTGAGTGGTTGGTGGACTCTTCTCTTTGGAAGTCTCTCTTAGTTTTTGCTCCTGTCGTAAAAGCTCTCCCCAAGTGCCGCAGCTATAAGGCTTCTCACCCGTATGCAACTGGACGTGTTTGGTCAAAGCTCTTCTCGAAGAAAACGCCTTCTCACAGTAAACACATCTGTAAGGCTTTTCACCCGTGTGACTTCTCGTGTGAACTTGCAAATGTTCAAAACGGCGGAAGCTCTTCCAACATGTGTTGCAACTGTAGGGCCTCTCGACCGAGTGGGTTATCATGTGTTGTCTGAGGTAACGGCTGAAGCTGAATCCCCTTCCACAAACAGTGCAAATGAAAGGCTTCTCAGCAGTGTGAGTCCTCTTGTGAACTTCAAGCTGCGTATACAAATTAAAGTCTTCACTGCAGATGTTGCACTTGAAAGATCTGTCACTTGGTTTAAGCTGAGAATAGGTCGCTGATACTGTGTTTTTCTTTGGGTTTGCTGCATTTCCACGGTTGCCACCTTTGCAATCTTTGTTATCTGCTAAATGAGAGGTGTGAAAAAGTGGCTGATGGTCACTGATTTGTTCTGGTCCTCTAGGCCTCTCTCTTTCAGATTCAGATATGGTCGTTTTACATGAAACACTGTCTGGAGGCTCGCTGTCTGCGGCGGTTTGATTTTGATCAGGATCCAATCGTGCACTCCAGCCATTGCTATTGTCACTTCTCTCATAAGTACAACTTGTCTTTAAGAAATCATCCTCCTGCTTCAGTACAAGGTGTTCTCCCTCCTGACTGGTGCACAGCTCCTCCTGTTCCTCTTTAACCTGCGGAGGTTCTGGCTCCTCTTGATCCAGACTGGAGCTCCTCTCCTGGTCACAGAGCTCCTCCTCCTCCTCTGTACAGGCATGTTGCTGTGGAAGCTCTGGATGGAGAGGAAAAGGATGCACTCTTAGTAAGGTGGTAGGGAAACAAGTTTGCATGAAGGATTAAAATCAATATCTGAGTAAAAACACATGTAGCCGTGTGCCATGGAAGTGTGGGGCCGTTAATCTGAACAGAGCCATAAGTAACGGGTTTGGAGACGTCTTAATGTGTCTCAGAATAGAATACACCACTCCCTCGACGGTCAGATATACATCAAACCGTCTTCATATCGGTCCTGGCCACAACTAACCCACATCAGACTGCTTGGTAATGCGAACGGATATGATATAAAATACGGCTTCACAGTAAACATTGCGATTGTACACACCTGTCCTGTATAGCTTTATCTCAGGGCTCAAGACGATATCCAACAGTTTGCGCTGACGATCAATTTCCACCTCGTATACTGATAAAGTTTGTTCAAAAACTCCTAGTATTTCTTCGGCAGCTGCAGTTAGTCGCTCCTTGATTACATTTCTCAAACTAACCACTGTCAGCATCTCCACTGAGTGATTTGGTTCACTTCTCGTCATCGAGCTGAGCTGTAACCGTATTGTTTTCGTTAAAGAAGCCAGCGGCATGACTTCTTCGTCTCAAATATTTGCGTCAGAATAGACGCAGCAAAGGCGTATTGCTGCCCTCCACAGGTCTTCTGCTGACTCACATGCCGCCTGGCTTCAATTAAAATTGCATATGAATGGCATCAAAGAATTTAGAATTAGCAAATATTTCCAAAAATCACTGAGGTTGATGAGGGAAAACTTCATCACGTCGCCTTCGTACTGCTTTTGATTGATTATATGTCATAAAAGGATTAGCAAATTACCACATTCTCTTTTATTTACGTTTTACACAGTATCCCATGGAATCTGGTCTTTTGTGTTGCACATGCTGAACACATGCTGAACAAATACAGTATTCAATGAGATAAAAGTACAAAGTACTTCCCAAAAACTCTCTCCATGACAACATCAGGCATGAAATAATATTCTGACTTAATACCGACAGGCACATTCAGTGTGACATAACATGAACACAAGACTGTAAGTAATTAATAGTCTATTTTATACTTTTAAACAGCCTCGGGAAATCCTGAGGGGACACTATTTAGATAACATGTGCATGTGAATTAATGACAGTGATGGGTCCAAAAAACACTGACACCTGATATCAAGCAATTGACAGACTGAGACCCATATTCCATGTAGGATGATATAATATCTGGTCAATTACTCAAAAGTAATCTGATCGTCTGAGGGGAAAATACCCACAGTACAATGCAACAAATAATGCAACTGTCACGCGTTAGATGCCTTGTTTGATATTGAGTGGGAAATGCCAGTCAGTTAACACTGTCAGCTCAGCGGATGCCTTTGTGGAATCTTGGGCTACAACTAATAATTACCATGGCTTTCAAATTTCAGTCTGTCGAGTACATGTCTCAAAAATCTCTCTGGTCCTCTGGGTTCTTTTAATGAAGCAATAGGAGAAGATGTTGAGTCCAAAAAATCTGTTGTATTCTAACATCAATAGAATGTGCAAGGTTACAGAGCTCTGGTCTCGACTTAACTTTTCCCTGATCCACAACAGAGTTGGGTCAGTTCACGAAGTCTGACACACCATCTCTCCCTGACCCAGTATTTTATAGACAGAACATGAGTAAATGCTGAAACAATCGTCGGCTCCTTCTCATTGGCTCCAGGCACTCTCTCTCCTCTGCTTGGTCATCCTCGAGAATCTAACGTCACCAGCCCAGCAACCTGTTTGCAAGGACAAATCTAGAGACACCCTTATCCCTGACGCCAGCCTGTTCTATCTTAGGTCGAGGGCCCCAAGATGTCTCCCATGCCAGGCCTCTATCTCAAAACCTCCTGTTCCAGGTCCCACTGGCCATAGATATATTTTGCACACAAAGAATCACTCTTCGTCTAAATCACTTCTATGAATAATAAAGGAAAAACTTAACCGAGAGTAGAATTTCTGTTGATTATTCAGTCACACAATCCATCAGCAGAAAATATCAATAAGATCAACATATCAGGATCCAACTATCATTATCATTAACTATCATGTAATCTAACTATTAGCAGAATATATGTGTGTAATCAAACCTATCAAAGTATAGGAATATGACTCAAATATCCATCAAGTCTCATGACTGACTAAGCCCCAAAGTCAGTTTTACCTACAAATTTTGAATCTCGCCCGGTCCGAACTCGGTCAGAACAGTCTAAGCTTACTTTGTGCGAGCTCTGAACTCTTTCAGCATTTCTCAAAAGAATCTTCAGCTCTGTTGTTTCTCCCGTGCATGGATCCTCCTGTGTAACCTCAGTCCTGTGTTTTGAGCAAAATTTCTTCCACAAATGTTGCATTTATATGGCTTCTCCCCCGTATGGACTCTGGTGTGTATTTTCAACGTTGTGCTGACAGCAAACCTTTTCCCACACCAAATACAGCGGTAAGGTTTCTCCCCTGTATGCACTCGGACGTGATAGGTGAGAGATGAGTGGTAAGAGAACTCCTTCCCGCAGTGGACGCAGATGTACGGTTTCTCCCCCGTGTGAGTTCTGTTGTGCCTCCTCAGGTCTGTGCCACGGCTGAAGCTTTTCCCGCAGGTGATGCAAGCATGAGGCTTCTCTCCCGTGTGAGTTTTCATGTGAGTGCCGCGGTTTGACGGACAGTTGAATTCCTTTCCACAAACTCTGCATCTGAAGGGCTTTACCCCCGTATGGGTCATCATGTGTTTCCTCATCAGTGCCTTCTGGGTGAACCCTTTCCCGCAAGTGTCACATTTGAAACGCTTTTCACCAGTGTGGGTCCTGATGTGAAGTTTTAACTTCAAAAAATCATGAAACTCCTCAGTGCAAAAGAGACATTTGAAGTGTTTGTTTTCTTGTGACTGATCAGTACTTGTATTCTCTTGGTGTCCTCTTTTGTGGTCTTGGCTTTTAGCTCTGTGAGAGTTGTGAGAAAGGTGGTGGTCAGCGTTTGGTTCTGATACACCCGAGCCCTCTCCATCAGATTCAGATTTCATTACGACAACTGAGATGCTGGCCGGTGGCAGCCTATCCAGAAGTAGAGACTGGTCATCACTGTGATCACTTCCCTCACAAGTAGGCCTTAACTTAGACAAGCCACTCTCTTGATTCAGTACAAGCTGCTCCTCCTGTTCCTTTTTAATCTGTGGAGGTTCTGGCTTCTCTTGGTCCAGGCTGGAGTTCCTCTCCTGGTTCCAGAGTTGCTGGTCAGCGAGAACCTCGTTATCACAGACAGACTGGGATATCTCTGAAGGGAAGGACAAGAGAAGCACTCTTAGTGGTTTGGTTAAAATAGCACCTATGTATAGCTTTGAATCCTCCAGTTGTGCAAGAAGTCCTCAGATCCTTAATATATGTAAACATAATAACACAGGTTACACTTATATATATATATATATATTTGTGTGTGTGTGTGTGCTGTTGTTGTTGTGGAGAGAAATGACACTGATGACAAGGTGTAGCAGAGGCAGCCAGAGCAGGACTTTATTCAGTGAGCTCAGTACATACTGATATTCAACAGCAGCCCTGTCCGATCTTGTCTACAGTCGTTTTTAATTCTTCTACAGATGTGCATACACCCTCACAGGGCTTCTGTGTAGACAAGACCACCACACACTCATTTTGAGAGGACACCCAGCTGCAGACATATCATTCTGCAATCAAGATGAACTCTCAACATTACAACGGCTCAAATTAGGTTCCCATTAGTTCATATTGAAGTTGTTCGATTTACCTCAACAATAAAAACAAATAATCACAGAAACATCACATTACCACCTTCTAGCAACACATCTCCATAAAGTTTGACTGCAACAAAGTAAAATACTGTATCACTCCACGTTTTTTTCCTTTTAAATCTTATGTATTTCTCCACAAGCAGAGCCTCAGACCGGATTTTAGCAGAACTAAGGTCATGAATCTCCTGAACACACAGCCTTCAATCCTCAGAAAATGACAAATTAACCCACACTGGGGAGTCACTGAAAGAAAGGTTTAAAAATACTACTGTGTAAAACTTTCTTCTTTACCTTATACAAGCAGCTTTCTATATATTACATAACAGACTGATCATAAGTGCCCTTTGGGGGATCTTAATATTAGTACTTTTATTTCATAAGACATCCCTTTGTACACTTAATTGTGTGCCATTGTGATTCAAGATGTAGAGCAGGTACAGATTTTTAAGGAGTTTGCTCATCTCTAACTACTAGAAAACAAGGAAATAATTTGTGCAGATTTTGTAACATGTAAATTTTATTCAAGACCGTGATATCAAATGATATTATTCAGTTTAATAAAAAAACAAAACCAAAAAAATAATAACAGCCCACAGCATTTAATTGTGGCTTTCAGTTTTTGATACAGTGATAGCTTCTAACGTATCTACTGCTTCCAACTTTAGTGTGCAGGGCCATGTGCTTCTTCAGGTTTGAGCAGGTCGTGAAAGCTCTTTCACAAGTCTTGCATTTGTACGGCTTTTCACCCGTGTGAATTCTGTGGTGGACCTTCAACGTTGTGCTGACGCTAAATCTTTTCCCGCACAAACGACATTCATAAGGCTTCTCCCCTGTGTGCACTCGGAGATGCCTCAACATGGACGAGCTGTAGGCAAACTCCTTCTTGCAGTACGTGCAGCGGTAAGGCTTCTCGGCGATGTGCATTTTCATGTGCAGTTTCAAGTCTGTCCCAGTTTTGAAGCTTTTCCCACATAGGGTGCACATGTACTGCTTATCTTCTGCTCTAACATGCTGGCCGCGGTCACTCTTTGGCCCCCCGACTGCAGAGTGTCGTCTGTCAGATTCAGATTGCATCCATTCATCTAAAATGTTGGACTGAGGTTCTGTCTCTGTGGCATTCAGAGTTGGATCAGGATATAAGAGTAGTGTCTCATCTTCACTCTGGTCACTTCCATTATAAGTAGGACTCAACTTAAAGGCTTCAGGATTCTGTTCCAGTTCAAGCTGCTCTCCTTCCTGACCAGTGCAGAGTTCCTCCAGTTCCTCTTTAATCTGTGGAGGCTGTGGGTCCTCATGGTCCAGAATGGTGCTCCTCTCCAGGTCACACCGCTGCTGCTCAAGAAGAAGCCCCTCCTCACAGATTGATGGCTGTGGGACACCTGAAGGGAAGGACAAAGGAGGTGTTCTTTCGTGTAAAGATCTGAAAGCATCCACCCTTTGTAGCAGGACCAGACCAGGTCCAGATTTGGACATGGGAGCTTTGTTCTGTTTGGAAAGATATTTTTCCTACAATGACATGACAGCAGAGATGTACAGCAACTCCTCATTTTGTTAGCTGGACCCGTGAGTGATTGGCTCATACAATTTAATCACTTATCAAAATGATAACACTGAAGTTTCTGTCAAGCTACCTGAAAAAAACTGAGCTGATAAGGCATGCATATGTTTGCTTCAGTAAAGAAAATAAAGAACCTGTGACCAAATCCAACGTGACATGATTCCGTTGTTGGGGGTAGGAACCACTTCTCTTTGTCCGGCAAATGCAGAAGTTAGTTAGTCAGCTAGCAAGTCCAGTTATTTTGACAAATCTACTTTCAAGCAGAATCAACTACATTGGGATAACATAAAAAAAACGTATAAAGAAAAGTGTGACCCAACGTTTCATCAATGAGCAGTAAAAGAGACACAATTTTACGCACCGGTCCGTCGTAGTTTTATCTCGGGCTTCAGGACGATATCCAACAGTTTGCGCTGCCGAGCGATCTCCTCCTCGTAGACCGACAAAGCTTTTTCAAAGACCCCAAATATTTCTTCAGCAGCGGCAATGAGTCGCTCGTTGACGAACTTTTTCAAGCAATTCACTGAAGACTTTTCCATTGTAGGAAAGAAGAAAGACAGCGGCAGCAGACAGGAGCTACACAACACCGACGTCCGCGCGGTGTTTGTCCTCAGTGTTATACTTCCGGTAAACCGGAACCGCTAACTAACGCTGAACCGTTACTCCCAACTTCCGCTTTCTGTCGCACTGCTGCCGCCCTCTGGACAGAACTGGTTATTGTGCAGTATAACGGTGGACCAATGTGGTACAATCTGTTCATGCAGTATGCGAATTCTTGGAAGTGTCCTGTGAACGACCAGGCTATGATACCCTTGTAATAACACAATACTTAATAGTGTGTATCCTGTGAATGTTCAGATCGTGGACAAATAACAGGAAGGCTTAGGTCATGGTAACCTACCACACTGGCAATGACAACAACATTTACAGAATATGACCTTAAGTGAACTGATGTCTCTGGCTGGACATCTTCTCAAAATAAGTTGGTGTCGGTCACGTCTGCAAAAGTATATAAACGAATGTAGACAAGATGAGAGAGGACTTTGCTGTGAACATCTGTTTGAGCCAAGCTCAGGTGCTTCTGCTACACTTTGTCCTCAGTGTCATTTGTCTTGAATTTTGTGCTGTGGTTGGACCACTTCTGCAGCATTTTTCACCGACATTCCATAAACCAAATGGATCATCCTTTATTCACTGGTAATAACAATAACATTGATTAGATCGAAGCTATGCTGTATATAGAGGAGATTAAAAATGGAGGAGGTAAAAATGATCCTACCTACATTTTTTTCCTCCCAAATGCTGCTGCTGATGCATATTTTCAATAATGTTTTTATTCTTATAAAAAGGTTTAATACATTTTCAATATGTTCTTAATAGTACAGTAATATTGCTGATGATGCATATTTTCAGAATGTTTTTACTGATGTTATCACAGTTATTTATCTGTCATCCATCATTCCATCAACCCTGTTCTCTCAAAGGTATAGGCCCACTATTCAGGACCCCCCTCAAAAACAGTTTATAGACTACATAATTCCCTCAATCATCACTGATGAACCACTGGATGTGTGTGGTGGTGGATGTATCTACAGAGACCCTGCCCTCTGCCTGTGTTTTCTTTTTTTCTTATTTTGCCGTATCCGGGATGTTTCTGGTCTGCCTTTGGGCAGCTGGTGTGTAGCCCTCAGCCAATCACAGTGTGCACGGTGTGAGGTTGCATATTTTAACTCTGTGGTTAGGAACTGTAGGACCAGTGTTGCTTGTGAAATGATTTTTTGATCTGTGGATTCACTTTCTTTAACCTAAAGTAACTTTAAATCTCTCAGAGAGATAAACATAAAAGAGTCAGAGATAAACACTTGCATTATTTGTTCTGTAATCAATCACCACCAATAACATAAAACATTCTTTTATCTTGGACAGTCCAAAATTCAACATCTTTATTCAAAGTCAAGCAATCAGCTGCAGCAAGAAACATCCAGAATCATTCAAAGTGATTTTTCTTCAAGCTGAAGAATGAAGGAAATAAGATAGTATGGTGGCTGAAACTTCAACGCAAATGTAGACAATGTTATGAACAAAACTGAGATTTGATCAAATTTAGAATGAAACCTTTTCAAAACCCATATTTGTACTAATGTCGCTAATTAAATTAAGAAAGAAAATTGATTACAGAACTAATTGCTCCTATTGTTAAGCCTCTGCATATGACACTGAAAAGGGTGTGTAATGCAAGGAATGTAGTTATGAATGTAGTCTCCATTGCAATTAAACAAACAAACAGTTGTATTTACAAAATTGAAACTGACTATAAAAGTTTTACAAAGAAAGAAACAGTTGTATTAATAAAACTCACAGTGAAAATACAGTTAATGAAATATAAAAAAAACAGTTGTATCTACAATATTGAAAGTGACTATATAGTTAAATAAAGAAAGAAAATGAAAACAGTTAAAAAAAAACATAAGAAAAAAACAGAATAATGAATATGGCTGTGTATATAAAATCAGTCCTCCTCAACTGAACGCCAGCAGCAACAACAGGAAGCTGCAACCTGACTGAAGAGCCTGCGAATCCTCTTCAGGAAGAATGTCAGGTGACCAGAGGAGGCTGCAGGTTGCTGGACAAACGCGGCTAGAAGCAGGGGGACCACTGACATGAAACCCAGCAGGGGACTCAGGTCAGGTCTGCAAGCTGCAGAGGTGTTCATCCCGTCTGCTGAGCCCTCCTCTAGGCAGATGCTCGTCATAGTCTGAGAGGCGGTCAGACTGGATCAAGTATAAAATCAATCAAACAGTAAGGCCATCAGTCCATCCAACCTCATGTGATATCTACTACAAGACACATGCTCACTTACTAGGCTCTGCTGTCAGGGTCCTCAGTCAGGTGGGTCATTGTGATGAAAGGGTCTCTTGTGGCTCTATGCCATTGGCAGCAGTGTATTCCTTTGGAGCACTTCAATCTCCAGCAGCAGGTGATCGCAAGGTAAGAGCAGGTTTCAGTGCAGAATCTTTGACTTCTCTTGTGTGAGACGGCACATTTCTTTTGTTATGCCACTTCCTTCCCTTGGGTTGTGAGTTTTTCTCCTTGTACAGGTACCCAGACACACCTGTCAAACAGTTCATGCTACGTCATTGCATGAAACCTTCAGATCAAGGTTTTATCTGCAATATCTTTCTATTGTGCTGTGTAATGAGCTCCCCAGGTACTTCCGACATGGACTAAATGTTGCTTGGTCAGAGCAATTTCTTACAATGAGGTATAAAAATTACTGAACAAAAAAAACAAACAAACAAATTCTCCTTTATTCTAGACTTTTTCTCTTTTTTGATACTGTATACTAAGTGCATGCGTGCATGGTTAATCTGCTGCAGTCACTGGCCTTTCTAACAATTTCAAGTCTGATTAAATAATGTGAATACTTATTCCACCACTGCTTATTAGTTTTTTCTTTGAAAAATTATTATATGCTTAACAAAAAACTAAACAAAACACGTGTATAAGTTAAAAAAATGTAGAAAATAGGACCAGTTCGTGGTAGACGTACGTACATCGTTGCTACTGATATTAAACACGCAAGTTTCGAATAAAAGCTGAAACCGGAACGAAAAGCTAACTCACTTCCAGTGTCGGAACTTCACAGCGTGACATCAAGCGGAAGTAAACAATAACAATCATCGTTCTCTGCATGCGCAAAAGAATTGGAAAACGGTATTGTAGTCAAAGCGCAGCTAGTTATTCCACTTGTAAATACGCAACAATGTCTTCAGTTGATAATTTGAGAGAATTTCTGAATGAGCGACTAACTGCTGCTGCTGAGGAAATATTCAGAGTTTTACAAAAATCTATCGTCGAGTACGAAGAAGAGATCGATCGTCAGCGCAGACTGCTGGACATCGTCTGGAAACCTGAAATAAAATTACACAGGATCGGTGTGTAAAAATTATTTTAATAACACAGAGACATCAAGAAGAATTCACTTCGCTGTCATCCCTGTTGCTGGCTATTCCGCTACTATTACATTTGTTATCTGTCCCTCCAGAGCTCCCACAGCAACATGTCAGTAGGGAGGAGGAAGTGCTCTCAGACCAGCAGCTCTGTAATCAGGACAGGGACTCCAGTCTGGATCGAGAGGAGTCAGAACCTCCACATATTAAAGAGGAACAGGAGGAGCTGTACACCAGTCAAGAGGGAGAGCAGCTTGTACTGAAGCAGGAGACTGATGCCTTATTGTTGACCCCTGATGATGAGGAAAGTGACCACAGTGAACCAGAACCAAGAAATGACTACCAGCTCCTCTCTCACAGCTCTCATGTAGCTGAGAGCCAAGATCAGAAAGGAGGCGAGCATGGAGACTCAGGGTCAACAGATGTAGAGCCAAAACCACAAAACAGACTTCATCAAAGGGAAAGTTGCAGTAACAATGTATACAACCCTCATGGGTCACAGATTCACTGTAATACTCACACAGGTAAAAAGTCTCACAAATGTGACACGTGTGGGAAAACATTTAAGCACAAGTCTCGATTGCTGAGACACCTGAGGGTACACACAGAGAAGCCACATTCTTGCAGTGCTTGTGGAAAAAGATTCAGTGAGACATCGGTGCTACAAGCTCATCTAAGAATACATATGGGTGAGAAGCCGTATTCGTGCAAAACATGTGGGAAAGGTTTCAGATTTAACAGCGCCTTGAAAGTCCACCTGAGAATCCACACAGGCGAGAAGCCGTATTCTTGCAACATCTGTGGGAAAAGATTCAGTCAGACATCATCACTGAACGTTCATTTAAGAATCCACAGAGGTGAGAAGCCCCATTCTTGCAGTGTCTGTGGAAAAAGATTCAGTAAGACATCTCTGTTGAACGCTCACAAACGAATCCATACAGGTGAGAAGCCGTACCCGTGCAATACATGTGGGAAAGAGTTCAGGTTTAGCAGCGCCTTGAAAGTCCACATGAGAACCCACACAGATGAGAAGCCGTACCTTTGCAAGACCTGCGGGAAAAGATTCGCTGACATTTCAACTCTGAAAAGGCATATGACAATCCACACAGGGGAGAAGCCGTTTCCTTGCAAAACATGTGGTAAAAGATTCAATAAGACATCGGAATTGAACGCTCATATAAGAATCCATACAGGTGAGAAGCCGTATTCATGTGGCACATGTGGCAAAGTTTTCAGATTTAGCAGCGTCTTTAAAGTCCACATGAGAACTCATACGGGTGAGAGGCCGTATTCATGTGACACATGTGGAAAAGTTTTCAGATTTAGCAGCACCTTCAGAGTCCACATGAGAACTCATACGGGTGAGAAGCCGTATCTGTGCAAGACCTGTGGGGAAAGGTTCAGTGCCATGTCGGTACTGAAAAGGCACATAAAAACCCACACAGATGATGAAAAGCTGTCCTCTAGCAAAGATGTGAGAAAAGATTCTGTCAGATGCCAGAGTTGAAAATGTGTATATATATATTTACAACTTTATCTTTAGAGTTGATGTTGAACTGTTTTTTGATATCATGTGTTCTATAAATGCATACATGCCGTATAAACTGTTAATAAACTGTTTTCATGTCAGTCACCCTGCACCAGGTGTTTGCTCCTTGGTACCCTTGGTAGACACAATGCTGGAGTCTCAGCACAGTCATAATGTCATAGACAGGCCTGTTTCTCTGTCATGTCTCTGTGCTGAATGTCTAGTAACGCCTTTGACAGAGACGGTCAAGGCACCAGATAGCCTACAGACATGTAAAATGTGGCTGCAGACACACCAGCCTTCTTCCTCTCATACGGTTTATCACGACTTCTTCGTGTTACTTGTTTTCAGTCTACATCCAGACTTGTAATGTAGCGAAATACAATATTTGTGATAAAAAGTACTTAAAGTGAAAGTAATTTTTTAAAGTACTCAAAAAGTACAGGTACACAAAACTACAGCTTTGTTACAGTAATGAGAGTACGTCACTCGTTGCTTCCACTCCTGGATTTTTCTCATCAGTCCTGAGGAGCTTGACCAAATATGTTCTTCCCCGTCCATTCCCACCGCCCTCCAGGACTCTGCCTTTAAAATGCCCCTGTAAACCTGGATCATTTTATTTCTACCGCTGTGTCCTTTCTGTCTGAGATATTTTCCTGCAACCAACAGTGTATCAAAGCTATGGCTGTGTGGCTGTGCTCCAGTATTGTTCCTTTGTGTTTCCGTCCCCTGCTGTGTCCCCTGTTGGTCTCTCTGAGTTTGTTTGTTTGTGTGTGTGTGTGTGTGTGTGTGTACGCGCCTCCTTCCTGCCTTGCCTCTCACTCTCTTTGCTCCTGGATCCCTGTTCACTTTTTGATCCACCACTAAAAACCTGATTTCACTAAATCTGCACTTCTTGCCTTAACTTGACAGAGTTCCAAATCTGCCAGTCAGCTCCCCAGTCCAACCCGTCAAGCCATTTTGTAACACTGATAAGTTTTTTGCCCTTAGCCACAACACTGTTAATGTGTTCTCTCCACCGTCACCTGGAGCCAAAATTTACTCCTAAAACCTGCAATATCTAACTGTATTTTATTTCCGTGCAAACAAATATTTTGTCTAATCCAATTTCTTGTGAAGAGCAGAACAGCTGAAAATTTAAAACCATTTCCTTCCCCACATTTCAACTTGATTTATTCCTTCTTGCAACTTTTCTTGTTTTAAACTATTGTTTACTTGTGTTGGATATGTTAACTGTTAAGTTCCAGTTAGCTTATCTCTCTAGGCTTGTACATCTGGCTCGCTTCATTTCACAGGAAAATTAGGTTACATTCTCTGTACTGCCACATTTAACTGATGTCTTTTCAAGCTATTTTGCCAGCAGTTATAATAATACAGCTGATGTGGAAAAACAATCTTCATTCATTAATAAAAGACAGAAGTTTATTACAACACATCTGATATTACAGATCTGAGCACAGCATGTAAACATGGACACAGCAAGATACCAAAAACTACAAATAAGATGACATTCACTCACTCAGCCTTATACAGGATGCCTCTCATAATACACAACCACATACAATCACACCACCAGGGCAGAGGCTATGTGATGCGGTTGACACCAGAGACCCATGTTAACGACCATACCAATACACAAAGTAACCATTCATATCCATACATTTCTACCACAACAGTGTAAAAAATACCCCATGCACATCATACACAACAGCCCCTCTCAGTGTTACTGAGGCAATGATGCGTACATAGCATTTTTTGTAGTGGCATGTTTTTTTTACCTAGTTCACATAATGAGAGGCAGGCATCATATCTAACAGAAAATTATAAGTTTTTGTTGCGATATGTATGTGACTAGTATACTGTAGGTGTCAAGTAAATGTAATGGCCTAAAAAGTACAACATTGCCTGTGAAATGTAATAAAACATACAATGAAAGTGCTCAAAGAACAAATGCCTCAAAGTTTTTTTTTTCATTTATAGTGTTCAAGATTTCATATGTGTGGAATTAACATGCGATCATGGCGTCTGAGGACAACAAGCCTTCTACATAACTGAGTCGCTAACTGAGGAAACCACTGCATACATACTTGTTGATTACGAGGCAGCTCCACTGACCAAACTACCAAACGGTATCAAATCCAACTTTCACTCAACCTCCAGTGAGTTTTTACACAGAAACACAGTACAACAAAACTTAAAGGCGTTGTTGAAAACGTTCTTTTTCATTACACTAACACACTGTGAAGTCTTCTCAATGTGAAAGTGTATACATTCAGCTATGCAGATGTAGCTATTGCAAAGGTGCGTTTTGTCCACAAGAAGTCAATCTTCTCCCAAGTTTTTCAAATACGAGGCTGCTTGCTTGGATGTGTTGCCAAACCGTACACTGGACAGAACCTTTTCCTGCCGATGTTGCAGAACTATGGCTTCTCACCACTGTGGGATCTTCTCATGTGGACCAACAAGCCACTACTGCAACTGAAATCGCTTCCACATGTTTTGCAGAGGTACGGCTTCTCACCTGTGTGGGTCCTCATGTGGACTTTCAAGACACTGTTGAGTCTGAAATCTTTCCCACAGGTTTTGCACGAATACGGCTTCTCTCCTGTGTGGATTCTCACATGAGCGTTCAATTCTGACGTCCGACAGAATCTCTTCCCACATGTTTTGCAAGTAAAAGGCTTCTCCCCCGTGTGGATTGTCATATGCCTTTTCAATGGAGGCATGGCACAGAATCTTTTCCCGCAGGTCTTGCAAAGGTACGGCTTCTCACCTGTGTGCATTCTCATGTGGACTTTCAGGGCGCTGCTACGTGTGAAACCTTTCCCACATGTTTTGCACGAGTACGGCTTCTCACCTGTATGGATTCTTATATGAGTTTTCAGTACTGACATGTAACCGAATGTTTGCCCGCAGAACTTGCAAAGGTACGGTTTCTCACCTGTGTGGACGCTCAGGTGTCTCTGCAATTTTGACTTAAACTTGAAAGCTTTCCCACAAGTGTCACATTTTAAAGATGTTTTATCTGTGTGAGTACTACTGTCAATCTGTGACACCGCTGAGTTGTATTCATTGTTACTTCTGCTGTTGCGATGCCGTTTCTTTGGCTTTGGCTCTGCATCTCTAGTTGACCCTGAGTCTACAGGCTCGCCTCCTTTCTGATCTTGGCTCTCAGGTATATGAGAGTTGTGAGGGAGGAGCTGGAGGTCACTTCTGGGTTCTAGTTCACTGTGATCACTTTCCTCATAAGCAGAAGTCAACATAAAAGCACCAGTCTCCTGCTTCAGTACAAGCTGCTCTCCCTCTTGACTGGTGTACAACTCCTCCTGTTCCTCTTTAATCTGTGGAGGTTCTGGCTCCTCTTGGTCCAGACTGGAGTCCCTGTCCTGATTACAGAGCTGCTGGTCTGAGAGAACCTCCTCCTCCCTACTGACATGTTGCTGTGGAAGCTCTGGAGGAGAAGAGACAAAAGAAATAATATACTACTGTGAGGGTAAAGAAAACCACCGAGGCTTGCGAGCAAATTAGTCCCAGTGTATATGTAAACAAATGGAATTATATATAAATTACTGTCACCATGTTTGACAGACCTATCCTGTGTAACTTTATTTCAGGTTTCCAGACGATGTCCAGCAGTCTGCGCTGACGATCGATCTCTTCTTCGTACTCGACGATAGTTATTTCAAAAACTCTGAATATCTCTTCAGCAGCAGCAGTTAGTCGCTCGCTGACAAACTCTCTCAAATACTCAACTGAAGACATTGTTGCCTAAATACAAACGAAATAATTAGCTGCGCAACAGCTAAAATATGCTCTTCCAGCATACTCAACGCATCCGTAAAGCTATCGCTAACAGCACTGTCACTACCCGACCCGTGCCTCCAATCACCTGCAGTGTTTACTTCCGCTGAATGTCACACTGTTGAGTTCCGTCAGTGGACGTGAATGAGCTTTTCGTTCCGCCCTCATTTTTGGCTGTTCATCTGTCTCTTCATTTCACAGGGAAATTAGGCTATTTTCTTCATTTAACGTCAGTCTTTTCGAGCAATTTTTACGATATTTTTAAACAAAAACATATGGTGTAAAAATTGTACACATGTAGCTAAAACTAACAATAACAGTACACACAATGTGTGTAAACGTGTACCTTTATTTAGGAGAATAACATTGAGTGACCTGACTAGTATATTGTCATGTAAAATGGACTAAAAGTAGAAGTGTGTGTATCGTGCAACAAAATATATGTAGTTGATGTGCCAAAATGAAAATGTAAGAACAAACACCTCAAAATCTGATTGTTTTTCCTTTAAAGTCTTTTAAAACTCATATTTCTGTATAACTTATATCCAGTCATGGTTATCTGAGGACAATCAATGTTGTACACAAGTATAGTGATTGAGTAAATGCAGTTATATTCCATCACTGTATATGTATGAGGCAGCTCCAAGGATCAAATACCAAACGCTATCAAGTCACACTTTCACTGAACCTCCAGCTGGTTAAAACACCACTTTCTTTCTTTCTTTCTATTTCTAGCTTTATTGTGAGAATACATGTACATACAACAGCATATTGTGACCCATTTTCAATTAGGTACTAATTATGTTATGCACAACTAACACCTGGGTTGATCCTGCTTGCAGATAATGTAATCCTTCAATCCAAGTTAGGAACATTCTGCAAATATTTTCATAGACAACAAACCTCTTTAAGAACGCCATGTAGCACATCATCTTCACTTTGTGTTTGTGCATCACTTCTAAAACCAAAAACAACAAAAACTATATCAAGCTGAACCAATCAGAAAATACATTAAAGTGTGAAATCAAAAGACTCGCTGCAGAGACAAAAAAAGACGAAAGTTGGCAGGATGACAACATAAGTGACCCAACAACACTTTCAGAGGGTTTCTCTCATATCAGCTCATATATGCATTCACTGTGTAACATAGATTTTCAAAGATTTGAAAGAGTATGATTGTTTCCAAAACATATTCCTGCTAACATAAATATGAACTATCTCGTGATATTAAGGGAAAAAAACATGGTTAGTTCAACAAAACTTGAAGACATTCTGAACAATATACTACTTCATTACAATGATGTATTGTGACCTGGTTTTTATGAAAAATGCTTCATATACAATTACAAAGACGTTGCTATTACAAAAGCGCAGTCATTTAAGTGGGTGAAGCGTTGTTAGTGTTTAAGAATTGGGTGAACTGTCTACCGCAAGAGCTGCCTTTATGTGGGTTCTCGCTTGAGTGTGTTCAAACGAAAGACTACTTCTCTGTATGCACTTTTATATGTCTGGAAAATTCAAATATTCCAGAGAATCTTTTCCCACATTTGTTGCAGTTGTACGGCTTCTCACCAGTGTGGGCTCTTCTCATGTGGACCGTTAAGTCACCACTATACCTGAAGGCTCTCCCACATGTCATGCAAGGATACGGCTTCTCACCTGTGTGGATTCTTATGTGAGCTTTCAAGACTGATGTCTGATTGAATCTTTTCCCACAAGTGTTACAAGAATATGGTCTCTCACCTGTATGGACTCTACTATGAGTATTCAATCCTGATGTCTGATTGAATCTTTTCCCACAGGTGCTGCAGGAATATGGCTTCTCACCTGTGTGGATTCTCATGTGAATATTCAATTTTGACTTACACTTACAATCTATTCCACAAATGTCACATTTGAAAGACTCTCTACCTGTGTGAGTATTACGATGAATCTTTGACAAGTTAGGTTTGTACACACAAAAACTGTGACTTTCACTTTTCTGGTCTTGACTCTCAGCTACATCAGAGTTATTAGAGAGGAACCGGTGATCATTGTCCTCATAAGCAGGACTCAGCATAAAGGCATCAGTCTCCTGCTTCAATACAAGCTGCACTCCCCCCTGACTGGTGTACAGTTCCTCCTGTTCCTCTTTAATCTGTGGAGGTTCTGGCTCCCCTTGGTCCAGACTGGAGTACCTCTCATGGTCACAATGCTGCTGGTCTGAGAGAACATCCTCCTCCTTCTTAATTAACAGCTCTACGTCTTCATGGTCCAGACTGGGGTCCCTCTCCTGGTCACAGAGCTGCTGGTCTGAGAGAACCTCCTCCTCCGTACTGACATGTTGCTGTAGGAGCTCTGCAGGGACAGACAGCAGAAGAAATGACACTACAAGGATAGTTCTGTGATGGTAAAGGAAAAGTGCAGTCATGTGGGATTACTCTCATCATGTTTTACACACCTATCCTGTGTAACTTGATTTCAGGTTTCAAGACGATGTCCAGCAGTCTGCGCTGACGATCGATCTCTTCTTTATACTCGACGATAGTTATTTCAAAAACTCTGAATATTTCCTCAGCAGCAGCAGTTAGTCGCTCGTTGACAAACTCTCTCAAGTAATGAACTGAAGACATTGTTGCTTAATTAGAACTGTAATAACTACCTACCCTAAAAGTACAGTATCGCCTTCCAGCTTCTTCAACACATCTGTAGAGCTAACGCTAATAGCACATTACTGTTTACTTCCGATGGATGTCACACTATTAACTTCCGTCAGTGGAAGTGAGTGAGCTTTTCGTTCCGCTCTCTTTTAGGGCTGAACAGCTGTCTTTCTGCGTTTCACATGGAAATTAGTAGTCAAGAAAGTAGTCAAAGAAATACTCTACATCATTTGTTTTCTTTTCATTTTAAGTCTTTATTCATCATCTGATCAGTCATTTCATATTTTTGTGTAACTTACATCCAGTCATGGTCATCTAAGGACAATCAATGTTGGACACAAGTGCAGTGATTGAGTAAATGTAGTTATATTCCACCACTGTATATGTACCAGCTGGTTAAAACACCACTTGCATCATATTATGATTTACACTCTGAAAAGGACTATTCTTCACTTTGACTACTTCTACTTTTCATGTCAGTCACACGCATCTGGAGCCTCGATGACCACAATCTGTTCATACAGTGTGAATCTGGCATTCTTACATTATCACTTTGGAAAGCTTTATTGTTAGAATACATCAAAAACAGCATATTGTGACCCATTTTCCTTTAGGTAACTATGGTATGCATTATTGGCACTTGTGTTAACGTAATCCAATTTTGGAGCATCAGTCTGAATAACTGGAATTCAAGAAAATATTTTCATTTTATTTGGCAGGATGACAAAATAAGTGACCCAACATCACTAGAGAGTTTCTCAGCTTCAACATCAGACAATTCACATTTGCTCATTGAACTGAAGTAGTGTGAAACTTGTGAAACAAAAAAAAAAAAAAAAAAAGGGACAGACAATGCACTCACTGCGTTACAAAGATTTTTGGGTGTGATTGTTACAAACAAATACTACTGCTAACAGAACTATGAGTAATCCAGTCATATGACAGAAAGAAAATGAGGTTAGTTCAACAAAACCTGATGGATTTATTAACAATGTACAACATATTTCTCATATCCCCTACTCCCAGTATGAGCTGTGCCTTAAGGCAGATAATACAGAGCTTAAGAACTCCTTTATACAAATTGATTGATGCATGAGGGTGTGTATTTTGTATTTGTATTATATTTTTTCATGTCTTCTGTTTGCTGGTGTTGTGTACCCATATGTGTTGGCAGGTCTAGCTTTTTTCCCCCATAGGGACAATAAAGTACATCTTCTTCATTACACAAGAGGATAGACACAAGATATTGTGACACCTTCTTCATGGAAAATGCTTCATGCACAATTACAAAGATGTTGCTATTTCAGAAGCGTGTTCATTTTAGTGGGTGAACACTCTTTCAGAGGGGATTCTGCTTGATGGTTTGTTCTGTATTTTTCACGTATGTGATTCAGAGAAAGTCTTTTCCCTTCACTTGTGTGGGTTTGTTTTGTCCATAAAGCACTACAAGCCCTCCTCCATGTTTGCACTGCACTACCTGCCCATATGCAACCTTAAATGTCTTGCCAATTGAGAAATGTGGAGAAATCATTCTTACAGTGGTGCAGTTACATGGCTTCTCACTAGTGTGGGCTCTTCTCATGTGGACTGTCAGTCACCACAGAGCTCCTGCTCTCTATGTTTGCAAGTACCCTGCGTCTCCTTTGTATGATTTCTTATGTGCCTTTTCAAGTATGAGATCCGAGTGTATCGCCGCCCACAGAAGCAGTTATATGGCTTTTCCCCTGTGTGTGTTGTCAGGTGGACTCTCAGGTAACTCTTAACTGCGAAACTTTTCCCACATGTTTTGCATGGATATGGCTTTACACCCGTGTGGATGGTTATGTGCCTCCTTAATATCGATATATCACTAAAACTTTTCCCACAGGTATTGCAGAAGAATGGCTTCTCACCTGTGTGAACTCTAATATGTCTATCCAATTTGGACTTTTCCTTAAAATCTTTCCCACAAGTATCACATTTGAAAGACTTTTTGTCTGTGAAAGTCTTTTCTTGAATCTTACATACATTGTTGGTGTGTCTTCTTCTGTGGTGTCTTTTTTTTGGTTTTGGCTCTGCAGCTCCACTTGATCCTGAGTCTCCAGTCTTGCCTCCTTTGCGATCTTGGCTCTCAGCTTCATGAGAGACGAGATGTTGGTCAGTGTTTGGCTCTGGCACCACTAAGCTTTTAATTGATATGCTGACAATAGGCTCAGCTGCACTCTGAGTTAAACCTTCATTAAAATATACAGTGCGATCTTCACTGTGGTCATTGTCCTCAAAAGCAGAAGTCAACAGAAAGGTATTGGTCTCCTCCTTCAGTGCAGGCTGGCCTCCCCCCTGACTACTCCACAGTTCCTCCTGTTCCTCTTTAATCTGTGGAGGTTCTGGTTCCTCTTGGTCCAGACTGGAGTTCTTCTCCTGGTTGCAGAGCTGCTGGTCTGAGAGTGTCTCCTCCTCTTCAGTAAAGACATGTTGTTGTGGGAGCTCTGCAGGGACAAAGGAAGCAGACAGTGTGATAGTGGTCCAGCCCTGAAATATCTCAACTAACAGCCGCTGATTTCTTAATCTTTAACAAGGGGATTACCAAACAGTAACCCCAACAGTGACAATTATATAGATCTGAGTATTTATAGTCTGTTGTTTAGAGAATATCATAGATCTAAGACAGGCATCTCAAACCCGTTCCATAAAGGGCCGCGTGGCTGCAGGTTTTCATTCCAACCCAGGAGGAGCACATCAGGCCAACCAATCAACATCAAGGGATCACTTAGTTAACAGCTGAAGACTGAGATCAGCTGATTAATTGATTCCAGCCAGGTGTGTTTCTCCTTGGTTGGAATGAAAACTTACAGCCACGCGGCCCTTTATGGAACCGGTTTGAGATGCCTGATCTAAGACGAAACTGAGAGACAATGGTGCAAACTACAAATCTGGCAGGTACTTCAGCGCCACGGACAGCACCATGGATTTATCAATACAGCAGTTAGACTACTAATGTTTCACAGCCATGATCAGCATTGTAGATTCTCACACAAAACTCAGTGAGGTAAAGAATGAATGAGTCAGACTAGACCAGGCATCTCAAACCGGTTCCATAAAGGGCCGCGTGGCTGCAAGTTTTCATTCCAACCAAGGAGGAGCACACCAGGCTGGAATCAATTAATCAGCTGATCTCAGTCTTCAGCTGATAACTAAGTGATCCCTTGATGTTGATTGGTTGGCCTGATGTGCTCCTCCTGGGTTGGAATGAAAACCTGCAGCCACGCGGCCCTTTATGGAACCGGTTTGAGATGCCTGGACTAGACTAACATTTTCAACTAACTAACCCCTCAGCTCCCGCCCCCTCTCTGCTACACGTGGAGGGCAGGTTAGCAAGCGGGAAGCATTTTGGTCATTTTGCAAACAACGTAGTGTAACGTATCACACACTCTCAGCATCTATAGCATTTTTAGTTGTTGCAGTACCTTGGTTTATGACCAAATGCAAAACCAATGACACTCCCACCTAATTAGATAATTTTAGCATGCTAACAGGCTGATGGCGAACACGGTAAACACTATTTAGGTTAGTATTTAAGTACGTTCTCACAGACAGAGCAGTTAGCGTGTCTGTAGACACGTTTTAACATCATTACACACAGGTTTACACACCTATCCTGCGTAACTTTATTTCAGGTTTCCAAACGATGTCCAGCAGTCTGCGCTGACGATCGATCTCTTCCTCATACTGGACGATAGTTTTCATAAAAACCCTGAATATCTCTTCAGCAGCAGCAGTTAGTCGCTCGCTGACAAACCCTCTCAAACACTCAACTGAAGACATTGTTGTTGACGTTCTTCTTCTTTCTTTTTTCCCGTCGTCTTCGTTGGTTTTACTGGCGGGATACAAACTAACGTTCTTCCACATGTTTTTTGATTCCTCTCTGTCCATGCTTTCTGTTTCCGGGGGGAAAGATTTTGAGGGGGTACTACTTCCTGTAGCAGATATACCTTGCTAGTGCTGTCTAAAGCGAGCTTCCTTTGACCTGGGTAATTGCATTAGGAAAGAAAGGAGAAAAAGGGTGAAACCGAAATGTTTGTATAGAATTCAGGTCCTTCGTCAGCTGAGCTTTAGCTTATTTTCTGGTTCTTACACACAGTGTTTAAATGGGTGCATATTACTGTGCCATATGTAGACAAACAACATTTACTGGGAAGGGACATATCTTCGGAAAAAGTCACCAGAGCAGACTTAGAGTGGTTCTTCTCAAATTCTTAGAAAAGGTAAGTTAAGTAAGTTAACATTTTGTGTAGTTTGCGCTCAAATGTCCGTCCTCTTAGCTGAACCTGTTTGCGCACTTATTGGCACTGATGCTAACAAATCATCGTTTACGTTTAATAACTCTTCCTACATGATTAAATGTTTTAAGACGACTAAAATATGTCGATTCTTTGGGATTGATTTAACGTCAATAAAATGGCCACTAGGAGATGCCTCAAGGACAGTGAATTTATAACAAGTCTAACGAAAAGTGGCATAATATAAACGACAGACGTTGGTCGAGGTGTTAAAAAAAGTCAAATTACCTCCCTGTTTGTTTAAATTGTTTGGGATAACGTTCTGTAGCTGGGCAATTTATAATGCCACAACTGTTTGTATATCACACATAAATGGATATATTATTTGTCCGTCTTGTACACCTACCATGGCTGCCTGTTTTTTTTTTGTTTGTTTGTTTTTTTTAAACAGCAGTAGGACTCTAAAATGTCGCAATGCTCCCAAAATAAGGATTCAAGGATGGAAGAATACGAATATTTATTTTGCGTAAATATTTTAATTGTTTATTTATACTTTATAAAGTAACGCGATCTACATTATATATCTGTTTTTGTCAATTTCCCAAATAGATAGATAGATAGATAGATGGATACTTTATTTATCTCCAAGGAGAAATTTGCAAATGTCATTTTCATCCACTGTCTCCTAGGTGAAGGAAGCTCGACGAACGCTTAAAAAACCCCAAGTAGAAAAGTTTGATTGCACCCAGCACAAACAGACATTCTGGTGTTACTGCTGTAGCCTAGAAGTTGACAGAAATGTTACAGACGACAACATGACTGTGCTGTTTGGAGGCTTGTTGGAACACATGGCCACGTAAGTTTTATTTCATTAACTTTTATGTAGCCTATTTTCTTTTAACTGATTCCTTGCTTCATGTTCACCCAGTACAAGCGTACGTTTGACACAGAGCACCCCATGGTTTAAACAGTTTCCATCCAATGCAATAAACTGCTTTTGTTTTGTTTCTCGTTTCAGCCCAGAACACAGGAAGAATACTCACAAATTCTGGTGGGACAATAAGGCTGACCCCAAGTTGAGAGACAAGGTTATCATCACAGAGGAGGAAACTGAAAGGTAGGCCTGGTGAGCCCAAAGTCCATACAAATAAAGTTTGGGAAATAAAAGATTCTTTGCAAAGATCATTGCTTGTTTGTGTTTAGGTTTAAAGCCGAGGTGGCAAAAGCATTGGAGTCATTTGTGGAGAAGGAGGATGAATTCATAAAACAGGTAATACAAACACTGGTCAGTTCACCATTTTAGATTAGTTTTCTAGCATGCTAAATTTTGCTACGGAGCACTAAACATAAAGCACTGCTGTGAGGCTGATGTAAAGGGCATCCACCAAAGCGTTCGACAATGAGAAATATTGACCTGATGATAACATTTTATGTGATGTTAGAGTACCATGACGGTCAGATTTCACGGTTTCACTTGGAACCAAAGTGGTGGACAGACCAACATTGCTGATGATAATCTATTCTTTTTCCTTGTTTTTTTTTTTTCATGGCCGCAGCAAGCTGACAACATCCGGGCCCACGAGAGACATCGTCAAGAGGTCCTTCAGTCTCTTTTAGAGGTTTGTTTGCCAAGGATGCAGTGGCAGTATCCAACACTGTGGCCTTGTCTGTTGTTATTCAGGATTTTGAGGTGCCTCTAAGATGGGAAATACCACTTTTTTTGAGCTTAATGATTGTAACTGCTAAAGTAGGTAGCTGGTCCTGTTTAATTCTAACAACTTTGGTGGCTAGGGTGGTTCAAGGACCAAGTTATGTTTTTTCATCTTGTTACAGGTAAAAACAAATAAACAGAATTTTTTTAGCAGCATTTTTGTTGAAAACTGAAACTAGATTGAAGTTTGAAGGGAAAAACAAAGACCTGAATAGAGAGCACAAAGTCGTGTGTGATGATAAAACCTGATTAGTGCTCAGACTTCTTCTATGAACCACTGTTGGCTTTTCCTGAATCAATATCAGCGTGAGGCAGAGCCGGAGTTGTTCAATGGACCCAACAGCACAGACATGTCTGCAGAGGATGCTGTCAGGTAACACTGTGTCTGCCTACAACATTTGATCCTTTTTGCATTTAATGATCAATAGCACTTGAAATTAAACGAAATTGTCGGCTCTGGGCTTATGTTGTTGCCTTGGGAACAGCTCCCAATTTACGGCTCAGGGACTGGATCGGCCGACGGGGAGCGGTTTCGTTGACTCAATGGTCGAAGTACCGTGGGCTGCGCCAGGACAAGGCCTGACTTTCATAGGTTACCAGGTAGACACACAACTTTCATTAATGTGTTCAAATTTGGTAATTGATTGTTTTAATTTTTTTACACAAATGTGTGATCACTTGTTTTCTCTGTTACAGGATTCATCAAACAGTGGGAATGTTCATACAGGTACAGGAATAGTTAAGTATTTTCAAGATTGCCAAGAGTGAGTTGTAAATAAGTAAGTAAACATGTGGTGTTACCTGTTTGTTGTAGGTGCCGTCCCTCCTTGGCTCCAGGACGATCCTCTGGAGGGGACCTCCGCAGCTGCAGCACATCCAGAGATCGGCCCTTCACTCCAAGACTTCCTCAAACAGAGTAAGGATCACACACATACGCTTCTTAAGTTGTGTGGTATGGAAACTTGTTGTCAGCTGAGTAGTTTATTTGCTCTAAGAAATGTCACAGCCTCGATGATAATCTCCATGAGCAGTTCCAATACAACTTGTATTCTGCTGGTTTCACAGCAACAAATTCTAAAATACAGGTTAGATCCTAATGCTGTATTTTTATAAACAGTGGAACTTAAGCAGTATCAACATGTCAATCTTTGTCAGTCTTAATGATACCAAGATTATATCTATGTACACTTATGGGGAAAAAAGCAACAGAAAAGCACAGATTGAATGATAAAGTTATGTAAAATGGCATCAATTATCTTTCACCAGAGGAGCAAGAGAAACTTAGGAAGCTTCCACCGAACAGAGTGGGGGCCAACTTTGACCACAGCTCACATACAGACGCCAACTGGCTTCCCTCCTTTGGTCGAGTGTGGAACAGTGGCCGACGCTGGCAGTCCAGGTGAGATCACAATGCCCTTCACTACACCTGAGATTAACATGAAAGTATTGTAGAGCCTGGAAGCATTGGGACACATATGGGTATTCATACACAGATTTCTACATATTCATATTGGTGCAAGCTGCATTCCCTCTTCCCGGATGTTCATCTGCTGTCCCTGGTTAAATGTTAAAAAGATACAGAATGTTTAATGTTTAGCTCAGCAGATTAACTTCCCTGGTCTCTGCATGCAAATGTGTCTTTTTTTCAACAGGCACCAGTTCAGACAAGAGGAGGGCCAGAAGAACAGACAGAAGAGGAAGAGGGAACAAGGAACAGAGGGGTCAAAGAAAGCAAAGACGACTGAACAGCCAACAAATTCTGACAACTGTTGAAACTAGTATGGTGTCTGATAATTCATTATGGGGCATGTATATAGTTTGGAGGCTGTGAATGAGGTTTTGTACTGTGTTTCTGAGCAGTTACACTTGGTTGAAATGCTCAGGCTGACTCGACACCCAACTGTTAGCCAAATGATAGTGTGTGCATATTTGGAATTGTATATAACCTTCTTTATAACATTGTTGAGAGTTTGCAGTAAAGATATGAACTTAGTATATTAATCAGTGCCAATTGGATATATCCATGTCAGAAGGTTTCCTTGGATAATTGCATTGTTGTATAAAAACTGCACGGACCAACTTCACAACGCCTTTTCCAAATATAACAAAAGCTGCACTCTGAAGCATTTAAACCAAATTGGCGCCATCACTCAATTGGAACTGGAAATCAGCGAACCAGAGAGAAAAGCCTCACTGAAGTACTTTTCCTGCCCAGCACTTTGAGATGGGAGGACAACACAACTGTTCTGAGGAGAAAACAGCAGGGGGCGCTAGCCACACAACTGTCAAAGACTGCTGCTGCGTAATAAGAGAAGAGTTAGATACAATACGGTAAAAACCTCAAATGTGTTGTCCATTTTAAGGATTTATGTCCATATTTGTTCTTATGTGGCGGAAATGTCACGACTTAAGGGATTGAATTATTTTCTGTCCCTCAAATTCTGACAGGTATTTTGTAAGCAACCCTAAACAATCAACGTAAAGAGTGCGGTAGTCGTCCGTGTTTCGAAAACCTCCGACAAGAAATATCCTGTACACCAAATGATGAGCTTTCATTTCCCCTTTCAGCACACGTTACTGTAAGTGATGAACTACTGGAAAAGGCCTGAAGGCTGCCTGTGCAAGTGCTCGTCTCAGATATGATGTGATAATTACAGTGGAAATGTTTAAAAGAAGTGCATTTTGTCTCAATAGGATCAGCATTTTAGATTCAGTGCTCCCTGAAAGAAGAAACTTCAGCCTCTTTTCTAATCTTTTGTTATAGAGAGACGGAAGTACATTGGTGGAAGTGTCTTTGCGTAAAAAATCAGGGGAATTTTTAATTTCCAGAAGCTAAATTGAATTAGAAATGTTCTGGAACCAGGACACTGCAGGGGAGGACACAGCGAAGACTCCAGCACAAGTGTCCTTTGTTGTGTTGTCATGACCCTCATGAGGAATTATTTGGATAATACAGAATTTTATGTTGCTTAAAATTAGAAGAAGTCACTTGACAGCTTGTTTTATAATACGTATAATGATTTGGTCCTAGTCCCCTGCAAAATAGTATATTGCACCATAACAGATGTAGAAGAAAAATACAGGGAGGTGATTTTTGCAGTGGCTATTACAGTGTGAAATATGCAGCGGTTGCATTGCCAGAGGAGAGCATCAGTACAGAGATGGATGAATGGCCAAGAGCAGTAAATGCAATATCCTATACTCCACTCAGTGAGCTTTCGGTTGGCCATTCTTTTATCTGCACAGGCCTCCTCTCCACAGCAAAGTATAATCAGGCCCCAGTGTGCTCTGGATAGATGGGCGTGGAGCTCAGTGCAGCTGCAAGGCAATATGGGGATACAACGTGTAGCTGATCTATTCTTAGCTCTGTGACAACATGGCTATGGATGATTCAGTGCGAGCGGAAGAAAGTAGGGGGTTACCATGTGTGTACATTTGACTGTGAATTGAACCGTTGCCCCACACCGTAAGCGATTTTGCCACATGCTGTCAGTGCTGTATAACTGTATAAAGTTTGCCTTTCATATCAGATCATTGATCGTTGTTTTTTGTTAAATATTATATGATCTACTGACAGCCGGAGCTCCAGCACAACAGCCGTCCTTGGCACTGTAGAATGGGAGGGGAGAAAAAGCACGTGTACTGGGCGTTTCTTCAGTTAATCCATAGACCAATCACGGAGCGGGATTTCTGAATAAATATTCATGTTTTAAAGGAGGCGTACTCCCGGAGTACTGATTGGCTAAACGGAATAGAAGCGACCAATCGCTTAAATGACAGGCGCTCAGCTGGCCGTGAAGCCCCGCCTTCTATATGTTAACTAGCAAACCCCGGAAACGTTGTCGCTTAAAGGGACAGAGGAGGAATTTCAGGCAAAGGTTGAAACAACGAAAACAGCTGCGAG
The DNA here is from genome assembly GCF_017976325.1 of Chelmon rostratus. Classification (NCBI taxonomy): domain Eukaryota; kingdom Metazoa; phylum Chordata; class Actinopteri; order Chaetodontiformes; family Chaetodontidae; genus Chelmon; species Chelmon rostratus. The sequence continues at coordinate 13,912,418 of NC_055662.1, read as the reverse complement.
CACAAAAAAGACAGACACAGAGAGGAAGGGACGTGGTCAACCTACTAGCGAGCTATGTGGCAAGACAGAGTGGGAGGACGAAGCTGAAACTATCCGATTCTTTTGCCTATCAGACATCCAGCTAAGGTTGCTAACGGCTTTTAGCTTTGAAGTCGGTTTTTGTGCTCCATAACGTTTAGCTACCTGGAATCCGACAACGCAGCAGTCAACACGGCAGAGAGATAACAAAAAGGCCAAACTCCCAGACGACAGGGACGCGTTAGTTCAGGCTGTCCACCTTTTTTGTGAGGTGAGTTGGCTTCAAAATCTTAAATTTTCGCTAGCTAGTTACCTCTTAATCTTCTGCATTGTGCGAACTTAAAAGATCGCCATGTATGGAAATTGTACAAAGGTTCTGATTATTTAGTGGTTTCTGGGTGGATTCAGTTAAATGTTTGCAGTCTGAACATGCAGGTTTTCGCTGGCATCATTTTCGTAATTAATCTGTGAATCTGAGCAAAGTTTGAGTGGAATCCAGCCTAAGCCATCTGATGACCTGACAGTATATCTTGGTGTAGGGGGCGTTCCCCTGCTTTGTCTGCCTTCCTCACTCTTTCTTTATGTGCGTGCGTGCAGTCTGCGGTGGTTGGGGACAAATGATAGAAATCCCAGTGTGTTAATCATCCGTCACCTATCATGGGCGTGTGTGTCCCGTCAAAATGCATGTGTGAATATTTTGTTTTGTCATAACTGCACACTCATGTCCTCCTGGCATTGTGCATATAAGGGCTGTGCAGGAAGGAGGGATCAGGCAGCACTAGCATATATCTGAGATTATGACTGTAGCTCAGCGGGTCGAATGATGATGATGATCACTGTAAAGCTTACAGGATAGAGGAGAGCAGTGGGCGTATTGTTCCCTTGGCTTGGACTTGGGAGTTGCATTGCATCATTTAGGGAAGGGAGCCTTGATGTTGGCATTGATTCCCTGTTACATTATATATATAAAAAAAATCTATAACGTGTTAGAGTCAGTTATTACAGTGTTATTATGACCACTTGCAAAGCAGTGCCTCCCATTGTCCTGACGAGCAGGGCATGATGGCATTGACATACACATGAAGCACACTTGCATGCACTTGCACTCACTCTACATCACCCATACAGCACACGTGCATATGGGATCAACCAGCTGTCTCACATATATGCAAATAGAATATTTCTGCACACACACACACACACACACACTTGCTGCAGCAAATCCATCTGCAAGTCGACATTTTTCTCTCTCGCTTGTCCTTGCCTTGCTCTGACAGCTACCCCCCACCTCCCTGTCTGGGAGAAACCAGTGGGCTTTGTCCTCAGCTGAGTGTGACGTCATGCAGATCTTTTCTGTAACCAACCCTGAAGGTGAGGTACATGTTGTTCAGCAGGCCTGGGTCCTGGGTCTGGGCTTGTCCTGTGCACAATACCTCTTTGACTTAAGTTCCTGAATGCTAAAGCGCACTGGGAAAATAAAAGTCTGTTCAGGTGAGACAAAGGAAACTTAGAAAATCCTCTCACATAGAGAGAAAAGGAAGGGAGGGAGAGATCAAAAACTCAAACACTGAGTCTGTGACATTTTTAGCTGGGGGGGCAATGCCAGGAATCCCCAGTGATGACTGGTCTGTTTGCATTCTTCAAAATGTATAACTACCAATAACCTCAAGGAAATATATTGCACACTTACTGCCCAGCCCAGTACAATGAGTTAAGAGTGAGTGTGGTCATGAGTAGCTGTGTGTTTTCTCGATGTGAAGCCACCAGTACCTAGTTAGGCTATTTATTAGGTGAATACAGCATGGCCAACGTGATGCTACTTGATGCTTGTAATACTGTAAGAGCCCAGTTTCTCCTGATTCTGTTTGAATCAATTTAGCCCAGATTAACAATGTTACAGCCACTGCCAAGCATTGCCTCTAAGTCACCCTTTTTAACCTTTTCTGCTATACTATTTTATTCATGTGTAGTTCATCTGATAATCTGTGACATAAAGGGCTCCAAGTTAAGGGACACCATTCATCCTGTGGTCCTCTGTGCACCCAACCTTGAACACATTGAATATACTTTCCGTACCTCTCATGGCTATGACTGAGTGGTTATGGTTCATGGTTGCAATTCTCCTTTATAGCGTCTGAACCTGGCAGTGCTTTTTATGTGTGTGCGGAAAGTGGGGTTGGCTATTAAACGCGTTGAGCTGATGAAGGCTTGTTGTCAGCCCTCCAGTGTGTCTCTGCAGGATTTGATGTCAGAGATTACAGATGATTATGTGGGTTAGATCCAGTGCTCAACACTGCTCTGGGCCTGTATTGATCTCTCATGTGTGTAAATGTGTGTGCATGCACGAATTGTACTTCCTTATGAGAGCTAAATTAACACTCTTAAATAAAGAGCTATTTAGCTATTAAGGGTTCGGTTTAAGGGTGAGAAAAGGGAAGGTTCTCACAAACAGCTGTACAAGCATGTGTGTGTCACTGTGAATGCATGTTTTTTAATACATAGCCTCAAGCCATCACCAAGAACCAGTGCTGACTGGTAGACTGACAGGAACAATGTCTGCCTTGTCTTCAAATAAATCTTAGTAGCTTCTACCTAATGTAGCTTTCCCAGTTTTATCACAATATAAACCTTATTGATCTACCGTGATGCTTAAAAATAATGGTCCTTCACATGCCCCCTTATGTGTTGCACCCAATGGTAACTAGTGACACTATAAAGATCTTTTTTGTGATTTTACTTGATCCATTGTTTGTGAAGCCATTGCAACGAGATGATTTTCACATTGCGTCCATCTTCTCGACACCCCCTCGGCGGTCCCAACCCTAGGTTTTAGAATGTCGTGCAATACAGAACCAATCAGAGTGATGCTGTTTGCTAGAAGACAACACATTCAGACAGGGCGGAACAGTATGAGATGAAAGATAAAGTTAACAAGAGGACAGGTCAGAGGGCAACAGAAACGGTGTGTGTTTTCTTGTATTTTCACTTAATGATAACCACATGTCCTCGCACTGACGACAAGAGAAAACCTTCGAAGTGAAGACTTTGTTCTGGTTGTCACTTTCGCAAAAGGTGGTCTAAGGAGATAAAATCCCTTACTCTGTCTCGGGTCTTTACGCACACACACACATAACTACACTAACTTCAGGCTTATCAGAAAGGTCAATTAGTCCACTTAACAGGCTGTCAATAAGAGGAGCTAGTTAGTCCTCTTACAAACCTACAGCGTCCGTGTGTTGTGTGACTGTGTTTTTCAAGCACTGACAAACTGTGGTTAACAGGTTACCTTAGTGAAAGCCATTGAAGCGGGTGCTTTGAATAAGTGAGCATTGGGAGACTGTTTCAAAGGTGAGAATCTATTGACAATTAGACCCAACAAAGCAATAATGCAATAATGGAATTAATAGTCAGAATAATGAGGGAATGAAATAAGCAGTATTTATTTAGGATTTGATTTATGTTTCTATGTACTACAATCCAGGAGGCTCCAAAAGCCCAAAAAGCTCCACCATGTTTGATCAGGCCACTGCAGTGCTGAATCTCATTTTAATGTGCTGCTTCTGATTGACCTTGTGAAGGGTGGATACGGCTTGTTAGGTTGTGGAGGTAAAGCCCAGATTAAAGGAAACATGCCTTTGTAGCTCATTTAGATAACATCCCCATCCCACCTATCTAACAACATATGTAAAAAAAAAAAAAAAAAACCATTATATTCACGTTTTCTTCCTGCATAACAAAATGTGATGTGTGCTTATGTTAGCTCGAACCAGCCAATTTCAACCAATTATATCACGACATCCACTCAATCAGTCTTCAAGTTTTAGCGATACAGAGCTCCATCTGCCTGCTCCGGTAAGGGGGGGTGATGAAGGTCTTGAATGGAGGCTCGCATCCATCTCTGAATCACAGTAATTCTCTGTGTTTGTTACGACACGTCCGCTTTTCAACATTTAAATCAAATTTCTCCCAACATAATGACCCACCTGGCTATCCAGCTACGTCACGATACGGAAGCTGCATACTCTCGTTTCATCTGGACTTTAAATTGTGGGATTGAAAACAGTAAATGACAAAGGGGGGAAAGAGCCACAAACTCCTAACTTGATGAGTCGTTTATTTAGAAAATTTCTAAATCTACATTTCAGCAGATTTTGCCGTATTGAGGATTAGTAGAATACCTGCAGAATAAATATTGAAAATTGACTAATTGCTCATGGCTAAAATCTGGCTAATACACAGATACACACAGAGGTTGCACTACTTCCTCCCCTTCCTTTACTCACACTCATGTTTTATTAATGGTAGGAAGCAATCATCACACCGTTACTGAGGAAGTTTTTCTCCTAACAAGTGCTCCGACTTTGTTTAGGGTGCTTGGTAGCTCCGTGTATGCTCACCTCAACACAACTGACAGCAGTAGTCCGGAGACAGGAGGGTATCAAGGCTACAGTACCACCTGCTGAATAAATCAGCATGGTTTGACATTACACCCTGAGAGCCGAAGAGCTGTGATATGCAGTTCTGCACAGTGTGGCTATGTGAGAGTTTTATCTTTTGCCAGCAGTGCTTACGACGGCACATGTATTTATTATGCTGATACTCACTGCAGTCCATACAACACAAGAGCAATAAGAAGACAACAATCAAAACCATGAAGTGTCAACTAAAAAGCTCAATGCAAGCCAAATACAAAGATCAGAAAACAAGTCAATTGATTTTTCTTATGAAACTGTACAAACAGTACAAACAAAAGGTTCCAAAAACATTTTGTCATTTATCAAGCAACAATACATTTACTGTAGAGCTGAAACAATGAGCCAGTTGCTCAAATAGTCAATTTACAGAAAAATAATCAGCAACTATATGTTTTCAGAGTCGTTTGTCATTTTCTTAATGTAAAAATGCCCAATGTTTCCCTGTTCTAGCTTGTCAGCTGTGAGGATTTCTTGTCTTAATCAATAGAAAACTGAGTAGCAGCCCTGATTAACTTGAGCAAGCTTCTTGGTTGGGTGAAACAAACCATTTAAAAAAAGTCACCTGGGGCTCCGGGAAACATTTGAAGGGCAGTTTTCATAACTGTCTGAAATTTCAATTGTTAAATGGTAAAATCGGTTATTTGAAAAAATAACTGATAGATTAATCATTAACAAAAATAACAATATCTTGCTGCCCTAGTTGGGACCAGTGCCAGTATGACCATAAAATATCTAGATGCCAGTTTACAACAGCTCAGAAACCACAGTTGGTCATGGCTATTGTTTGCCACATCAGTTTGGATAGATTTGATATTAGAGAAGTCTAATATGTGTCGTTCAAAATGTGCAATATGTGTATTTTGGTAATAACAAACTGTTGCAGGTCTTTATAGTCATAATTAAATGCTAGTACAGATAAAGAACAACCTGTTGGGTGTTTTTGATACTACAAAGATGTCTAAAATCCAGTGCTGGGAGCCTCCAAAGTGAATTGACTTTCATGGTTGATCATAATGAACGGTTTAACATACACATACACAGGCCAAATATAATTCAATATATGGAGCCTGTGAGCCATTTACTCAGCTGATATGGCTTTCATACAGGCCCCAGGATCAATGAGTGGCTGTTGGAAGGCAGATGTATCGCTGCATTATATAGGTCAACACAGGGCTTATCAAGCTAAGACCTGTTCACTCTCTGCCCCTCTCCCTTTCTTCTTTGTCTTGTTCCCTCTGTCCATTACTCTCCAGTACGTTGTCATTTGTCACGCTCAGCCCACCTTGCATCAAAGCCCTCCATCTCTCTTCTACCTTTATTCCCATCTCTCCATCTTGTGGAGTACGTATGCAGGCCTGGGCCTTTGCATGCATCATTCATCACATAAATTGGCTTTTATGCAGACCGGAAAAAAAAAACTTCCAGTTTGGAGAACTGTGATACCCACTCTTTAAAATTCATTAAAAATACAATTTTTTCTCACATGCTGGATTTGTATGTTTGGATTAAGACAAAAAAAAAAAAAAAACTGTAATGACCTTCATGTAGTGATCCAAAATGCATCAGAAGCTTTTTTCTGCATTGATGTTTACGGTGTGCATACCTGAACTGGAAGTATGTCGGCGTCAGTGGAAAAAGTCAGTTGACAGTCAGTCAGCCAGTCATGTTTTTTTCCTAATAATAAAAGAACAGACGCAGTTGTGTATTTCCTGCAAGCCCGAAAGCATTAGACAATCTCACATCCTCTCAAAGAGCTTCATAGTTGTGGTATTCAGAAACACCTTCAAGGAGTACAGGGCGTACGTGTGTGTGTGTGTGTGTGTGTGTGTGTGTGTGTGTGTGTGTGTGTGTGTGTGTGTGTGTGTGTGTGTTCCCCACAGTTGCTTCCCCTGACTTTTCCTCCAGCACCCATAGCGGCTGACATTTCTGGTATTGAGTAGCAATAATAAATCCCCATAAGCCTCAGTTGTGCTTACTGTTAAGTTGTACTTACTAATGATAAGCTAAACCACAATGGTGAAAATGGTAAACATTTAAATGGTAAACATTAGCATGTTAGCATTGTCATTATTAGCATGTTGATGGTAGCATTTAGCCTCACCGAGCTGCTAGCGTGGCTGTAGCACTGTAGCAGGGGGATTGCCTTTCCCCGTGCTCCGTATGGCCCCTCCTGGTGCATTTTGGAAGACAAAGATATGACAAGTCTTACAGTTGTTGCCTGTCAATTGTTGTTTTATGTGCTGCACTGATTGGATGTTTGCAAAATGGAAGTGTCAGCATCATATTTTTATGCAGATAAGTATGTTAGCGTTAAACTAAAAGGTTTTTACACGTACGTTGATACCTAAGTTGATATCTCGGCTTTTATGCAGAGATGGCTCACATTTGACCTGTGTCCAACTTACTTAGGCTGCTTGTTTTTTGTCTAGCTGCCTGTTTGGATTTTGATTACAAGTTGTCCTTGCTGCAAATATCTAAAGTGTGTACAGCCCCGCCTCAGGGCTCAAACACAGAGCAGCAACTCTTGTGGTACCAAAGCCTCTCATTATTAACTGCTGCTTAACGACTGCACGCGCGTGTGTTTGTGTTGGGCTGATCTCAGGATTAACCCTAGGCAGACCTCTCTCTGCCCTTCACCCTGTAATGCCCCCCCCCATTCTAAAATGGATGAACCACTCTGTGTGTGTGTTTGTATGTGTGTGTGCTCATTAACGTGTACTTGTATGAGCTTCACTGGTATTTTACTTTAGGTGAACACCTGTCCTTAAGGCTGCTCTAAAGCTGCGCTTCGTTTCCTCTTTCTCCATTTTTCACTTTATCACCTGCTGTAAATTGAGCACACATCCCACAAATGTGGGTATAAATGAACTGGCATCATAATCTTCTCCACCATCCACTTTGGCTAGGAACCAATCATCAGTCAGGTTGACTGGTTAAATAGTGACAGTATGCCCTGGTTAGCTATTAGTGAGCTACATAGCAAAGAAGGGGATTTCTTTTTTTCTTTCTTTCTTTCTTTCACTGCCCAGATGGCAGGCTGGACAACATTCAGCCACTACCAGTCTTGAGTGGTGCAACGCCACCATGCTGTGTGAGTTTCCCAAGCATGAAAGGGAAAAAAGGAATGAATTTAAACTGAAGGAAGATGGACAGGAATAAAAATGCCTAAAGGCCAGGAGAAGGGGGGAGAGGTAGAAACCCCCATAGGCACAGAGAGTGAGGAGAAGAGACAGAGAAAAAGGCACGCAGCTGAGTTTGGGGTGAAGGAGTGAGGACTGAGAGGGAAGGGAGGAGAGGTGGAGAGAGAGCTTTATTTCCTGTCCTCCATGAATAGGCAACATATTTCTCTGGAACATTCCACTCTCTGAGCTGGCCCGGCCTGTCACCAAGACTCAGGGTGCCACACTCCTCCCCATCTCTGCATTTCTTCCCATTCCACTCTGTCTCTTTCTCCCTTGTACATATCACTCCTTGATTTTGTCCTCCTCTTCCCTTTTATTCCCATTAATTCTCCAGTCCAGACTGAGACCAGACACTGAAAAGCCTCTGCTCCTTTATATAGAATGTCTAGGATCAGTAAGTACATTTATATACTAGAAAATAACAGTTCATTCTTATTGATGGATTGGTGTTGTAGACTTGATTCAGCTGAATTACCAATTCAGTTAAATCAAGTCTCAACAAATGTAATAACAACAGCCAACTGCAGGATGCGCAAAAGAAAAGTTTCCACACTTGCAGAATCCAGTCATCTCTCCATGCTGCTGCATATTGGATCAATAAATGACTGGTGGGAATGGATGGAGAGACATGTCTGGTAATGGAAAAACAAACAGAAGTTATTTCAGGAATGCTTTATTTGGAAGGTTGTTTGTGTAAAGTGCATCTACAAAAAGTCTGCTTTCAGAAATGTCTATTTGTTGCATCGGCCTAGTTCAAACCTAACCCCAATCTCTCATATGACTTCGCACTTATGCATAGCCACTTGATAGTAAGTTGATGGAATTATACAAACCAAATGAAGCGATAACCACCAGGCTTTTTATTGATCAAATATGTCTAGCTAATTTGCTTAAATGGCAAAGAGAGCAAATACGCATATTCACACACAGTTTTCTTAATCTTAAATAGGCATGTCTCTTTTTCCACTTAGTGATCTTATTTATCAACACACAGCTGGTCAAACATACCCTTCCAGAGAGAGTTCATCTCATGGGGTTGTGACAGTGCTCTAGAGATGTAAATGTAAAGAAACCACTCTGGGTGGGAAACAACCTGCAGGAACTCGTTATCTGAAAAGTGTTGGTTGTGGGATTTTTTGGGTGGGCTTATACTGTAGCCGTCAAACTGGCAATTTCGAATCTTTTTCAGGGGTCATGGTTTACTGTAAAATCCAGCTGCCTGAAGAAAGAAAGCGGGATGTGCAAGGCACTCTGGCCTGCGGAGAAAGCCGTTAATGTTATTGCCATGTGGCGACACATAATAACTGAGGCTGCTAGAAATAGAAAATGAGGACTAAGACAAAAAACATGTGCTGCAGAAGTGGGAAAGCCAGTTTTAAATTAGCACTTTAAAGTTCAACCCTATCAGGGGTGTAGTTCTGAAAATGGGAAAGGTGTTATATTTATTTCAGAAAAAGTATATGCTTGACAGGCACTGATGGTTGCTACTGTAAACACCAGCCTTCCTGCAATATTTCTACCTTGTTACCGCACACGACTTCACTCAAATGTTGCAGTGATACCAAACACATTGCATCACAGAACTCAAAGGGAGCTGGACCAGCAGGTCCGCACGGCGCTGCTTGTAATTTTCTTAGAAATATTAGCTGTGATACTTGCTCCTGCACACTGGAGCGTCCTTGGTGTCCACTGTTTGGCTGCTGCTCATCACACACTTATCAGAGAGATGCACACCTCTTAGCGCACATATGTCTCCGTGTGTGTACTACTAACACACTCTCTCACATGCCAGTAGAAACAGACACCAACACAGCCAGGGGTCCATGCCTCTTTAAACATGTTCAGTATTACACAGACCCCCCCCCCCCCCCCCTTTTTACACACACAGACAACCACACTTTCCTTTCCCACCCTTCCTCCACCTCCCCTCTTCCTCTCCTCCTTTTGTTCTCTCCCTCCCCGAGAGGAGGGTGAATTGGACCTTGTTTTCAAAATTTTAAAACTGGCCGTTTAAAACTGCGACAAACCACTTTACTCAATGAGGTCTTGGGCTGGTAGAGTCAAATCAAAACTCTTCAGTATTTGAAGGCCGATTGGTTCTGGTGGGTAAAAACCCCCCAAAAATCAGCTGGTGTCACTTCGAGAGGCCTAGAAAAACAAGGTATGCGCATGTCTACATGTGTAGACGCAGTGTTTCACACGTCATGGCCAGAGATCCAACCCCAACGTCGTCATACAGACATCAAAACAAACACTGCCATTGCTGTCAAGTCGGGATTGCATCAATGCATGTGTTTGATGGAATGTGAGAGTGTGTTTTCAATGCTTCTTTCTCCTCAGTTGCACTCAGCGTGTCCTTGAATGGAGGAGGGTCTTCATAGAGAAGACACACCCTATTTTCCAAATATGGAAGGCGACGCAGGCTCTTAAAGGGACAGAAGTGTGTGAGTGTGTGTGTGTTTGTGCACGCTGAAACACCCAGAAACTAAATAACAGTGCTGCTTGCCAGCAGAAAGTCCATATTATTACAGTTTTTACAGGATTTGTTGTTAACAGCAGCAGCTGGTTCTGTTTCAGGACAGAAATCTTGCCTCATCTGTCTCTCCGTCACTTTATCTCCCTCTGTCTATCTTGCTGTCTCAGTCTTGTACGCCTTCTACCTCCCCCCTCCCCTCTCTCCCCCATCCCCACATCTCTATATTTGGAGTTACGTAGCTGAAGCCGTGTCTTGTTTTTCAAACCTCATCTCTGCTCACTTTTACCATTCACACGCACCAAAACAGCTCACTTGTTTCCACACAAATCTGTACACACTGCATCCATCTTTGAGTATGCACATTTTCAACTGACGCAATTAATTAATTAGCCAGTTAGCAGAAAATTATTCTGCAACTTTTTGAGAACACTTGGCGGATGATTTCAATCAATTGTTATGCATATTTTTCCAATATTCCTTCTCAAATGTTAGGATTTGATGTTTTTATTTGCCCTATGTGATTTTATATATATATATATATATATATATATATAAAGAATATTTTGGGGGGCTTACACTGTTGGCTGAATAAACAAGCAATTTGAATATGTCAGATTGGGCTCAGGGAAGTTATAATGTTATATTTTTTGCTATTTTTTAGGAAAATCATGAATATAATTGTTAGATGCCGCTTTACATACATTCATGCATGCATGAATGCACAAAGGTGGACTGTTTAACAGCATTACAGCCAAAGTAATACCAAGTAAAAAACTATATATAGAAAATACTGTTCACCCACTTTCCCCAGCTACAGAAAATGAAATGCTTACTTGCCCAATTAGGCTGAGAGTGCAGATTTGTCTGTGGCTGCAGGTTAATTTCACATCCTTCCTATATGCTACTATATTTTTACATACAATTCAGAGGCAACGTGTCAAAAAGGGTGTTTTTATTTATATGTGATTTTATCCACCTGAAAGAGAGAGTGGGACAGACAACACAGGACATAAGAGAAGACAAACCTTTTTTCTTTTTTTAAAGTTTTGTCATCTTTTGAGGCATATATCACAAATAATGATTCCATCTTGTGAACATTGTAAGTTGTCAAAACCATTGTTTCACCATCATGAAATAGTGATTTGCTAACTCATCCTAATGCTAATGGGTTGTCTAGACCAGCACACGTGTGGTAGCAAGACAACCCTGGTTTTCCTAAATAAGGATAATGTATATCACAGTAGGCGTGTGTTTGTGTCTGCAACAAGAGAGCTGGGCGAAGCTGTGTGCTAAATACTGTGTTCTCGACAGTTTCAAGTATGTTCTGTGCACAGTGCCTTTTACGTGTGTAACCTCCACTCACAATGAATGTGTGTGTGCGTGTGTGTGCATGTGAGGTGAAAGAGCATAAGTGCAAGTGTGTGATGCACTCGCTCGCACGGTGCGTACTCTAACCACACCACTCTGTTCAAAATAGTTCTTGCCTAGTCAACACACTGTTCCTTATTAGCTCACAGATGGAATAAATACACACACAAACACACACACAGCTGAGGGCTGCTCCTGGTACTCAGCTGATAAACTTTTCACATGCACTTCATTCTCTATCTGCGCTCCAGCAGCAGATAAGCCTTTTGCTTTTGTGGGCTTGTGTAGGCTATAGGCGCTGTGTACAGTTCATGGTACACACACACACACACACACACACACACACACACAGTGCCTTTGTGTGTGAGTGTGCATTAGACAGCAAAGGAAGGGGGAGGGTACATTGCATCGATGTTTGCATCTTTAATCTCTGAGGCATTAACTCCTTTATTAACTGTTGTTCTTTAACTGACACACACACACACACACACACGTATGTGGCTGGCATGCTACAGGAAGAGATTACACAAGTAAAACTCTGTACACAAAACAAACTTAAAGATCTCAAGGACACACATTTAACACACACACACACAGACGCGCACACACACAGAGACACAGTTTGGGGAAAGTGCTCTTGGTCGTTGTCTACTTCTGCAGAACAGGCCAAGCAGGAGCAGGTGGGCGGAGTTTTGGCTCCCCACGCCTCTTCCCCCCCTTTCAGTTCCTCCCCTGGCCAATCAGAACCTCAGCCACTACAGCTGACCCCCCTTTTCTCTAGCCAATCAGCTAGAAGCACCCCCCCCCCACCCTGTATGCCTTCACTGCTGAGTGAGCAAAGCATGCCTCGCTCTATCAGCTGAGAGGAAACCGACAGAAAGAAAACACAGAGAGAGAAAGACACAGACAGAGAGAGAGAGGCCGAGGGCAGCGAGAAAGGGTTGGAAGGAGGGGCCTGAGAGTAGATAGAGGAAGAGAGGAGAGGGTGAGGAAGAGGAGGAATGAGAGGAGAGAAAAGGGGGAATGCTAGCATGTGGAGTGGCTTTTGTATTCAAGATTATTTGGAGGGGCGCGAATGAGAGAAAGGAAGAACGAGGGCAGGGGGGGAGCTTGAGACAAGGAGAGGGAGGGAAAAGCGAGATGGGTGGGGGGTGAGAGTTGTTGATGGGTTTTTGATTTGTGTATGTGTGAGGGTGGAGAGAGGTAGACAGGAAGAAAACAAGACTGTGTGTGTGAGAGCGAGAGAAATCTAGTGCAGGCGAGGAGGAGGGCTCCTGACAAAACAAGCAGAGGGAAGCAGAACAACTTGACTTGACCGTGTCTTTCTCAACACCACCTATTCAGGAGGAAGGAAGCACAGAGAGGCAACAAACCAGAGAGTCGAAAGAGAGAGACTGACCCAGCCTGACCCAGTGGACATTATTAGAGGAGGACAGAAATGCAAGGCAGCAGAGTCACCCTTCCAGCCACCAGACGAATTAATGGAAGGAAGGAGTGAGGCAGAGAGTGAGACAGCGAGATAAACCCCATCTTTTCTTAGAGGGTGAGTGTCACAAGTTCTCCTGCTGTCAAGTGTAATAATGTTGCTCCTGTCGTATTGTCAGCTGTGCTCGGGTGACTCAACGTCTCCTTAAATGGCCAGATGAAAGGCAGACAGAGAGACAGATAGGCAGGCAGACATACAGACAGACAGAGAGAGGGAGGGAGAGACAGAAAGGGACCCCGTGTCAAACAGCGTTCTCAGCAACTATGTCACTGAGCCAGCTTAGTTTAGACTGCCATGACTCGCCAGCCTGAGCACTGTATGTGCGTCTTGTTCAGAGGTTTATCAGTTTCAATCGACCTAACCCGTCTCCTTCTGTCACTTTCTGTCTTTCTTTGTCACTTCCTGTCTTCTGTCTTTGTCTGATGCTCAGACACACACTCACACGCACGCATGCACACTCAGTCGGCTATCATTCTATCCCCTTGTGCACAGCCTCATCAGATTTCCTAACTCTACATGGCTCCTGTAATCTAATCAACAGGTGATTGTTTGCAGGAGCACTTAGCAACTTTTTTGTGTTGGAGAATGTGTGCATAAGTGTGTGTGTGTATGAGTGTTTGTCTGTGTGTTTATCAACCTCCAGGCACAGTACAAGCCTGGGAGTTGCCCGGGTGGGGTTCTGCTAAAAGCTGATGAGACAATCGGGGCATTTGGGAGGCTGCTAACTTCATGCTGATGCTATCACACCTCTGTAACAGGCTGGGTGTGAAGGGTAGACTGAAGACACAAGGAGGACAGAGTGCAGCTGAGCAGCTAAAAACAAGAGTCCTTACAAAAGGCCCATCCAAGATGATAGCTTACTGTATGCCACTGATTGGAAATCTATGTCACTGATTGATAACAGGATGAACATAACTCCATCCAAAAGCCAAATCCTGACGAATGCCCCCATCTCTCTTGTAGGGGGGTAGCTGGGGCGAAGTATTTATTGTCAAGTTTGCCTGCTGTGTAAGATACTTTGGTAGCCAGTTAGACAACACATTGTTCACAATTTGGCTATTAGGTTATTTTGTCACTTGCTAATACTATTGTAAATCGCAGTTTGTAAGAAGGGAATTTAATAGAATGTTTCTTAATGATTAGCTATGTATTCAGGATGACAAATACAAACATGAGCGCAGACTAACAACCTGCTTTTTGAATACTGTGGCATTGCGTTGGTGCACAATGTCTGTCTGAAGTCTATGTCTGCTTCTCTCATTTAACTAATGTTCATATTAAAGGGGGGCTTCTCGGCAAACTGACCACCAAAAGTTTGCCATCAGTTGTCCAGGATGATGTTTTTGTTTCCAACTTCTCTCTGCATTGGATGGAATGAATGCAAGTGAATAATACGGAAGAAATTCAAAGGGAGCATGCAATGTTAGTGTCCAAGGTATATGAGGTAACCTAGTCCTGACCATTTATCCAGCCTGGCAATTTAGGATATTGAAATGATTCACACTTTTTTTTTACTATGATCAAAGTATTTCATAAAGGGGAGGAAAACTGTGTGAAAACCTTCGTTGAAAAGGTTGAAATTTCCCACAGGGGCCACTTATTTTACTCTGTTAATGTCTTTAACTCTGTTAGCTTTTGAATGTTGTGGATTTACAGTGCTACATGCCAGTATTAAGCATTAAATAATATGAATAAAATCTTTGTATTATAATAAAAGCATAGCTACTCCAAACCAGTGAGGGGGCAGGCAAATCCTCGTAAAATTCAGACTGCTGTAAACAGAGCAGCTGCTCTTCACCCGTAGACAATTTCTCAAAGGTGGAGTGCTGCAATTGTCAAAGAGCATGCAGTAAAATATCTGAAATATACAGTGGCTGTATTTGGTGCATTTCTGATGACGACTGTAAACAAACCCACGTCAAGAGTAATTCTAGTAGTTCGCTCTATTTCTCCTTTGTTACATTTTTAATTTTTTTAATTGATTAAATAAAATGACGGTGCTTTGAATTTCGTGTCTGTGTGTGTGCGCGCGCGCACTCACGTGTTTCGTTCCACCCGAGTTTCCCGGGAGTCACTGGGTCTTAAGTGAACTTTTGTCTGTTTTGCAGATGTTTTTGTTAACCACAGTGTTGGTCCAGTTGCCCCAATGACTGATGGGTATCTCAGTCTAACGAGCAGACTGCAACTGCTCAGTGGAACTAACCCAGCATTAGCTACATGTGGATCGGCACCTTGTTTGCCTTCGTGTTAGTGCTTTACCACCAGCCCTAACATCACCTCTCTCATGACGATGAAATGAAATGCCTCTGGGCCTTTTTGATGTGCTCTAAGTCATCTGACACAAGACTGTTGGCCTTTGACCTCTTGACCACAGTCTTTCTTGGCCTAAAGGAACCAACACATCTCAGCCTCAAAATATCCTCCGTTCATCATATGACCACGTTTGAGCTCCACAGCAGGCATGTCACAAGTCAAAGGTACTGACCTCAGTGCTTATACATGACTGTGAGTTAGAGTGGTAGTGTTTCTTGATGCGGAGGTTGGGATGTCCTAGTGAAACTTGCACTTTAGCTTTTAGGTTTAGTCTACAATAGCATTTAGTAAACAAAATCAAGTGGTGAAAGTAAGTAAAAAAAAGGTTTTCTGAACAGTTACCTTAATGTTATGATTGCCAGAATAGTAATTGTCCTTATTTTCCGCTCTGGATCCTAGCAGTTTATATCTGCAGGATCTCCCCTCACTGCCCCATCTCATTTTCCTATTGTTGTCCTAAGCTTTTTTCTATCGGACAGACATTTCCCAGGTTTGATTATGGGCTAATTCCATTTGAATGTTTCTGCCAGCATGACTCAGTCTATTCTCTGTTTAATCCAGATCTATATCTGGGCCAAAGTAAACTGAACCATTGTTTAATGTATTTTGTCATGGTCCTGTTAACCACCTTACTGAATCATCATTTCATTGGGTTTCTGCACCCAAACAGCCTCTATTATTGTTTTTCCATACGTTTCTTCATGTGTCTTTGTTTCACCCACACACACTGTACTTCCTTTACCTTTATGCATGCAAATTAAACAAATCTAAAATTTGACTGAGTAAAACAGAAATAGCTCAATTTTATATGTGTATGTGTGTCTTTCCAATTAAAATATTTTTCAGCCTTTTAATCAGACAATGTACTATGTAAAGTCTGATCATTTTACTAAATACTGTTTTCTGAGTACAGTCACATTTCACAGTGCAGCCCTGCATTTTGCAGCTTTTTTGCCCATGGCATCATTTTCAAGAAACATGTTCAGAAGTGGTTTCTGGATTTTTTTTAGTCTGAAAAGGTTCACTGATATGAAGACAGGGTTGCCATTTGGTGGAGCTTCATTTTAAGGCTATGAGCTAATTCAACGACTGGTTTATGCAATGTAGCCGTGAGCGCTGTGAGTTGGCCCTGACACTGGGGAGTTGTACTTGCTCCTGCCGTATTTACACCTTCCTCAAGGTCTTTGGCTAGGCTGTAATCTCTCCCTCTCCCTCTCCATCTGCCTGCTTCATTCTTGTCAGGGGTTGCTCATTCCTTTCCCTGTCATCTCACCATTTCTGCCCTCACTCTGTCTCTTTGTGAGTGATTGCTTGCTCCCCCACTTCCACAGATGCTGCAGATGTTATATCGAGATTACACTTGGCCTGCCAATGATGTGCAACATCTTCATACTTCATGTAAGCAGCGTTCAATCAAGGAATTGTGAGATTAATTTTGAGTGTAATTATTTTTTTTAATACAGCAATGGCTCTTAATAACAGCTTTTAAAGGAAAAATGTAATGTTTTTATGTAGATGAAGAAGATAAAATGTGTTTTATTTACCCATTGTGGTGAAATTGGTTCACTGAAAATGTAGGCTTGCAAACCTGGAATAACTGTTTGCAGAGTTGTCACGGTTTTGCTTTTGGCGCTAACAGATTTACAAACTTACGATGTTTTGTCACTGGCACACTTGGTGAGTGTGCACAGGTCACGTGTATTTTACACAGATCAGATTGTACAAGTAGATTAGAGGTGAATATGGGAACATTGTCAAACAGGGCAGGTGCGAGTGTTAGTGTATTAAAATCACAACAGCGTTAAGCCGTGTAGTAACAGAGTTTTTAAGTTCTCAAGTCTGAGCAGGCACACACGCCCCGCAACCTGAAGCCTTTCTTGGGGTTAAGCCAGAGTGTTTCTACTCCTCTGTTTGCTCCTGGATCAAACCTGTAGAGGGTTGGGCAGCCTCTGATAGCTTCTGGCTCAGCTAGCTCAAAATGAGGTCAGAAATCAAGTGGGACCTAGCACAGAGCCCTTGAGAACTCCCAGTGACCTTTAACATAGGCGATGACTATAAATACTCATTGCTGACTCCTCTCTCATTCTTTCCTCATCCTCCACCCCCCGGGCCGCCCCTGGGATGTTTCCCTGGAGCCTTCACCTGTCTTCAGGGGGACACCAAGATTCCTTGCATTGTGTTGACTGAACTCCGATATGCAAGTCATGCTACCTATCTTGTCTTTTTGACTTGCAAATGAAATTAACCAGATCTCCCTGTTTGACTGGGGCAGTTGTGGTTTCACCCTAGAGTGTCCCCCACCCTCAGAAATATCAGAAAAATAATCACGTCCTGTTTTGCAGCATTTTTCCTCCAAATTTCCTGGCCTGGGCTGTCGTTGATATGTGACTCTTATATATTTTTTAGAACCTATAGAGGCATTTCTATGTACCCTCGTGTTCAAATTAGTATAACTCCAATAAGAAAACAATCAGTTACAGCAGTGGCAATTTCATGGCATTTAGCTCCTGAGAATACAAACATGTATTTCAGATTGTGGGGTTTTTTTGTTTTTTTGTGTGGTGTAAAGTAAGCCATCTTTGGTTGTTCAAAAATATATGTTGTGGACGACTGTGAAGTGCTTTGTTATGAATTTTGGGAGAGAGGCTCGTGTTTGTGTGTGAGTCTTGGCCACCTGGGTGTTCCCAAAGGTAGCGTTGTGTGACTGCATATAGACCATATGTCATGTGAGTAATTACAGGTGACAAAGGCTTCACTCCTGACAAAACATAATTACCTGATGATATACCATTTTGCTGTCGTTGTATATAATCAGGTTATAATGTATATGGGAGGACAGTTTTAGGTCTAGAGCCCTCTTACTCTTGTCATCTTTGACTGATGAACCTTCCCTTCTTGTGAAGATGCTATTTTCCTGACTGAATGGAGAATTAGGTTTGAGAAAAGATGTGAAACACAGTACATGCACGTATAATTTGTCAGCCAACCAATGTTAATACTGCTGCAAGTCACCTAGAAGCCACTAATACCCAGTGTATCACTTACCTTGTGTGATCATTACATTTTTGAATGAATTATTGAATAGCAATCTGGGGATTTTATTAACATCCCGTGCACTTCCACCAGCGGATACATTTAATGTGTGTTTCAATCTAGTGGAAAATACCCCATAAACAACTTAAGTTAACGGCTTCATTTTTCTCACCGGTCTATTCTTTCCTCTTGCTTGATCTTTTAGCCTATGTCATCACTTCTTTGCACATTATAATCACTGCTTCGTCACAGTGGTTCAAAAGGAAATACAAGACAGGGCAGTTACTGGTTGCTGCAATGTGGGAACGGACTGTCTTCTTTACTGGTGCATATGGGTGCCAGCAGGGTTTTAGGCACATTAACTTTCTTGGCTATTTTCAAAGCTTTTGATGAAATGTGTGAGCAAATTCTTTGGCCTTCTTTAGGTTATCAGAACGTCAGCCTCACAGTGTGTTGACATTTTTTCGGTGGTTGTACACACCGCCATTTTGTTGTGTTTGTAGATTTTTTCTTGGAGGAGCATCTTTGCTGCCCTTCCCTGCCCCCCAGCACCCCCCACCATCCACTCTCTCTCTAGCTCTGCTTTCTCTTTCTCCCTCTTTGTGGCCAAGCACAAAGGAGCCGTTATCCCTAGGCTACTGGTTGCCGTGGCGACTGCTCACTGCGACCCCCCCCCCCTTCTCCACATTCCCAAGTTCTGGTCCAAGTGGGTCGGGAAACGTCCCGCTTCTCTTGGCCTTGGACCATTTAGTGCCAAGTTAGAACTGGAAATATCAACTCGCTGCTAATCCATGTTTGATCGTCAGCCCGAGGTGTTTGGGTTCTTTGGTTATGAAAAACAATAAAAGATCAGAGTAAAATTTCTTCCCTAGTTGAATCTTTGAATACTAACATGATAAGGGAATTTATTATTTGATACGTTTGTCTTTTCTTCGCTCAGTCACAGATTTAAATATTGACTACTAAACTTGCTGTGTTTGCACAATATGTGCCTCATCGGTCTGTTCAGGTATACCTTGGTATGGGGATGCATGTGTGTTCCTGTGGCTTTCTTTGCCATAATTTTGAGTGTGTACATCGGTTTATCTGTCAGTGTGTGTGTGTGTGTGTGTATTTGCAGGCGGTAAAGGAAAAGCAATCCACTGACCACTGTTTTGGTATGTTTCCATGGCTTTCTGTCTCTTCAGGGATTCTGGGTGGAATGACCCTGTCATGATGCCACACTGTGCCACACCCTTTGACCAGGTGACCAAGGAGAGCGTGTCTGGCTATCAGCCAATCACAGAAAGAGCCCCAATACAGCTACTTCAGATTCCTGTTCAGAAACATTTCCTCTCAAGAGCCTCGTGCATCGCTGACGCTCCGCCCCTCTGGTAAGTGTTTGGGATTTTAAGATTTCTAAGTCACTTTTGCACACCGTTCAATATTAAATGTGTTTCTTAAACAAACAAACCAGTTGGCCTGACCAAGTTGCATGCAAATTTGTAATGATTAAAACAAATCAACTTTTTTTATTCTTATAAATGTATCCAAGGTGTTCAACAGGCATGCAGTCAAAAGTGGAATGTCCTCAGTTCTCTTGCTGTGGTGCATTCCACATCGGTACTAAGACTCATAATTTATGATATCTGTCATGCTGTTCATTTTACTTTTTTCACTGACTGACCACCAACCTTTTTGTTTCTCCTCAGGTCGTAGCTCCCGTGCCCACCTCCTTCACTCCTGCTTCCTCTGGGGTCCTTACTGTTTCCTGATTTCCCAACTTGGGATGTTGGCGTTGTTTCGTGGCAGCTGCCATGGAGATAGACAGGTTCCTTTAGTAGGCCATTTTAGACACAACCTCCAGATGTTGTGCCAGATGCAGGTTGTCCACACGGGCAGGATTAGACAAGGACGGGCACAGAGGTGAGATGCTGATGTTGGACATTGTCTTCAATTAGCCAGGATACAAATTAGGCTTATGCCTTACTTAAATTGTTTTATGTATATGGGCCCATTAATGCAGTAAATGCAAAGAGCTTTTTATATTGTTTTAGAGATGAGAGGTCCTTAGTAGTGTTAATATTTTATGTTAAGTCAAGCTAGAAATATAAGTGCCTGATTTCCTCCTTCCTCCTTTTCCTTTTTGTGGCAAGAATATGTTCTGATGGCAGAAAAGATGTACCATCTATGCCTTGTTCAGATAACACCGTGATGTAGTGAAATCATGACGTTACAGTCATCTAATTTTAAGTGTCATGGCAGTGTGTTGAAACCATACCATTCCTTTGCAGCTTCAACAACATTTTTATTATAAAGTCCTGCACTTCCTCTGAGGTAAAAATTGGATGGACATGCTAGGCAAAAGCTGGCTAAAGTGAACATGTGCAGTACCAGTGCATCATATCATCATACAGTGACGTGAATTGACTCACTGTTTATGAACATGATTTATTGCTTGATGTGATTCATGCTGGATGTCTACGACAGTCAGTCAGTACTCTGCTATGTGGGGAACTGTAAAAGACAGGAAAACCTGCATACTATATTGCATTAATTCTATTCAAACATGTTGTAACATTTGTCCTGTAATCCAACAAAAGTGACTATTGTTAGAAGCCAAAGACCCTAAACTACAGACAACATTGAATATTCTCACGCTGTTGTTGAGGACTGGTCATTTGAAAATTTTCATGCCGTTTTATGTTTTCTATCACTCAAACAGTCTACCATCATTAATCACTTTATGAAAATCTATCCTGACTATATTTTGTTCCTCTCAGGTGCTGTGCGGCTCAGCTTCCTGATTCACACTATTTGACAACATCGGAGCAGGAACTATAGGACTTCCTATTCCTGTGGAACATCTTGCTCTGTTTCCTGGCACTTGTGAGGACCTACTTGACTCTGTTGCACAAAACTTAGTCAAGACTCTTATCCTCCATCGTAGAAACCATGCGGCACATTCACGTGGAGTTAGCCCACAAAAAGGCTCCATTAGAGCTTCCAGCCCAGGAGGGGGACCTGCCTCCACCCACAGCCCCAACACAGGGCCTAGACCCTGGGGTCAGACCCGGGGCACCCAGGCACTTTGGACAGGAGGAATTGCGGCTCCAAAAGGTCTATCAGCTCTCCATTTTCTCCCAGCTGGGGGGATTTTCTACCTCCACAGAATCCCACACTGATACCCAACAGAGGCCCGTCCGGTTGGGCGTGAAAAGGGGGCTAGAGGAGCCCCAGCTGACTCATAAGCGCCCCCACCTCGGGGACTCCACAGATAAGGAGGTGTTGGAGGGAGGAGTGCTATGTGGGCCAGCCCCAGCTCAAGGTGTTGGGATGGGGTTAGCGATGGGCCCCGGCGGGCCTGGTTCTGTATACTCTTGCACACAGATGGAGCACAGAGACTCAGAGGGGGGACTGTCACCAAGGTCTCCACCCCTCTCCCCAAGCCACAACCCCTCCCGACGCCCAACTCAGCACAATCATGACAGGCCCATTCCTGATGTGTTTGCTCCACTCTCACCTAAATCCCCCCCAATGTGTGATCCACACGGTCATCTTTGTGACCAGGGCCATTCCATCGGTGGCTCAGCCAGGACTGAGGCACCCAACGGGGGCCACACACCCACTTACTCACTAGGTAGCCCCGGAAATGAGAGCTGTAGTAATGGCTCATCTGGAGGCCAGCCCAGCCCCTACTTATATGAAATGTCCACATATGAGACTCCCAACCCTGCCAGTCCCACCAGCCCTCCAGGCCCTTTCTCCCCCCCACACCACACAGAACTGCAAGAGCCAGGCGAGGCCACCGAATGGGAAGTTGGACTTGAATCCTCCCCGCCAGAGCGAAGTGCCACCCAGGCTGCTTCCTCCTCCTCCTCTAATGGCCTGGCTTCCTGGGAGAAAACTCCGAGCACTAACGGCCACCGTCTCTCCTCTGGAGGCCACTGGCCAGCCAAAAAGAGGCTTCTGTCCCCGAGTGATACAGGGGAGTCGTGTTCAGAAGACGAGGGACCCTCCACATCTAAGAGAAGCAGGCTGTCACTGCTGGCTCCAGGACTTGGCCCGGCCTCATGTCGCAGCACTGATGCTAAAGCTGCCCCTTACTGGAACCACCTGCTGCCCTCTGCATGGGACCGGCCTAAGGTCAGCACGCCTGCATGCATACAGAAACATGCACCATACATCTCTCTCAGGGAATTGCTTTGAGTGATGTAGTTTCCAAAAACAGCTGCATCAGCCTAGAGTTGAACCACTATCTTAGATAATGGCTAACATAAGCTGCTGAGCAACTTGGCTGTAAAAACAAGACAGTAACTGCAAGACTCTGAAATTTATAGATGTAACATACTTTCCCTGCGCACTTAATATTATTTATATCATGAAGTACTCAAAGTAAGGAAACTTGGTTTTAGGAAAACTGTTTTCTTCTTTTCAAATGACTTTTTTCTTGACCAGGTAATACAGTTTTTCCAACATTAATTAACTCGAATGAGAAAGAAGCCCTAGGTGACTTTATTGCAGCATACATCCAAAAACAGCACGGGCACATTTGCATGCAAATACCGTGCTTTTAGACTGAAAACATATACACCCCCGTACGTGAAGGCTTCTAAAACTTTGAATATGGAATAGCTGTTCCCAGTCAGTGGCTGATGATAAGACATCTGTGAGTCCTGGAAAAGAGGCCGAGGCACAAATAAAGAGAAGCCAAGAGAACGAGTAAAAGTGAAAGAATGATGTGATGGCCGGCTCATTATCACGGCACGCTGGAACAGGCTGAGTAGCTCCAGAATAAAGCCCATTGAGGGAGGGTCCATTGTTCCCCCACATGAGTGTGCTGCGTCTACACATGCACACATAAACGCACGCACACACACACATACATGTACATACGTCCGGCTTAAAAAATGGTTCTGGAAGTGAATTGGCCATTTTTGAACATTGGGAGGCCAGAAAGAGCTTTGAGTGTGTGGGTTTGTGGGACGGGGAGTGTGCTAATGGTGACAATAGAGTTCACTAGTTCACTTGTTAGGATACATACAGTGGTGGGATCATTGTGAATAGAGGTGTTTAGTGTACGTGGAGGGAAGCACAGCGAGGAGCAGATAGATGTAAGAAAGACTCAAGGACACAAATTAGGGACAGAGAGGACAGTGAAAGGAAGAGTTAAGGAAAAGGAGCAAGGCTAAGCGGTCGCAGGTGGTCCTTCAGTAGATAAAGGTTAGAAAAAGATATTTTAGGGACACAGAAAGGGGAGACAGGAGGATATTCTAAAATGCCGTCAGTGGTTTTGATCGAGTGTGACGATGAGACGACAAGCTGACAAAGAGCTCCAAGCTCTTCAGAGAGCCGGTGTAACCGACAGTTAGCTAATACCAATAAGCTAACCATGAGTGAGAGGTTGGCTGTTAGCAAATGGCTAGCAGGTAGCATAGGTTTGGCTAGTGATAAGTCATCTGACAGCTGCGTGGCCCTTATGTTGAACAGCAGCCTGGAAATGGGGAATGTTTGTGCATCCAACAGTCAGTGCTCAGTAAGTAAGAGGACACCTGAAATACACAATTACACATAGTAATTTGTCTCGCAGGAACAAACATGCCCATTTATTCTTTGCGAATCTTTGTTTTCTTTGTGTGCATTGACAATCTCATTTTTTAACCTTTCAAGCAAGTTAGTCATTGGTGAATAGCTAAGTGCTGACATGATTCAGGGTATCAATAGAGAAAAACAAATAATAACTTCCTCTTTTTTTTTTTTTTTGTCCTGTTCAGACAGCCGCAGACTGCACAAGATCAGGGAGACGGGTGAAGAGTGGGCTGCGGCTGAAAAGGTGAGCGCTCCGTCACATTTTCAAAAGGGAACAGCATTAAAATTTTAGCAAAGCCAACACAGGGAACGACGGTGGGAGTTTGCGTCGGTTGCATGTTACTCTAAATTAAAGGGTTTTGTGTCTGGACTTGAATACTCAGACACACTCAGAGGCATGTGACATGTTGGTTAAGACAAAATTAGTGTAATCTTAACCACTAACCACCGGTCTGTTTTGTGTGTGCGCTTGTGGTCATATTCAGTCGGCAGCTGCGCAGCGGCAGACACACAGACACCGGCCGCTCCGCACGCTCCAGCTGGCCCTCATCTTCCATCAGCAGATCACTACTCGGCAACTTTGAGGTGAGGATTGTAAACGTGATTTTTAAGAAATTTAAGAGACACAAGTGACTGCAGGTCAATGATGGCGCTGGTGTCCGTGGAGTAGTAACTGATCCAGCTGCGAAGCCTTAACCCATGTAAACCCAGTTCAGGTGGGGTCTTGGTTCTTCCTTGACGACATACACTCTGTGGCCACTTTATTAGGCACACCGCACAATTCAATGCAAATCAAATCAAACAGCTCAGCCTATATTCTACCTTTACAAAGTTCATAATCTTCAGTTTTTGTAAATGCAATTATACGTTTATATTATGAATGCTGGTAAAATTATAATGGAAAGTAAAGTGCAAGGATTTATTTCAAAAATATAGTATGTCATAAATGTATAAAACAGACGTCTAAGTCTTTTTTATTTTTATTTTTTAAACTGGACTACAGAAGATGGAATTGGTACCATTGTCACCATTAACATTTTTCTAATAGGTTACATCATGTTGTAAAGTTGTTGCTGTTATTATCTGAATATCTATGAAAACAACATTTTCCAATGCTGAAAACTTATTTTGGGCTCCTCTGGATGTAAACAGACCGAGCTGTTTATCAAGTTGTTGGGCCTCCCTCCTGGATTATCAGAACAGTAAATGCAGAAAATAAGTTATTGCCCAAATGACATGGTTAGCATATCAAAGATACTTTCCTTTCAGACAGAGGATCTTAATATATTGGCAAAATGGGTATAATAATTTATAATAATGTTTGTTCACAATTTAATGCTTTCAAAATATATTCTTCATGCCTCTCAATGTTGTTTACCTGCAGATGCATAATTTATTTCAGTGTTCAAAGCTACTTTGCTTTCAATTAAGATAAATACAGAAAATAAGGTTCTTTTATGGATTTCACAGTCAAAGTAGGGCATTTCTCTGATTCTATGGCCAAACCTGACTCAGAGTGCAGCAGTAAACCATGTCCTGAATGAACCCGAGGTTTTATAGTACAAACAGTTTTAAATGGCTCCTGTTCACGACTGCGTACCCTCTTCTCTTCCTCTTGTGCATTCCAGGAGTCTATACTGAAGGGACGATTCTCCCCATCAGGCCGGATCGAAGGCTTCACGGCGGAGATCGGTGCCAGCGGCTCTTATTGCCCACAGCACGTCACCCTGCCTGTGCAGGTTACGTACTACGACATCTCAGAGCACAGTGCGCCCTCACCCTTCCTGGTCAGTGTCAGTGTGTGTCTGCAAAGATAGTGTGTGTTTGTGCGTGGTTGTGTGCACGCTTCGTCAAGCACAAACAATAAACCGAACAAAAAAAAACAACGCTGTTTATTGCACATTACAGGTAGTTTGTTTGATAGCCTGAAGGAAATGCACTCACTGAAAGAAAAACAAAGCAAACGTAGAGATCGGAACAACTTCCCAAAACAATAACAAATATAGAATTGGCTTCAACAAGATTGATGTTGGCTTGCTTCCTCAGAACCAGATGTAAAAAAAATATGTGGCCTGCTTTTCCTTTCATGCGTATATCGCAAAGCCTTTTCCCTCATCTGTCCACATCAGCAATGAATACTACATATTCATAATATTTATATATAATCATAAAACATATGATCCTCAATAAGGTGGGACCACCATTAACACGTACACAACTTTAGTCCTATTTACAAGAAGTCTTGAACTGTGTCTGCTGTTACACTGGACCATGTGGAAACCAGCTGTTTTCACTTTCTGAGCTTCATGCCTCATGTTGACTTTGAATTTTTGTGTATAAAAGTGGTGAATGTCAGGCCTCTTTTAGTTCAGTCCTTTGAACCGTTAATTGACATTTAACATAACTCCCCGTGAAGCTGCCTTTGTTACTGCAGCTTGATGTAGTTATTTTAGAGTTAGTCCACTTTTATTTTTATTTTTTTTTGTGTGTGTTGTGTGGTTTTGATTATGACTTGGTTTTACATGCATAACCTATACAGATGTGTCTCATTGGTGGATCAAACCAGAAAAGGAAAATTAGCATTGTAATGCTGCTGTCATACTGGTGCTTCCTAGAAGCTTCACTTGAACATATTTAATCCAGATCATGAACCTGATGTAGAAGTTCACAGCTATTAAAATATACCAAAGAGTTAGAGTTATTTAGCCATGAGTGATTGAGGGCATTTAATCAGTGTCATGTCTCTGTCTCTCTCCCTCACAGGGGGTAATATCCCTCGAGCCTCTTGGAAAGAAAGGATACAGCATACCCAAAGCAGGGACCATTCAAGTGGTGAGTTGTTTTTTCTTCATGCTTTCATTGCTACCATAACATTTGATAATATGATGACACGGAATATGTTGATATCATGACATTCATACTATAATTAAGGGTTATGCGCTTGTCATTGCAAGGGTGAAACTATGTGCAGTTTTTTTTTTTTGTGGTTTGTGATGCTGACTTTGCTCTGACATCTGTTCTCAGACCTTATTTAACCCCAACAAAACTGTGGTGAAGATGTTCCTGGTGACCTACAACTTTGGCGACATGCCCGTCAATCACATGACCTTCCTGCGCCACCGCATCTTCCTGGTGCCTGTAGAGGAGGGGGTTGAAGGGAAAGGCGAGGCGTCTCCAGGGGGCGGAGTGCTAGACAGGAAGAAGATTCTCTGCTACCTGATACATCTCAGGTATGACTGTGGCTGCATTACTTTTTACAGCTGAGGTGATTTTTAAATTCTGCTTTATTAGCCTGTGTTGTGTTTTCTGGAAAAGTAATGCAATGCCTTTGCAATTTCTTCTTCGAATACTAGCGAACTCTTACATGTACTTGAAGTTGAAGAAAGAAAAGAGTGTTTTGCTAACACATTTTTTTGGATCTGGGTTTCTCAGATTCCAGAGCTCCAAATCTGGGAAGATCTACTTGCACAATGATATCCGGCTGCTATTCTCCCGCAAATCCATCGAAGTGGACACAGGGATCCCTTATGAGCTGAAATCTTTCACCGAGGTGCCAAGAAACCCTAAATACTCCCCCCGCGTGTGACCCCAGCTTGACTTCTTTGTCCCCTCCAGTGCTTCCTAAAGAAGGAGGGAGGGAAACGGACAGACTGCTAGAATGATGGACACAAAACTTGATGAGACTTGATGAGACACGCCACATGCACACAAGACACAGGTGCACACATGACACAGCGTCGGTGGCGGTAAAAGCCCTGCTTCTTTACGCATTTATTCTCCATTGAACGTCAAAACCAAAACCACTCTGTCAAACACGCCATACTTGTATCTTCCTTTCTCTGAAAAAAATAGAAGAAATATTAGTGTTGGAGCAGCCCAGTATTCATGCAGGCAGAAGCAGGACTTTTACACCACGTTCATCTGTGCAAACACACACACAGCAAATACTCCACACGTCAACACTTCTGGTGGCGACTCTCTGAGTTCAGTGTTAACATGCATGCCTTGTGACTTAAACACCTGAATTTTCCTCTAGTGCCGTATCACACTGTCCTTCACTCTGCCTGCAGCTCCAGCCGCCTCATCGGACCAAACATCTCCACTTTCAGTTTGACAAAGGCCACAAAACAAGAAGCACATCCCTGATTGTGAGGGGATTAAAATGATCACCCTCCCTCCACACTTTTCACACACTTTCTGACCAGCAGAGAGGAGAGGAGCAGAGACACCAACACTAGTGAAAGCGAAGGCTGAAACGTAGTCGGCCATCTTGATCGTGGATGTCTTATCATTTAAAAGAAAACACACACTGACATGATTTGACCAAACTCAGGACATCAGTTGAAGAATACATTTTTCATGGTACATACCACTGTGTTCACTTCAAACCTGGTGGGTCATACCATGTCATAAAAAACAGGGGAATCCAGTTCATTTTATGTAGCCAGACTGAGGGACACTGTGCTGTTTCTTTTTCATTTTTTTTTTAGATTCTGTTCAGAACAGTCTGATGTTGGAGCAGAAAATGAAAAAAAACAACAAGCTGTAGTATTTTTAATTTATGTTTTCGCAAATGTCTTAAAAAGCAATATGCTGCACAAAGTAGAGTGTGTTTTTCAGCTGGACGAGCTTTCTCTCTGGAGGGGGGAACAGAGAAAGCGGAGAATTGAGAGTGAGGGAAGAAATGGGAGGCGGGAGGGATGATGAGGGAGGGGAGGGTGGTGGGGTATTTAATATGGGGAAAAAGTCTATGTATATTTAAAAGAATAAACTCTGCGACTGGCGGGTAACACCTGTGTCTGCTGTTGTTTTTGATTGACAGCCATTGTGGAAATTCTTCTTTTTACCACATCATTGCTGTCACTGCACTTTGCTGACCCAATTAATAGGATCAGTTATCAGCCAGATGTGACTTACCCTCATGATATACAGTTTCCTCATCAGTGTCATAAAATGCTGTATCTGTGTTGACAGATATCCTTACAGTAAAAATTGCTAAAAACGAGGACTTCCTACTCTGATTGGACACTGACACATTTTTGAATACACTCTTAAATCAGTAATTAATTTTGGTAAATTCTTGACAAAGTGGGCCATTTAACTACTTCTGGAAAAGCCATTGTTAAAGCAGCCTACATTAGATTTTCCTGTTACAGTCAGGAGGAAAGCCAGCGAAGTTTGCACTTATATTCTGAACAGCAATCTGATGAAATTTACTGAGAAGAAAAAGATCACAATTTTGAAGAACATTGCTTAATTGGAGAGAGATTATGGGTGATATTCATATTGAAATATTATGTTCAAGGTTCCACATTAGACCTTTGATGATGGCCATTTAATCTAACGGATAATCCAGCAATTTAAATAAAGTTGAAAAACTTGTGAGAAACATACTTTGAAAAAAGAGAGTGGAAATTAAAGTAGCAGAGGCCAAGATATCCTGATTTTTAGTCCCTAGCACAACTCACACCCCAAAAAGTTCTCCTTCCTACACTTCCCATAATGCAATTTGAAAGCGGCTTTTAGATCCTCCCTGTTTGATAAACGTCCATGTCTTTCAAATTCCACACATACACTATGCAATGCAGGCCTTCTGTGTATAAACTAAAATAAAAAGTCGCAAGCTCCAAACTGAGATAACCATGCTGACATCACTATGATGTCATCAGGGTTATTTTTTCCCACTTGACAACGACAAAAATACATGACACTGCTGGTGTCACAGGCTGGGTGATACTCACCATGACAAGTAAACTGGGCTTCATATGTAATATTGGTGGTGTTGCCCTTTAAAACTAATCTTTAAAATAGTATCTCATTAAAAAAAAAAAATTAAGTCAACAGGCTGTTCTATCTCCACCCCTGCTTGAGACAAACCTGAAATATAACATAAGATGCACTAAAGGAAACAGCTGACTAATAGTCATAAACGGAAGCCCAGAACCTGAGAACAGAGATTCAGTTCGATTTCCATTCTTGCAGATGTTTATGAATCCGCATGAGAGGAACCTTTAATCTTGTGCTTCCTCCCCCGGCTTCTGCTGCACCACTGACACTGCTCAGTGGCTGGTCGGAGACAGACTTTGGTTGTTCTGGACAGTTCTGCAAATATTGATGTCAAACTGTATTAATGTCAAGTATGGTATTGCTGAAAAGAGAAGCCATCCTCTGGAAATATTCCACAGCTAAAAATACTGAAGTACATCTATATATATATTTCACCAACAAAACAGCCAGTCATTCCTGCCATACACAGTTCACAATGCCAGAAGTATTTGTTTAAAAACATAGATTATGGCCTGATCCTGAACTTGTTGTGTAGTTTGTTTGACTTCCAAGATTGTTTGTTTTCTAACATACAGCGGGTAGACAAAATCAAATGGTGGGCAACAATTTAATGGAAAAAAATTCTCAAAACAGCTGGTATCCACTGCCAATCCAATGTTATATCTGTGCCAGTTACTTCTCACCTGTATCTTCGGTTGCTCTTTGTTTGACTTATTAAACATACATTTTGCTGTTTTTGTGACTCATACACCTGCAGCTCCCTTCTAGAGCTCTGCAAGGCATTTTTCAAACCTTACCATGCCGCTAAATGACACTTAAATCACAAACAGTGCTACAAAGGTGGGTCATGTGAAGTTAGGAACAATCAACATCTAAAGGAGACCATCTTTTTTTAGAGAGAATGAAGGATACAAATAAATGAACCCACCCACCAACTCACACAAACAGTTACTCATTTTCACACCAGTGCTCGCCTCGAGTTGTGTCTCTGCAGTGGCTGGAAGGTCTCCGATGGGTGTGACTAATGTTGTGGGCTTGAACCAGAGGGGAGGGGTCGGGATAAAACTGGTCCCTGAGAGATCTGTGTTTACAGGAGAGCCTAACAGGAAAGTTAAGTTAAGGAGAAGAACAGTTTTTATTGCTTCATTTCCTTTCTCATCTCTCTCATTTGATTTTTTCTTCACACTTCTTTATTATACTCAGGCTTAACAGCATTATTGGCAGCACTATCCTAAGACGAATTTGTGAAATTAATTAACATTTCAGAGGGCGTAATTGACTGGTTTTGTAGCCAGCACTGTCACTCAGCTTTTGTGACAGCAACACAAACACTAAACCAAATGCTGACTTTGCCTGCAGGATTGTTTCAAAGCATTTCTGACCCCTGGTGGCAGGCGCCAGGTTTGCAGCTCTACATCCAGGCCTGCAGTGGGGAAGCAGCTGTAACAGGATGCAATTGAGGTCCATGGAGTACATGCAGGTTTTCAATGAGATGCAGTTTGTCAGCACAGTTGAAATGTTCCAGATGTGACGCATCAAATAATTAGCATTTTAGCCTGTTTGGAGCTCTGACAGTCATCTGATGCTGCTGGGAAAACTGTCATATCAAAGTGCTAATTGGCTGATACCCCCGACACCTGACAAATGTTGCTCATAGGCATTCATCCCCTATATGACAAACCTTTGCACTAATTTCTAGCTCAAAATTTATCCAACTGTATGCCTTTACACCAAATTCGTGCTTAAAAGCACGGTTGATCTGTTAAATTCTGTACCAACACCACACATTTCCTTCTGCTATAATGGCTCTGTAGCGCCTGCTTTTCTTTCCCAGTCATGGTGGCTCAGGTGCTGTCAGGTGAAATACTTTTGGCACACACAGACAGTCACACGGATCTTGCTCCAGCAGAAATGTGCTGCGGTTGATCTTTGAAATCCAAAAACTCCCATCATAAGTCTTTGCCAAATCCTCTAAAATGTTAATTCTGCAAGGAAAAAAAAGGAAATCAATGAGAACAGAAAAACTTTTCTGGAAACATTCTGCTTTTACTCAGCTCTTCAAATTCGTATAAAAACATGAATTAGTTTACTGACATGCATCAGCGAACACTGAAAGCCAGTTTAAACATGTATGATGAGGATCAGCTGACGAGATACAATCGCATGAAGTTAAACATCACCAAGATCAGAGCTGGTTATTGATTGGGTAAAGAAAACAAAGACAGCTTTTTCTTTTTGAAGCACATGGCAAGCTAAGATAATGTCTTACACTGTGCTTTACTGAGGTGGATATTTGTGTCACTTACTTGTGACCACTGTTTTCTTCATTATTGTCCTTGGTGGTATTAATTGTTGTTCACTCAGTTTAACAGTTCATGTACACTTAGAACAACAACTGCTGTGGTTTAGTGCTTTACATCATATTTCAATATTTTAATCCTGTGACAAAGATGGAAGACATCATTCATGTCAATGTTTGGTGGTGAGAATTGTTCCTAAGCTGCCTTATTTAAGATCATCCACCACAACAGTCCCATCACGGCCCAGCTGATCAGTGCTCATTGGCTGCAGGTCCCTGTTTTTTTTTTTTTTTCAAAAGTCCCTGAGCGAGTGCAGCTCCTCCCTCCTCCTCCTCCTCCTCCTCCTCATTTATATGACGTCAACCAGCATCTCAGCGGCGCCCTCGATGGCCTGGCTCAGGACTGACAGGTGGTAGTGCACTTTGTCCCAGTCGCTGGACAGTCCTGATGACTCAGCTTTAGCGTAGGCATCAGCCAGACCTGGGAAGGTTGGCTTGCCCGCACTGCTTGAAGCCCAGATAACATGCCTGTGCATCACACAAGGAAATGAAGACAAATTTAACAATGCGAGGCAGTTGACCAATACATTTAGAGATGTGCTGAATCACAATGAATCAGATCATCTCTGTTAGAGACAGAGAAGAAGAGAAATGGGACAGAGAAGAAACTGAGCTCTGTGAATTTATTGCATTTATAGAAGCAAAAGCTTACAAGCATCTTTATGACAACAAGACCAAGAATGCTGTGAGGCTGCACGGTGGTGAGCTACATACTCATGGCTAACATGCTGTCAAGCAGGTATAAAGTTTGTCATGTTCACTCTCTGAGTATAGTGTGCTATCATGCTAAGATTTGTTAATCAGCACTAAACACAAAGAACATCTGAGGCTCATGGGAATGCCGTTTGTTTTGCGCATACTGTATTTGTATATTTACCAAAAAAAATGGACATCTACTGACCAATGACAGCGCCAGATGAAAAATCAAGGGATTACCAAAATTATTACTGCACAGGACATGAATATCTGCAGAATTTCATTGCAATTATCCAATTATGGACAAGACATTTCATTCGAAATCGTCAAACTAGTGTGACACTAGAGGAAAAGTCAAGGCTTTACCAGCGTCAGTAGGATACATCATGTGGGAACCATGACCATGACCAAGTGGTCTCCTCCTACTCTCTTTGCACGCATTTACCTTGTGGTTAGTTTAGTTTTATTTTGGGATTGGCAACTCATCTTCTCACCTGAATGCATATTTATCCGGGAAGGCCAGAGGGTTCAAGAAAGCTCGGTCCAGCAGCATAAGCTGGTCATTGAGCCTTCTGATCTTCAGTGGTCTAAGAGAAGAGAGATGGAGGGGGAGGTCTCTGGCGTTAATTTCTATGTGGATGGCAAAGATGATAACAGCATGTCTGTGTATGTATGTTTGTGCTCTTACGTTTCATTTGCCAGGTCTGAAGCGAGAATCGTCTGGTCCAAATGAGTAGCTGCAGTGCGAAAGCTGGCCACTGCCCGTTTTAGTGGTTCTGAAACAAGACACAGATCAGCTGTGCAGCCTCTTGGCAAAGATTTCGCCCTCTCTAATCCTCTGTGACTGCAAGTAGGAGAAACAGATGCTCCTTCGGTTGTTTGTTCTGTTCTTAAGTGCAGCCTGAAGACAGTTTTTTTTACAGCTTACATCTTCAGGGTTTTCCTGCTACAAAGAGCATTTCGGTTACTGCTGGTTTCACTCAGAGATGTTGTCGATCTTAGGTCCAACAGCTAGAAGTAATGCAGTAAGTTAAGTGACTATTTCAGCTGCCTTGGCCCAAGATGGTAGCACACAATACAAAACCATGAAAAATCATAACAATGTGAATTGTGAACAATGTGCAGCGAAGCAGAAAATATTCCCCTGCATCTCTGAAACATC
Source organism: Chelmon rostratus (assembly GCF_017976325.1). Lineage (NCBI taxonomy): Eukaryota > Metazoa > Chordata > Actinopteri > Chaetodontiformes > Chaetodontidae > Chelmon > Chelmon rostratus. The sequence continues at coordinate 13,878,495 of NC_055662.1, read as the reverse complement.
TCTGCCAGTGCTTACCCATGGAGATAGCCTGAGCTTGCAGCTGTTGCTGATAGAGGGTAACTGCTGTGTTGAGGTATTCCTCCAGACTCTCAGCGTAGTCACTGCAGTTTAATGGTAACACCAGGCTGTCAGCCAATCGGATGAGGACGTTTCCCGCTGTCCTGGCAATGGCCTGGTGGCTGACGAACCCTGAGAGGAGGAAGTGGTAGAATGAGATGTTAAATGCAAGAAAAACAGAGAAATAAAAGGCTTTTGTTAAAATATACCACATTTTAACAGACTAAAAAACACAACACAAAAACAATCTGCATTACAGTGACAAAAAAAGTGAAGAAAATTCCACATGTGATAAAATGAGAGACATCTTTGCTCACCAGGATCAATGAACTTTGAGGAGTAGTCAAAGGTGTCATACGCTGTGTGGTACGCAGGGTAAATCCGGGCATTTGTTTTACTCTGTATGAGAAATACATCCATATGACAGGAGTTACATGACTGACTCAATGAGTCAGATCACTTTTCTTGGCTGACAGCTAGTTTAAAACGAGAGATAAAGTGAGGCGGCTTAAAGGAAAACAGTGCAGCATGGCAGCAAAGTGCAAAAATTTAAGATCCAATTGGCAGGGGGGAGGAATGTTTCTTGGGCCCAGTGAAGAGAAACTAAATGACAGCAGAAGAATAAAATGATAAGGTTTTCAACTGAGGCCACAGCACTGCACCAGAGACTGAAGAGATTTGTTATGCTTGTCGTTGCTGCCTTCCATGTCTGGCACATTTAGGTGGAAAAATTAAACTTTTTGAAACTAAAGAATTGTTACCATGCAAGGTTTCTACAGCATCACACTGTCACCAGACAAAAATCTATTACAGTAAGTAAAAGGCAGCGAGTTTATGAGGACGTCTTTCATACCCTGTCGTACGTGTATGAAATGTCCATGGAAGTGATTCCCAGGTAGTGGACAAAGGCAGCGTAATCGCTCCCGGCTCCGGTCAGGTATCCCACACTGTCAAAGGAAGACAAAAACCAAGAATGTTCAGATGTTTCAGTACTCACAGCATTTTACTTTAGCCACCATTTTTAAAAATCTACAGCTGCAAACAAATTTGTTGCTCCACATGTCCAATCACAAGGCTGCTCTTCCCTAAAGACCGATCAAATACAGATTTTGGATCAGGCCTTTTGGTCTAGATCAGTAGTTGAGAAACGGCCATCAGTTCTGCAGACTTTCGGCCATGGATGGGGAATTTGGAATAAAAAGCTTGACAACTCTTCTCCGGATGCAATGAAAGCTTTAGGAAAATAAGAAAGGTGTGATCGTTACCTGGGAATGAGTCCATGTGATGGGCTTGTTCGGTTGAAATATTTGATCCAGTTGTCGTACACAGATGTGGAGTCCAGTCCAGGTGCATTGACCTAGAGAGCAAACACACTTTAATGTGTGGTGGTTTGTGGAAAATAGTTTTGTTCAAGTTAGAATGCCGGAAAGAAAACCCAGAACTGAGCTCACCTGCTTTGCGGCTTCGAAAATGACGTTCTGTACTGATGGCATCCCTGAAGCTCTGAGCGTGGCGTTAGCTGAGGAGTGGAAGACGCTTGAGTGTTTTTGATTAGCATCGCTGTTAACTTGCACAGTTAGTGAACACGATCTGCAGTGGCAGCCATTGTAGCCATTCTTCATTCATTTAACATCGCATACCACAAAATAGTTGATGTCTGTCAACAAGATAGTGTTCAAGAACATTCTCAGAAACATCTGGAATTTCCAAATGCCTCACTACAGTAGCTGCCTCTGTCCAGGTGAACCCAAGGACTGAGAATATAACAAGGCATCACGTTTTTTCCTTTACTCTTAACAAGTACAGCAGGTGGAGCTCCTTACCAAAAACAGCTATGTCCACATTGATGTAAGCAACGGTTCGTTCACTGAGTTTGGTGAAGTATTGCTGGAGAAAGGAGAAGATCAAGGTCATATTTGTCACTGCAAGTGCTGTGATTATACAAGTAACACTTAAAGTGAGACTTCAGTGCTTGTCACTGCAGTGACAAATTATAGATAATATTGGATTAATGGTAAATTTAGTGCAATAGTAGCACAAGTAGAGAAGAGCACTCAATTAAGCAAAGGGATGTTTGTGAAACAGTAATATCCATCTAAAGATTGCTAGCTTGAGCTAACATTAGCCACCATACTGTTCATACCAGGCCAAGAAAGGTTGTGCCTGACTGACACTCCTAAATGTTTTATTGCTTATTCATCGTTTCACTTGTAAGGAAAAAGAAAGCTTTCTTGCATTAAAACAAACAATCTAGAATTGCATTTACACATTGCTTCATGTCTAATCTTGTGGATCAATTGCAAATCACCTCTGTGTATTCTGCAGACCCAATAAGGCCAAACTCCTCTGCTCCCCAGCTTCCGAAGATTATTGACCTGCGAGGCCTCCATTTGCCTGCCACAGAGAGGAGCAGAGATTACCTCTCCATCCAGCGCTATAAACAAAACAACTAGTCGTTCTTTTAGCCATTAATATCCTCACCCTCCTTGACCATCGTGCCCAGCACTCTGGTCAGTTCCAGCATGACAGACGTCCCGCTGCTCGGGTCGATGGCACCGTGAACCCAACTGTCCCTGTGGTTCCCATAGATCACGTACCTGTCTGTGGACGTAAACACAGAGCAGCTGCAGAGCAGTCACAAGCTGAAAACAGATGAAGACTAATGGCAGATTTGGACATCTCACCTGGCTCCACACTCCCTCTGATAACTCCCATCACATTGGAGGAGTTCTTCTCCTCCTCAAAGTTGAAGATGTCCAGTTTCACGTCACTGGAAAAGAGGATCAAATTCACTATGAAGCAACAAGGAATGGAGACAGACAGACGTCCCACTGCACGACTGCTGCCTCTATAACTTGGTGTATTTAGAAAAATGTAATGTTACATGCTTCTCTGGGACCTGAAAATTTCTAGTAGTCACTAAAAAGTGAAGGATTCACATTGCTGGAATAAATTGGAGACGTGGGCAGAATTCAGAGGAGTGGAACCAGGCGACAACATTACAATGAGGTTTGACAAGAGCGAAACAAGTCTATAGTATCCCAGTATGTTGTTGCTCCTGTCCCACCTTATTTGAAGCATGTTACTAGCATCGAATTCAGAATAAGCATGTATTTACAAAAATCAGTGAAGTGGATGAGATAAAACATGAAACATATTGTCTTTGTACTGTTTTCAATTGAGTACATGTACCATGTATGTACATTCTGTTTTATTTATGTTTTACACAGCCTCTTGTTTCTAATCAGGGTTGTAAAAATAGAAAGGTTTGATGATTATTATAGAATATCTATATAGGTGCATTGCTCATGAGAAAATACTCCTAGATCCTTTAAATGCAGCTGATGCTTGAACTTGTCTGCAGTTCACTACCTGTTGTTGAAAACAGATGTATCTTTGAACCCTGGGCCACCAAAGTTGTAGGTGCAGTTGAATGCCCCCTGCCAGTCATCTGGAGCTGCTTCTCCACCCAGCTCACTGGAATAAACAATGGGGAAAACAGTTTAGGAATCGTTCATAACCAACCATTTTGGGCTGTATTCATTCTTATAAGCAGATGTTTCTTATCTCGAACCAGATTAGTATGTAGGCGTCCTCAAATCCGATTGGTTGAATAGGAATGGGAGGGAGCCCTGTAATGTCCTCAGCGGGAATTCTGTAGGTTTCCTCTGCAAAAAAATGCACAACTCTGAAGGGTTATAGAGAAGCTACACATTAACATAACATGATTAAAAATGGCCTGACTTTATCTTTATATAAGGCTGCATGTAACTCTTGTAAAAGTCCCCCTCAGATATTATTGGAGCCAAAGTGCAGGAGTAGGAGAGTAAACACACAATAAAAAAGACAAACACTGATGTTTGTGAACCTTGTGTACCATTTTTTAACAAGCCACTGCTTACCTTTGGCAGCCAGGTAAGGTGTGAGCAGGTCTCCATAGTGAGTGTTGAAGGAACCTCTCTCCACACCAGACGGCGGCAAGTACCAAGAGTGAGGATACGTCTCGTTGGCGTCTGACATGAGGCCATCGTTGATGTCCAAAGGGTCTGTGTAGACAAGCACGCCGAGGACGCCGTAGGGTGCTGCATTGATGGCCTGGATCAAATACACATGGCATTTGGTTGACAGCTGACTATTGTTCATTCATTTATCTTTTCAATAAACTTAATGCAAGAGGCATTTCCTCCTGGAAGCATTGCAGTACAGACATTTTTCTACTAATATTGTGACAACTGTATGCATGATTTACTCAACCTTAATTATTGTACTTGTACACATTTATGCATATATATATCCCTTCATATACTCTATATATGAAGGTCGGGTCAGAAAGAGGGCGAGATCCATCGCCACGGACCCCAGCCACCCGGGCCACAGACTGTTTGTACCGCTTCCATCAGGAAAGCGGTACAGGAACATCCGCACCACCACTAACAGACTGAGGGACAGCTTCTTCCCCAGAGCTGTTAGAGCTATCACCCCCAGCAGCCCCTCACTGCAGTGAGAGACTGTGTGAACTGTGAACACTGCACACCGCACTTTACACCTACACCTACACCTCTACCTCCACCTGCACCTTCTGTGTACTTGACTTTTATGTACACACATATACTATAATTATATACATTTTAGTATATCAGCACATTTCAGTTTCATTGGCATATTTTATTCTGTCGGTACATTTCACTTCCATATTTTATTGTTTATTGTTTAGTATATTTTATTGCCTAAGTATATTTTCATTCTGTTATATTTTTAATTGCTTCACGAATATTTTTTTTATTGCATGTTGGTTTATTTTATTTTATTGTAGTTATCTTAATTTTATTCACTCTTTCTAGTCTTATCTTTCTTACCATCTAACATGGGGGTTGCAATGAAAATTTCATTGACATGTGCAATGACAATAAAGACTCTTGAATCTTGAATCTTGAATATTTCACATATAGTTGTTTTTTAAGAATTTAAGAAAGACAGTGAGGGAGATGTCAGATGAGGCTGCTAGGTCTAGTCAGTGGATATGGATCAGGAGAAATAATAGTAGTTGGGGGGTGAAATAGGGACAGTGGGGGGGCAGGCAGAGGACATGCATGCCTAACCCGGCAAGAGAAGAGGTTAAAGTCTGAACAAGACACCTCTCCTCTGCTCTGCTTTCCCCGCCCCATCTTCTCGCTCTGCCAATAGGAAGAGAACCAGGAAGTTTAGATAAGGTGGGGGTGTGGCCAGCTAGAGTCTCTCTTTGGGACCATGCGGCCTGTTCAGGTGAGTTTGCGTGGTAAGACACAGAGTTGGCTTGTTTTTTGATTGGTTGTTTTCCTGTTTTGTCTGCTTCTTGAAGGAAATGTTAGGGTTTGTTTTCCTGCTCTGTTTGCTTTTTGAAGGAAATGGTAGGGTTTGCTGCTTCTTGAAGGAAATGTTAGAAGAGGCTGTTAAATCTAGTCTGTGGTTTAGGCCTCCACCTTCAGCACCTTCTAAATTTTCCACCCCCTACCCGAACAAGGGTCTGTATCCAATCCCTACTTTCATCTTTTGACTCTACCTCTTTATTTTCTATCCCCTACCCGAACCAGGGTTTGTATTCCCACCCCGCTTTTTCTTGGTGCAGTTGGTGAGAGGCAGGGGTAGATGATGGTAGTGTGGCAATCGGCAGTTACATGTGGCATCTAGGCCTGTGGTAGCATTGTAGCAGCTAACAATAGCTAAAGCGGTGAGAGTATGATAGTATCTTAGCAGTTAGTATTGGTAGCTAGCAATTAACATTAACAGTATAGGTGAATCTAGCGTTATTGTCTTCTTCTGTTCCTCTTAGCAGGTAGCGGTTAGCACATAACATTAGCTAAATGGTAGCATCGGAACTGTATTGTCTTCTTCTGTTCTTCCTAGCGGTTAGCAGTAGCATTAGCAATAGTTAAATGGTAGCATCGGTACTGGCCACTACCTGGAGCATCTCTGGGTCAGTTGAACGTGGCGGTGCTGTTTGGATTGTGTAGGAGCAGTGTGAACTGGCACTAGGGGGGGTGACTCTGGGACGCCGGAGTTCACTGCCTAACCTCCTGGAGGTGTAGTGGGACTAAGTAGGCGAAACACTGTTGAAGGGAGGTTTCCACCTGATGACCCCCAGAGACGTGTTAGGAATCACTGCTCTTTGGCAGGTATAGAGGCAGATTAGAGCTCCAAGGTTCTTCACTGAGAATGAATCCTCTTTTTGAGCACAAGTATCTTGTGTTTAAATTAACTGAGATCAAAATGAAGGCGGCGTGCAAAAACCCAACCCATGAGTACTCATATAATAATTTAGTAGTTACTACTGCATACTTGTGCGTCGGAACATCAATATGTTGACGGGCATCTTGGCTGGTGTGATCTCATCACAAGATGGTCCCAGGTTTCAGGAAAACCAGATAACCTCACAAGAGAACTTCTAAAACGTTTGTGGTGCTTGTTATCACGGCGACCTTTATCATACAGTATGTCATCCCAAACCTTTATCCAATTCACCTGGCACTAACCTTTGTAATAATGGCCACGTGGGAACACAGCATTAAGACCATTAACTTTTTAACTTAAGGGTTCAACATTTTGGGAAATTAGCTTATTTGCTTTCTTTCTGACAGCCAATAAGATGTGCATTGAGTACAAAGCTGGAGTAAGGACCTGGTTAGCTTAGCATGAAGACTGGAAGCAGGGGGAAACTGCTAGTGTGCTGTATCTCATTTGTTTAACCGTACTGAAACAGACCACCCCACCCCTCACCCCCTCCCCAACAATTAGTGGTTTTAGGGGAAGTTACATATTTGAGCTGTTTGCAGCATTTCCATTAAAAAACTGTTTAAAATAAGTTTTGTGTTTGTTTGTTTTTTTGTGTTTGGGTACTGTTAAAGTTACTTCAAGTTAAAGTGAGAAAGAAAAGTGCAGATTTAGTAAATGAGTTCTATACTTATCCAGAAAGTGAATCCACAGAGTATGTCCAGGTGTTTATGGACAGATCAAAAATCATTTCACAAACAACACTGGTCCTGCAGTTACTAACCACAGAGCTGAAATGGGAATCAAACATCTGAAGTGTATCCAATGTTGAGTTGTACGCCATTTGGATGGCTTCAAAGTGGACAGAATGAGCCAAACTTGACTTGTGACTCAGCATCTGCTCTGTGCTGCCCAATCACCAAGACCTACTATTTGAAATAATGGAAATATACTCACATGCAGCTAATTAAACAAGACACTGTGGTCACACTCATTTGGGTTCCTGCACACACGGGCATAATGGGTAATGAGAGAGTGGACAAATAAGCCAAACAAGCTGCTAAAATAGTGAGAGGAAAATATTACTTCATGGCAGAAACACAGCAGAGTGGCAGCAGCAGTGGGATCAGGAGACAAGAGGAAGACAAAGACACGTTTGTAGCTCAGCCACTCAGTCAAACAGAGGAGAGAGACGGAGACAGCAATGTAACCTGGCCACTACGTTATTAATGGAGTCTCAACCTCATACCGTGCATGCTGTGATTGGCTGATGGCTACACACCAGCTGCCCAAAGGCAGACCAGAAACATCCCGGATACGGCAAAATAAGAAAAAAAGAAAAGACAGGCAGAGGGCAGGGTCTCTGTAGATACATCCACCACCACACACATCCAGTGGTTCATCAGTGATGATTGAGGGAATTATTTATGAGTCTATAAACTGTTTTTGAGGGAAGTCCTGAATAGTGAATACCTTTGAGAGAACAGGGTTGATGGAAAGATGGATGATAGCAAAGTAAAAGTGGGTCATGAAACAGGAAACAGTGGGTCATTAAAAAATAAAATTGTCTTTCATAATAAGAAGATATTATCTCATCAATTAAAACAGCGTTATTTAGAATATGTCCATGAAATGCAGTTGAATATTAAAAGTCACAATGACACATTCAGTGCACCTTCAAGACAGAGTAGCTTTAATGCAGAAGCTCACTTTCCCCCCTGCTGAGGGAAAAAACATTATCCGGACATCGTGCAGATGCTGCAGACTTCAGCGCATTAAAGTCTGCTAAGTTTTTGTCTTTGTTCTCTCTTTATGAAGACAATATAAGTTGCAGTCACACCCTTTCATGTCTCAATAAAAGGTGATGTTTAAAGATTAGACGTGTTGACTTTATTGACGACACTTTGCAAAGCATTCAAAGCTCACAAGCAAGTATCCGACACTTTTGGCACAGAGCTTGTGTCTCACATGGACAGACTGTTCTGGCTTATCTTTATAAAACACAACCAAACATAAACAGGATAGTCAGTTGCTCACTAATTTGCACAAAGCGTAACTCACTTTATCGGCTCTTCCTGTTCCACCATATCTGGTGATAGCGATGGTTCCTCTGAGGTCCACTGTCTGGTTCAGCCGCTGGTAGTCACTTGGTTTCCCCTGGTTGGCGTACACCAGTCTCCCCTGAAACCACCAAAAAAATATTAACTTTGTGTCAGCAGCAGCGACTCGAGAGGCAACCCAGCGAACCAATGCAGAACCAGATCATGTGAGCTTTTAATAACACAAATTTAAATAATCACAGCTGCCTTTTGTGCAGTTCTTTCAGCCTGGGAGAGCCAGTAAATATCAGATGTTTGCTATAAGAAATATAATAAACTGTGTTTCTTCACATTCATGAAAACCTTAAACAATTCCACCTCACACCGCCTCCTGAGAATCCTTTCACCAGACTCTAACCACATCTTTATCTTTTTCCTTATCACAGCCTCCGCCTTATTAAAACCCTTATCATGGCCTCCTCCCTTCAATAGATGTTCACAGGTAGTAATATAACAGATAAACCAGGCTTATCCACTCTTAACACCTGGACTCTTGTTGGTTTATTAACTCAGTCACCATCATAACTTGCAATGTTAATGGTACATCAAGGTTTTAGCCTTCAGGATGCCATGTCTGCACAAGTAATTCATCAGTCATATCTGACTTTGACCTAAAAAAAATCATTCCAAATGATAGATCTCTTCCCCCTCTTTCCTTTTAAAGGTATTCACATTGCATCGACAAAAACTAAACCTCCAGACAAGTGTCAGATCTGCTTTTGTTGCACCACCACTTCACCACTGTTTAAAAGCAGAAGTTTTCAGGTCTTTTTTGAAGAATCGAATTTTTAGAACATCATTACAGTCAATTAATGATTTGCCAGTCAAACACACATTTTGCCCTGACAGCACAAGTGACTGTGAGTAACAGATAAATGTCCCTTATTTGTGTCAGGAGTTGCAGGAAGAAAGGGGCCTCGAAGGTTATGAGAGGTAAGCTTGTATTTTGTGAGGAAGGGATGTGACAATCATGTGGTTTTTCATCGTTTCTGAGATTAATTACCATAAATTATGTGAGCTTCATTGAAGCAAACAGGCATTTCAATAGATTCATTTAAACAGGCAAAATTGGATTAAAAGGTATTTATAGGAATCAAACGTAGTGGTTTGCCACCAAATGTAACTGAAGCTGTAAAGATTACTCTACAGACCCCTGTTGGTGGGGGTCAGGGATCTTTAAAGGAGCTTTGAACAGATTTTCAGATACCTTTGGGTGTCCAGCAGGGGAGTATGCAGCGTATGGCTGAACCACATCCGGATCAACCTGGTCTGAAGTATAATTCTTCTCTCTCTCCCTGGCCGTGTGCAGCACAGTGTCAGTCGCGCTCACTGAAATGGACAACTCATGGTGACTTGTCTGCTCAGTCTGGCAGAATGAAGACCTGCTCAGTGTTAGACACCACAAAAATGAAGTCAGAATCTATCAGACCGTGGACTTAGATGAGTAGTTTTGTCAGGTATTTGGACTGAGTATGGAATGTAAATGTTATTTCAAAACCAAAAAATATCGCTTCCAGCTAAAGCTGGTTTTGATGCGACATGATGGGAAACATGAGCTAAATGTAATAATTTATGAATGGCTTGAGGACTTTGGCTTCCCTGGGATGATCCTGCAGATGTTGTAGATAAATCAAATGCAGTTTTACTGCAGCTCTCACAGCAGTAAATCATACAGTAAAACACATGAAATAAAGCCTGTTGACTCACTCCATCTCATAATGCCATATTGTGCTAGATCTGCTACCCGTTAATGGCCCTTAAAGGATCATGAACCGGTGAATTTCATCATTTAAAATCACACTGAATGGAGAGGGATGGTGTGACTGTCCCCTCTTTCAATCTAACACATTCAACAAGTTGTTGACTCACCGACAGTGACCTTGTTGGGGTTCTTGGGGTCTGGGAAGGACAGGTAGACCTTGTACTCCTCTCTCCAGGCCTGGTCCAGGCCGGTTTTGGGGTCCTGCCATCTCTTTAGCATAAGCTGCACTGTCTGCTCGTCTCCAGCTGTGGTGGCCATATGGGGCACTTTGGTCAACTCCCTGTGGAGAAGATGAAGATAATAAAAGCTTGACTCAATCATATGTCGGATATTGAACAGCCTAAAACTTAAAAGGGCTATAAAAAGGGCTATTTTCAGTGGATCTCAAAGCACTGCTGATGAGCCTTCAGTTTATTTAGACATTAAGATACTTCATGGTGAAAACCAAACACAAAGGCTGCTTCACAAAGCTGTTTCAGTAGATCTCTCTGGAGCAAATAACCAAAAAAGAAAAGCCTCACTGAGAGGATCTGCGCGCTCATCCACTCACTTTAAGTTCTCCTGAATCTGGATGTTGTCCACCTCAGACAGGAACATCTCAATGAGGCCCTCGTCAACATCCTGGACCACATCATCCACCCAGGACGGCGCCGAGCTGCTGCTCTTGGTGATGCCGTAGTGGCCGATTAGGATGCCTACGGTCAGTACGACAGCGCCGCACACAATCGAAATCACCACCTCCTTTAGCATTCTCCTCCCGTGAATTAGGTCTTCGATAGATGAGTTCGCCCTCTCTTTGGTCTGTCTGAGCAAAGGTCCTGAGTGTTTTAGCCTTGCTTACGAATAAAGGTTTATGTGAGAGAAAATATTTGCATCTGATTCCCAAATTATGACTGCAACACCAGTGCAGCTGACCTCCCATAAGACAGACACATGCTCATTGTAAAGTTTACTCATTAATGTTTGCAGATGGGATGGACTTTATCCCTTTGTGTGAGGGGGGGTGCAAATCCTTTTATTTTCAATGTTAACACTCCATGTTGGCACATGGAATTAAAATGCGCATGTCAGGTGATATTCACTCATGTCTCATTTATTTATGTAAGAAACTTTAGATGCTCACCGGTTTCTGAAGTGAGATTATCTCTCTCTAATCTCTACAAGGGGGACGTAGCACTACAACAGGAAATAATTGACAAGCAAAAGCTAACTGAGTTAGATTATGCCGGATTGGCTTAAAGGCAGCTGTTGGCCAAACTGTCTTTTCAGCTTTGTGTAATATTTTGAACAGCTGAATGAGCAGCAGAGCAAAGCTGAGGCAGGTTTGAAATGGCTCTGTATTCTGTGTTCACGTCCTCAGTACATTAATACTATGTAAATCAGTCAGTTTATTGACTTAAATACACAAACACAAGCATATAAACATTTTCTTGTGAGCCTGAGGACATACACTGTAAAAACTCAGCTCTTAAAAACAAGGGGAAAAGAGCAATCAAATGGAGGAAATATTCTTTAAAACAAGCTAAATTAACTGCCAACAGAACAGATACAACAAAATTCTGTCTTCGACAAAGCAGCTTCGTACTTGTCAGTCTTGATCAGCTTTATAATTCACGAAATTCTAGTTTCAAGCATTACATTTCTCAGACTCAGTAATAAAACCTCAGCAACAAGTTATAATACCATATGAAGATGATGGAGGAGTAAAAATAGTGAAACAAGTGAAATGATCTGATCTAAAAACTGCCTGTTATCAGGCAAAAAACTCTTTTTCTTGCGCATAACTTCCTCTTTCTATGCAACCTGTTTAATAACAGTCCTGGGAAAATTAAGTGAAGGAATCAAAACTGATGTGGATTACAGGAGAACTGAACACAGAAACCATCTCATTCTCTTGTACTCTTGGGACTATCAAGCCACTGAATGAATCATTTCCATGATTTGATTTATTTTGAGGACAACCTGAGAGAAAAAAGTTCACTTGTTGCTTTTTGTTTTGTTTTAACTTGAGAAATATCAGGTTTGGTTCCAATACCAAGAAAATTAATGTCATTTTACAATGAATTCAAATGTTAAAGTGCTACATGAAATCAGTAGTGAAAAAGAAGTTCTCACATTTTAGTTGACTGCATGAATAATAATGTAAGACAATGTTATAGTTTGCTATATTGTCAGTTTTCAGACTTTATTTTCTTTTGATTGCTGACCTTTGAATTGTGTAGGCAAATTTGAATTGTACACATTTTTCTAACTGATTTTACTGACTCCGGTCTGTAAATAGGCTTTGGATATAGAGTTGTAATGAACTGTGCATATTTTTGTGATTTAACAATAGATTCTTGTGTTGGAAAAACAACAATAATAATTGACAGTTCAGTTTAATCGGGCTCAATTCATTTCAGTTGTTTCCATAAGATGTATTTCAGACAGAGGGACAGAAATGACCTGTAATCAAAGCAATGGCGCCATCCAGTGGTGAAATATATCATTTCAGCGCATAACAACGCGGAACTTCCTGTCCTCAGTGAATGTTTCCCTTCTGTTTCCTACTTCACTGAGCTGCCTCTCGTTTGTTCCGTTTTCATAACCACAGAGTGACACACTTGTTCCTTTGCAGGATTTGTTTTTTTTTCTGTAAAACTCACGTTTCCTGGACTGTCTGTGTGAGCAGGAGACATGAACAGAGGGGACGTTTCCTCCGCTGTCTCCCAGCATGCAACGCCTCCCTCACCTCTTTCACTTTCACTCTTGAAGTATTTGTGCTGAAACTGCGCGCAGAAGACGACACTGTGAGTCGATCGTTTTATAGTAACTGTGACACAAAAGGCTGGTGTGAAGCCTGTAAGAACAGATGAATTAACAGCCTCAACTTTGGTGAAATACGAGTTTTTCTCGATGGGGGCTCGTGAGCGTAAATGAATGGAAATGTGCGTGTGCCCGAGCTGCTGTGTGTTTGCGCACACAGCAGCTCGGTTCGTAACTATAACCGAGTTTTTACCTAAGGACTGAGACACATATAAAGAATCAGACACATTATGAACTCTGGAGAACATAGTCAGTCCTGGTTGTTCCCTGAGAATTGTCTGTGCCCCCAGGACCTTAATATATAAAATGTGCAATAAATCTTAAGTATTTCTGAACATAATTTGTGTTTGTGTGATATTTGTATTTCAGGTGAGAGGATTTCACCATGTTCGCGGCTCCTCTCCTGCTCCTCCTGCTCCTTCCCTTTCCTCCCTCATCAGGAGCGCAGCTACCAAACCAGGGCCAAGCCAAAGATGCCCCCGTAGCCACCAACGGCCACCCATTCCCCTGGGACCGCATGAGGCTTCCTAAAACCGTCTCCCCCCTCCACTACGACCTGACCATCCACCCCAACCTGACCACCCTCGACTTCACCGGCGTCGCTCGTATCCTGCTGGATGTGCACGAAGACACCAGCGCCGTCGTTCTCCACGCCAAGCAGATGCAGGTATCCAGCGTGCTGCTCCTCGCACCTGAAGGCGCGAGGCCCCTCCGGGTTCTGGAGTACCCCCATTTCCACCAGCTCGCCCTGCTGTCCGACTCTGTGCTGACCAAAGGTAGGAGGTATGAAGTTCAGCTGGGGTTTGCTGCCAACTTGTCTGACAGCTTCCACGGTTTCTACAAGAGCAGCTACCGCACCAGGAGTGGGGAAGTCCGGTGAGAGCATGCATGTCTTATTTGTTTGTGCAGCACTTTTTGCACTGATGAATTGATTTTTAAATTTCTACATACAGCAGCTTTAATGATCCTTCTAGCCTTCTTGCAGCGTGTTATTCCACTGTTATTTACATCATCAGGGTCCTGGCATCCACGCAGTTTGAAGCCACCTTTGCTCGTGCAGCCTTCCCCTGTTTTGATGAGCCGGCCTTCAAAGCCAACTTCACCATACGGATTATCCGAGAGCCACGTCACATAGCCATATCCAACATGCCTAAGGTGCACACACATGCAGCAATATCTGTTTACTTTAAGGACAAGTGAGGGATTGTGGAAGAACTGGTTGGTAAAATTGAGTTCTGCCTTCATTCTCACTGCCAAACCTAAACAATGAAACACTGTAAACTCAGTAAAGAAGCATTAAGAGATTTAAAGATGTAATAATTCACCGTACTCTATCTGTAATTGGTAGTTGACCTCTCCTTCCTTCTCTCCATCTCTTTCACGACACACCTGTGTTTCTCAGGTAAAAACTGTGGAGCTGCCGGGTGGTTTGCTCGAGGATCACTTTGACACCACCGTGAAAATGAGCACTTACCTGGTGGCCTACATTGTGTCTGACTTCCTGTCTGTGAGCAAGACCACCCAGCACGGTGTGAAGGTGAGTCTCTCACTCTGAGTAATGTAACAACCATGCGTCCACTGATTAAACCTAACACACTGCTCACTGTGATTCCCGTCAGATTTCAGTCTACGCCGTACCCGAGAAGATCGACCAGACGGCCTTTGCTCTGGATGCTGCTGTCAAGCTGTTGGACTTCTACGATGACTACTTTGATATTCCCTACCCGCTTCCCAAACAGGGTCAGTGGAAATACATGTTGTTACCATGGTATCAAGCCTCTGGAGTAACAGTAGCTACAGTATTTATTTTGTAAAAAAAAAAAAAAAAAAATGCATATTGACTTGCCAGAGTCAGAGATTCATGTTAAAAAATAATTTGTGTTAGAACATGTTTGTGTGCTCGCCGTTGCTCCCTGCAGACTTGGCTGCTATCCCTGACTTCCAGTCAGGAGCGATGGAGAACTGGGGGCTGACCACCTACAGAGAGACGGGCCTCCTCTTCGACCCTGACAAGTCCTCAGCTTCAGACAGACTGGGTCTCACTAAGGTCATCGCCCATGAGCTCGCGCACCAGGTAACTGGCCTGCGTCTGCTCTGAAAAATAAAAATAACTAGTCTGCGTCGCAGTTTGTCATCCTGGACGAGAACAGAAGTTGCGTCACTTTCGTGGGTGGATGATTGACGTTGGAAGCCGTTGTCTCGTGCTGCAGGCTGATGCTAAGTGTCAGCATGTGCAGTGGCAGATCTGTCACATCCAGAGTCTTTAGTGACGTTTAACCGCTTTAACACCAGAAGATGCATTTGTACATTAAACGCTCTTCTTCCATCCAGTGGTTTGGGAACCTGGTGACGATGGAGTGGTGGAATGACCTGTGGCTCAATGAGGGTTTCGCCAAGTTCATGGAGTACATTTCTCTCGACATCACCTACCCAGAGCTGCACGTGGTGAGAGCTGAGCACAGGAAACTGTCTTACTGTAAACGAGTGGTCAGAGTCTGCAATACAATGCAGCGTATCTCTTCCATGTACATTCTCTCCATCTATTTCTGCCTAAGTCAAATTCAGAAGGCACAATAAGACTTATATGAATGGTATAGTGCAACATAAGTACTGGACATTAGCTGAATAAGTCTTACATCACATAAAAATGACCTTTGTGGATTATTTTGACATTGCAGTGGGGGCGTTACTGTAAACACACTTTCTTTCTCCCAGGATGACTTCTTCTTGGGGAAATGTTTTGAGGCCATGGAGGTGGACTCCCTCAGCTCCTCCCACCCTGTCTCCACCCACGTGGAAAACCCCACCCAGATCCAGGAGATGTTCGACGACGTGTCATATGACAAGGTCAGCCTCACTCTGTCAGAGTACCAGTCGTATGTTGTTAAAGCACTTGGATGTTAAAACTTTGCAAACAATTATCTGGGTGTTTGGTTAACAGCAGACTCATCAAAAGGTGTGTCAGTAATATACATATCCTAATTTGCATAATCGGGTTGCTCCCAATTATGCGGTCAAAGCAAAACATTAGCATACAGCTGAAATGACTTACATTAATACTTAATCACACAGCAGAAAGTGGTTGGGTTGTTCATTCTCAGCATGCCTGTGTGGTGTTTTCTGTTTATTTTAGGGAGCGTGCATACTGAATATGCTGCGGGACTTCCTGACTCCTGAGGCCTTTGAGATTGGCATCATCCGATACCTCAAGCGCTACAGCTACCAGAACACTGTCAACAGCCACCTGTGGGAGAGCCTGACTAATGTGAGTGTAAAACCAAGTGTCTGAATTTCAGTCAGGCGTCACTCCTCCCTTAAAATTCTGGACTTGAAATCTGGCATTTAATGAATAAGACAATGGGACAATAAATTAAACTAGTCATAATGCTTTTGGTCAGGATATCTCTGCATGACGATGAACATCTGGTCAAATTGAGCAGTTTTCAGGATGTTGACGGGGTGATGCCAGGTTTTGTGGTCTCATTTAGCCCTTAATCCCATCTTCAGCTTTAAAACATGTATGTTGTTGCCTGTTTTTCATCTTGCCGTGCAAATCTTTTTTGGGGCACAAATCAGTTAACTTCCCTGCACGTGTAATCCTTTAGTGCACTTACAGATACATCATTTGGGGCCGGGCATGATTGAGATTGTGTTTGCGATGTGTTTCTGCTAATGTTTTGCGCTTCTCCCCGCTAGATTTGCAACTCGGATGAAATGGACGAAGGCCGAATGAAACACAAGGAGTTCTGCTCCAAGCGCAACAGCGAGTCTGCAGCCTCAGTATGTTTTCATGCTGTGTAACACTTTTGCTCAAATAAGAACAAAAACATCTGACTTTCATTTTCTTTTTAACTGTTTTACATACATGATACTTTTCTACGTACTTATGTGCTTACACATATTCAGTATTATATCTACGGCAATGCTGCAAATTTGTGGCTGCTTGTGATGTTATATCATTTTAATGTGTGTGTGTGTGTGTGTGTGTGTGCGTATGCAGAAATGGTACTCTGGTGATGAGCTGGATGTCAGGACAATCATGGACACCTGGACGCTGCAGGAGGGCTTCCCGCTGGTCACTGTGGAGGTCAGAGGTCGCGAGGTCAGGCTCAGTCAGGAGCGCTACCTGAAGACAGACGACCCCTCCCTCACTGAAGGGTAAAATGTCAAATGTTCAGTGCCATAGCGGATAACATGAGTGAGTTTGGGAACTGAGGATTGCTGTGATGTTTACTTGGCAGCACATGTTGCTCCAAAGCCTGTATATATGGCTCAGCATTAATGGAGCTTTCACACATCTGCAGGCTCCCAGTGTGTCATGTGCACTGATGCCCCCCCACACCATCACGGATGCTGGCTTTTGAACTGTATGCTGATAACAAACCGGAGGGTCCCTCTACTCTGTAGCCCAGAGGATGCGGCCTCCGTGGTTTCCAAAAAGAATTTCAAATGTTGACTCGTCAGATCACAGGACAGTTTTCCACTTCGCCTCAGTCCATCTTAAATTCAAGATTCAAGATTGCCTTTATTGTCATTGAGCATGGACATGTCAACGAAATTTGCATTGCAACCCCGTGTTAGAAACAAGATAATAAGAAAGATAATAAAATAAAAGACAATAGAATAAGATAAACTAACATGCAGTAAAAATATGCGCTCTGGACCAGAGAAGGTGGTGGTGTTTCTGGATCTGGTTTACATTCGGTTTCCTCTTTGCATGGTAGAATTTCAGCTTGTATCTGCGGCTGCAGTGATGAACTGTGTTCACAGACGATGGCTTTTGGAAGTGTTCCTGAGCTCCTGCAGTGACGTCCACTACAGAATCTGTCTGTTTTCAATGCAGCGTCGTCTGGGGGCCTGAAGATTACGGCCATCCAGTGTTGGTTTTCAGTCTTGTCCCTGCATACAGAGATTTCTTCAGATTCTCTGAATATTTTAATGACATTATGTGATGTAGACAATGAAATGCCCAAATTCTTTGCAATCTTACATTGAGAAACATTGTTCTTAAATTTTTGCCAGCACAGTCACAGTGTGGTGAACCCCTCCCCATCTTTACTTCAGAGAGACTCAGACTCTCTTGGAGGCTCTCTTTACACCCAGTCATGTTACTCACCTGTTGCCAGTTTCCCTAATTAACTGTGAGCTGTTCCACCAGCTGTTTTCTTTTAGCACTTCACAACTTTTCCAGTTGTTGCTGGCATGAAATTCCAAATGAGGAGATCAAAAAATTATTATCAAAAACCAATGAAGTTTCTCAGATTCGACATTTGATATGTTGTCTTTGGGCTCTTTCAATTAATTATGGAGTTTCGGGGTTTTGCAAATCATCACATTCTGTTTCTATTTACCTTTTACACAGCGTCCCAACTTGTACATTCTAAAGCATCATCTTTACTCAGTAAATATATAGTTTTAGTAATTGTTACATCTACAATTATTCATGTTGTTTTATGTTTTTCAGTTCATCATCTTAAGAGTTTGATCATTTATATGTGATTTTTTAATTCTAAGTATTTTTATTATCACTGTGTGTTGATAGATTCCTGTGGCAGATCCCACTGACCTACAGGACCAGCGTGTCCGAGACCACACACCGCTTCCTGCTTAAGACAAAGACGGGTGGGTGTGCTGCTCCGTGGGAGGAGGCTGACTTTTAGTTTGCTCCATTTATGCCCTTTATGCACAAACATGAAATTTTAATTCTCGTCAAAGCTTGTCTTTACTCCTCTGCCATGCAGACGTCCTGTACCTGCCGGAGGAGGTGGACTGGGTGAAGTTCAATGTGGACATGAACGGCTACTACATGGTCCACTACGCAGGCGAGGGGTGGAACTCCATTATCAAACTGCTGCAACACAACCACACGGCCCTGACAAGCAACGACCGCGCCAGCCTCATCCACAACGTCTTCCAGCTGGTCAGGTCTGTGTAGAGATCAGATACTAACAGCTGAACCTGCTGCTTGTGCTGCGCCACACAATAACTAGTTTTAGTGAAGGAATCAGATTGGCTGGAAGATTGAAAATTCCCCAGAAAGAAGATATAGCCACGACTTTGTGGTACAAGGGGCTTGTTTGTTTGGAAATTCAGTGTTGCCCCATTTAATCAGCCAAATGTAAAATAACAAAAAGGGACATAAGTGCAACATGGTGCTGATTTGTGGTCGTGTGTGTCGCAGTGTCGGGAAGGTGAGGCTGGACACGGCTCTGGAGCTGTCTCTGTACCTGTCCAGGGAGACGGAGATCATGGCTGTGACTCAGGGCTTTGGAGAGCTCGTACCTCTCTACAAACTAATGGAGAAGAGAGACATGGCTGCTGTGGAGAACCAGATGAAGGTTAGTGACCAGACGAAGCTCAGTATTCCTTGTACACCGCCGTTTAAAAGTCTGGGATCGCCTGCCACTAAAGCTTGATTCAGCACGGTCAGATAGCTGAGAGGACTTCACTGTGTTTTTTTGACTGGTCTGTCAAGCTTTTAGGTTGCAGAAAGTCCTCTTTACAAATAAACGCTGTACAACGGACAACCAGACTGATGGCTTATAGGGAGGAAAATGACAAAGATGCCTCTGAGCAACACTTCAGTAAGAATATAACAAATCACCAGTCACAGGTAACAGAAATTGGAGGCTTAGCATCTAAATCTGTGCAGATTGAAAAAAGAACAGGTTGCAGTTTCAGTGTCACAGTGCACAATAGTGTCTAAAACAAGCTGGAATTAACAGACATGTTGCTCCAGCAAAGCTATTCTTAAAACTGACTAAATAGATGGTTAGTTTAGAGTTAGCACTACTGTTTGACCAGAGAATATCAGCGGAACATACTATTCAGTCTAACTACTCAGTAGACTACAGAGGGCCCATGGAAAAACACATTCCCAAACATTTAGAGCCTAATTCCACCGTCGTTGTTCAGTAATAGTATCTAGCTTCACTTAGAATTTTCTGGACTGGAAAACAAAGTCAAATCAAAGGGTATTTGGGGAAAAAATGGTTATAACAGTACTCTAACCCTCACAGTACTCTAACGCAACACTGTGCTGGACATTGACTAAGTGGAAGTTTTAATTATTTATTTATTTAGTTTATTTTTGCCACTGACAGGCAGATTATTGTTGTGTATGACGACAGTATGGAAAGGATCCTAACAGAGGTACCTTTTTGTTAACGGGCAAGATCCTTTTTGTTTAGTCAGAAACAGCCATTGTATCGCTCTCGCCAAAACCAAACTCCATTCACAGAAACAGTGATTTTATCATCATAAAGCAGCCTGAGCTTCTGTGCAGAGAGAGACGTGTACAGTCATTGCCATGGTTTCTTCCATAAGTCCTGAAAAAGCTTGAAAAACAATGGACTGTGCTCATGTTGAATAAGCAGAGTGTCCCCTGTCACATCTGGCAGTTCAAACAAAGCTAAATTCCCCTCAGGCACAGAATTTGAACACAGCACGAGTTCAGTCAACACACAGTGGAAACTTTCTGCTTTATCATCCAAATCAATGCTTACTTTCACAGTTTATTGCACATTCTACTATTTTAGTAAATGATTACAGTTTACTTTTCAATATAAAATGTTTAAGGATAGATAAAGGCTAAAACCGACAAGTTCCACATGTCTTTGATTAATTAATTGGTTATTTTGTTTGTAAAATGCAGAAAATAATGACAATTGTATAAACAGATCCCAAAGTCATGTCTTCATAGGACTAGTTTGGTCGAGCCTGCAGTCAAAAAACTAAAATAAAAATGACATTAAACAGAGAAAAGCAGCAAACTATATGACTATTATTACTAAAACATATAATTGTTTACTTAGATCCACCCAGCAAATGACATTCAGTCAGTCTGTCTAACAAGCCTTTTCAGTGCTGATCAATACACAACTGTTTCCCAGGACTACATTGTGGATCTGTTTCGGGATCTGATTGACCGACAGAAGTGGACTGACTCTGGATCAGTGTCTGAGCGAGTGCTGAGGAGCTACCTGCTGCTGTTTGGCTGCGTCAGGAACTACCCTCCCTGCGTGACCAAAGCCACCGAGCTCTTTAACAAGTGGAAGGACTCTGACAGCAACATGAGGTGAGGCGTCACGGCCCTAACAGAACGCACCAGCAGTCTCCTTCACATATTAGTTCTTCCTCACCAATACTGCTTATAGGTTTTCAAGATTTCTAGGCACTTCTGTGTAAGATCAATAACTTCCAGATAGTTCCCGGACTGAAACCCTTTTCTGTTTTCAGCCTCCCTGTGGACGTCACCATGGCTGTGTTTGTGATTGGAGCTCGAACACCAGAGGGGTGGGACTTCCTGTTTGAGAAGTACCGCCACTCGCTGCAAATGTCTTTAAAGAGCCGCATGAAGACAGCAATGGCTGTCAGCTCCCTGCAGGACAAGCTCAAGTGGTGGGCACATTATATCACGCCTCTTTTGATGGTTCCCCATTCTTTTCACGCTCTCCACCCCCCTCCTCTCTGCTCTTTCCTCTTTTCTTAATTTTCATCTCTTTCTGCCCTTTCATTATCCTCTTGTGTCCCCCCTATTTCATGTGCTCTTCCTCTTACTCTTGTTTGCGCCCACAGGATGATGGAGCAGAGCCTCCACGGTGAGGTGATGAAGACTCAGGACCTCCCGGACGTGGTCGTCTCCGTCAGCAAGAACCCCCATGGCTACAAACTAGCCTGGGACTTCCTCCGAGCCAACTGGCACAGCCTGATCAAGAAGTCAGTCAGCTCTAACATGCATATGCTATTTATTCCTCTCTAATTTTCACAATTGCAGAGTTGTGTATTCTGAACTTTGAATTGCGTCTCTGTGCTTCGATGCCACAGGTTTGACCTGGGCTCTCACACCATCTCATACATGGTGACTGGGGTGACCAACCAGTATTCTACCAGGGAGATGTTAGATGAGGTAAGACTGTGTGTCCGTTATGGACCACGCTTTTAGCCTTACATTACTTATCTCTGTCTATAGAAAGTGTTTGCTGTTGCCCCAACACCCTGGCTTCTTTTTTTAAAAATGTATCTCAGTATTTATGCATGGAAACAAATGTAAATCCACTCTTTTGTCCCACATGTTTCCTTCGTCTCCTATCTTTCATATTTTGCTGTAATTTTATTATTGATTTAAAAGAAAATGCTGGCAAACAAATACTAATTCAAATGGGGAGAATAATTAGTAGCCATGAACAGCAGTTTGTAAATGGATCTGTGGAACAGTGGTTGCCAAATAAAATAGTTTTGCATTCAACATTGTGACTACTCTCAACAGGAAGTCGTGATCACTGTCTGACTACACAACATTCATTTGCTCTGTGCTCAGGTGAGAGGCTTCTTTGGCTCCCTGACCGAGGAGACGGGCTCTGAGATGAGGTGCATTCGGCAAACCTACGAGACCATCCAGGATAACATCCGCTGGATGGACACCAACCTTCCCCTGCTGCAGGCCTGGCTGGACAAACGCAGCCACAGAGCCGTGCATGAAGATTTATAGCTCCGGGGGAAACAAAACAGTCTAGACGGGAAAGTTATGTCACAAAAGGCTAAAAAACTCTAAATGCGAGGCTCAGAAATGTGATGAGTTTGTACAGCCTTGCAAGTCAGCTTTGATTATAACACCAGTGACTCCTGACTTGCCCTCCCTAAATGTAAGGATTAAAAAAGAAAAAAAAAGCTCCTGAGCCATCTCAGCGTGTATTGTTAATGACCCCAAATCTGACTGACCTGACTTGAGACTTATGTGTCACCACTTAGGACTTACTTGTCACTTGCATAACAATGACTTTGTGCCACCTCTGTAAACTATCGCCTGAAGATTAAGATGCTGTTCAAAGGGGGTGTGTCTCAGGTTCAAAGAGATCTAAGTGATAATAGACTTCTTTAAAGAAGCCCCATCAATACGAAAAAAGGGTTATTCCTCGCCTTAACATTTGTGCTCAGAGCTGTGTCTGTGTGTGTGTTTGTGTGTGTATTTGCTTGTTGAGGGTCTGTGTTTGTTTTGGGTGAAGTGAAGTGGGGGTGTGTGACCTTTTACCTGAAAGTTCAACTTGAGTGCAGTGTGACTCCTGTGTGAATATGTTGTGAAGTTTCATTCATGCTGCGTTATCACTGCAGAGAGCAATTTATTGTACACTGCAGTACAAAATAGTAAATATTGCATTTTTCTCAAATACTTAGGAACCAGACCACTCTTTCTCACCCAACATGAGAAGAAAGAGCGAGAAAGATGGCTTATTGCCTCCAGACGGCAGTGAAAACGCTGTAAAATGTGGGAACACCCTCAGCGACTTGATTTCTGTTGAAGTTACCCTAATGCACTTGTAAGATTTTTGCACAGTGTGAGGGTTGTTGGATCATAGTAGACTTAAAAATGCTTAAAAGTCAAGATCACACTGCTGTAAGAGACTATTTTTGCCCTGTTTGCTTGAGCTTCATGTCACATTCTGACACTACTGGCTCTTCTTGGTAGCATTTTTACACGTTTTTTAAATTTGACAAAAGAAAGTGCACTATAAGGAATGTGTTGAAGCAAAAAAGGCTGCAGCAGTTACTGTTATTTTGTGAGAAGAATGTTGTGTTGGTTATTAAATATTGGACCAATAAAGGTAATTTGACTTAATTTCCATTTGTATATCTGTTGTTGTTTTTTTGTGCTGTTGTGTGTAATAATATGGCTAATCGTTGCATGTTAGGCCCTGGGAGGTATGTAGATGAAACCTTTGCACCCTGTCACTCCTCTGACCAGCACTCTGCCAGCAATAAAGATTGAATTTCCTGCCTTCTGGGGTAATTTCACAATCATGTGACTCACCTGTGTTTCTGCTCAGTCATGCACACATACACACTCCCTCTGTGTAAAACCAAACTTTTTTCGAGTCGAGGAGTCTTTGTCTTTTAAGGGTTAGGGGTTGAAGACCACTTTACATGTCAAAACTATAAAACTATTCAGGCCATAACGATAGTTATAATGTACTCTGGTGCTCTGGAGGACATTTCTCAAGTTTGAATATGACTTCTGATGATGTCAGCTGGGGGTTATCTCAGCTTGTCAGAGTTTGACTCACACTGGGGGCTGAAACTCCAGATATCTCAGCTCTGACTCTTCTTTGTTTGTCTCCATCTCAGTGTTTTGCAAGTGTCCCAACTTTAGAATTGGCCTGATCCATAATGGCCGAGCCTCTGTGAAAACTGGACTAAATAAAGAAAAAATGCTTTAATTTAGTCAGAGAAAATAAAGCGTGGCAAGGTTTTTTGCCTCAGCAGTTAAGCACTCAACCAATCTGAATGTGTGTTCACACACACACAGAAGGCTCGAGCTCTTCCTCCACAGTAGTTTAGAAGGAAGTGCTTCAGCTCTCTGGGATAAAAGCTGCGTCTTCACCTGTCGCTTTGACGTTGGAGCACCAGTATTGACTCTATGCTCATGTAAACATTGAGGAACCTCGATGCTCCTGACCTGGGAGAGGTGCTTGTAGTCTTCTCTCTCCTGCAGATCATGATTGCTTTCAAAAGCTTCTCGCTCTTCCTCTGCTGCTTTTGTTTCTACGGTGATTTACCTCTCAGCTGAGGCCTTGTGGCGAACGGTAGCTGCTACTTTAAATCTTCTCATGTTGCCATAAATTCTTATGATGGACCTTTAGCACAAACCAATAAAACACACACCGTCCAACTGATAAAACACACATACATTCATGTATGTGAACGTATATTCAGAAGCAAAACAGCTGTGTGTGTATAAGTTATAACAAACTAAAAAACACACTGCTGACATAAAGAATACTACGATTTCTGCAGGTGTTTCAGGGGCTGATACACATGCTGGGCTTTGCACTCAGTTAAACGCATGCACAGACACACACACACACACACACACACACACACACACACACACCTCCCCCTCATCAGCACACCCATAATAGAAGCTGCACTCTGCTCTGATGAGTTTTCCCTGGCGGCCGTACACCTGAGGAGAGACATTTCTGGACTGGAGGTAAGAGCCTGAAGTTGGTCTTTCTGCTTCTGCTTCCTGTTTATGAAACTTCGCTCAGTTTCTGAAAACCGAATCATTTTCGAGGATCTGAAACGAGCCATATTCGGGGCTGTTTATTTGTCTCGACAGTATTTGCAGACCTGGCCCCTGCTCCAGTGTGCTAACCAATCATGTCCGGTGAATTTTGACCTCACCCACCTCTCGTGTCATTTTTGTGGTCTTTGCTTGTTCCTTTGTTTAATAATCTATTCTAATCTAGTGTTTGTTTCCCTACTGATTCAGTATCGTGTTGAGAACTTGATCCATAGTAAGAGTCCAGGTAGCAAAAGGTGAAGGTTGATTCTGGGCTGTAGCTGATGTTGGCAAATATCAATATGATTTTGACCAAATAATGACATAATGAGAGGAAGTGTATGCCACTGATTGACAAACTGGTCGCTTTAAGTTTGTTGCAGCCCTCTTCTCAGCTTTGTGACAACACATTTTTCAGATACTCTGACAGGTTTTTAAATGGTTTTCGTAGTTTAAGAGGTTGGAGAATCTTCTCAACCCAGTGTGTCTGACAAATAGAAAAACCAGGGCAGAGGTACTGCCTCGTTTAGGTCACATCTTACTCTGGGTCAGGCTTCAATATCGATGCCTCTGTCCTCCTTATACACCGTTACCTCAATATACCTGCTCATGACCTGACTGGTTTACAAGCGTAGCGGAAAAAATGTAATCATCAGATCTTTGCGCAACAACACCATCCGCTAGTTGACTTTTATCTCTCCATCGAGAAGGGCCCAATAAAATATTCTTGGATCATTGTTTCTGGGGCAAAACATTTATGGGTCTTAAGTTCAACGTGTATTTTCCTGGAAGAAATCCATCCAAATAAAACATTGACAGCACAATCAATATGCAATGTCTTCACCACATCAGGTTCGTGCTGTGGTTCCTGACTCCGTGCTCATTTTGCTCCATCAAGAGTTTGTCCAAGCAGCTCTAAGGATGTCCGAGTTCTACATTCCCTTCCTAGAGTAAGGCATTTCTTCTCATCCACAGGTTTCTGTGGTAATTTATCTAACCCTTCTGTTTTGTGCACATTTGACTTTACTTCCTCATTGGGTGGTCCCACAGACTCAACAGCTGTATGTATAAGATTGATTGAATTGAAAAAATTTTCTCCCTCAAATATTAATATATATTAATTTTTCCTCTGACCTGAGGAAACTGCTAAAATGCTTGTCCTGCCATTTACCACAAACTGTGCTGGCACTGTTGATTAAGGTGACAAAATACAGAAATTAACATTTAGCATTGAATTTACACCACATGTGGCCACTTTTCATTTTTTATGTGTTATTGTGCCCATGCATTAAGAAATATCCAGTACAGTATGTTATCCTGCATGTTTGTTACTGAAGTCTGGCATCATTTAGACCAGAGACAGGGATTCCTAAATCTGTGTTATATATCTCATGAACAAAAACAATCCAAAAACAGAAGTTATCTGGGATTTGGGAGGTACTGGGCCGTGCAAAAAGCACTGTCACAGACAGAAGTGATGTGTCATTTATGTGTCATGTGTCATTTATTCCACTCTGCAGTGAAACAAGTGATCTGCTTAAAATTATAAATTATTTTTAGAGGCACTGCTCATAAAATCAATGAAGTATTGTCAAAAAAATGACAAAACAATGTTGTTGTGGGCCAGGATCTCCAGGACCAGAAACGCAACATTATTAAAACTTAAAATTCATGACTATTCCATGAGCAATGATGTATTTTTGAATAGATACGGATTTAGAGTATAAGACTATGTGTGTGTGTTTCTATATTTTTGTCTAACTCAACTTTCTTCTCTTTCCTCTCACTCCCACTGACACTTCCTTGTTTGCCTTGCCTCTTTCCTATCATCCTCATGCTCAAACCACTTCACACACTCTGTCCATCTTCCTCTGTTTTGCATCCATCTCCTCCTCCTCTTCCGTTTCAAGGATCTTCCTGGGCTTCCTGGGCTTCTGCCTCTCCATCATGTTCTGCATCATATTCAGCACAGCCCTCAGCAGGGTGTGCAATCACCTGAGGCAGGGACAGAGGGAGACGTTGAGGCGCAGTGAGCAGGACGAGCGACCTCCTCCGATATATTTCATCCCCTTCTCTAGAGGCATGTCACAGCAGGACAGCGAAGACCCGCTCAGGGTGCCTGGACAGAGCCAGGAGCTCCACTCACCACCACGATACAGCACTGCTGTCCACTGTGGGCCCCCACCCGCCTATAATGAGGTGATTCTAAAACACATCAGTGATGGATACAATCTGAAAACTTCACTGGCCAGACCGGGATGCATCAGATCGTGTCACATTTTGATTCTGCCTTCAGCCGCATTCACTGCAAAAATAAGGCTATTATATGTTAACCTTGTGTTTCTTTCTGTGTATTTCAGCTGGAATTTAAGCCTGACGATCTCCCCCCTGCTTACACAGAGTATAGCACTCCTGTGTATCCCATCACACTCCCACCTCACACAGCCATGGTTCAACCACAAACACAGTCACAACAATAAGCCAGGACCATCACACTGTGCCTGTGTGGAGGCTATGGACAGTCTTGATTATTGAACCACCTCATGGACGTGAGTGAGCTGGGACTGGAGTTTATAATGTTTTAAAGATCTTTTTTTTTTATCTTTTTATTTTTTTTATCTATCTTTATCTATTTTATCTTTATCTAACAGAGGGGATAAAAGCTGCACAGACACCATAATATATATATGTATATATACGTAAAAATAGGTTTTACTTCCATGAATGATGATTGTTCAAATGGGATCTGCATATATGGACCTCATTTCTGCACATGTTGTTTTCATCTCCAAAAAGGAGGTTATGCTGTTTGTTTGCATGTGTGTCTTTTCCGTAAGCAGGATATCTCAAAAACCACTTTAAAGGTATTAGTGGAATTAATTGTGGTGTGAATGTGAATCTAATGGTGCCACGATGTGGACATTTACAAAGCACTTTGTTCTGGCTCATGTCTCCTGAAACATGAGGAGTGGGTGCCATTTTTTTAGGACTTCTTTTTTTCAATATGTATCAGTGTCAACACAGATTTTTCTATGAAATTTTCTATATATATTTTTTTCTCACCTAGTTTGCACGTCTATACAAAATCTGGAGCATTATATACTTGCTTGAGCTGCATATGTTGTACCATTTTCCTGGTTGCCAGGTGCCGATTGGTATAACTCTTGAACATATTGTGCAGTTTTCAACAACACTTAGATTGCGCTTATTAATTCTATGCAATCCTGCAATGAATGAATTTCTTGGCACCATTCATCATACAAGGATTAAATCAAATCATGGACACTATGATCTACTCAGGATCACTGTCTCTCACTCTGTGTATTTTAATGCAGATCATGATCCACGTGCTGGATGTTTTCTACCTCAGGGAGGTACGTCTCTGAGTGCTTTGTAGTTTTGTTCATGTGTAATATGTAATATAGTATATAATGCTGAGCTGTGGCAGCCTTGAGACAAAAGCAGCCACACACATGATGTGTGTACGTGTAGCAGTTGTTTTCAGCGACTGGATGACGGATTCATGTCGCATTCAAACCAAGAACAACTTTCAGAAAGACCTGATGGTGACTTGTTCTCAGATAGTCACTCTTGCCTGAAGTTTTCCCTGCAGATTTTAGAAGAACTGTGTTGTGTCATTGCATGTGAAAAGCCGTGACCTGAAATTGGATTATGTGTATATTTTCTGTCTTTCCCTGTTGTCCTTATTTTCTGACGCGAGACAAGCATACGGCTCAACTCTTTGGTGTTTACTTGAAAGCTGAAAGCAGTATTTTAAGGTCAGAGATGAGCTGCGCATCTATAGTCTTTCCCAAATGACAAATGCATTAAATGCTGGTGAGACACTAATGTTGACACATTCTACTCTGAAACTGAGAGATCTGCTTTTTTTAAGACTTTTATTTCAAGCTTTAGCTTAACAATGACGAGAGTGTAAATGATGTGTGTGAATGAGCAAATAGCATGTGGGAATGGTTTAAATCTCAGGACAACATGTACTGTATTTGATGTATGTAGTGCTGTAGCTGGTCTATGAGCAGATCTCTGCATAGAGTGACAACATTTGTGTCTCTCCAAAGATAAACCTGTAATATCAGTCTAAATTAGAAACTTGGACTAAATAAAAACGAATTTTCATGTAAATATAAGATGTTCATAATGGTGGCATTGTCATGTGTGCATATCATTTTATCATCGTTTTACACAAGTACAACACTGTAAATGAACTCTGTTGTTTATTAACATTTAGGCACAAGACCCTTCCTTAAAACCATGTGACAAGCAGATCATAAATGTTTGAAATGTATTACGAGAAGAGCGGAATAAAAGTTTAAGTGTTTTGCACAGGTGCAGTCTGGTGAGACTTCTGAAGGTGAAATCTTATTATTATTATTATTATTATCATTGATGTTGTTGCTGTTGCTGTTGTTCCTGTTCCATTAGCCAGGGCTGGAGCCTATTACAGTCCAGTTATATGCCATCCAGCCTGAGTTTTTACATTTTTACTATTTTCAGTCAGTCCAGCAGAGTCCACTCTTGTACCACACGTATGCACATGTTAGCCAGAACATTTTTTCAAGAGACAACCCTGACTGTCCACTGAAGTTTAGTCAACCCTGAATTCAATAAATCCTAACTTCTATGGGCAATCTTTCTTCATTACGCGCTCATGGTTTTTCTCACCTGCTAAGTGCTGAAAGCAAAGCCCTTCAAACTAGTTGGCAGAGAGCCAGAAACTGAACTGATTCACGTCTAATTCTGGAAATCCAGGAATAATTTCTCTCTGATATTTTCCACTTGTGGGCAGAGCCAAAGTTGACTTTGTGACAGTTTGACATGCAGACACATGTGTCCAAAACATGTGTCCCAGACATGATCTGTAATCTTATATATGTCAAGAGGGTCTGAAGTTGTCGGCAGTTTCTCTCAGTTTTGAGGCAGCTGGATATGGTGTCATCTGCCAGCCTCTACAAGTTAAAATCCTCTCCTCTTCACTTACACAGTGCAGGGGGTATGTGTGTTTGTAGTCATGTGTGTCCATTGTATTTAATCCCAGAATATCCTTCTTTCTGTTCACATTTTAGTGACAGACTGTGTTTTATTTGTCTGTTCCTGATTCATGACATTAAACTCTGTGAGTAGGTGAAGCACTCATGTTGCTGTAGACGAGTGTTTTCTGCAAGTCACTGAGAATACAGCACAAACATTAGTCCAGGAGAGACAATGTGAGGTCCTTGGCAGCGTCCGCAGCACAAACCAATAACCCATAAATGGAAAACTGTTGCTGTGGTTTGCAGCTACACGCTGTTCTCTTTCTGTTTTCTCTCTAAACCCTCTCGCTCTTTCTTTCGCACACAGGATTTTGCTTGTGGGAAGGAAAGGCTGCTGGAATATTCTGTGGATTGTGTGTGGGGTGTTGTTTTACAGTGCAAATTAAACACTAGAGGGCAGCGCAAGTGAGTGGACAGATGCCCAGTGCATATATTCATTTATATCATTTCTGGCCAGTTCCTGCTCGAAGGCAGCCTGAGAGTAGATTTTTACAGAAAAAGGGAGAACACTCACTTTGCTGAAATGCACTTTCCCACCTAGTCTAAGAGGAACATCTGTCAATGGCTAACCAGACGATAACAATATGTTCACCATGGATGCAGCTGTATTACAGGGACAGTTATACAGCTTCCACTGTTTAATCGTTCTGACTTTACTGCCACTATGAGTCATTTAACAGCTTGGCGATTTCAATAGTTTGGCACATGTACACAAGCCAGCCAAGCCTTGTATGGAGGTAGGACTCTGGACCAAAAAAGTATTGACTTTGGAAATGTGCCCGAGGTTATCAGCGGGTAAATACGATTCGGAAAGTTGATGGTGCAAGTAAGCAACATGATCTTAATTTAGTGGAGGAGGTTCAGGGTTCACGTGAACCAGCAGAGCCTCTCCAGGAACAAACAGGAGTGACATCACACAGCATGAACAAGGCTGGAGACCTTCATCACTCTGTAATCAGGCTAACATCTGCATCACCTGTTTCTCTACATGTCTTCACCTCATTAGTACCACCTTGTGGATTTAATCACAACTTTGGTGGGGTGTTTTTTTTTTACAGAAAAACAGAATATGTGAGGAAATGTATCCATATATCACAATCAGACATGCTGATAATTTGAATGTCAAAAACCAATAAATCCAGATTACTGTCTCGTTGACTCCTCAGAGTAAGAGTAATCCCTTAGACTAGAGAGAGTGTGCTGGCATCAAGGTGGATTTTGTCCTCTAAATCACACATGTGAATCTGAAGAAACCCATCTCTCTGAGGCTGTATTGCAGCCGCAGGATGAATGCATGAAGGCGGATGTCTTGAGTGTTTCTGCGAGGCACCTTTCATACCACAAAGTATTCAGACCCACAATCTCTGAAATCAAAAACTCCTGCTCCTCTTTCTGTTACACCATGTGCTCTGTCTCACATCCTGCTACCCTCTGTGGCTCCGTCTGTGCTGATTTCCTCCACTCATTTCACTCCACTCTGTTATGCTCTGTCTTCCTCTTCGCATGCATGTATGTGGAAGTCTGTGTGTACAGCAGGCACATCCAAACTATTCCATAAAGGGCCATGTGGCTGCAGGTTTTCATTCCAACCAAGGTGAAGCACACCAGGCTGGACTGATCTCAGTCTTCAGCTGATAATTAGGTGACCTCTTGATTGGTTGCAACAAAAACTTTGGACATGCTTGGCATGCATATTTGTGCACATTGTTATTTTTGTAGATTGAACATTGATGTTCTTTACATTTCAAGTGGAGGATTCATCATAAAAAAGTAAGAATTTATTTTAATCCCTTACATCAACTATGTAGTGCACATGCTGACCCTTGCATTTCTAGAGCGTGCCGCTAAGCATTGTCCAAAATAGTAACTGTTTGTGCACGCACGCACGCACGCGCACACACACACACACACACACACACACAGGTGAAACGATTTTGTCTGCTTGAGGTTCTGAGCTTGGTTCAGTGACACTGTGTGTCCAGGTGAAGGAGACAAATCTCTTGAGTGTGTTGGCCCAATAAAGTTTATTGACGGGTTCAAGCTGATTTATATGGAAGCTGCAGACACCTGTTCCTATTGTCTGGGAATCACAAGTTAATTATTTTGTTATCTCAAGATAAGGAGAAAGCAAAAGTTGCTTCCTCTTAGTACTTATAATGTTTAGCAGAGATCAGGAGCGCCATGTCAGCATGCGTAGATGGCGTCATAAAAACTGTAGCGGTTGATTCAAACTGAAAGTTTCAGATCAAGGAGTCCCCATAAGTGATCAATGTATCAGACTGTACTTCAGTCGAGGTCTAACACAGGCAGACATGGACCGTGCAGGACAGATCAAACAAATAGATGCACATATAATCACCACAGCTCTCCCAAGACACTAACCCAACATGGCGAGCTTGTTTGAATGTCTCTTTTGTGAATTCTGCTGCATTTTCATAGTAATATGGAGTTAAACGCTCAAACCTAGTGGATTGTTTTAAATTGCATGCATGTATCATTACATCAAAGAGAAATGTAGACGTTCTGTCCATAATTTATGTCTATCTCTGTTGTTCAGCAGGATTTGTTATGGTCAGACTCTTTGTGATCTGGACTACAATTTAAAACATTGTTCTCTGGGTCTGAATAATGCATGGCGTCTCTACTTGCCTTTGTATTAATGACCCGCATGTGGGCAGTGTAAGAGGTCAGTCTGTTCACTAAAGTACAAAGAAATCAGTTCATTGGTGTTTTAGAAATACTGCTGGCAGCCAGACAGACAAACTGACAGCACTGGAAACAAACAGCGGGAGACCAGTTTAGGCTCAAGTGTAGGACTAAAAGTTAGTTTTGTTCAGGGCTCTATTGAGAGGAGGAAGCAGATTGTTCCGAGTCCTCTGCTGAGTTTGAATCCTGCTGGTCTGGAAGAGATATGTGCGATCCTGGAATAGATTAGATGGAGAAACCCCCCGAGGGCTGCGCAGACAATATAAAAAGGAAAGGATGGGATGTTTTTACGTTTGTGCATGTGAGCATGACAGTCGGAGAAAGGAGTGCCC
Source organism: Chelmon rostratus (assembly GCF_017976325.1). Taxonomy (NCBI): domain Eukaryota; kingdom Metazoa; phylum Chordata; class Actinopteri; order Chaetodontiformes; family Chaetodontidae; genus Chelmon; species Chelmon rostratus. Next base: position 13,845,379 of record NC_055662.1, on the reverse strand, counting down.
GAGCTGCTAAAGGGGTACAAAGGGAAAGTGTTTGTCGGCCTGTGTATGTGAGGCTGCTCTCCGCTGAATGACAGCTGAGCACAGTTGCTTTAATTACCAGGGTGATCGCTCTTCTTACCTTCCTCCCATTCTCTTCAGCCCTCCTCCCCTCCCCCCGCTGCTTGCTGACATGAATACACACTGGAGAGTCCCTGGCATTAAACTCTGGTGACGCTCACTGTGAGTATTTCCCTGCACTGCTATCTTTGTCCAGCCTTCATCGCCACTCTGACTCTTCATTTGCACACTCTGAACTGTCTGGACTGTTGTGGCGCATCAGTCTGTATCTGCATTCAGTTCGCCAAAACCAAATGAATGCGTCCCATGAAAAAATCCTCCACACTGATAGATAACATACAGTATGTTGAGTGATGGGAGGCGACTGACACCAGCTGGCTTTTAGCAATATTTTTTTTTAGATGAATGCACCACACACACAGGTTGAAGTTTTCATAATCTTAACCTGGCTTTAGGATCTACTTCTTGCGTGAGCAACGATATTCATCCACTAGCTGTGCAGTGATTCGGACCTCACTTTTACCAGTCTTCCATTGCAAAAGCAGCCAGAATTACAATGTTTAAATTCATTTTTTGTTTTCTTTTAATATTTGGTCACTGACAACAGAGGGAAAACTAAGATCAAGCTAAAAAAAAAAAATTCTCATCACTTACTGGAAAGGAAAGTCATGAGCCAGTCTGGTTGGTATAGTAGTCGCTGTTATGAGCTGGGCAAGCCGGTTGGAAAAACAAGTTTGAGCTGATCGGTTTCACTCAAGCAGGTAATGAGCTAAACCGTGCTGCTGGTCCAGTCAACATGAGGAAAAAATGGTAAAACTCCCTTCACCCCTCAACCACGATGGCAAGACGACAACCGAGAAGACCGCATACAGGAATCATGAGCCTAAGGAAGAGATAAAACTTCCCCTTTCAGCAGCAGTTCTACCAGATTCAGGCGGGAGCTCATTATGAAACCTTCACTTGCCTTAGCCTCAAAAATTTGACCAACCCAAACTGAAATCTTTTTTTAAACAAAATTACAACATTGAGCACTAAAATCAAAAGCACTTAGTGACAGCTTAAGCTTTTACAATTCACACAAATGTTTACATTTCTATATAGACCTCACAGACTTTACAGCAAGCTTGCATATTTTTAATCAAGACGACATCAAGAGACATCAAGTCTCGTGCAACATTTTCCCTCATGTGAAAACAGAGTGGTGCCTTTCAGGTAATTCAGCGTGTTTGTGCATATGATCTGTGTGTGTGTGTGTGTGTGTGTGTGTGTGTGTGTGTGTGTGTGTGTGTGTGTGTGGGCTAGCTGTAGGAGGTGTTCAGGAATGTCATGGGGTTGGAATTGGAGGGATATCGGCTTTCATCAGAAATCAATTTATTGCTAAGCAGGTTTTCACAATGAGATTGACGTTTCTCGGCTGGTGCCGTCAGTATAAGTTGATTTAAGATTTTTTAACCTGCTTTAACCTTTTTTGTACTCTGCTTCTTTTATGAATCCAACACACAATGTACGAACTGGAAGTTCAAGTTTAAATTGAAGAACATTTTTAGAAATGAGGCCCCTGGTGCTGGATAATGTACTGGCCATGCTTTTACATATTGTTTTTGCACACAACAATACAACAACAAGGTTGTTGGTCCGTCTGTATTGTGCTTTCTTCTTCCATGCTGATGTGTCGAGGAACATTTAACAAAACACAGACTGGCTTGTGGCTGCAGATTTTTAAAAACAGTGGCTGAAATAAAATGCCTCACCCCCAAAGTTCTTGTACTTTTGAAAATTATTATTCCCAAAGCAGGGACTTTTTGGGGGTGAAGTACTAAAGTAATGTCCCCAGAGCTTAATGTAGACCCTGGTCCTAGTGGTGGAAACACACTGAATTCCTCCAAAGATTCCCTGTCCTTGGGGAGAGTGCCTCGGGTGAAAAAACAGTAAGAGTCTGGTCAGAGTCCAATTGTCTTTCAAATCAGCATCAAAGCTCATTCAGGTCAAGGATAGAAGCACAAGCTGTTAATGAATTGGGGCCTTTCGGTTTGTAGTTGGCGATCCTGTCCTCGTCCACACTCCTGCGTGTTTCTTCCTTTCCCAACCTTAGCTCTCTCAGCTCAGCTATGAACCAGGGTTGGTCCTCACAGAAGCTGTCGACGGACGCCACAGCGGCTGCATGCTCATCCAGACTGTTGGTAGCAGTCCTGAAACCCTCCCTGTCAGTACTGTCCAAGCACGCACGGCTTCACTGACCCACTTCTTTAATATCCTCACGATGGGTTTAGAGAGCTTTACATATCTGAGGCATGCTGACATTTCACACATAGCAATAACCTGTTTCTTCTTCCTCCTTCAGTACTTTCTAACTCTGGCCTCTTCCAAAATTAACATTTGTGAATTTAAAAAAAAAAAATTGTTCTTTAGGCAGTGTTTGTATGTGTGTGTGTGTGTGTTTGCATTGTTGGGACAGCAGTGGTAACTATGGAGCTGGACGAGGGAGGGGTGTTTGTTGATGAAAAACATTCCAGTGTGTGCCTGACACGCGTGTGTGTGTGTGTGTGTGTGTGTGTGATAACCAGTTCAGCACAGGTAAACATCATGCATCTATTTAAAGATGGTGATTCTTCCCTGAGCAGCTGATGGGTTCCAGCACTTGCTTGCGTCGCCTGCAGTCTTCAGGAGAAACACTGAGAGCCCTCGGTATCATTCTGCCTGGATACTGCACAGAAACCCCCAGCAGACACACACATTTCAGGAAAACTATTTTACAAGCATTAAAAGGAGGGTTATCTTCCTCTGTTCCTGCAGTTTTATAAAAAGCAGCTTGTTTTTTTTTCTAATTCCATCACCAATTGTTTTAAAGGTAATGAATCATGTCTGAGTTTTCACACTCAGTGAAAGTGAGCAATGTTGAGCAACAATTCACACCAACCAGCTACCTCTTTAACATCTGCTGGGCCGCAGGCAAATTCCATTTGTTTCTCACATCTATTCTCCAGGACCTGACTGTCCTCATTACTGTTTGCAAGAGATGGGTCAGACTTGTAATCAGGCAGCATCAGAGTACTGGGCAGGCAGCGTATGCATATCTATGGCGGCTGGGCGTGCCTTGTGTTTTTTTTACAGGTGACAGTAAACAGTAATCTGCAGGCTGGAGAGAGGGCGGAGGTTTGCCCATCGCCATGTCTCCATCACGTCAGCCCTGAATATTCTGAAGATAAGATCGGATGGTTGATTGCATTAATTCTGGCACCAGTGGAGCACATTCCTACTCACAATTAGCTCAGTTTCACTTAATCCTACGGTGACAACACCTTTCTTTGTAGTCAGAGATTGAGTCACATTTGATTGTGATGCGGCTGAAACCTCTCTCAAATGTTAGAACACTAAAACCTCCAGTGTGGCCTCAAAGATAGTAAGCTAAAATGAGAAATAGAGAATATCATCAGACTTATTTTGAGGAAAGTTGCATATAAGAGTTGTAGAAAATTCAGTCCACCATCATGATTCTGATAGTCACCTTAAGTAGATTATTGATGATCATGCAGATATGACTGTCAATATATTTCAAATGATATATATACATATATATATAAAATTAAAAGAGGCAAAATAGAATGTCACAAAATCAGGAGAATCCTGGTTCTTCCAGCTATATTTTTTTAACTGGCAACACAATTAACTCGTCAGCTAGGACACGACAAATCAAGCACATTTCAATTCAACTCTTTTGATGAAACATTTTAAAACCTTCCATAGACAAACTCTCAAATACACAGTGATCAACCTAAAATTAATTAATCATCATTTCTTAACAGAAAAGCTGCAGTAATGATCATTGAGAACTTCCTGAATGTGTTCAACCAGCCGAGCCAGGATCCTGACTCACAACAAATGACTGATGGGATAAACAGCTAACTTCATCTCACTTCACTGTCAGAATTAACCCAATCAGGGCCGCAAACAATGCTATACAACAATGTACCAGTTTGGATACTTCTCATCGGCTGATCACTTCATGGCCTGCGTTCACTGATGGCAACTACGTCTGGTTTGATGAGGACGCTGGAATGATAATTGTCTTCTTTACCTGTAACTTTATAGTTTTTGAAGAAAATTCCTTTTAGAAGCCACAAATAGCAAGACTGTGAGCCCCAGTGTGACACTGTTTGTGTCAGCAACTAATCCCGTCTGATTGAGTAAACTCATACACGTTGCTCTGCTGTAAGTTGATCAGCTCAGTGAACAACAATGTGTGATTAAATGCTGACTTAATCAGCATTTCGAGGGAGGAAGAAGTACAAAGCAAGTCATATCGAAGAAGGTGAGATGAATGCTCCGGTGAAAGCGTCACACTCTGGATGGTTCACACCTGGACCAATTTGAATGTAACAGATGTTAACAAGATTAGTGTTTGAGACTGCATACCACTGGCTGCTCATGGTTTTACAATTACTCTTGGATGGAGTGTCATCTCAGCAAGTTGAGCAAGTACTTGCTAACATTTGTCATGCAAAATCTGCAAGAGCCAGATTGTAAATCAAAGAAAGAGACATTTACAGTGTGTGTCGGACTGTGTGACAGTAACACAGTCTGAATGTTATTCTGCGACTGAAGCCTCCTCAAGTACAGACTAAAACAGACAGACTGATAAAGCCCGGATCGCTCGCTCACACACAAAGTGTCACAACGGTGAGGGAGAGTGGCAAAGAGGGAGGGACCCATACGCACACTGCCATTTGCTGTAGATATTTTCTTTGTGCAATACTTTTCATTACTACTGTTTGCTATTTTGCTATTCTATTATTATGGATATAATTTTTTACTGCTCGCTATTTTGATATTTTATTATCTAATGTAATGTAAATTTTCACATTTTTCACTGTGTGTAATGCTGCTGCTGCGCTGCAATTTCCCAGCTTGGGATAAATAAAGTATATCTATCTATCTAGAGGTAGTGAGATGATTTCAGTGGTTTCTTGTGGGATCAAAGCAGGCAGGCAGGGATGTATGTGCAGGTAACACAAAGTAAAGGCAACAGAAACACAAAAAGCAACTAAGATGAAATGACAAGTGCTGAATGAAAATGTGCTGGTTAAATGACTGGAGGGCTAATGAGCAAAGTGGGAACAGGTGAGTAGATGAATGGGGCAGTCATGGCTGTGTTTCATTAGTCGTTCAACACGCCCTCGTTGCGCTCGGAGGAGTCCCTGCTGCCACCAGAGGTGCAGTTCCAAGTGTCTGAAAAGTTTGAAGTTAGTGTGACCTCTCACTTGTAAGGTTGATTGAGTGAGTCATCAACAACGGTCACTCCACGGGTGTATGTTACCCACAGTGCATTGCAGTTTCTTGCAGTTTAGTCATTTTCGCTATGACGTCAACACGGTGCTGATTTGCAGTATTTAGAACAGAGCTGAGTATGAGTCATGCCTCAAAGGATGGCTGTTTAGAGGGTCTGATTTAGGTGAATATCACCTGTGACCGTCAGTTCAAATATTTTTGCAGCACCAGTGGAATGTAAGAAAGCAGCGGAGGTCAAACTCTCTCCATTCTATATTATATTTTTCATCCATCAAACAATTTTGTAGCTCCTTCACACATCTGTTAAAATAACCTTGAGCTTTTAATCTTGTTCATCACTAAAAACATGATTCCCAGAAGCTGTTAACTGACTCAAACTAGCATTACTTAGTGTACAGCATCTCTAAACCCCACTTCAGCTCTCTCTGCAGGGCTGCCTGTAATGCACCCAGAGTTCCACGCAATATTTTGACACTATTTCAAGATTTGCTGTCTGGTGACTTAGTGTTTACAGTGACTTCGGTAGCTGAAAGGTCACTGTGACAGAAACATCAGTTCCTGCAGCAGCTGCATGTCCTGAAGTTTTCTTGAGTCACAGTAATGCAACAACCACCAGTCCAACATGGAGTGCATGTGATCCATCTGCACTCACACTGTTGAAGAAATCAAGTTGCATGCTTTCCAATGAAACTGCCATGTTGTGTAAGGTCAACTCATTTTCTATACAACAGCATCAAAGACTGAAACCCCTCCCAAAAATGAAACCTTAACTCACATCCTCCTGTGAACTCAACCTATGTGAAGCATAGAAACATATCTATGTAAGTTCAAAGCTTCCTTTACATGATTTGAACAGCAAGCGACACAGTAAAGCGCACACTTATTCTTTTCTGTAATTATGCGTGAGCACAGCTGTACCCCGAGGAGACAATGGGTGCTCACAGCAGATGCAGCGCAGGGGGGCGGTGGGCGTAAACTCATGTGCGTGTTTTCTTTCTCTTTATTCCCAGGATGAGACACACACAATGACAACTATTCTCTGGCGTCGTGATTTTCATGAATTCAGAAAAGTTGACAGAGGCACGCGCTGTTTTGTTGGCTGTTCGTGCGCATTTTAACTCGTGTTGTTTGTCTCTCAATAGTAAATCCGTTGAAAAGTTGAATAAAAGAAGCGTATGATTGAATGGTGGCATGCTTTAGGTTGTGTGTTGCAAACATAGCTCCAAAATATTTTAGAGCACGTGCTGCATTGTTGCCATGCGCTGGAGTCAAAAAGTATTTCTAACTGATGCAGGAGAGGGGGTGTGGCACTCTGCACCCTCTCTCCCTCTCTCTTTCTCTGTCTCTCTCTCTGCTCTGATGGAGTGGTTGCATAATATAAGCCCCCATCCAGCCAATAGGTAGCCCAGCTCTGATACAATCATCTCACTGAGCTGTCGTGCACGTGCATATGTGTTAGGTTGATGTGGGTGTGCGCCTGTCTCTCCACGCCCCCCATCTTTCATCCCAGTCCTTCTATAGGTTCGGTTCAAAGGTAACGCAGGGACCGGGGGCTCTATAAAGATCGAGTTGGTTCACTCTTCCACTCCGCTCGTTTTATTTCTTCGGTCTGTCTCGTTTCTACCACCACACATCAAAATGCCCAGCAGGTGGAAGAAGAACAAGCGTCGTATGAGGAGAGTGGTAAGTGGTGGCAGGCGCGCTTTTAGGTTTTTAATTCTCATTTCATCACATCCAAAGTCTCTCGGACATCATTAGAAAGTGAATTCGAGTCAGTCATTTGGGTCTTTCTTGTGTCGGAAAATGTTGATAGAAATTACCTTGTAGTCAGTTCGTGATGGTCATTGTGGTTGTTTTTAAATCGTTTTTCCAAAAGACGAATCCTTGTGTTTACATTTACATTCTGCTTTCTGGTGCGTAAAAATACAATTGCTGCTCTTATATTGATGCAAAACACGTGTTTTGCGCCTGTGATCAAACGAAGCTTCTAAACGAGCGCTTTGATCGAAATATTAACAGAGAGAGAGAGAGAAACGCGCAGGGCGTTGAATGGCACGTCGGTTTGTGTTGATTCCGTTATTGTTAATCAACACACATATTCACGCCTTGGTGCTTCTTGTGTCATGACGCACTCAGCTCCGAGGAGCGCTCCAAGCCCCGTGCGTAAAGATGGAAGGCTGTGCCAAAAAACGCACCTAAAATAGAATATTTTGAAATCACAGTTAATTCTGCTATCGAGACGCGTAAAGATGCGTGTGTCTCTTCTGTGAGGTACAAGAGAGAGAAAAAGCTTCTTAACTCCCGCGCTCCACGTGCGCGCTGCATAAAATCGTTAATTGCTGGGATGGGAGATTGCAGGTTTGTTTGTGCGCCTGTTTTTTCTTGTGTGTGTGTGTGTGTGTGTGTGTGTGTGTGTGTGTGTGTATATATATATATATATGCACACTCCTCTGGAGCAACTGGGACAAATTTTACTTGTGAACATTCAGTGCCCAGAGAAAAGAAGTGGGTGTGGTGGGTAGGAGGAGGGGTCTATAATGAGTGAGCTCTTATATCTTGGAGGTTAGAGGTTGCCCCACCACCAAACTGTTCTCAATCAAGTTGGTCAAAACTTAAAAATGATAACTTGCTTCACGACCAAAGGCTGTATTAAAGCCCAGTCCTCCAGCTCTTGGAACACTTCTCAGTATGGAGTTTGTGGCATTCTTCCTCAGCCCCCCACCCCCCTCCTTAAGCCTCTGGCTTGCTGGCCGGTCCGCCACTCTCCGCACCACACAACTGTATTTGGTAGTGTGTTGACTGGAGGAATGTCTTGCCTTAGTTTTGCCAGATTGGAGCCTGCACAATCTCTCTGGTTGTCTGAGTCTGCCAGTGACACAGATAAAATTGCTCCTGAAGTCACTTACAGCTCGGTGTTATCACCCATTCCAGAGATATCAGAGCACAGGGAGGGAAGGAGCTGCTGGGCACAAGAAGTCAAGCTGAGTGATCCTCTTTGGTCACACATGGTGTATGTAAACACCCTCACTTTGATAAAAGGTGTTTCTCTCGAAGGCTGGCTCAGCCGTGGAGTTAATTGTGTTCATCTGTAACACTGTTGCTTAAAATGTATATATTGCTCTGATAGTGAGGTTTGGATTTCGGCCAGCTATTTGTGGGCAAAGATGAGGGAGGGGTTGTTTTGACGGTGACTAGATGGACAGGCATAGACATATGAACCTACACAAACATGCCTCGTTGGCTTCCAGCACTGGTCTAGCACTGTGAATGCCTAACTGGCTGTCGGCCTAACAAAAGCATTTTCAGGGAGTGATTGTAACCTGATTATGATGTGATTAGGTCCACTGTCTGGCCCGCAGGGCACCCAGCAGTGCTGCTGACTCGCACGGTTTCCATTCCCGCTTCACCAGACCTGTCAGGACCGCTCCGATTCAACTAATTAGCTCCCATTATCTAACTAGCTTTGCTGGGCCCACTCCCAGTTACCCAGCCCCTCCCTCCGGTGGTCTGTGCTCCCTAAAACCTCCATTAAAGTCCGAGGGGGGTTTTGTCCTGGGCTGAAAAACATGTTGGATCTGGCTGGACTGGCATGCCTGGTATTCCTGCGAACCCCAGACTGACAACAACACCAGTATCTGGACACTGTGAGGGCGTCACTGGCATTCATACACCTAAAACTCCCATTTGTGTTGTTTTTTTTTTGTATTTCACCTTCCTCATTTAGCAATTAACATACTCAGTGCATCGTTGAAGCGACAGTAAATTAACTGCCATTACTGCCACACTAGTAAGTAAGCACCCAAGAGGCCAACTTAATTGAACTAACATTGTTTTCTGCAGCAAAATGAGTCATAGTTGCAGGATGAACATATGAAAAGTCTTCAGGCTTCCACTGTAGTGATGACAACAATCATTAACCCAGATGTTTTTGTGTATTTCCCTCCTTGCAGCAGGCCCAGAGGAGAGCCCTCGAAGAGCAGCATGCAGCCAACCCACCGGTCAAAGCAAGCCCTGGGATTGCAGTGAGTGCGCCCCCGGCGGCAACCCCGAAGGTAGAGGCTAAAACTCCCGCACCAGCTCCAGTAAAGATCCCAGAGCCCGTTCCCATTGCTGTCCCCATTGTGGAGACCCCCGAGGTAGAACTAAAGCCAGAACCTGTCGCAGAGCCCGTCCCAGTCCAGGCACCAGAGCCAGAGGCTGTGGTGTTGGAACAGACTGCAGCAGAAGTCGAGGTTGAAGTCCCAGCCCCAGTCGCTGAAGAAGCACCAGTCGTTGAGGCGCCACCAGCGGAGCCCGCTGTAGTCGAAGCTGAGATCGTACAGGAGGACGAACCTGAAATCATTCCCGAAGCAAAACCAGTAGCTGAGGTAAGGAGTTGTTAAGAACTAATGGGTTTCTTTTAGATCATGCTGTAGGCCTGGTGTGACTCCTCAAAGGCCATTTACTGAAAGGGTGTCGATTTTAGCAGGTGAATAAGGCATGGCAGTTTACCTGCCACTTTGAAGCAGCCAGATCTTGAAAATCTGTGTTAGATTCTTTGAATCTATCAAGACACTTAACAAAGTTGCTTCCTTCTTGGGGCAATGAGCTGCATAGGGTTCAGCATGTACTGTTAGACGTGCATGCAATTGCCAGAGTGTTTTTTTTTTTTTTTTTTTTTCAGGTTAGATGCTTGTTATATGGAAATGGAGAATTAACTTTAGGTGGTAGGTTCCACTTTGCATATGGTTTGCAAGAAAGAGCCCCCTTTCACAGGCTGTTCCTGTTTATAGAATACAAATGTAAGTTTGGGTTTTGTGGACGACCAGTTTAGATGCTGTTTGGTAAAAGGGTATGTGCTGTGGCTGGGTCCCTATGGGAGAAGGGAGGTGGAACTGTTGGGGGGTGGGAGTCAGTAGGAACAACATGTTCCATTTAGCAAAGAGGTGGAGAGCAGGAGAGATTGTAGGGTCCATCAGTGGCAGACTGGGCTGAGCGTTTCCAGCCACGTCATTATACATGATCGGCTAATATCTGTGCCACTGAGCACTTTATGTCTTTTTGAATCAGCTAATTGGATCAGACAAGTGGGGAGTTTGCTCTCTAAATTGCAAAAAAGCTTGCTGTTGTATTTAAAGACATGCATGGCTTTTTGCATAGTTTGCATTTTGACTGTACACAGAGTAGTCTACCAAAAAAGTCTACCTCTCAGTGTTTGTACAACGTTTTTGGAAAATCCTTAATTTTAACTAATAAATTACTCTTAAGGTGTGAAATATGCTTAAATTTAAACACACTCATTGAGAAATAGTTTATTTTCAACATTATTGAAAATAATTATAATTATACAGCTTTGCGATTCTGGAAACTTTTGGTTTCGGTACCGTGAAAGTGCATTGAATTTTGCTCTTTTAAATGCTTTTGTAACCCTGATCGCTAAATAATTTGTTTTACCCTCCAAAGCTATATGTTTCCATTTGCAAGTTGAGAAATGGCACACAGCCTTTGTGTCATAGCCATCGTGCACACATTTGGGAACAGAATGTTCTGTTTCAGCCAGTAGACTGCAGGCTATGTGCAGACCCACACACACGAGCTTCATGAGATCATACGTGAACCACTGTGCACATGCACACTTGAAAATGCATGTGAGCACACACATAAATTCATGGTCTTTGCTCGCAGTGGTTGAGCGATGTGAGCGTGTGATGCTGCAGGATGGGTGTAATAGGAGGAATTATTGGCTCATCCCGTCCAGTTATCTCACAAAGTTTAATTGGAAATATTGGATGTAACCTCTAACCCCGAAGTGTCATGCTCTACCCACTGAGCTGCAGTATACAGGACTAATAAAGATGCTTCTATTGGAGATGGACCGCCCGTCATTGTCTAATTGTTAAGCTGTGGCGGTTTGCCCCCCACCCTCCTACCTCACCCCTCCGTCCCTCCCTCCCTCCCACCACACCAACCACCTCTCGCCTTCCTCCTTCTATGCTCCTTCGCTGCTTGCACACGTGCCACATTCAGTTCAGACGCTCACAATTGCGCACACACTCTTGCACTTTGGCAAATCTGATAATTAGTCAGCGCTGCCTGTAGCTGCACACACATACAGTAGCAGGTCAATTAGTGCAGTTTTACTTGCTTTGTTTTGTGAACTTTTCTCGGTTTTGACTTTATGAAACTTTGCTCAGAGACAGCTTATACGCGTTAGGCCGTTCCACGTGTCAGGCTAGAGTTGGACATCAGTTGGTCGTTAGGTGAAAGGATCAGAGCAGGTGTAGATGGGGCTCGTATTCAGCTGGCTTTGGGCCAAAAGAGAAGCGGTCCCTCCGCTTCTTGGTGTCACCACGGAGACTCAGGTGAGTGGAAACCCACCACCCAATCCACCCAGACCTGCTGAGTGTTTAATTTTTCTGTGGCCTGAAGCGACAGTGGGTGCGGCTCCTGTTGAGGCTGAACATTTTGTACCAGCTTGAGCCCTGTCCTCCTCCCCTCGGTCCCTCACCCCTCTTTCCCTTGTAAATTCACTCTCCCTCAACACCCTTCCTTCCCTCCCACCACTTGTTCTCCTCCCTTCTTCCATCCTCCCCCTCCTCTCTGCTCCTCTTATCCTATGGCAATGCATGGGCTCTCATTAGCTCGTCTACTCAGCATGCGTTCATCCATATGTCTCCCTTCATCACTGGGAGGAGGCGAGACTGGGAATGATGGGATATTATTGAGTTGTTGGGACATGGGGGTGGGGGGCATCTGTCTGAAGTGTGTCTGTGTGAAGTTGTGTGGTTAAGCCTTTGGTATTTGGGTTGAAGAGGAGCTTACAGACAGCTGTCACAACCTTTTTAAAGGATGTGACAAATTTCTAGTGAAGGGGTGACTCGGTACATTTGCTTTCAGCTTGCTCACAATGAAAATGTACAACGTGCGTACAGATTAGTAAGCAAATTGTCTTTTATCACAGTTGACCTGATAGCCTGAAGCACTGGCTGATAAAGACCTGCAAAGTGATCATTTTAAGGTTTTTAGATGGAAAATGATCACCTTGTGGCAAAGCATGTGAGAGTACCCGACCTTCCTCTCAGCGTCCAGCCTTCCTCCTCTCACATGTACACATGCACATACTCCCCCAGACATTTACTGGCATCTTTTATTGGTTTGTTTTTTTTGGAATGCTATAGGGCTTTGTTAGCTGAACCACACACTTTTGCACAGAAAATAGTCATAACGCTCCCTGTTTGAAGTTTATCTATCATCTATTTGACAACTCTTTATCATAAGAATGATTTAATAATGCAGTTTTTTTTGTTCTTTATTTGTAGCTGGCTTGGCACAAATCAGGCCTTGCAAGAGAGCAAAATTGTGTCCTTAAACTGTAAATTTGTTGTCAGGGATCCTGGAAAAAGACAAAATGAGTCTAGATATGGTTGGAACACAGATCTTTGCATTGCAGGCATATTATGGCCTTCTCTGGGGTCTGTGTAAAAGCTGGCTGTCTCTGCATCAGCTTTGATTTGTGCTGAATTTGTCTCTTGGTAGGACTGGTGAGGAAGGATCTGAGATCAGTCTGGTACACAGTGTTCTGCTGCTGGCACCGACTGGAGGGGCTGTGTATACTTTACGTGCATTTTTGTGCATGTGTGTGTTTTCCTGTCAACCTCCCTCCTTCCTTACCTCCTCCTTTCTCTCCCCTATACAAGCCCCCTAAGGCTGTAACTTGAGTGGATGTTTACCCTCCTCAGCTATATGTGCATTTTTGCCCACTTGGCCTTTGTTCAAAAGTTGTTAAAATCCAGGAGGACAGGATTCCTCACCTCTCAGTCATATGGCACAGAGAAGGAGGTGGAGATGGTCAAGTAACTCCAGTCTAACCAGAGCATTTGAACTCTCTCTGGGTTTTCACTCTGTTTTAACTGCTGCAGATGGATGGCTTTAGGTGATTTTGACCCATAGACGATTGGCCCGTTCCTCACTAGCAGTAGCAGCCTGCAAGTGCCCGACTTGTCCTACATTGAAGACAGGCTGGTAAAAGACAGTCTAAATAATTTACTGTCATACTATGAGGATTTGCAATATTTATGTGCAGCTCCCTGTGATTGCCAGTATGGCTCAACACACTTGGATGCACAATGGCCATGCAGTCATTGGCTATTTAGGCTACTGCCAACTGTTTCAGTAAATCGGAGGTAAAGCTACAAATGTGACTTTGCCTTATAGAACTATAAGGAAAATATGGCTGACTTCTGTATTTGCCCTTTCTAGAAATAAGAGTAATAATAATTTAAAAAAGTTAAATAGTTATACACAAAGGTCCAAAAAGCCGTGCCAATTACAAAACTTTAGCAGAGTAAATGCTGAAATCTCTTATTGACATCCAGCAACATTCCTGGAAGAAAAAGCAAATAAAAGATGCTGGGGTTTGTGTGCATTTGGAGTGAGGGCCTGATGACGACAGTAGTTTAACAAGGCAAATAATTAAATTTTCTGACTCTGAGCTGGATTGTAGAAAGGGGACGGGGGGCAAGAAATGGGTGGACTAGCCTCCCATTACGCAATTGGTTGTTAAATTCCTGATGCACATTATATGTTCCTCCCCTTCTCCTGAGCTACAGCCAGGCTCACACTCAAAGCATCCTCTAAGGAGAGTGTGTGCATTTGTTGTCTGTGTGTTTGCAGACTGCCGGTGTAAATTTATGAGCTTATGTTTTTGTGGACACAGTAAACCCGCTAAGACTCTATCTGGGTTTTCTCTGTTAAAACGCCTCGAGGCGTCACAGCTACAGTTTGTCTGACAAAGTGTTGAGCAGAAGTTAATTTTGCTCAGGGCACATTTTTAGGACCCATGTGGGCCCCTCCCACAGCACCACCTTTAAAAAAAGGATAGTGGCAGCAGCATCACACGAGGCAAAGATTTTTAATCCCATTTTTAATGAGATGTACTATCAGCCATCTCTATTTTATTGGATACAATACTTGCATTTGATTTGCTGACTCATAAATAATTTTTTTTCTCCATAGGTCACACCCCCAGTTGAGACTCCAGTGGAGGCTCCTGTTGAGACTGAGGTAAAACAAATCTGCATTTCATTTTGACACGCACACACTCTAAACTCCCTGACCTCGACTTGCTTGGGCAGTATAATTTAGCAGTTTAAGCCAGGGGCAGGTTACACCAGGTGTGAACGAGCACGAGTTAAGCATAACTCAGCTTGACACGTTTAAGTAAAACCTGCTTTGATTTTGGTGCAGCTTATTCCCAAGACAACTTTAAACATGTTGGAGGAGGATCAGCAGTAGCCCAAAAGTTAGTAGAGCAGTGTTTTTAGAGATTAGTCGGTTTAGTTTCAGACCGTTCAAAAAGGAAAACAATTAAACACGATTCCCTCAACATTTACATAAACCTGTGTTGCAGTGACGTAGGGTCATTGAAATAATTGGCCTAATTGATGAGTTGTTCAAGCAAACCTCACAGCCCTTTTATATCAAGCACAACACAGCACATACGTACAATGAGCACGCCTTTAAGCTAACACATTTCATTGTCTGTGGTGTTTTTTCTCATGTCACCACCAAACAGTTCTGTGAAAAATGTCGCTCATCAAACCAGAGTAACTCAGTTTCCACTCATGTTTTATAAGTTTATAGCAGCAGTAACTCTTTGAATGGAAAAGTTTGTAACATAAGCTTCACACTGTACAAAGAACAAGGACACTCTGCCACTGCTCTCTTCCTCTTGTATAACACCGTCCTCAGATCACAACTTGGCTCACTACTCATTGTTTTTTTTTTTTGTTTTTTTTTTTAAATATATTTTATGGATCTGCAAACAAATGATCACATGAGAACAATCAAAACATCCTAAAATTGTAGTTAATGGGGCTTTAATGTGAGATAATCTCTGCAGTTGCAATTTATAGGATGTAGGTTGTTAGTCATTGCAACCATTTTTTTTTTCATCTGTCCATCTATTGATCATTCATCCATTGCTTAAGTGTTTTTGTTTCTCATTCTCCAGAGCCAGACAGAGGAGACTACAACCATCACCACAGAGACTGAACAGGTAAGACTCATGGCTTGACACTAGCTGCATCATTTTAGGCTCTGTAGCCTTGATTATATGTGATCGGTTGTTGCATGTTGCATGGTTTCTTATTGTGTTGATTTTGCATGCGCAGACGCATAATGTCTGCGAGCCAGAGACTGAAGTGGAGGCCGAGGCCTTGGCAGAGGACGACGCAGCCATTGAGGCTGAGGCTGTGGTGGAAGTGGCCGCCGCAGAGGCCACCGAAGAACCGGCGGCAGAAGCACAGACCGTTGAAGCAGAACCCGCCGCAGACGAGGAGGTTACAGAGCCAGCGGTGGAATCGGTGGAGGAGGCTGTCGCAGAGGTACCTGAGCCAGAACAGGAGACTGAGGCCACTGTCAGTCCTGCAGCCGCAGAAGAGGATGACGCTGAAGTAGAAGTGTTGGCTAAAGAAGAGGCACCAGAAGTCCCAGCTGAGCCTATTACAATGACAGAGGTGCCGCATTGATTAAAAAATACTTTAATCTTTTCTCTCGAACTTCTTTTCTCTTTTTTTTTTTTATTTTTCTTTAGCTCCTTCCAGGCTTGCTGTGTGCAGCATGTGGCTCGGAACAGCTGTTATTGTGAAAGTTTCTGTCATTTATCTTTCAGTGGTATTACTGAGAGAGGTTTTTCTTCTAACAGCTGACAGCTCAAATGAGAGACAAGTTAGACTTTTTTTCATTGGTTGTGTTATCAGGCATGTTGTCGAACTTTCTCAATGGTTATGTTGTGTTCTGGCATGTTTCTTCATTTATATAACTTCTGTTAAAACGTAACTTCACAGCAAAGACTAACTGAGCCCTGCTATTTGTTTTGTATATCCAGGATGCTCCTGTCCAGCCTGTGGAAGTCCCAGTGGTGAGTAGCTTTTCTTTTCTCCCCATCAAATAATGCATTACATGCTTGATGAAACACATTTTGCCTTATTAGCTTTCGATAAACAGGGTTTCTTTCGTTAAAAATGGTGAATTTCAAGAGTTTGAATTTGACTTTGGCCACATCTGCTGTCTGACCAGGTGCCAGTCACTGTCCCTGAAGCTCCAGTAGAAGAAGCTGAAGCCCCCGAAACTGAAGTGAAAGAGGTAAAACCTAAACTCTTGAACAACTTCAGTCCACAAGTTATGTGACAATTTTTAGATGACGGTATTCTAGATATAGATCACCCTGAAATCAGAAGAGTATGGGTTATGCTATTAATAAATCTGCACATTTTCTCTGGGGATACTTGCTAATTAATTCCCCTCGTTCACGTCTATGTTATGTGTGCTGGTGTGTGGAAAGAGTTCTTTCTCATCTTGTTCTCTTCGTCTCTCTCCAGGCTCCCGCCATCCAGGACACCGCTGACAGCCTGGTCGACGACTTTGTTGTCACAGAATCTGCCTCAGCAGTGGAGGTGGCCATTGCTGAGTCTGCTGCTGCTGTCCAGCCGGTGAGGACTGCACGTCTATCATGTCACACTGCAGTTGTTAAAATTAAATAAGCAACATCTTTTACGTCCCAGCTAGCATTTTATTGGCATCTTGCCTTCGTAGTGAGGTGTTGCAGTTAAAACAGCAAAGCCAACCTGTGCTGTTGCTGAGGGCCCCATGGCCACCAGAGGGCCTTTTGTCTCTAAACAATGTTTATTGCACATAATCAGTTTGTACAATTTTAATGCTCACCTTTTTTAACCTGCACCTCTCTCTCTCTCTGGTTGCTATATTTAGGAAATTGTGGAAATGAGTGACACCCTCAACACCCAGTCAGAATCTATGGCTGTGACGCCCGCTGAGCCTGAGCCTGCCCCTGCAGAGGCAATGGTGATTGTGAGTTGCTGTCAGGCTTTTATCATTTCATACAGACAGAAACTACCTGGTTCATTGTACTGTGAAAATGTTTGATCATAGCTTAACACTTTGGCACAAAACAGGTATTTAGTATTAAGCCACCATATGAAGATATTATGCAAGTCTTCCCTTGTTTATCCAAGGAGTATATGGGGCTTTCCTGTGTTTCTGGTGACCATCTACTCTCTGTCTCCTAACCACCTCTCTCCTCTCCTTTCCTCAACAGGATACCATCGTTGAGCAGACACGTCTGGATGTGCTGTCAGAACAGCCTAAGTCAGAAATCTGTGACATGCCATGTCAGATGCAGCTCGCTGTAGAGTCTGCGGAGATGTCGGTGGAGGCTTCTCTGAACGGACACATTGTTCCAGAGGTCTCCATTGAGGGCTAGATACACATCCCACAGCCTGGAAGACCTTTTTTTGTCTTTGTAAGTGTCTGACAATATTGAATCAGCCCGTTATCACAGATTGGATCTCCGTTATTAGTTTTTTACTCTCTGATCCTGTTTCTAACCTCTTTTTAAATGATTATACAACCTCCAGCTGTCACTGACCAGGCCCCTGTCTTCTTTGTCTCTTTCAGATTCCCCTTTGGTCATTTGGAGGACTCAAAGCTTTACAAGGAGTCAACCAGCTGATATTTTAATTTTTTAGGGCTTACGACAGAACCGCCAGGAAATCGAAGGGACATCCACACTCTGAAGTGCCTTTCCGGCCCTTGTTCCTGTTAAAAACTTCGAACCAGATGTCAACATGCCAAAACCGCTGCATTCAAGGCGGCACAACAGACTGTTGTCTTAAGTGTGCGGAAAAGTAAAGAAACATATCGCGACTCTTTTTCTGTATTTCTCCGAGAAAGCATGTTCGGTGAGTTTTTTTTTTTGCAGTGGAAGAAGAGGTGCTTGAGAGATGAAGATTCCTACGAGATAAATGGCGGGGCCTGATGTCTCTTGGTGTGTTCCCATCTCTCCAGAACATCTGCTTCCACGTCGCATACACTCGATGCATGTGAATACTGTAGCATCGACCAATGTTGCTATAGTTTGCACTTGAGCCTGTGTTGATAAGGGTGGGAGGAACAACTTGTTCTGTTTTTTTCTTATTTCTTTGTTTCACATTTCAAAATCCCAGATTTTGTGTGCCAGGCCCCTTTTTTTACTCCTGAAGTGACACATTCAAAAAACTTTCCCCTTCGCTTTTGTTTCTGTCGCCTTCTGTCCGCCATCTCTCCTCTCTGTATCAATTAAGCGCTAATGTTTAGATTAGTTTGATGCTAAAACCTGGACAGAGTTTAAAAGGGGATGAACTGAGGACATTTTCTAGTTCCCCTCTCTCACTTTCTCACCCCCCTCCTCCCAAAATTCATTTTGTATGGACCATGTGATGCGCTACAGTTTTGTGTTCCAAGTCTGTGCTCTGAAGGGGAAATGTAATCTGATTGGTCATGTGGATTGCTTTTGGACTGACTTGATCCACCTTTGAAATAAAGCTGTAACTCATCATAAGAGTGTTTTTTACTATTTCAAGTCCACAGACAGGGGAAGAGATGCTGTATATGTAGGCTTCATTTTCTAAGTCAGTTCTGTGCTTGTGATAAAATCTTTTGATAGCTTTCAAAGGTTCAACCTTTTGTAAAATACGTTGACGCTCAATGATTATAAAGAATAAACTGGCTGAATGTGGTGGTAGCATCCATTTGGCCTGGTTCTCCTTTTAAATGTAATCAATATTTGATAAGTCCTTCAATCATTCAAATAAGTAACGCTTAGTGGTCCCAAACAAAATGGTACATGAAGATGATCAAGGCCAGAATTAGAATGAGGTGCATAAAAACTAGATTCAGTACCAAAGCACAATACCTGTGAGCTTTCTACCATTGGGAAAAAGTAGCAGGTTGTGAATGTGAAGCCGCCGTAAATCCTCACAATAAAGACAATGAAACAGATCAAAAGATTTTTTAATCATTTGTTTTTGCACTGTAATCTACATTCATATTAGTATGATGTAATTTGGTACAGTAAACACTGCCGATGTGGTTTTGCAATCCCCCCTCGTTATACTATGATCATACTGTCAGAGTTTCAACTGAATTTCAAGCATCAGTTTGTGTATTTTTTTCTTACTTCAGTTACTGGCCCCTCGTGTTGGACTTTTAACAAAATGTCAAAATGCAAAACAGAAACAACTTCAGTTCTGCCTTAAGAGGAAAAAAAACTAACAACAAAAAGACTTAACAAATGATAAACACATACTACTTAACAACAGGGAGGATATATATTTGTAAAAGCACATTCATATTAATAATAGATGCTTTGGAATGAAAACAGCAACAAAGAGACTCACTGTGATCAACAACTGTCCCGCTCGCACTCAGCACATTCCACTTATATATTATCTGAAATTTTTCACTTGTGCCATTAATGTGCATGACTACATGTCTTTATAACCCCCAACCCTCCCAAAAAACAATATAATAAATAAGAAAACAGGTGATTTGATTGGTCCATGAGGTAAAACGTGAAATAAAAAATATATGGAAAAAAAGAGCAAAAAAAGTTGAAAGGATTGTTTTTGAAAAGAAAAACATCAATAAAAAAAAAGTGTGGGAGAGGCTGAAAAAATTAAACCACAAGAGAAAAGATTGCGATTGCAAACAAGAAAGCATGAACACGCACACGAACACAAAACCATTCACGCAATGAACATGGAGCTCAGTAATGAACAGCCCAGGCTGTAATCTCAACAAAGCCACTTGATGGATGATATTTTTATATTTACACTGAAGTGATGATTAAGCTCAAAGCTCAGAATGAACACAAACAATACACGACAGATTAAAACCAGATTAAATCACCAGATTCTCTTTTCATTCCTTCACTTTTTTGATCTCCTACACAATGTCAAAAAAAATGGCCACTGAATAGGGGGGGAGCTGGAGCTTCCAGAGACACAGAGAGGGGTTAATAATGACAGTGATGATGGAGGTGCTCAAGAGCAATGAGCTGTGTCAGTGCTGGGAAGGCATGAAATCTGCCACTCAGCGTAATCAGGCAGGTAGACTCATCTGTTTCTGCTACAAGAAAAGAGCACTTCAACAAAAAAAAAGCCCCCCCTGCCCCTTTGGACTACCCTGGTTTGAAATCAAACACACACGCATACCTTGAGGTTTGGTGTGGGGGGAGCATGCAGTTAGCTACACAGTATAGCCTGAGTGGGTTGAATTAAAAGAGCACTTCAAAAAATGACAGACTGCCCGCTCGGGTTTATATGGGGGCTCCAGAACAAGTTCAGCTCCTTTGTCAGAAGTCCGAAGCTTGGGGTGCAGGTTTTAACATCGATCTGAGGAGTGTATGTAGCAGTAACTGTGATGGTAGAAGCAGCACAAGTAGTGTTCAGCAGGCAATAGTCTCATCTTTCTGAAGAGGAAATGGCTCAAGAGCAAACCCAACCAAGCGTTGATCCCAAAAGGTGCAGCAGTGGCTCTTCAGAGTATTACTGGGTATTATCAACAGATCTACTGTGTTTCAAATCCTGGGGAGGTTTTAATCCACGTTCGCATTAGAGACACGACAGAGGGTTTTTTTCTTGTCCATTGGTCGCAGTGGTTGGTATGTTCTAAGATTCATCAGCAATATTTTTGGAGGCAACTAAGCTTAAAAACTTAACATTCAAATTACGTTTTGCAAACTGGCATGCTGAAAACTTCACAGCCATGTTCAGTTTTGTTTCTGTATCTTCTTAACCAGTCAGCTGAATGAGTGGATGTCTGCAACGGCGCCAGAAACAACCGACAAACTTACCAGCCACAGCCAAAAGTCACCAGCATTTTATTAGTGTAGGGTCAGTCCATCTTTTTAATGGAACACTGCTGACATGACGAGCAGCTTCGTCATTTTAAAAGTCCTTGTTTATCTGATTTCTTTTCCATTTTTTCTTCTTCGTGTGATTGTCGCCCATTCCTCCCTCCTGATGTTTGCAGCACCACTCAGGCAGTCGTACAGGTAGGCAGTGAGTTTAAGACCTATCACAATGTTTATTTAACAGGCTCGTTATGAACCAGTGAGGACATTTTCACTACAGTCGGACATGAGGCAAACTGTCTTTTTCCTTGACTGTAGAGACAGAAGAAAGTAAAGAAGGACGAAGGGAGTGAAGGGGATGGTAGAGAGGACACCTCTCAGAGGCTCTGCGCCCCCAAAGGCCCAATGTGGGCTCAGTCCTGTCCAATCTGGCCCCGTCTAACCCACATTTGGTTAGGTCAAATCCAGTCCAGTCCGGTCTGGTCTGGTCTATTTGGGATCCAGACTGGGGTTTTAGAAGAGTGCTTTGGATCCCTGGTTCTCGAACTCTGACCAGGCGTCGTTCAGTTCCATGAAGATCATCTTAGCGTATTGTTCATAAGGCTTGCCCGTCGCCTGCAGAGTGCATATGTTTGCAAAATTAATAAAGAACAGTGAAGATGACAGTTGAAATATTTGTAAATGCTGAAAGTAACATTTATGATAAGCTGCATTCAATTTTGCCTTGCAACTGTCTTGGAAGTCTTTATCCCTGCCCTGGTTAAATGTAAAAGCAGCATGTTATACTGTACCTTATCTGGATGGACAATCAGCACAGCCTTCCTGTAGTACTTCTTCACCTGCTCAGGTGTCACCAGGTCAGCCATGCCCACAGGCTTCCAGCGGGTTTCACCCTCCCACAGCACCGTGTTCAGAGTTGACAGCAGCGCTCGGATGTTTCGCTCCTTCCCTTCAATCCAGTCCAAGATCTGCAGGATGAAAATACAACAAACCTTCTCTACTACTGCTGAAAGGCACAAACACGGGACAGCACCTGGAGGCTACTTTGTGAGGCACAGCTCTGGGTATCGCCTGCCAAAAGGTGCCATGTTTGGTAGATCTAAGCAGTCCTGCTGGCAAGTAACCGAAAGGACTGATTACGCTGCTCAGGATCCTCTTTTATTCTAGTAAAACCATCTGGTGTATCAAGTGGACAAAGGTCATTTATCCAGTAACCAAAACATTTATCAACACTCTATTCACACTTGTAGTTACATGCACTGACACCTGGAAGCTGCCCCGTACAACCCCCTGGCTCAAGGGCACCTCAGTGATGGTAATGGGAGAGGCTAGCACTGCTCTTTTCACTTTTCCCAACCAGATTTATCCTGCTATTCTAAAGATCTGAAGACCCTCCAGTCTGTTCTTCAATGCACAACATGTCTGTCACGTATGCGTTTAATTCGTTACCTGTAATTTAAGTGGATCGATGTCTTTTGTGATCTCCTGTCTCCTCATTTCAGCGATGGTCCTTGGTCCCTTCTTATCAGGCCTAGAGGCAAAACCCTGAGTGGACAGCAGGTCCTCAAAATCATCCTCCTTTACCTTCGGCTTGGGGCCTGCGTTACAACACAGCACAGACAAATGAAGGTCCGACGTAGAAGTTGTGTGGGAATCAAAAGATGCATATAGACTTTGTCATACATGATGAAGTCTTGTGCTGTAGCTGCATGAAACAAGTGCAGCATAAATGCTAAATTTTTTTTTTTTACTCTACACTTGCTCAACTTTTTCTACCGCTTGGCTCAATTCCAAAGAAGCGTTTGCAGAACAACACAGAACAGAGAATCAACACAATACTGCACTTAAATATTACAAATTCCTGCTAATGTTTTCATTTTCTTCCATTTTCAGTAGCTGGTGAATTCCAGTGCTCAATACAAGTCCCATTCATTAATTTATGTAAGTTGAGAATAAAAAAAAAATTTGAGTGACAATTTTGTAAAATCAAAACATAAAAATTGGGTGACTTGGGTAACCAATTCTTTAGCTTTTACTCAGGGTCTCTTACCAAATCCAGGCCCACGGACTCCTCTCTCCTCTCTCCCACCAATGACACTGGAGAAGTTGAGGTTGTAGTTGGGTTTGGTGGACTGAGTGCCCGCAGGCTGAGACGCTGAGGATGCTTTGGGTGCTGACCCAGGTCCTGATCCGGACATCCAAGGTTTGTTCTGGGCTGAGGTGGGTCTTCCGGACTGCCAGGGCTGGGCTTGAGGCTTAGCAGAGGAGGAAGGAGCCTTTGTGGTAAAAGAAGGCCCAGAGGACCCTGCGAGAAACACAGAGGAATGACAGTAACTTGAGACAAATTTATGAATTCATAATTTCATGAGTGGAGTTCTTTTCTTTTAAAGGCACAATTACTGGCAACTGGATATCTGCCCCAACATCTTACCTGGTAAATTGGATCCCAGGTTTCCCAGGTCAGCAAAAGGATCAAAGGTCTGAGACTTGGCCTTCGACATAGATGACACACCAGAAGCTACAGACACAGTGACAGTATGTCAGATAGAATTTTGTGGGCTCATAGTTTCCAAGACAGTCAATAAAACTGAGTTCATAGTGCTCAGTAAGCCAGTCAGCCACAAACCCCTACATAACGTTCCGACACCTACCTGTGTTGGTATAGGTGGGTTTGCTGGTGGTGGCGCTCATGCCAGCAGTGCTGCCAGCTGCCCAGCTGTCCCACCCACCCAGCAGGTCTGGATGGCTGGCTGATGATGTCATCTTAGGGGTGTCATTCACTATCTTATCTGTTAGGACACAAAGTATCACCAGTTAAATTTCTTTTGTGTGTTACCATTAGCCGCTGCACAGAGGATATGTCAATAGAGGTATGAATGTGACACCCACATTGTAAAAAAAGAGCTAAATGTTGGTGCAGCAGAAGTGAGAAGATTTTAAAATACTTCAGAGATGTTTGTTGCGATTGAGCATGGTGAGTATAATCAATCATCTCGTCAAAGTGAAAAGGTGAGATATGATGAAGCAGGAGCATGTGGGATATAGCGCTGAGTGACATCATAGCAGCCAATGCACTTACTGAGGTTGAAGAGGCTTGTGTTGGAAGCGGGAGTCGGGTTACTGTGAGCTGAGCTGAACCCGCTGGTGGCTGAACTATCAGAGCCCAACAAGTCCCCAAACAGGTCCGGTCCAGAGGCCTGCCGAGACGATCCCACACTGGAGCCAACACCAGAGCCAGACCCCATCCCAAATGGATCAAACAGGTCGCTCATGGCTGCAACACAGACACAGCAAGAGAGAAAAAATGCATTACGGATGCCTGAAAAGTTTTCAATAATAATGCAGCCAGCACCTATTCAGTGTTGACCCTTACGTTTTGAGTCTGGTGTGGCCCCACTGCTTGGTCCACTGAAGAACAAGTCTTCCTGCGCTGCTCCTGTCTGACCAGCAGGGGGTGCAAACAGGTCGTTGAGGAGGTCACTGTTGCTGGATGCAGCTTTCATTCCTCCCTGGAGCCCTTGCTGAGGAGCAGAGGAGGAGGCTGAGGATGCGGAAGGAGGCTGAGGGTCAGAGTTCAACCCCAAGAGGTCAGCCGTGTCACTGATAGGAGATTCCTCAGCTGCAGGAGGGGAGGTCTGGAGGGGATGCCAAGGAACAACAGAAGTAAATGGAATGATTGAGGCAGAAAGTCAAGCATTTAAAACAGACAGGGTGCATGGTAAAGGAAGTCATAGTGTATTCATGGCATAATGTGACATAATCAGCCTTTTCTAGGACTTTCCCACCTGGAAGTCAGCATCAAACAGCTGTTCGCTGGTGTCACGTGACAGTGGCTCCCCACTGGGGGCAGAGTACGAGTAGGAATCTCCTTCTGATTGATCACTCAGGTCCTCCTGGTCATTCATGGATCCCCCTCCTTGACCTTCTGAGGCATCGTGAGGACCACGTACATCTACAAACACAAGAAGCTGGTCAGGGGAAAAACTCACGATACTTGATGTTTCTCCTGAATCATGCAATTTTATGGTTTGTCTGGGAGAACTAGGGCAGAAAACAAGTTTCAACAAACTAGTTTAGAATGGAGGACAGTAACCAGAAATCTAGACAATTTTGCTTTGTACTGCCTTAGATTTCTGGTTATTGTCAAGCAATTTTTACTCCAAAATATTATCACAACATGTTAAGTGTAATACCTTCCCAATCCAGCGTCTGGAAGAAGTTGTTGGCATTGCTATCAGTGCTCACAGGAGATTCTGGTTCTGTTACATTGGAGCCTTCTGGGGTCTGTGCCGGCTGGGGCGACTCTGAGTCATAAAATGCTGAAGAACCTGGCTGACGAGGCAGCTCGGGCTTACCTGTAGTGATCGAGGTTTGATGTTAAGTCCATGAGTACATTTGACTTAGAAAAACTGCAGAAAAACATGTTTTCAATTGGTTTGAGGGCAGAAAATAACAAATATTTCTGATATATACAATAAGTGAACTGAGAGACAGATGGATGGAGACACCCAGCAAACCACACAGCAAACTCTAACACTCCTATTCCCAGAGCCCGACTTTGTTTTAAGTCATGCCACCTACCAAATTTGCTGAGGATCTCCTGCTGTTCATCACGAGAGGAGAAAAGGATTTTGGGGTTGAGGCCCTTGGTTTGGAAGCCCTCCCAAGGAGGGGTCTTGGTGCTGGGTCTGTCCCTGGGTTCCACCTCGATGTCCAAGTTGACCTGGAACAAATCTGGGTACTTCTCCTGGATGTCACAGGCATCCAAGTCATACCTGATTGGAGAACAGGTAAATGGGAAAGAGGAAATGATCGAGAAAGAGTTATATAAAACACTACTATCTGTTGTAGTTGATATTATTGAGCAGGAAATAAGAAATTTTATGCTTTGAGAGTCAATAATCTTTATTAGTAAATAACATTTCTCAAAATTGTGTACATACTTGGCAAACTTGACAGTGGTTGCATTTCTGGGGACAAAACCTGTGTGGAACTGGATCTGAAACATCTTCATGGATGCCATCTGAAATGCAACAAGATAGAATTTAAAATTAGCGTTCTGTCCACATTCACCATTTTTCTTTATTTATTCTCAAACAGATGAGACACAGAACGTGCTAACAGCTGGTGTGTGCTGCAGTTTAGCTTGTGTGAGTGTGTGTATACCTTAGCCTGCAGACGTCCTCCCAATGTAGATCTGGCATGATAGATCACCACCAGTACATCTCCCTGGACTGTCACGTTGAGGGGAATCTCCGCTCTCCCATCCTCCATCTTAAAATCCCTGAAAAGAGAAAAAGAGTGTAAGAGAGAGAGGATGAATAATTGAAATAGCAACATTTTTCACTCCTTTTATCTGAGGAGAGCTGACAGGCAGCCTTGTGTGTGAATCTGCTTACCTCATCTTGTCGTACTCCTGTGACGTGGTGAGGACTCTCTCGTCTCCTACATAAACTTCGCAAAATGGCCTGCATCCATTACGCTGCTTGTTGAACAGCGGCACGGGTGTCATGATGATGGAGCGAATTATTATGGGCTTGCAGTGGGGGATGATGGGCTCCTCTGCCATCATGTCACACATATACTCTATATACCTGCAACAATTAAAATCAAGGATCAGGATCAGGAGGTAAAAGCTTCAAATGGTCTGTTGAGGATCTATTCCATGATTCTGAACCCACAAGCCTCTTCCGCATCTCATAATTTGCATATACCTCTTGTGTGAAGGTGCTATGCCAGGTGGGCAGCGTTTCATTGAGAACATGTAGACAGCTGCCTCAGCTGTGGTGAAAAGGCGACAGAAGCACAGGAAAGAGCAAACTGCCACCGCTGACGCTGCTCTGCCATCCTACAGGAACAAAAGGTGAAAGAAGCATTTAAAGATACTGCAGGTGTCTTTTTTTTCTCCTTATCATCTACTTATGTCAGGATCTTGAATTCCTCCTTCCTTGAATTGCCCATCTTAACCCATCTGAGCATGCAAGAAGTCACTTACCAGACAGTGTACTATACAGATGTTCCTCTGGTCTTGCTTGAGCCATAGATGCATGTTCTTACAGACACTGTAGAGACTGCGGAGGTTGGGAGCACGGCGCACCTGCCAGTTACACTCTGAAACCTAAACACACACACACATACACACACACACATCTGAATACAAGAGGTCCTGGCTAGCTGCACAAAAGAAACTGGAAGAATAGCTCAACATACAAAAGCAAAACACAGTAGCAATAATACAACTATGTAATATAGTGCCAAATAGAGAAAAACACAACTGACACCATGACTGAGTAAATACACTATCCACTCACAGCAATGGCCCACATTGAGACAGGGGAGACATAAAAACACGCTTCTTACCCTGTTGTGGAACCGAGAAGGCCTGTAGGATCGTCTGGAGAGGTTGTAGACAGCATAGTGGCCAGCATGACGTGAATCAAGGAACAGGCGGACGTCCTCAATGTTGTTCTTTATTGCTGACTCCACCCCCTCTGCTGGGAAAGACATGACTACACACACACACACACACACACACACACACACACACACACACACACACAAAAATACAAAGACACATGTGTAACTGTTACATGAAAGGTTTATCTCTTCCTCACAATGTTAAACAGGAAGTGATGATGAAAAAAAGTTAAGTAAGTTTTATGGAATGCATACCTGCTATTCTGGAGGTGATGTATGAAATATCAAGGTCCCCTTTGGCATAGCTGTAAGAGAAATTGCAAGTACACTTATAAAAGGAGTTGGTATACAACATAGTAGGGAGGAAAATAAGAAATCACAACAAGAAAAAAAATAAAAAACAAATCAAACAGTACGACTGAGGTCGAAATACACAGACATTAGCCATTAACATTCTGGTAATGCAAACTGGTTCGGAAACAAGAAATGTTTGTATTATGATATACTAAGAGAACTCTGGTTTGGAAACCACGATGTTGCAGGATGGAGAGGTTCAATGCCTGAATGGGCATTTCTGTCCGGGCTACCACACAATACAGAATTTTAAACAGCTTTGATGACTGCTGTCTCACAAACATGCAAATTAGACTAAATAAATCCCCACTATATCTTTCCTCTGAGTCATTTATGTAGCACATGCATCCGGCAGATCCTTGTTGCTGCATGGGAAGATGCTCAGGAGGATCATTACTGCCAATAGCTCCTTGGTGTTAAGTGTCAATGGCAGTTCACTGATGTAGAAAGTAGGCTACATTGGACTTTACAGCAAAATCCATGCAATAAGATTCCCACTAAAATTACAATTTAGTACACACACACACACACACAAAACTGTAGATAAACAAGTACATAATGTATCTATATTTGCTGATGCCACTCCATTTTATCTGTATGGTGTCAGGACAGACGGGTGATGCTGGTTAGGACACAGACATAGCTGAGAGGGTGATTTAGTAAGCAGTGGAGCCATATCAAAAACTTTAAACTACCAGTTACTACTAATTTATTCACTCATTCATTCATTCAATCAGTCACTCATACAGGCCTGTAATTCCCAATCAGGGGTTACCAGGGGCACATCAAGTAAAAAAATATATTAAAAAAATTAATTAATAATACACACTTTGAAATCCACATTCAAATAATATTTATATTATATTATGTTATATTATATTATATTATATTATATTATATTATATTATATTATATTATATTATATTATATATGTTCAGCTTTAATGCCCAAAAACATGTTGCAAATGCATAGCTAGCTAAAGGTATGGATGAACCATCTAAATAGCTAGCTAAAAGTAATGGATAAATGATTAAAATGGGTAGCTAAAAGTAATCAAACATTTACAATAGTTAGCTAAAATTATGGATAAATAGGTCAAATAATTATCTACACGTAAAGGATAAAAAGTTTTAACAGTTAGCTGAATGTGATAGATAACGGTTAGCTGTTAGCAATGGAGGAATAGCTGAAAGTAATGTAGAAACAGTTTTAAAAGTTATCCTAAAGTTAAAATAATTGGTGAAAAAGCTCAAGGTAAAAGATAAACAGTTCATATACTTAGCTAAAAGCATGGTAAAATAGCTAAAAGTAATGAATAAACAGTTGTAAGAGCTAAAAGTAATGCAATGTTTGCTCTCTGACAAAAAAGGCTGAGAACCACTGATATAAATTATGGCATTAGCTTATATCAGTGACTTAGGCAGCTGAAAAGTCCTTACAAATGATACGTGCAAATTGTATGATGGTTATAACAAGCAGCAACTAAATGTCAATGTCAATATTTTTAGCAGACCACTTCAATTTTGAGGGAAGTTACATTCGCACTGCTTTCTGATATTTAGCTTTATAAAGACTACATGATGCAGGGGCTATAATGACGCCATCACTGCAGATGTCATTTTCTAATCACTACACCCTCCCATTCACTCTTAAAATGCTGCTCATCCTTCCATTCACATCACGCTCCGCGTTCATTCAATTGAATTATTGAATGTGTGATGTTAGGATCAGCAAGCTGTGATGATGGACACGACACGGCAAAATGGCTTAGTAGGGTTTTTATTCCTCTAAATCAAACACAAACTACAGGAACACACAGAGCAACACATGAGCTGACGCACTTCACCGACCCATATTTACCTTGGGTTGCTAGGTGATGGACACATAGTGGGACCATGAGGGATTGGGACAGAGAAAGGAAACAACAAAAAATAAACAAAACGACCAAACAAATGGAACAAACCGATGATAGGATAACCAAATGAAACACCAAAACCTTGGACATGGATAGAGAGGCTACTGAAGGAACACTTTGCTTATCTTCAACCCGATCGAACGTATCAGCCACAGAGGCTGCCTGATTGTAAAAGATTGTTTGGAGCATTGCTGATTGCTGTCATACACTGACTTATGTTGTTGGTGAAAGAGCTCCAATCAGAGATAACCTGAAATAAAAGTTTTTCTTTTTTTCCTGGGAGATTCGTAACTGCAAATCTGCCATCAGAGTGGAAAACTACAGTCAAGCAGCAAAATGTTCCTTTAAAAAGGACTATCTGGGGCCAGGGTAGGCATGAGCATGAATGGTTACATAGACAGTTTAAAAGTGTAGGATCATGGACATTTACTTCGGGTTGATGCAACTGATGAAACATGATAGCTGAAAAATAACAATCTGTAATGTTTAGACAGCTGTTACGCTGTATGGTGGAAGTCGGGATTAAAAATATGCATACTTTCAGTACAGTAAATTTATAGTTTTCTCAGATTTTTTCCCCATTATCAAACTTAAGTAATGACTACCAAAGCTAATAAGGTGGTGCAGGCATTTGTGAAGTTACAGCAGCCAGTGCAAAATGTGAAAAGCTCAACTGAATGTTTAGCACCGTAGGCTAACCAACATAATAGGAATCATGAAATTAATTCAGCAACACATGCCCATGCTATGCCAAATGAG
The DNA here is from genome assembly GCF_017976325.1 of Chelmon rostratus. Lineage (NCBI taxonomy): Eukaryota > Metazoa > Chordata > Actinopteri > Chaetodontiformes > Chaetodontidae > Chelmon > Chelmon rostratus. The sequence goes on along the minus strand of NC_055662.1, from coordinate 13,814,921 downwards.
AAGAAATTGGCTGTGATACACAAATAAAGCACGATCATGGCTAACTGAATTGTCATGACATTAAGGATTAAATGAAACGTATAAGCCTGAAAATAGAATATGAACAAACAATGATCATGACATCAAGGTTGGAGCACCTTACCTGGCTACTGACTGGATGACCTTAGAGGAAGTGTCTTTTATGTTGGTCAGGAAGCGCTCGGTTCCTCCCCTCAAGATATCCAGGAGGCCGCTGCCTGCCTGATCAGGATCGTATATGCCTGTAGGTGGGATATAAATAAGAGATTTGCAGACATCGTCATGGCTGAAGCGCTGACACTGGGCTTAGCTGGATGAATCGGTGTCACAGTTTCACCCACAACGACAACAAAAACATTCATGCAATCACTATCAGGCCTGATAGTGTGAATGGACAGGAGGACTGGAGCTACTCCTCAAAGGAAACAGCAAACATGCACACTTTGCCTTTCGACAGATGGTTGACTGGCCGTGCAGAAATCCTCTTAATGGACTGTGCGTGTGTGTGTGTGTGTATGGTTGTTTGTGTGCATAGATGGGAAAATGATAAGCCTGTAATGCTCATTTAGAGAAAAGGCACAGATTAACAAAAGAAATCAGATTTTTCTCACAAAATCGTGCTCTTAAAAATCTTAATTCAAATAACCCCCACAACAGAAGAATGAGCTACTTTAAGACTTGCACACTTTGCTTCAGTCTGCTTCAGACATACTGCAGGGTGTGAAATCACCAAAAGTCATCCTGCCAAATACCAATATGTGGTCTGTGGCTGTCAAGTTTGTTTTCTCTTGCACCCTCAATTTTGGCAGGCAATCAATCCTGTGCTTCATCCTGTCTATTCTGCTACAGACTGATACTACAAACTCGGGTTTACGCTCGAGATCGGTCGAGGTTAGTGGGTTACAGTGTGACTAGAATATTGTGTGTAGGCTTTGAAGCAGTAAGTGAAACCATGTTGGACAATCAATCCTGCCCAACTACAACCATTTCAAAATGACAAAGATATGAAACTGAGAGGAGGATACCTCACCATGTTGGGAGATTTCCACACATATTTACATAAATTGCAAACGTCCTACTACTGAAAGCAGAGTGGGTGGGGTATGGGTGGGATTTGTTTCCTTATAATACTACATAAACAGACAGAGGTGCCTCTCATAGGTAGTATTTGTGATGGCCATTTATGGGCGTACTATTGGGGGTACATGATTTGTCTATATACTGTGATTTTATTATGTAGCTTTTGTAATCTGTGTAATATTATGAAGTAGTTTCTTGTTTCTAGTTTTTTGAGTGGCAATTTGTAACAGGTGTGGTGTGTCATGTGTGTATAATATGCATGTAGTATGACGGCTATTAAGCCATCTGCCTTTATGGCTGTGGGGGTATATGATTTGTTTCATATACTGTGATTTTCTTTATGTACCTTTTGTATATATTAACCTGTGTATATGCTTTATTCACAATGTATTTTCTTTACTATTTGATCGATGACTATGTTCAATGTATGCTTGCAAGATGCATTTCTGTTTTTAAGATGACGACTGTGACTTTGTCAGTCTGAGGAAGAGCCTTGTGTTCACAGCATTGAAATCCTTGTACAGGAGCGACATGGTGTGTGGGTGGTGTCTGGGGTGTGTGAGAGTGTGTGTGTACGGTCTTGTGAACATGTGTCTCCGGCTGACGGAGAATTACTATACGAATTACTATACGGGTTAAGTCTCTCTCAATCGCACCTCAAAGGCACAGTTTCTAGTTTAGCTTTCTAGGTTGTTTGTAAGTATAAAGTTATTTCATTAGAGTGCAGCATAACAAATTTATGGATATGTCTCTTATGGTGTTATGGGCTGTTCACTTTTAAAAACAGCTCACTGATATAATGACATGACATCGCTCTGATTTTAGAGAAGATTCAGTTTCACCCTCCCCACCTGAAGTGTGAACACTAAAAACAAAGAAACACGACAAAAAACAAAAACAAACCTGCGACCCCTCGGCTGAAACACCGTCACAAACCCACATAAAGCACGTTACTATCATCCAAACAAACTCTTACCTGCACTGTTATGGACGTTCTGGATCTGCATGGGCGGCTGGGCTCCGTTGTTGCCAAAACCTCCGTTCTGCTCCAGCAGCTGCAGACATTCATAGCCGTCATACACTGGACGCCAACAGTAGTACGCACTCAACATTGTAACAGGGAGGTCAACAAATGAAAACTAAGTTGATCCAAAAAAAAACAAAAAAAACTTGCTATTGCCTACAGATTTGAAAGAGAGCAGCAACCAAAAACAGGTTAACAGAGAAAGAAAAGAAAATCATCAGAAAAACTAATATATTGCTAAGATGCAAAAAAAATGTCATCTACAAAAAACACGGAAAATATATTTAAAAAATACACAATTTCAACCCAACAAAGAATAAAAATTGGGATAAAGAGAAAATAATAGTGAGAGGACCAAAAACAGGGGAACAGAAAAAAAGTCCTGAGTGCTAATTGGAAATCACCACTTCGAACGAACTCCAAAAAGTTGATTAAAAACGTATCATAGCATCAGACGGGCTCGGTAAAATAATTTTCAGATCAGAACTGGAGTGTCTGGGTCTGCGTTAAGGCGTCCAGACAGCTTCTGCGTCTGCCTTCCGCTGCGGGATGTCTGCCGTGTTTCCCTCTCAGTGTTTCACTTCCATCTCTGCTCCCTTCCCTCGCGAGTTTTCTCCTCTCCCTCCTCTCTGCTCCGTCTCACAGTCTGCCTCTCCATATGTCTGTGCCGCGAAGCAGCAGATAGAGGAGGAGGAGGAGGATTATACTCTCCTTATGTCCAGCAGAGAAGCCCCTTCTTAACCCTAATCAGATCAGCGATCACCAAATCTGCCTTCACTCTGCACACATTTACCAGCCATGTCAGGGTTCAGGCTGGTCAGAAATTGGTTGAGAAACAGAAAAACTCTATTTGTTTTGAGCTGTTGCATTAACTAAGAGTAAGATGGAAGAATCTAGTGTCTGCAGTGCTATAGCACAGGAAAAATAGATTTTCCTACGGTGGTAATCAGCATTTGATTTCCACAAAAGAGAAAAAAATATTTCAAAAAGTATTCATATTTTTAATTGTGGTGGAATCAGAAATCAGGATACACACCCTGGATCAGATATATATATATATATATATATATATATATATATATATATATATATATATATATATATATATATATATATATATATATATATATCTGTCACATGAAAACTGTACACCAAAAAGTTGTTGGAAGAAAGAACTGGAAACCTGGAGATTTTTGACATTGAAATCAGCTTTACATGCTATAAATCACAACTGTGGCTGAGGATTTGGTGATAAGCAGCAGGATTTGTGGATTTGTGGTAAGAATCATAAGAGGCTGTGGCTGATTAGTTGGTCATGGGCTGCCACCTCGCAGGGTAAAATGCTTTTCTATTCCAAAACCTTGGCTAAAGTCTTAAATCTGATTGTGCCGAATTAGCTACTGTTGGTGGTAGATGAAAAAAACGTTTTCTGCCTTTAGGCACAATGCCGCCCAAAATACTGCTTTACTACTGAGTTTATTTACTACTCAGTTTCACTCATTTTCCACCTCTATGTCTCTCTTTGGACCCATTAGGACCATGCCAGCTGGGAAGAGAGGAGCCTGGGAAAGAGAATACAGACTCCTTTGAGCCTGCCACTGTGTGTGTGTGTGTGTGTGTGTGTGTGTGTGTGTGTGTGTGTGTGTGTGGTGGTTCTATGTGAGGCTGAACAAGTGTAACCACAGCAAATCAGCAATTTGAGGACACCATTACACACACAGCGGAAGGAGCCGTGTGGTCGGCCTGTCAATAGCCTCTTCACAGGCTGGCAGACACTGAGGATGTGTTTCTGTGTCTCAGCCAATCGACTTGTTTATTCTGAAATGCAATTGGCGAAAGTTGTCACCCACTGAAAACTGATTGCCAAAGCAGAGGCCACTTTAGACAGAGAACAGAACAGAAGACAAACTTGTGTCCCACACACTCATTAATAGAATGGAAAGTCTTGAATTAATCAACTAATGAGTCAAATCTATTTTTATAAGGAAGGAAAAATAAGGTCTCCATGGTGGGAGACACCTTCAAATGCATTTCCCCATGTCTCTTGGCTAAGAGAACAGACTAATTCAACAGCCACAGCCATAATTTAGCTCCATCTACTTGCTTGTTTTAACCTCAATCAAGAAACCAACAGGTGCAGCACAGCACCAAACCTGTCCAGGTCCTAAATAAAGCACAGTTTTACCGTAGTATCACTTCTCAAATCTAATGCGGTATTATTTCAGTGCTGAACACAACTGTGCACACACCTACCTCTGTAATGGGAGACTTGGGGTTGACATTGCGTGCTGCTGCTATCTCCTGCAGCTGGTTGACCAACTCTGTAATGGACAGACGTTCCTCGGGGTTCACCTTCAACATGGAACCTAGACAGGAGGAGGAGGAGGGGTGCAGTGGAAAAGAAAGCAAATGTTAAAAATCTGATGACCTGATTCATGCAGGAAGGAATTCATGAAGAAGACAACAGTACCATCATTTACCTTTTAAACTATGGAAATCAAAGATGCATGATTAATTATTAACAAGCTGTCATTAATCTCATGCACAGCAATCAAGGTGAATACTTTTAATTTATATTCTTTTTAGGTTAAGTTAATTTAGTGCCACTGTGTGCAGGAGAAGGCCATATTTGCCTTGACCACCAGGTGGAGCTGTTTGACCTAATTGGAAAAGCTTTAAACAAGGTGCAGGCAAAACAGCCAAGAATAGATGAAAACCAGAGGGATGAATAAACAAAGAGACAGGCAGAAACAAGCAGACGCAGAGCAAAGGTCCGTACGTATGAGGTCGTGATACACAGTGTACTTGACATCATTCTGAGGGATGGAGTATTTTCCGTTGACGATCTGCAGCTTGGCCCCCTCCTCGAATGGGTGCTGCTTAAAACACAACAGGTAGAGGATGCATCCTAGGGCCTGCACGTGAGAGAGGAAATAATAAAGACCACAATAAGCTCTAAAGCTGCCTTTCTTAATGAACAGAACAGAGAACAAATCATGAAACAGTCCAGACAAAAGACACAAATTACTCTTGGAGGAGAGAGGAGAGGCTAATGTGTGAATGTAATGACTCAATCAGTTTCAACAGGCTCTGTAGAGCCCTTTGTGTTTCTGCTGTGTGTCTAGTGCGACAAGTCACTGTTGTTATTTTGCCTCTGTTAAAGGAAATACGCATTATATAGAGCCTGAAAACATACGGTATTTTCACAGGCCTAAAAATAACATGATTTTCTCTCATTAAAAAAAAAAAAAAAAAAAGAAGCACCATAAACACTGTGATTTGACCAAAACATATCTGGTCTGCTGACTATAAGCAGTGTTATTTGCCGTTTTAACAACACAGCTAAATCCTCATGGATCCCTAGCATCTACTGATCAGAAAAGAAATATCTGATCTTATCTTGGCTTAAACACAGAATCTCTCTTCTGCAGCAACAGGAAAATCACAACCACGACTACTCCTGGATTAGCCGTGACATCGTGGACAATAAGAAAAGGCAAAAGCTCTGACCCAGATGTCCTGTTTCTCATTGATGGGGAAGTTGGAGTAGAGATCGATCATCTCTGGTGTCCGGTATGCTGGAGTGGTGTTCCTTGTGATCTACACACATATAGAAAAAAAAAAAGGAAACACAGAAACACAACTGAGGGGTGCTGCAGTAAATAACACCAGAGACAAGTATCCAGATACAGACAACTGTTGGTCTGCTGTCTGAAAGAAAACAAAATTAAAATTAAGAAAATGCATTGAGAAAAACGGCTTTCTTTGGATTATTTGTCATGAAAAGAACACAGTGTTCTGTGTTCCCACACAGAGGCCTAATAATGGTTTTAGAAACCAATTATCCCCATCCATAAAAAACTTTTAGGACTCAATGTATTCTATAAGGAGGAGAGGAGAGGAGGAGCTTAACCTTAACTGATGAGTGAGAGTGTGTGTGTTTGTACCTCATCCTCCACCATGGACCTCTTCTGTGCCGACCAGCTGTAGTCGGGGTAATGTGACACAGTGGTGGCGCTGCCAAAGTCACACAGCTTGATGGTGCCCTGGTTACTAATCAAGAGGTTCTCAATCTGCAACACATCAAGAAAGCAGCGGGTTAGCATATCAATCAATACAGATTTAATTCTAACTCATGATCGCCCCTAATTTAAGTAATTTAAAGTAATATCAATCGCTGTGCTTTAAATTTCAGTATCATATTGAAAATGTAGTCATTGAGGTGTTTCATTTAACAACCACACTACGACACACCTTGAGGTCTCTGTGTATGATCGGAGGCTTCTGCTTGTGCATGTGCTGCACGGCGCGGCACGTCTGGTAGAGGATTTTCAGCACGGTGTCACATGACAAGGGAGCCCTCTGCTCTACCCGCTTTATAAACTCCACCAGCTGACCTGAGGCAGGAGAGATGCAAAGAGATGAATGAATGAAAACCTGTCAGTCAAACTGAAAGTGGGCACCTGCTAGTGCCCACATGGCCTTTTCTTGCCTGTTGACTGCAGGTTGAAGTGTGAGAAATCTGCCGATGCATAATTTTCAGGGGTAAGTAAAGAGTGGCTTACAATGCTGAAAAACCTGCTGAATGGAAACAAAGTCTGTTGTAAATGAACAGCCAGACCGAGCAGAAAGGAAGTAGAGCAGGAAGTGGAAAGGCTGCAGACGGAGAGTCGTTTCATCACGAGAGCCTTTCAGTTAAAGTTCCTGGGAAATGGTTCTGACTACTCAGATTTACTGCAATTCAGTTCGATGAATGAGTAAGTACTGATTCAGCGGTGAAGGAAAAGAAAAGAAAAGAGGTAGAGACAGAGCAGAAGTGTCTGTGTGCAGGAAGCTGTGTATTTACCTTTACACAACTCTGTGAGGATCAGGAACTCTGCTTGTCCGGTGTCTGACTCCTCCTTACTGATGGAGGCGGCAGAGCAGAACTGAACCATGTTGGGATGACCCGACAGCTTTTTCTATGGAGCAGGCAGGTCAAGGAACATACAGGAAAAAAAAACACTACTGTGGTGTCAAGCCTGGCTTCAGGTCAGTCCTTCCAGAAACTCAAAGAGAGAAATCCCAAATCATCCTCTGGTGACAAAGTCGGTCGATTTACCTGTGTCTTGTTTAATCTTTGGAGAAAAATCATTGGTTACTGCAGAAATCTTCAGCAATTTAAAGTGTTCTACTCTGCCATCGACTGTGATGCGCAGCCAAGCAAACCAAAAAAGGAGCAATTACTATTCTGAGGCTGTACTGTAGTGTGCTGGACAAACAGTGAAAGCGGGAAGAGATTATGGCTGGGTGATGGGAAGAATTCACTGGTGACTTTAGACTTTGTGTTTCTGCCTCGTCAGCATTAGGTATTAGTCCTAAAGCACGATGTTGCAACAGAACCAGGAACACAGTGCGTCATTTACAAACAGCCTGTGACTCCACAATGTGCTGCATGATATGAAACAACTATTGCCCAACTGCACAAGAGATATCCATCCCAGCATTTTAAGCTGCTAGCCAAAAGGTTTATTAGTTCCCTCCACTGACAGAATTATCTCACTGATGAAAACTCTAACTCCATGAAATAAAACCTCCTCAGAGACACTGAAATACAACGGATGCTTCAGTGCATTGTTTTTATCCCTCGTGGCAGCTGCTGGATAACACATCTGTGTAGGGCTGTGTGATATGACGATATATACATTGCTTGATGATAGAAAAGCATCTATTGTTTCACACGATGCTCCGTATGGCAATGTTTTTCATCGATTGGATGACGCTTTACCTTCTTTCACGCGGCACGTATGCAGGCAGGAAATTTGCATGAAGGCAACACAAACAAACAAGGAGCCCGACATCTGTGAATGACACTCTGGGAGAATTATGCATTTTCTGTCTTGCTCATCGCCTCTTCTCAAACAAGAAACACACCGCAGTGCTTTAGATGAGATGACCAATAGGCTTTTATGGACAGAACCACGTAATACACAGCAGTCTGTGTTTGTGGGTCCACAACTCTATTACAAATCTAAGCACTATAAATACATATTAGTTGCTGGATTGCGCATTCTGGCATTGCGTGGCCCTGCCAATAAAATACAAGTGATCTCGTAATAAATAGATAGATAGATAGATAGATAGATAGATATACTTTATTTATCCCAAGCTGGGAAATTGCAATGACAGTGTGACAGTAAGCCACGCTGGAGGCGTATTCCACACTCTTGTAAAGTCATGGGTTATAATTTAACTTTGTCACATGTCACCCTTTATCATGTGCTAAAATAGAAACGTTCTACACTGAGCATAAGAAAAAAAAAGTCTTTTCATGAGGGTCTGGAAGCATTAAAAAGGATACCATGAAGCAGACTTCCTGTATGATTTCCTTGTTCTTCTCCTCCTCGTTGGACAGTAGCCTCTGAAACAAATGCACACACACAGACCATTGTCACTCTTCTGCGATAAGATGACACATCATCTTTTCATGAAAACCACCTAAGAGGTCTGAACTAGCATATTGCATCAATAAACGGGCTATACAGTATTTGCTTTGAGCATGAGAAAACTGATTTCTTAGGCCAGGCCATACAGGATAAGAGATGATCACATTAAATGCCCATTTTATTTGTTCTGCATCAAAACTATCGAGAGTTGAAGGTCCAGTGTGTAGGCTTAGGGGGGGTTATTGGTAGAGATGGAATATAATCCTCACAGTTGTGTTTTCATTTGTGTATAATCACCTGAAAATAAGAACTGCTGTGCTTTTGTTACCTTAGAGCTCTATATTTCTGAAGAGGGAGTGGGTCCTCTTCAACAGTATCCACTATATTGCACCGCTGTGTTTCAACAGTAGTCCAGAACGGACAAACCAAACACTGGCTCAGTGGCCATCTCAGGCGTGACTGAAGCCGGTTGAGCATTCCTCACTGCTTGATGACACTAAATCCAACACACTGGACCTTTAATTCCTCACCTTCTGAAATAACAACGCATAGAATCTGAACCATACAAAGCTCAGCAGCACACTTACAACATGGACAGAATAATAAAGTGTTGAGCAGATGGTCCACGCATAATCAAAACTGTGTCATACTTCTTTGAGCCTTGTCGGTCTCTAAATAAGAACCTGCTCAAGGAAAATTTCCAATATAATCGACGGCATAGCAGCAGAGGGAGCCGCCCAGATTAGTACATTCAAATCAGAAACAGTTCAATAGTATGCGGCTTGCATAGCAGTGTCACACCAACTTGGATCTTAATGTACAGTCAAATGTAATAACACAATGCATACTGCATTCCACATTATGATTGCTGTTTACTGATAATATGTATTATCACCAGTACTGCACAGTTTGTGTAGAATGTGGAGTCAATGAGGACAGAGCTAATGTTCCCGATTCAGTGCATCATTTATAGACATTGCTATGCCTACTAAGAAATGCGTGAATGAACCAATGTGCAATACTGAGTGGCAGAGCATGAAGTGGGTCAACATGCAACAAGCAGCAACAGGTGAAATCTTCTCAGTGGGTTCACCTTCATCTTACCTTGAGGGCATAGTCTTTACCACTGCTCATGTCCTGGGCTTCATACACAAAGGCAAAACCACCTGAGAACAAAGAGAGCGCAACAAGGGGGGTCATTTACATTGAACAGTAATGCCCTCTTAAGCTATAAAATACACAATCATCGATCTCAGATGGTTATTGAGCGGTGATGTGTTGTAATACAGCGCAGCAACTATGTCTGATTTGTTCTGGTGTGACAGTTTAATGCATTAAACGGATGACTGATGAAGAAGCACTGGCGGTGTGGTTCTGAGGTACAACTGAAACAAAATATTCACTTTTGATATTTTGTGGATTTGTCACTGCTCTGAGACATCACTTAGGACAGCTATTAAAAAACAAAGGGACCAAAAATAAAGGAAACAAAGCCGACAGACATATCCAATATGACCTTTAATTGCACATAAGTGTTTCTTTTAAGGTAGAAATACCACCAGCACACCGAACAACCCGTTCCATTCCACAGGATACTGAATTTATTTAGCCTTTATCTTGTGACCACTGAGAGCACTAAAGCCTCCGGCAACGCCCTGCTTCACACACCCATAGACACTTAAACCTGGGAGCTGCCAAGTATAACCACAGTCTTATCTGCTGGCCACTGAGCAGCCACATCACCAAGTGCCTCGGCCAAGAACAACACAGTATAACTTTCTGTCACAAGATCACTTCAACTAACTTCTGGGCCTCCGCTGAGTTTACACTTTTTCACTGAATGTGTGGCTGAAAGCTGGACTGGTGGTTGTAGGTGCAATGCTGTGGTAATAATTAGACAGCTTGTCGCGAGGAAGGAGAATCAGTTTTGCTTGGAAGGACGTTCTGCAGTGCTTCGCTGAAACACATACAGCTGGACATACTTTTATAGAAGTTACATACATTTCAATAGAACAGCACCAAACCACTCTAATTGTACAAATCAGTGCTACTGAGAGCCCAGAGCTTAAAATGGGCCATTAGCCTGAGTTTTTTTTTTTTTTTTTTACTAACAGTCTGCACGCTGCTGCAAAAAGAAAATCATTACAATAACTACAACTACACAATCATAAGTAATTTCTATACATCAATACATCACCATTTACTTTGGCTCAACTTTTGTGTGTGTCTTGTGCTCACAAGTAAATGTCTTTTGCAAGTCACAGTCCAAACAAGGCCATGGGGAGGTTACCATAGTGATGAGTAAATCAACTACCAGCCTTACTTTGCTGTGTGAAAACCTGAATGAGCACAATCACGGCTCTAATCTTTAAAGTTTTATTTACAAAAGGGAAGTGTGCCCAGGCCTGTTCAGTGGTCTGATTTTTTTTTTTTTAACCTTATCTGGGATTCAAACCAGCAACCCGACGGTCACACTTAACCTCATGCCTTTAGCATGAAATACAACACGAGTTTAACTGCTCTTGAAGCTCATTCCCAGAACTTAAGGCACGTTTTACGCTACTACAAACTCTTAGCACAAGGCGTAGCCAGCTATCGATCCAGTACATCCTTTACCGCCCGTTACAGCAACATTTATTTGCAGTAGCGGTGCCTTTGCTTTAAGAATGCACACCCTTCCCTGTGGGGATCACATGCCTTCCTCTGTTTTGTGCTGGCAAAAGGAAGCTGGAAAAGAAGCTTGAAAGGCTCAAATTACTTTGTTCCAATTACCAATTCATTCAAAAAAAAAATCAGTTAATGAAATTGGGGGTAAAGATCCTACTCCATCACACCCAAACTTGTTAACTCTTGCTTGGGTATAATCTTTGTCCTTGTGTTAAATAATTACAGGAATACATGAGGAATGAAGCACAGCTTAGCCACTCTAGCTCTGAATAAAGAGACCTGTCTTGTCTTCTGTCCACCTGCTTAGAGGAGGGCACAAAAGCCAAAAGAAAGGAAAGGCCATGCAGGTGCCACAGTTCCTGAAAACCTGTTTTTTATGTGAAGATATTATCTCTGCCTCGCTCACCTGGAGAGGACATAGCTGTCTTCCTCAGGTTGTGTAACTGAGCTCATGATGACAGTCGCCACTTTGTGTGCTGACTTTTTCTTTCATGACCAACACAGCACAGAGTGGCTTCTCAAATTGATCCAAGAATAATATGTGGCTACCCAAATATATCCTTGCGGAACAAATCTTGAATGATTGTTGCCCATGTGGCTGGTACGGTAGACAAACACACTAGTCATGGCTCTAAAAAAAATAGAGCCATCTGGTTACAGCCACCTATTGTATTCTCATGAAAGATCTTGGTGTGGCAACACAACAAAGACGCTTTTTAAACAGCAGGATGCTTGAGAGGGGCAAAGGTTAGTGTAAAGTGATCTCAACTTTTACCATCTGCTTTGATTTTAAGTCAAGTACAACAAGTACTTTTTTATGACAAATACAACCCCCATTCCAAAAAAAGTTGTGACGCTGTGAAAAACATTGAAAACAGAATGCGATCATTTTCCTTTTCAACTGTGTTTACTGACAACAGTTTTCTGAAGTGTTGTGAGCCCATGTAGTAACAACCTTCATACAATCATGTGTTTCACAATGCGGTAAACCTCGCTCCATTCTTGCTTGTGAAAGGATAAGGTAAAACATTAAATATATTGTCGTTGTACTGTTTAAGTATAAGTCAAAAAAGATCAACTAACTATTGCATTCAGTACTATTTAAGTTTCTCCCACACTTTTGGAATCGAGGTTGTAACTAACCATGTTTGATAGAACAGAAAAAGATTTTCTTGCCACTAAGCAGCAAGAACAAGAATGCCTGTTCAGTCCCACAAGGAAGAAACCTGATCTTTGGGTCCAGACATGTCCTGAAACCAGACACATGTGTTTTGTTGCATACAAACAAGCCGGTATTTCAGATTCAAACTCGTTATTATAAGCCACAGCTGCTGAAATAGCATTTATAATGTTGCAACAATTGATGAGGAGACAAGAGAAGACTTGTATTCTTTAGGTTATCAAGAACAATGAATAAAGAAAGCCCTATTTCATTTGAGATGAAAACTGGCACACAAGTTAAAACCTCATAAGCGGACCAAATTGGAAATTTAAAAACCATGTTGCATCAATACATTTCCTCTTTTCTTGTCCATTTCTCTTTCCTTTGCAGTCCTAGTTGGAAACATGTGAATAAAAGGTAAAAAGGATGGATCAGGGAGGAAGGTGTCCAGGCACTCAACCAGGACTCAACCCTTGATGTCAGAAGAAAGAATCCAGCAAAGCTCTGCAGACGCTTTGACTTGGCCGTTTTTGTAATTAACATTAAAACGAATCCTGTGAAAACGTCCCCTGTTAAGTCAGAAGTTTGGTAACAACACTGTGGTCGCTGATATTCCCGTTCAATCGCGGGATGCCTTCGTGGCCTCTCTATTATGATTTAACTTGATGACGAACTGCAGGCTGTAAAATGCAGCAGAACGTCACTGTTCAAAAGAAAAGATGGTAACGCACAAGACCAACTGAAACTTAAAACTGTCTCTGTGTCACCGACACATATCACAATATGGAAAGTGATTGGTTGCTTGATAGACACACACGAAACTAAATTATCAACTGGTGTTTACCTGGTGACTCATAACTCTGCAGCTGTAAACGCTATTATCATAGAGCCGAAGTAAGTCAGTCAAGCTAGCCTGTTAGCTAGATCAGCTAGCTAGCATGCCTAGCCGCCGAAGACGTTATCACCTGCGTTTCTCGCGGTGGTAACGTTACACCATCTCACCTTCGGCGATCACCCTCTTGATCCTCAGTTTCATGTCACCGAGCTCAACGACCTGTCCGACGAAATCATTCTGGTCCCGACTGGCTGCCCCGGACGAGCCGGGCCCGGCTAGGAAATCAAGTGCCGACTGGAACAGGGACATTTTCTCCAGCGCCCTGCTTCAGACTCACAGAGGCCGGCTCCAGGTGAGGGAATGTGGTGTCTAAATCCCAGCAGGCTCAGCAGAAAAACTCTACGGCGGTTTACTCTCTTATAAAAGCTTACAATAAGGCGATGTTGTCCTTTCACTGGAAGCAAACATCTTCTTCCTGCTGCTAGGCTGACGAGGCCGCCACCATCTCCATCGCTGACTTCCGTGAAGGGTAATGACGTCAGAACACGATTCAGTCATGTGACACAGAAAAAAACTTACGAAACAAACAAAAAAAGAGAGACTCTTGTGGCGTGTAGCAACGTGTTCAAACCAACTGTAACACCAATACATGGCTAACTGCTGAATGAAAATGTTGATTTTGTGCTCGAAAAAGTAGCTCGGAAAACCCAGATGTAAGATGGATTAATACATCTCTCTATTATTGTTATTATTGTTGTTGTTGATTAATAACAATAAAGTAATTCAGAACTTTTCTTTTTCAGAATTGTTTTCTTTCTTGTTGGACTTTTTGTAGGGGGTCACGGTAGCACTTATGTATATCTACATTGTTATGACCTTTATTGAGGCCATATTTACTAATTTACTCAAAAAATGCAACAGTAACTTACTTGTTAAAAATGACACATATTTATATTTCAGCAAATACTATGTTGTCAAACTTTATAACACTCTTCAAATTAAAGACAAAAAGAGATAATAATATAGTGTATTAGTGCGCCATCTACTGGACACATATATGTTATGTTTATGCGTTTGATTTAGGCTCAACAGTGACTTTCAAGTAGTGCATTCGTTGAACCTGTTACAGGCTTGTATCAATGTGAGAGTTTTACAAAACATGTGGAGAGGCACAGAGGAGGAATCGCTCTGCCAGGATGGACAGACATGCAGCAGATATCGCATGTACAGAACAGAACAACAAAATGACAGAATTTACAGATAACGATGCAAAGTTATTCTGATACATACGACCCCCTCTCCACCATGTAGACCTGTCAGAGGATGGGCCACACAAAGGAGATCAGCAAAATCATTATATATATATATATATATATATATATGACGATGTGTGTGTGTATACATATAGTGTATATATAAAATGTATAATGTGTGTGTGTGTGTATATATATACATATATATATACTTTGTAATGACAAAAAAAACATGTGTAACTTTTTCTGACTGATGCTTCTCTCTATTACACTATCCCCCTGCTTTAACACTGCAAATTCGCCCATTGTAGGATTAATAGAGGATTATTTAATTTAATTTTAGCTTATCTTGTTAAACATAAGTGAAGTGTATGGATCCAGGATGATGTTGATAGGAAAGGTAAATCCTGAGTCACACTACCTGCTCTCCACCATGGAAACCTGGACAGAGGACAGGCCACACAAAAACAGAAGAGGCAGCACACAGATAGGAGAGGTAGACAAACACACAGAGGGAGAGAGAGACATGACAGCATGCAAACTAGGAAGAGAGGCAGAGAAAATAAGAGGCTGAATCTCCCGGATGATCCAGATCCAAATGACTGGATAGAGACAGAGAGAGAGAGAGAGAGAGAGAGAGAGAGAGAGAGAGAGAGACTGACAGACAGACAGAGAGACAGAGAGAGAGAGAGAGAGAGAGAGAGAGAGAGAGAGAGCACTTGATTGCTACTCTGTAGTGTGAATGGTGGAAAACACCTAACCAGCAAAAAATATCCTCACTCCCAAGGTCTAAAACTCAAGGACTTTGTGGTCCTCACAAATACCGATGTACACACACACACACATACACACACACACACACACACAGATGCACACACACACAAACACTACACACACACACTACACACGCACAGAGTCAATAGCTAACAGTCCAAACGCCTGCCTCATGAGCTAAAGAGGAATGCAGATTTTGGATTTTAAATAGAACAAACCATTATGTTCCCAGTACTTCCACCACCATAAACTCACACAACATGCACAGTACAACTCAGACTGTGGATATAGTTCTGTCTATGCGAGACGAAGCACAACTCAAAAAGACTTGACGAAGTTGGTGGACTAATTGGCCTGACACTATGGAGGCAGATTCATATGTAAATTAACATTTAAATCAATATGAAATATATGTATTACCTTTCCTGTATTTGACACAATTATTGACAATATACTAAATCATACTGCAAATTCCTTAGCACTTATTATGTACTTGGTTGGCTAAGTAGTTTGCCTTTTTGCCTTGTAAGATTATCAACTAAATGCAAAGTGTTGTGAAATGTAAATGTAATGACAGTATGCATATGCACAATTGCTCATTTTACAGTCGTTGGGAAATAATTCCATGATGAAAGAAATTGTGAATTTTGGCAGCACCGCAGGTGATATGAGCACACGTGCTGGCAGAGCCAAGACAAACAGGTAAAAGAGACACCTGCAGAGCGATGCCAGGGTCCATTTTAGGTCAACTTCAATGCCCATTAGCATCAGTCAATTCAGCCACACACAAGTTTATCTCAATGAATATACTGTATACTGTGTTGGATGCAGTCATAAAAAACAAGATCTACTGAAATATACCACATTATCAAAAGGTCAGGTTCTGCAGTACACTTACAATGTTGCAATATTTTACGATCATTTTTTGCAAGATGTGACATCCCCGCCAATATTAATTTGCTGTGGATTTTTTCTTTCTTTTTTAATTTTTTAACAAGCCTTTCTAGAACTTTCCTAATAAAAAAAAATCATAATTCTACATAAAAAATGCATATTCAATATTTTTGTGTTGGCAGAGTAGATATTGGTTTGAGAACGAAAAGACTGGAAAGCTGACATCTGAAAATGAAACACCACAAAACCTGAACAGCAAAGACAAATTAACTAGGAATCAGTAAGTTTTTCATTCGGTTCAGTCAATCACAAAATATGTATCAAGTATATTCTACCAAATGCTGCTTTGCAGATTCGGTAATAAAATTTTACAGATTCTCAAAGGCCATTAATTTAGTATGATGTACCTAATTATGCCAAAAGGGAAAAAAGTGCTTTGGTCTCATTGGGAGTTATTGTGTTATCCTGAAAGCATCTCTGAACTTGCAACCAGCTGCAACCAGAAAAGACTCGGCGCAGCGTTAAGCACACACTACTTTGCAAAAATATAGCTTGAATCTACACAGCCACTGTCAAATGCACTTCTTAATCTTACTTCTAAGATTTACAGAAAAAGGATGTTATGACCAAATAATCTGTTTTTTAAAGTTGCATCGTGCATTTCCACTTTGTTGCAAGCTCCACAATATTTGGTGGCTGTGTCAGCTTTTGTGGTAAGCAGGGAGCCCATGTGCAACAGCTGCTTCCCCTGCTGTATGCTGCTCATAGTGCTTCAGCCATGCCAGATTCAACTCAGTTCATTAGGTAGCCACAACATCATGGAATTAATCTCACACACAAACATATACGCCTGTGCGCACACACAGAGACACACAAACAAACTTTTAGTGGTATCATCATATCCTGCATCCTCTCATATGTTTTGACTAATACCCTTATCAAGGTCTTACCACAGCCCCTTTCATAAAGGCATGATCAAAACATGTGTGGTTAGAGGGGTGATAAGGCCAACCATATATCAACAGGGCAAATTAGAAAATAAAGTGTGGTTACGCGGTGTTCCTCATGTGATTTCACAGTATCAGACCCACCCACATATTTGCTTTGATTCCAGGGTTTAAGAGTTCAGCTTTGAGAAATGACGCCTCCATTTTTGCAATCTGGACTCTGGGTCCAAGGCAGCTTTTAAGGACACTAGTACCACATTACAAAATAGCCCATCATTCCTTTTGTGAACCTGATGTTCTAGCAGTGCTGTCAAAAGACAATAATTTCAGTCACAAAGCAAGGGTGCTCATTCATTGCAGTTTAGGCTATTTGACAAAGGGGATTAAAAACATTTGGTGCACTTCTCTTAGTTTCTCTGTGTGTGCTTTAAAGCCCCACATGTGCAGGTAACTTTTTGGTTAATGTGTGATGTAGATGGATGTTTTTTCCATTTGGATTTGTTTGATAAATGTGGTCAATAAATGGCACAGGGGCACAGTTGTCACAAATTGTAAGAGCGTCAGGTTATGAAAAAAGCATTCAAAGATAGTGGGCCATCATTATTGCAATATGGATATTAATGGGGTTGGCAAATAATGGCCACACAGGAATGGAAACTGGACTTGACGAGAAAGGATACAGCTAAACTATAAGAGAAATTTTCCATCATTGAATCTAATTTGAGACGAAACCACCAGACAGAGGAGGGTCGTTCTTCCCTCTCACTGATTGGGCACACCCCTAAAACGCTCCTGCGCTCTCGCTCTTTGATTGGACCATTTATCTCCTATGAAGCGCCTAAAGCCAGCTTGGCATTGGCCAAACGACCCGCCAGTCTAACTGTGTCGATACGCCTCCCGCATAGACCGATCTGTCGGCCGATGTGGAACCAGCGTGCTGAGGGCCAATCAAAATCCTTCATTTTGACAGGCAAGTTTCCTTTGCGCACGAGAGACTCGACTGTGCGACTCCATCGCGCGTTCACGTACGGGAGATGTTCAAGACTTCAATTCCATTCTTGGTGCGTGGGTCCTCAACGTGTAGGCTCTTCATTCAAGAGGCATATTTCAAAAACAGGCATGAGGAGCTCTTGAATTAACTTGCATACTTGACTTCTCGTGTAATACCTTTGGCACTATAGTTGCAATTTCTTTAAATATGTTTGGTGCCTCATATTCCTAGTGAATCAGTAGGAAATTCGAAATTATGAAATCTCAGATAATTACAGTAGTGGACAAGGCCTTCAGATCTGTATCTTAAGTAAAAGTAGCAATGCCATAATGTAGACATGCTCTACTGCAATAAACATTTTTTTCTACATTAGACTAGATTAGATTAAATAACTTTGAAAATCTCTGTAGGGGAAACTAGTTTGGCCACCCATGTGTTAGTGTAGCAACAAGGGCCTGTCTATTCAGTAAATGAAAGTGAATAATGCAATTGATCAGTGAATGAAATGAATCAAACAATGGAAATATAAAATCATAAAGTTAAACAAAACATGATAGTACTTTGCTGGGGTGCAAGGTTTTTCATATCAAGGGTCTGGATACTTACCTATTATATATTGCTTTCATTCTAGTAGCACTTAATCTTCTGAATATCTTTTTATTCTTATGTGCTGGGTATCTAAATAAGATGGTGTAATGGGAAAATATATAACTCATGCAGTTACGCTAATTTTCTACCAGGGTGCAAGCTATTTCATATCATTCAGTCTAACTCATTTGATGACAAAAACTTTGCACTTAATCTCAGATATGAAATTATGATTAGGGGTTAAAATATTTACATTAGAATTTCCATATTATTAACAGTGCCCACGTAGGTATCTATGCTAAAGGTAGAGAGAAAGTTTTACAAAGAATATCATTACACATCTTTATAAATCATTAATAATCTGTTGGAGCAACTTTTAATACGACTTTTGGTCTCAGTTAGGCACCAATTACGCAGTTTATGTTGTTTTAGAAGATTTACAACAGTATTGAACCATAGACCGTTGAACATGGTGCGTTCTTAAACGTAGCTCGCTTGTTGCGTCATGACGCCGGGGCGTGGTCTGTCAGCTTTCCTTAGCAGACCCACGCTCACCTCTGACAGTGAGCTTTGCTAGTCGTCGCGCGCTGTAATTCCCAAGCCATTCATACTAAGTAGCTAGCCCGTGATCTAATTTGACTCGAGCCCTCATCTTTAGGGACAGCTAGCTTCAGCAAGGCGCTCGGGACTCGCGCTTACCGGTGTTTGGCAGCCGACAAAGGGACACAAAGATGTCTAAAGACACGGAAGGGAAGAGCGAGAAAATTATGGATATGGAGAGCAAGGTGCTGTGGTACCCGGACTCCAAGAGGAACACACAGATGGACAAGTTTAGGATGCAGGTCAACGACAACTACGGACTTAATCTGGGTGAGTGGGGAGGAGGGAGGCAGACAGACAAGGAGACAGACAGAGAGAGAAAAGGTGTGCTGGAGTGAATACAAGGCGGCTTTTATTGAGCCTACGAAGCTGGATATCTGAGCCGAATAAAAAAACAGAAACAGGCCCCCCCTCCCACCCTGCTATTTGTTCATATGTTGCGTAATTACCTTACAGACATCTTATTACCTCCAAATTACCACTGTCTAAAGCTGCTTTGCAACGCAATGTGTTAAAACTTGACACACTGTCAAGACTTGACACATTACGCAGCAGTGGTAATTTCGGCAATTTAAAAGTGGCACGAATAGACAGTGAATCGGCATTAACACATCTCTGCAGGTACACACTAATAAGAATTTAAAGAAAGATGGCCTCTAACTTGCTCGCCGCTCCCTTTTTGATGATAATTAGCTGCTTATAACGCTGCAGCTCCGCTTTGCTCTGGTGTTTGCATTACTCCCAGCTCCTAACTGAAAGACTGTCAGCCTGCGGGTCATGCCAGCCGATGAAAGAGATTGTCTCCTTGATACCGTGTCAATTTGATCCAACAGGGTTCTGCAGGAATGCTGAAAAACTTGGTCTGCCGGGTGTTGAGTAGAGAGAGAGTTACGTAATTGGGGAAGCTATGGCAGATGTGTGTGTGTCTGTGTGTGTGTGTACGTGAGAAATAAAAAATAATGATTAGAAATGGCGTTGAACGTCTGTTAATCTGCAAAACTGAACAGTCTAAATTCTTTGGATCCTCACTGAACCAAAACAAAATCCTTCTCTTCTATCTTAAGAACCAGTTTTTTTCACCTTTTTTCCCTAGCCAGGCATATTGTCTCTCAGAGTACAGATGAGGCAGACAAGCTATCAAAGCAGCTGATGGAGAAAACTTTTCCTTTAAATCACACAAAATCGTGTCTACTTATTTTAAACTTTTCTTTTAAGTCTTGGAACATGGAAAAATGCATCTATGCCCCTGGGAAAAAAATGAAACCGTCTGATAAGGGAACATCAGTGCTTCTATGATCTGGATATAGCTCAAGGACAAATCCAAGTTGTGAGTAACCATTACTTAGCTACAAAGGGAAAGGACAAAAAGACTGGGAACCACTGCTTTAAATTTAATTTGTGCTTGGAAATCAATGAATAAGTGAAACATTTGTGAATCTACAAGTGAGGGAATAACTTCAAAATGTAGACGTAAGTACAGACTGTGTAGAGGGAAAACCCACAAAATTGAACTGAGATTCACTTTTGCATTTTGACGTTATGACAGTAATGATTAAATAACTCGTAGGGGATCATTAATCTCAGGTTTACAGAACAGAGTTATGTAGGAATTTCCTTTGGCTTCTGGTTTATTTGATAGTTATTAGTGGACCATGACAGGAGCATGAAGGGCTGATTTCAACACATGATGTTACATGATGATGTCTGATCTTTTCTTGTATTTGGTCAACTGTACAAGCTGATAGTCACAGCAGCACGTTCATATTGTTGCTCTAAATCTGTAGTAATCACTGATTCTCTGTCCTCTAGCCAACTACAACGACCTGTACCAGTGGTCGGTGGACAGCTACTCAGAGTTTTGGGGAGAGGTGTGGCGCTTTTGTGGAGTAGTCAGCTCCAAACCATACGACGAGGTGAGTCCAACCTGTGCTGGCACAATGTCATCTGACAATTAAAACAAAATCGCATTTTTAGTGCAGAATAACGCCAGTTTTTGGTTTCTGCAGTGGCTAGCAGAGCAGAGAAACTCGCCGTAAAGATTCATTAAATCACCAGCATTTCACTTGCAAGAGTTAACTTTCTTTATGATGGTAATTTTCAACTTTGTCAGTCTAGCTGTATTATTATGGCTCTGAAGTAGTACATTAACCTTTTTAACATGCTTTTTTAAGGGATTCTGATTGATGATAAACTCTCTTTGAGAGAACATGGTTTTGTATGCAAGACGGTTTCAAAATCTCTTGGAATTGTGACAAAAATAAGAGGATGTGTACACAATACACGTTTATTTATCGTTTATTATACATTAATTTAATCATATTTAAAATCTGCAGTATTTTATGGGCAGAAACTGCAGAGACAGTTGATTAGATCAGCAACTTTTTCTGAAGCTGTTGTACCAAATGCACCTCTCTTTCTTAAACTGTAGTTGTTAACTATTTTTGACATCAACATTTTTCAAATCTGCACATTTGTTCTTCATCGTCCTTTCTATAAAACGTCCCGTGGTCAGTTTACTATCGCATATGTATATTATGTAATAAAAATGTACATCAAAGGATTCCTTTGTGTCATTGTCATTGTCATTGTACAACAAGATACTTTAAAATAACCTGCAGTCAAACACACTTGAGCTTTATGACCAGGTCACTATTCTTTCCTGCTTAAAAACAGACGAGACAAAACCAAAGACTGCTCAGGGTGTTTGTGGTCCGGTGCGTCCTTGCCGGAGGTGGTCTGATTTGTACATATTTTATCAAGGCTACATTAAAAAGTCAGTTGTCAAAAAGGAGGTTTCACGGAATTATCCTCATGTGTGTTCATTTCATTTGCTGTCCAGCCTCTTAATGTAGCTTAGTTCCAGGATGTAGTCCCTTGGGTAGGTGTGTGCGGTAATAAATGGCCTCTGAGCTTAATGCGCTGCACCACGTTGTTAACACACCCCTTTTGTACACATGGATAACGCATGCCACGTCATGTTAGCCACATGCTCTTCTTTTAGTTGTACATTTCCTTATACCCACTTAATCCTCTGTTTGCAGCCCCAGCAGACATCAGATGGAAGACAGGGAGACAATCAACCCGTCAATCAAACACGTTGTAACACTGATGCACAGTGGGCTGTTTTTGTTTCAAGCACAGTAACGCCATCAGCTGTTACAGTGGCAGAGACACATGCTTGATGTGTTTGCAAAACAGTGGCTTTCAGTTTTGAGTGCTTTGATCTCAGCCCCATTTTTGTCCTCAATAACAGCTGGGAGGGCTGTTTTCATAGCCTAATTCAGGGACCTCTGTGATCAGTCCATTGTTTTTATTATACAATGTTGTGTGCTGTCCACTTAATCCATGCCAAGTTGATTTAAGTCTAACTGATGAGAAAGAAAGAAATATATTCAGGATGGGGCTAATGTGCCAGCACTAAAATGCTTTGAAATGTGTGTTTTTTTGTCAATCACAGTGCTGTGTCTCTCCTGTGTGTGTTCTTGGTGTGTGTCTTATGGGTATACACCAGGTTGTGGATGTATCCAAACGGATCTCAGATGTTCCAGAGTGGTTTAAAGGAGCTCGCCTCAACTACGCGGAGAACTTGCTCAAACATGCAGACCAGGATAAAGTCGCTCTCTATGCTGCAAGTGAGTACACAAAGCATATGAAGCTGATTAAAAATAGATATAGAGCAATATGTGTGCCACAATGCTGCCCCTTGACCGTTGGTTTCATTCATCTTCAATAGAAATCAAATCCCCAATCCTGGTAGTGTTCATTCCATGCAGCGAGCAAGCAGCATGCATGCTAACACACACATGCTGATTGTCAAAATCACACGACACTCATTTGCTGTTTTATTCTAACAACATTTACACTCTCAAATCTAAGGTAATTAAAGCTGTGGTTTCTCCTAGTTTGCCTGTACGTCTTAGAGAGTGAGGGTATTCTCTCCCTTCGAGTCACATAGATTGCATTTGCTCTCTGTTTCGTCTCACCTTCACAAGTTGTGTTCGCGAATGAACGACGCAGAAAGAAAGTGAGGAAGACAGGAACGAGCAGAGTTGAGGGTACATGTGAGTGCAGAATTGATGCAGCGGTGAGCGCAAGGCTGCACACGTCATTTTGTTATTAGGTTAACGGCTGCTCCCTGCTCTATCTCTCAGGTCAGTCACATACTAATGGATTGGCCCTTTTTTATTGCCTTATCTGGGTGTGTGTGGGGGAAAGTGAGCACATACACACAACCTTCCTCAGGAGCAGTAATGTAATTATGAGAAGGCCCATTGGTCACAATGCTGTGGAGCCTCTGTAAATGTCACTAGACTATTACTTAGAGAGAAAAGAGGACTATTCCTGTCTGTGGTCTGTCCTGCTATATTATCCCCTCTTTTTATGTCTCCATCTCTGTTTTATTTTTTTGCAGATTTGGATTTACCCGTTTAGGGGTTTTATTGGCATTAATGTTAAGGGTGGGAGATTCATCCTAAAATCTATATCACAATAGTGGTTTTGTTTTTTATGGTGAGGGTATTATATCACAGTACTACAAAAATATAAAGGGGTGCTCCACTCAAAACATGACTCGACCTCCTCACTCTATTAGCAATGAAAGGGAACATTACCTAAGAATAAAATATTAAGAAATTGATGTGTTTATTGGCTCCAAATAGGAATGAAAATGAGGTATAGACCTATGTGTGTTTTGGAAGGAGAAACCTGCCCCATAATGTAGGTCAACCAGAAAATGTAATGTGATTTGTTGTCAGAGTATAAGTATTACGTATGTACAATAGTGAAAGTACTACAGGACATGTTTATCAAGTACATTTAAACCTGACACCAACAGACACATACAGACACACCCGCAGCAGATGAGGCATTCATGTAACAACAAAACCAGCTAAGTGTTGTGTTGCAGTATGAAGTGTGGCGCTAACGTTGGGTCTGGCTGTGTGAGACGACACAAAAAGCAAAGCAAAGCAAAGTGAAAAAATGACGCTCAACGTTCACACAGATTCTCTTGACTGTCCCTCAGTCAAGGCCCCCACAATAGATGCTACTAGCCACATTAGCTGCGAAACGTGCTAATGCTAAGTACAACAGGCTAACGAGCGAAATAAACAAGAAAGAAACATGAAAATGGCAAAACTTACGGGTTCTAAGTTTGAAGGTGGTATTGATCCATCCTTTAACTTAGACTAAGAGTTTTCCTGTTGTTGTTTTGAGGGCATTTACATGAAGAAATTGGTGTGGGTTACTTTTTATGTTACCTTCCACATCTTTGTGCTACCGGAGTTACAGTGAGGAAAATAGTATTTACTGGAAATAACTCCAGTTCTATGAGTATGTTTTAACCCACTCCATGCATGTTATGTTATAAAGCACATTATTTTTAAAATGCAAAAACATTTATCACTGTAATGACAGTCTTGCAATGTCTGTGTCGTGGCAGAATGTGACACCGATGACAGTGACCTAACCAGTATACCGCCCACCCCTAATTATGTCAACCCCAGTGGTGTACAGAACCCAAAATATATCCAGATGTGCATTGTTTTTCAGAATCATTTTTTTAAATGTGCATGTTTATCTCTTGTATCCACATGTCTCATTTTCTCTTTGTGTCTGTCTTCCAGCTGAGGCAAATGAGGAGATTGTGAAGGTGACGTATGGGGAGCTGAGGTGCGATGTGGCGTTGTTTGCTGCAGCCATGAGGAAGATGGGTGTTCAGACTGGAGACAGGGTCGTTGGTGAGTCTATGAGCCAAGTGATAGTTGATATGTCATTGATCTCCCCCGACTTATTTCTTTTTATCCCATAGACTTCCATCTTCTTCACCCTCTCCTTCCCTCTCACTTTTTCCTTCTTTCTTCTTTGAATCCTGTTGCAGCATTAGTTGGACCTGGGCTCTTTCATGTTTGCTCTGTGTGTGTGTGTGCGTTCACTGAGAAGGAGGACTGGCTGTCATGGCACAAATTGCAGCTCTTTCTGAAAGTCACCATTTAGTTCATTCATTAAGTTCATATTTGTACAGGGATGAATGGCTGAGCGTGCATGTTTTTCCTGAAACGCCCGTCTGTGCAGTACATTCATCCAGACCTGCACATTTATACCTGCAATCTAAACAGTATAAACTGCGACTGAGCAGCGCTATTGCAGCAACTGGAGCTTCAGTGCATGTCATATATGTTTCCTCACCTCGATTTGCGATCGGTGCATTTTTTAAGTGTGTTTAAGTGTCAAATGCTTTTAGGAGCTTATCTCCGTCACCTTTGTAACTTGTTGCCTCATTTCTGGCTGTGGAAATACATATTGAGCTGTGAGAACTACGCAGCTTTCTGGAGTTTAGTTGCTTTAGGGTTGTTGAACAAAAGCAAAATAATGTTTGGTGGCATTAAGAAGTTTTCACATCTCAAAATACAGACCCATACATAAAACTGCTCACAGTCACCGTTCAAACATGTCCATGAATTTGCACGGCATTTATCCTACTTGTCACACTGAAGACAGTTCTCTTCCTTCAGTATCAGTGATTTACAAGAAACACATTAGTATATTAGTATAACTGCTACAATTTTAAGTCACCCCCTCACGAAACTGTAGTTAATAGAAGAGAACATGTGGTTGTACTGGGCAGCTCCGTGGTATGTCTTACTTGACAGTGAAAACATGTTCACAAAAACAGCAGTCATACTGTCAGTAACTGAAGACAGCCCTAGGACTATATTCTGACATAATCAGTAAAAAAGAAATCTCTAAAAATCACGGAGCTTAAATTCTGTGGCCCTCGTGTTTAGAATGTTTCCTGCTTTTATTTTGAAGCAGCAGCAGCATGACTAACGTCAGTGGCTGCTGTTCATGAGCTCGTATTGATGACTCTGTCCAGGAATGACCAGGGTGTGTATGAAAGTTTGTGTGTGTTCAGAAGAAAGATGGATACTGCGGTTGGGAAATCCATTAGCTAAATGACTGAAGCTCTGTGGGAATCTCATTAGAAAGATGGGAAGGGTTGAGGGAGGGATAGACACAGGAAGAGAGAGAGAGAGAGACCATCTACTTCATGCCAAGAGAGAAAAGGTTCTCTCTTCTCTTCTTTCCTCACATATCTGAACCCGAATCGGTTCGTGTATTTGAATGTATGTGCTCACTTGTGTGTCTTAGAGACAGAGATGTCCTTGTCCCCAGGGTGTAGCAAAATGTTTTGACGGTGTCTGTAACCAGGAAATATATCAGCACTTAGTTGATGAAACCAACCGAGCTTTATAGCAGGATATGAGCCAAACCAGCACACAACACACACACACACGTGTTCTCCCTTTTGTGTATGTTTTAGTTCCATTGCTCTTCTCCCTGGTCCTGTCATACTCAACATCACCCTCCACCCTGTCATGAAGCTTGTATCCAGCCTCCACGCCCACAGTTCATCCACTGGGAAATGCATATTCTTTTAATTATGTGTAACTAAAAACACACACTGTACAATCACAGTCTTCAGTGTTGACTAATACGAGTATGGAGTCTGTAATATAAAACAGAAATGTAGCAGCATTATAACATAAAATGATAAGTAACAAATAAATAAAAAAATGTTTGAATAAAGATGAGCGTAACAAAAGGAGATGAAGCTAAAGAAAAGTGTTAACCAGCAGGACACACACTTCTGTGCTCTGAGAGGGAAATGGGAAACTACTCATACCCACTACACGGAATATGTGACACATTTGGCCCGTTAAGTGTGGCTGTTATTCCAAATTTGGCCATGCTAGCAGGAAGCAATGTGGTGGTAACAGCAAGCACAAAGCAACTTTCATTTAGATCATTATTTTCTCGTTTACTATTCATCAAAGTTGTTTTTGCAAACTTTGAAAAAAAACAGTTTATTGTCAATTTTGAGCAGGTTGAGAATGACAGACAGTAGCATTTGGAAAAAGTGGAGTTAAGTAGATTGTCTGCTGCAGGACATGATGTGATTCACTAACATTTAAAACTTGGACTTGGCTGCTGTGATTTTCAGTTGTGGCCCTGTTAGCACCACAACATTGCACCTGTGAGGTCAACATGGTTCAACTCTAGTTAAGACACTGGCTAAACCTCTCCTTCCCTCTCCTCCTCCTCCTCCTCCTCCTCCTCCTTTATTCTTGCAGTTTTGCCAAACCAACTGCCTGACTTAATCCACAGAATTTCCCCAGGCAGTGCTAGAGTTTGCTTTAGCTCTTTTAGTACAACCCTGATTCCAAAAAAGTTTGGATGCTCTGTAAAACATGAATATAAACAGAATGCAGTCATTTATCAACAACCTGACAGCAGTTTTACGTCGTGTTTGTGAGCCCATGTGGTTATATCCTTTGTGCGATCATGCACGTAGACCTAAGAAGCTTCATACAAGTGTCCATGAATAAGAAGACAGGAACATCAGTGTGTTGCTTTGACATGTAAGTAGTGTTGCTACAGACTTGCATAGACAGTGATTCATAATATTAGCCACAGAGGTAGTCAAGCAAGGTGTCTTATGATCCATGATGCTGTTAGTCCTGGTACAGTGTAAGGGGATAATAATTTATGAGAGTGTCTGTTTAGCCAGTGTAGCAGGAGGGTGATCTGTCAGCCTGAGATGTCATCCAGTCAGGATCAGCTTCCTGGTTACAGCAGGAGTCAGCATAGCAACCGGTAAAACGGCGATTAGTCACAATTCACAGTAAGTGACAGGATGGCTGCCGGTTGCTTTTTGCCTTTGGCTCGTCACGTTGCTTGCCTGGGACTACACGCTGTATTATTGTTTTATCATGAGAGCTCCTGTGTTGAGCCAGTCTTTTATTTTGTATCTCATGCTTGTGTTTTAGACGGAATGGACTATTTTTTCTCTTTTTTGTTAAAATCAAACTTTTATTAATCGAATCTGAATGCAACAGATTTAATAATTTTAACTTTTGCAATGGCTGAAGGGCTGCAGTGACACCTGGAATCTCAGATAAAGTGTATAGTAAGTGAATCTAGTGAATACTAGAGTTGTAATAGCATTACAGTGAGATGAAAATGGTCTGAAATTAACATGGAGATTATCAGATAATGGTAAGGATTTCAATGTTCAATGTTTCAATGCACCTCTGTTCAGTATTATTCATTTAGCTTGGTGCAGTTGCCAGTATCTCTCTCTCTGATTGTCTGAGTCTGTCCAGTGAAAAGACATGTAGTGTCCTTGGGCGCCACTTCCTATATTGATCAAGCCATATATCAGAGCAAGACAGCAGTTAGGATCTCAGTGCTGCTTGTTAAGAATGAAATATTCTCACTGCCCTGGTTGATATTCAGCACATCTCTCCCTCCCTCTCCCGTTTTACATTCTCATTTTTCTCTCTCCTCCTTTTATCCTGATTGTTTTTGCTCGGTATCTTTCTGTCTCTTCCCTCCTCTCGCCTTGTCCTCTTCTGCTATTCTCTCAGTGAGGTGACCTACACTGCTGTGTGGTATTCTGCAGTTACAAGATAGAGACTGCATAACAAACCCAATTGCTCTCATTGCTAGATAGATAGATAGATAGATCAGGCAGTAGATAACTGAAACTCTAACACTATAGACTCATTCCTGATTGTTCTTCAACTACAATATGCTTTATTTCTGCACATAATAAACTTTTTTCTTTGCTATATTTTATCTCAAAAGTCTAGCTTCTTGTCACATATGGTGTGTGGTCTGGGAAACAACGTTGCATTACTAAGTAATGAATGTTATGTGTTATGTTTGACATTTTGATAATAAATACAGTTGCAGTATATGTCTGTGCATGTACTGGTGTGAATAAGTTGATGATGCACACAGTCACATTCTTTATGTGCTGCCATGTCGTCAGTTTGTCAAAATGTTATAATTTTGAACTTACATGGATCTGCATGTTTATGAAAAGCCATCATAATACTTGATTTTTTAGTCATTTTCAATAGAAGGAATCTTCAGGATTGCTGCTTGTACTCAGCGCTTTCCTCCTCTTTGCCTCCTCTCTCCTCCTTTAGGCTACCTACCCAATGGTATCCACGCAGTGGAGGCCATGTTAGCAGCAGCCAGCATTGGAGCCATTTGGAGCTCCACGTCTGTCGACTTTGGAGTCAATGTAAGGACTGCGCTAAACTGATTCTGGCTCATATTTTTTTATTTACACATGTTTAAGTTATAGTTGTATATTCCATGTTGACTGATGTATCTTCAATACTTGATTGTCTCATTGTATTTAGTTATTCAAACTAGATTTTAGAAGATCTAGATATTTCCCGTGCAGGTGGACTTTGAGTTTAGTTTATTTTCCAAGTACAAATAAATGAAATCAAACCATTTAATGTGTTGGTTGGTTGAGAAATAGCATGTGTTGTTTTTCTGTTCTGTGTTAGTCTTGGTGTCTTTTAATGAGAGTCTTCCTTCATCAACAATACTGAGCCATACTGGGCTAATGCTCTTTTAACATTTACAAACACAAAAACATATACGCACAGAGTAAAGGGGGAATCAGGTCTGTCAGGCAAAATGTCACGTGTGTGAGCGTGAGTGTCATTAACTTCATCCTGCAGCGTCTCTCTCTTCAATGGCCTTTTTGTCATCTTGGTCTCTGCTTCTTGTTTCTTGTGTGCTACTGCCCCGTGTGGCAGATCAGAGAGCTGCACATACATTCAAAACCTGTTTTCACCTTTAGCAGGAAGTTTACTGACTCTGTTTTTCCAGTTTACACTTTAAGCAGGAAGTACTTTGCAGATATAACAGATTAAATGTATATTGTGCAGACTCTTCATTAAATTCCTCATACATTTTGTCTGGAGCACAGCTGCTCCCTGTGAATCACACTGTTACTATGCTATTGCTTCCTTCATTCTCTAATATACTGCGGTTTTGCAGTGGTGTTATTCATTCTTAAATAGAAATTGTGTTGAACAGGAGATTAAGCAGTTCAGTTCAGAGCATAAATGCTTCTTATTCCTGTGCTCTTCTCTTTGATTCAGACTCCTTATTTCTCTGCCCTAAACTCTTATTTAATCTCAGAATTCCTCTCTATAAAACATAGCCATTCTAGATTTACTTTTATGAGCCTTGTGGGTAACTTAAATGCCAATGTTTTTCTTTAATATCCTGTGGA
Organism: Chelmon rostratus; assembly: GCF_017976325.1. Classification (NCBI taxonomy): domain Eukaryota; kingdom Metazoa; phylum Chordata; class Actinopteri; order Chaetodontiformes; family Chaetodontidae; genus Chelmon; species Chelmon rostratus. The sequence continues at coordinate 13,784,559 of NC_055662.1, read as the reverse complement.
GCTTTTGCAGGCTTGAGGGCAATCTGCAGTTCTAATTATTTGTCCTTGCTTTTCATTTCCGTTGGTTTTCTTTTTTCTGTGTGTCTCAGGGCGTTCTGGACAGGTTTTCTCAAATCCAGCCCAAGCTGATCTTCTCTGTTGCTGCTGTGGTTTACAATGGCAAAACACATGACCACATGGAAAAGCTCACCAGTGTTGTCAAAGGTTGGCACTCACAGCACATAATGTGACTGACTGGACATTTTTGCATGTTTTGGTTTTAGTGTCTGCTCTTACTTCAGATTACCATCAATTCAAAATGTATTTGGCTTCTTCAGCTATTGGGTGCTAAAACTGCATCAGCCTCGCTCACTCGCTCTCTCTCTCTCTCTGTCTCTGTCTCTGTCTCTCTCTCTCTCTCTCTGTCTGTAGGTCTGCCTGACCTGAAGAAAGTAGTGGTGATTCCCTACGCTCGCTCCAAACATGAGACTGACCTCTCAAAGATCCCCAACAGGTGCGTCTCTGCGGAATCAGCAATACCGAAGTGTTAAAACTGAGAAGCTGAAACACACATTTTTTGTATGTCAGAGAGCAGCTCAGAGATATACTGAACTTATACTGTACTCTCTTGCACATATATTGTGTCAATCTTTAATTTCTTCTTTGACTCAATTTTTACTCTGTTTTTTTTTTTTTCAAATCTCCGCAGTGTATTTATAGATGATTTCTTGGCATCCGGCCGTGGTGAGGTCGATCAGTTTCCTCAGCTGGAGTTCGAGCAGCTTCCATTCAGTCATCCTCTCTTCATCATGTACTCTTCTGGGACCACCGGGTCTCCTAAATGTATGGTCCACTCTGCTGGGGTAAGAAGCACGTCGACTTCCATTAGTCCAAAACCGTGTTTATGGATTGCTCTGCTTCTCTTTCACACCGCTGATCGTTTTATAAATGAGGGGATGAATGTTGCACCAGACTGACTGACCCATGGGTTGTCCTGCATTCTTGTTTGTAGATATATAGCATGTAATTGAGTACATTATGTAAGAAAATGAAACAAGGAACACATTTACAATTCAAAATAAAGTGACACTTTCGTTGCTGTTTTTTTGCTGCTCCACAAGGGTTAGATAGACACAGCTGTCTCACACTCACACTCACACACACACACACACACACACACACACACACACTGGTCCCATCTGTTTGCAGAGCTCTCCTGGGTTGGGCTACATGCACAGTTGAATTGGCTGTGCAATCCATTCATATTAATACACATGTGAACAGTTTGAAGAGAAGGTGATGCTCGAGAATAAAGGAAAAAAAAGACGACAATTAACAGAGAACAGTTGAAATTGTTCAGTGATACCTTAATTGTAAAGCTGTCTACAGTTGCAACTGTATGCATGTGTCATTTGGGTTTATGTTACATTTTCGACCACAAGATGGCAGCAAACGTCCATCAGCGGATTTTGGAAAGGTCGCTGGTTCTCAAGAGAGTGAATGAATGACTTTTCCTTTCTGCGACACACCACATCTGAGTGAGGGAGAGTGTCAAACGAATGTGTAATTTCAAAGAGACCACTGCGCTTTGAAGGCTGAAACACTCAACATTCAAAATGGTTTAACACACTCAAATAAATGCATTGACACATTCATCACGAAACAGTCATTCTCCCTCTCTCTCCCTCACATACACCTATTGTTTCTTTTCTCTTTGTCTTGCTTTGCTTTTTACCCCCCCCTTTCACATTATCTTTTCAATCCCCTACTTGCATGCAAGCATTTTCTCCTTACTTACACATAGTCCTCCTTTTCTCTCATTAGTTTTTTCCCCAGCTTTACTTCTTCTCCCTCTAGCTCCCTTTTCTGTCTTTCTCCTTCTGTCTTCCTCTCTGTCTCTTTCTTTTGTGCCCCCTCTTTCCCCCCATGCTGCCGATAATTGGACAGTAATGCGCTGGTGAAAACATTTCGTATTGCGACGCTGGCAGTCCGCTCTGGCTCTACCAATTAGCCCCGGCACTGTTGTGCTTTCTGCTTTGTTACGGCTCTGTTAACATGCTGTCAGTAGCAAGATGGCACGCACCAAAGGGTGGGTATGGCAGCAGAGTCCTGCCAAAGATGACACGCACACACACACACACACACACACACACAGAGCACCTGTTTGTGCGAACAGGAATGCACACATAGGCTCAGAAGTGAAACACACACACTCATGCAGTTCATACGCACCACCAGCGGTAATAACCTATCCAGTTTTGATGGGTTGGTGACTCCGGGAGAATTCACACTTAACACAAATTGCCCTTTTTGTCAAAAGAAGTGCTTGCGTGTGCTGTGTGTTGTTTGCAAGAAGCATTTTTCTGTGCAACTGAGAATGGAGTTCATAAATATGTTTGAAAATGTATTGTCATGCTTTGAAGGTAGAGTATTTAAATTAGATCTGTTTGTTCATCAGGATGGTAAAAATCAGCAAATGTCAATGTCATGAATGAGCAAAAACCTTCAAATAATTCATTATCTCCCTCTCTCTCTCTCTCTCTCTATTGCCTTGCCTCTCTCTCTTTGTAGGGCTCGCTCATCCAACACTTAAAAGAACACATTCTCCATGGAAATATGACCAGCAGTGATGTCATCATTTACTACACCACGGTAGGTCCGCAGCCTTTTCACAGTAAAAATGACGTGCGTGCGTCCAAAGTTTTGAAGACCAGGGGAATTTTCCACTGGTCTCTAGTCATCTCATCTCGGCTACCAGCAGGGGTAGAATGTTAACTATTGTGGGGTATTTTCAATCATGAGCCTGGTCACAAGGACACACACACACACACACACACACACACACACACACACACACACAAACCGATCTTGTCTAATGAGCAGCATTTTGCACTGAAGGTCAGAGCTGTGCATAATGTTTAGTTACTCCTGGAAGCTTCTAATTCTGTTTGATGATGAGACTGAAAAGCATCATTTTATTTTGATTAAAGCCCCAATTTTTGTGTCGTATGCTGTGTATTTGTGTATTTGCACACGATTAGTGCAAAATTTAAATTTTGGGAGGTTTGTTTTGTTTTGACACGTCTATGTTGTTGGGAACAAACTATTTCTTGATTAATAAATTGATTCTGTCAACCATGTGTATCTTACAAGGAAGATTATTGCGATTAATTTCCTCCTATCTGAAAAATATAGTTGTGTGCTTAGTCAACCTGTAACTTGATAACTGCCTATTCTATTTAGAGTTGTGGGAATTTCTGCAGCAAGTACCAATTATTATCATTATTGATTAATCTGGTGATACGATTAGTAGTTCATTCTTTAAAATGCCAGAATTTTTAAAGATATACCCATCGCAGGTTTTCAGAGCCCACAGTGAGGCTGAGGTTCTTGTTTTATCCGACCAACGCTACAACCCCAAACACATTAAATTGACAATGATATAAATGAAAGAAAAGCAGCAAATCTTCACTTTTTGGAAGATGGACCCAGTGAATATTCAGCATTTTTGCTTCATAAACAACCTCAGTGGTTAATTGATTATCAGAATTGCTGAATTATTCTATTGTCTAATTGGTTAACTAGTAGTTTCACAGCTTTCTGTTGGAAATTGTCTGTAGCTCAGCGAGCAGTTGAAAGGGAAACTCAGTCATGTGAACCTCAGATACATAACTCACAGTCTGCAGTTCTTCAGTTTGCAACCCATTTTTCCATGTTGATGAGAAAGGAGTGTTTATACCAGATAAACTGACCATTGTGTGTGTGTGTTGTCCTTAGACTGGCTGGATGATGTGGAACTGGCTGGTGTCTGCTCTGGCAGTGGGAGCCTCAGTGGTTTTATATGATGGTTCACCACTAATGCCCACGCCGAATGTACTGTGGAACCTGACAGACCAGCTGGGGTGAGTTAGCCACACACACACACACACACACACACACACACACACACACACACACACACACACACACACACACACACACACAGGAACAGGAGAGGCTGACAAAAGAGAGTGACAGTGACTGAATTGTTGTGCTGTTTTATCACTTTTTGTTGGATGATGATTTTTATTTTAATCCCAAAATTAAAATTGGCCTTTGAAAACGCACTTCTGTTATGAAGGGTTTTTGTCACCATTTCTATTAATATTTCAACGATAGTAATTGTATATGTAACATCAGAAAAAATGAAAAAACACAACCCACAGTACGTCATTGCTGACACACTGGCTGTCAATCTTCAGGGTCCAGATCCTCCGCAAGGTTGCAAGATGATTCATGGAAAAAAAAAATTAAAAATCTGGCAATGAAGAGCAGAGAGACAGACATAGAGAGTGCAGACAAAAACCAGACAATGAAAGGAAAACAAGTCGGATATACAGACAGAGAGTGAGAAGAAGGGGGTAAGGTTTTCCTTGGGGAGTTTGTTTTTAACCACAGAATTGCTAATGTGTTTACCTAATTGACAGCTTGCACACACATGCACACACAAGAGCAGACCCCATGAATAAAGATTTCTGCTGGTTATAATGTGCATCAATAACAGAGGCGCTCTGCAACTTATCGCACAATCAACTTTTATTATTTACTTACTCATTTATTACAGCTTATTTAAATGGGAGGAGAGGAGAAAAGGCCAGAGGAGGTAAAAAGGATGGCATTGTTGGAAAGAGGGGGGAATGTATAGAGTATAGAGTGGGTAATGGACATGATTATACTGCTTCATGTTTTATGCCATAAATAGCTAGGCTGTTGTTTGGTGTATAGTTGGATGAAAACAACAACAGAGGAAAATAGAAACAAGCTTTCCCAAAATTGCCCAAACCTGTCATGTGAAGCTGCCAGGCAGAAGCTATATGAGGGTTTTACTGTTTGTAGTGAATGTACTGAGATCTGGAGAAAACACAATGTAGAGTTTCTCATAACTTTAAAAGAAATCTGTCTCAAAGACACCCGAGACACCCTGAACACCCCTAATTGATTACTGCAAATGAGCCGCCTCGCTGTTATTTGGAAAGTGCACTGGTGACTTGTACTCAGCTAGTTTAAGTCAGCAGGATCAGCCATCCCTTCAGCCTGTCGTTATTGAGATCGATGGTAATGTTGTAAATTTGGAGGAACCCACACCTCAGGTCAAACTACAAGGCAGCCAGGACAGCTGAATCCTAAAGTCAGCATCAGGCCCAGAGACTGTTCACACTATAAGATGGCACAATGTGGGCATCACATATGAAGACGGTAGATTGCTTTTTGTCTGATTTGATGTTTGAAAAATAGTTTTTCTTTCCCTTCCCTCCTCCTGTGATGCCAGAATTAGATAGTGTATAAACCCACACCCACCCTCTGTACTGTATATACCCTATAACCCCTTTCCTTTACATTCGAGGGATATTTTCAGACACTGTAGGCTCACATCCAAAGTAGCACAGAGGATATTTACAGCAGATCCTCTTGGAAAATGTCCTGATACTCTCCCCCATCACCACCACCACAAACAGCATGCTAAACCCAGTATTGATCTTCTGTTGTCTTGTGAAGACAGCAAGAAGAAAGAGGAAATGGTCAAGGATAATAGTGTGTGAGTGTGTGCATGCAGACAATTAATTAGCTCAGATTTAATAGAGAAGATGGGGAATGTATATATTTTCCATATGTTTAGTTGTCTATGTCTCTGCACATCTTAAAAAGGTATGCGAGTGTGTGAGCTCTGCTTTGAGAAAGTCAAATAGTTTTCCTTTTGTTATTTATCTTAAATAAAATGTAGTTATAGATGCACAGGTGGAATTTTGAAGGTGGCACAATTGCATGCAAAGTCGAGCAGGTGGATGCTGTTAGACAGTTCACCTGGGACAGCACCAACTGACGTCCCCATGAGCTGAAAATGTTTCAGCTTGAGCGTTCACAGATATTTTCAGAACATCTCTGTAAGAAGGGAAATGTGTCACCTACAAATAAATTTGACATTTCACAAACACCATTTAATAAAGGGGTGGAGGAAGTCCATGAAGAAGTCTCTCGCCCCTGCACACCAGTGATAAAAAATGCATCTGATGTGCCCTTGAGCAACCTTGCAAATAGAGCCAACAGCTGGAGATTGTGTCACATGAAGCAGTTCCTAGGTGTGCGCTACAGAGTACATTCAGTCAGCCTGTGGTTAAATTATGAAGAAAACTGCACTGTGGTCAGCAAAAGTAAGACCCTTCAAGGCAGCGATACCACAGATGTGCAGCAGAGATGGCCTTCAGCGAGGGAGGGAGTAATGGGAAGAAAGATTTGACACAGATGGGGAGTTGTGGAAACTATAGTGCGAAAGTGCCAAGAAAAAGTACTTCAACTGCAGAAACTCAGCAGGTTGAGCTCCTTTCCCAATATTATCAGTCATTTGAATTATCAAATGTTTTAGGATCTTAAGATGGCTATTAGTTCTGTGGTAAAATAACTGCGAGCCATGATTGTACCAGTTTCTTAAGCTGTATGTTTTTGGATGGGATAAATGTTGTCGCCTATCAACCACACTGCGAAGAATTTAAATGATAAATGATGAAAATTAAGTGAACAAGGTTAGAATACTGTTTTCATTACCCTCACCAAGGCAGTCAGTGCAGGGCTGCAGAATGACGGAAAGAATTTTTGAACCAATTAAGTGCTGATGTTGCCACCTCAGACATATTTTCCAGATCCCGACGATATGTGGAAAAACCCTCTGGGAGAGCCTGACATGAAATATTTTAGACCCTCGTCTTCTGAATTGAGGTTGGACATTTTAATAGGGCTAAATCCGTCAGAGCCTTAAACTTTCATTGAAGCTTCCACCCGTTGCTTTGCATTTTGTTCGTTAGTTATGCAGTTGTAATAGCTGCTTTGCTGTTGAATTCCACTGTCTCGGCACACCTAACAATTGACATTTACAGTTTTAAATGTCTGTGTAGATATTTTTTTAAAAAATGGCATTTTCAATTATGGAAAAAGAGTTGTAATTTTACACGAAAAACCTTCTATTTGCTGATGGATTATTGCAGTTCTGCTGCTTTGAGAAAAGGGAAAAGGAAAAGGTGAGCAGAGAGTCTTGGAAGAATTGTTTTTAGTTCATTTGCAGTTGTCGAGTACTTTTCTGTGCTTCACAACATATAGAGAATCTGCTTGAGAGGGACATCATCTAACATAGTGAGCCACTGTAAAAGTTCATGAACAACTAAACTGTAGCAATTATTGTCTGAAATGACCCACTGTAGATTTGTGTCTTTAAAAACTCAAGAAAAGTTGAAGTTGTTGTTCAGCCCTGATTCCAAAAAAGTTGGGACGCTGTTTAAAATGTAAATAAAAACAGAATGCAGGCATTTGCAAACAAACTGAGTTTACTAACCACAGTTTTACAAAGTGTTCCTGAGCCCATGTATCAATCTCCTTTATACCATCATGTGTTTGACAAAGTGGTGAACCTCGCTCCATCCTTGCTTTTGAACGACTGAGTCTTTCCAGGATGCTCCTTTCATACCGAATCATGACACTATCAGCTGTTACCAGTGTTTCAAACAGGTGTTTTTGGAGCGTTCCACAACTCTTCAAATCAAATTCAGAATAAGTAGATATTTACAAAAATGAATGAAGCTGATGAGTTGAAACATTAAATATAATGTCTTTTTGCTAATTCCAGTTGTATAATACATGTCAAAAAGCAATAGTAAATTATTTCATTCTGTTATATTTATGTTTTACACAGCGTCCCAACTTTTTTGGAATCAGAGTTGTATCATAAAGAATGGTGGCTCACCACACATTCACACGGGTGTATTTAATCATTCAGATATCTTACATGATATACATGAATGGTAAAATATGCCCTTATATAGCATAAGTATAAGTTTAGTGACCCCAAACAATAGAAACCCTCTTCAGTGTCATAGCAGACAGTGTTTGGCTCTGGTAAGAGCGGACAGACGCCATGGCAGTGACTCAGCAAGGGACCTGAACACCTTCCTGCTGTCTGTAGAGACATCCATGCCGTTTTATTTACACAAACAACGAGAATCAAACACATCTGAATATGAGTTACCTTTGATTATTTATTTTAAACTGCATTAAACTGAAGAAAATCAGTCACAACATGTATTGCAATGAACGTGTTGTACATGGTAAACATGGATGTCAGTGTCACTGAATATACTATAGACAAAGGCTGCGATCTTCATACATTGTCACACTTTTGCCTCTTTTATTGCATGCACCATAAACTCTGATTAGCTAACTTTCCCTGCCTGTGTCATGTAGGAAAGAGAGATTTATTAAGACTCACCACCAGGACTAGTGAGAGCAAAAGCACCAGCTTTCCTGACTTAGCTATACAATACAGTCTTTATTCTTGTCACAGGTTCCATGTATTCTGCAGGACTGTGGAGGCGCCTCTGTTCTCTGAGGAGCTTCTTGTCTCCTCCATCTTTTGTCCATTATGTGTTGAGCTGATATGTCAGAGATCCCCCCTATGCTTTTGTATCAACTGTGGAAATGTTGTCTTTTGCCAGCGCTAAGCAAAATTCTCAGTTATGCTCTTTTGAGGAGATGACTACAGATACAGTTTAACAGACTGCATCTTGCCAGCTCAGTTACAGTTTTAGAGATGTGGGCATAATTTAAAATATCCTCTTGTCTTCAAGCTGTGTCTGAATGTTGTAAACTGGAAACTCAAGTATTCATCAAATACTACACAAAGATGAGTTATTCACAAACAAATTCAAAAAGCAACACCCAGACCTGCTTTTGACGTGCTAAAGCGCTTTACCGCACATTGCCACGTTCATTTTGAGCCGTGTCAGCCTGTACTTGGCCTTTTTGATTGTCTGCCACCGGGTTAGATTGTAGCACAAAGGCAAAATGCTTTATTGCACAAAGTAGAAGGAGCTTCACAATACGAGATGACAGAAGGAGTGAAGTGCTGATGGAAAAATCGTTTTGAACATGTCTGTCTTTTCAGTAGTGCATGAGAGGTAACAATTGCATTCCAGGGAGCTGAGTGTAAGGATCCTGTTGGTGAGAGGAAGCAACAGGGTTCATAGGAAATTAATTTAATTTTAGAAACAATGGCACTAAAAATACCATTGGCATTTTATGGAGGCTGTCTTTCATACTGAATAATTCCTCTTTCAAGGCAATACATACATGGCACTAACACCAAGGTGCCCTAATGAATGTGGTGCTTGACACTTAATATTTGCAGATCGGTAAACAATTACACCATCAAACAGTTGTTTCAAACTGTTCCTTGCAGCTCCTGAGAAGAAAGCAATGGTCCATTTTTACATTACATTTCTCCCCGGGGTGAAGGTGAAGTGTGAGAGTAGTTTAGAAAACATGCACTGACAAGTGGTTCTTCAATTGCCACATCATAACATGCATAGAGACACATTGTAACTGCTCAGAGGTGCTCTTGTGTCTGATTGACTCCAAGTGTCTGTTATTGGCTTAGCAGCTTCCAGTGACATGTCTCCCTGGAAACAGACACACAGGTGCATTTACACATGCAGGCATACAAACAGATACTCGCAGCTTCTCCACTGCCCTCCATCCTAAACACCGAATTAGAAGCCTCACCTGGCCACCTGCCTCCAATCAGAATAGAGTGACCCTTTCCGTGGTAGCTAGCAATGAACAAATACAGAGGCGGATGGGGGGTCAGAGATGATGGATAGAATGGAGAGTGACTGTGTGTGCGTACGTGCGTGACAGATGACAAATGGGGTCTTTGTGTTTGAATAAGTGCGCGTCATCCCCTGCATCTGGAGGCTGGAAGTAAATGTGGAGAGCAGGTCTATGCAAAACATACACACCCTTATAACTTAAATAAAGACGTGTATACACAGTATCTAGCTTCTCTTTTTGACAATTATTTTAATGTTTTACCTGTAAAGACTAAAGAAACAGGATCCTCTTAAATTGAATTGGAAATTGGAACACATTAAATTAGTAAGAATAACTTTCAGACATGAAATTCGGAAAGTATCGCAGAAAGAGTTGTGGATATGAGACCCAGAATTAAAGTGCCTACAGGGGTATATAATTAATCTTGAGTAGATGTGAGAATTGTGTCTGGAGGTACAGCATTGAGACATAGATGCAGTGGGCTGAATCTTTAACTGATGGACTGATCAACCAAGCTGACAAGTTGACAAGTCATTTTATTAACTTGAGTATTCATTCATTTCAATATTTTTTTTTATTTTTCCTCTTGTTAGTAACTTTTTTGGATGTTATCATTTTTGTCAACATGATCTTTTTCTACTCAAGTACTTTTGCTTTTAAAGCTCCTTTGCAATAAATTATAGAAAAATCTACTTATAATTTGCTAAAAGAGAGTTTCAAGGCACAGTTGTATTTTTGTGATTTTTTTGTTTTGTTTTTTGGTCACAAATCTTCAACACTGGTTAATCCACAGTGTCCATAACACTTTCACAATAAATTGAGAATTTGATTCACAGTGGATCAGATGAAATCGGGATTTAAAAAGACATATACTAAAGATTTTAAGATCGTGATACTAGAGGGGGTGGAATGGGGACAAAGGGTGAGGCGTGGAGAGGCAGCATGGACAAGAGGTGTGTGTGTGTGTGTACGTGTGCTCATGCATCATCACACCCTCCCCCCACCCTCACCCTATCAACAACCTCCATTACCACTAATCGATTTCAACCTCTGAGACAGTTATTTTGTGTCCCAGAGACAGATTCCTTTTTATCTTTTTTTGAATGACAGACATGGTTACCATAGCGATAGCAGGCAATTTGATTGATTTGATGTCAACAAAAATAACTTGAAAAGACAGAAAGACACAGACTGAGACACAATCACACCCATTCACAGAGACAGCCTTTTACAGGGCCCTTTGTTTTAAAACTAGAACTGCAGGGGAACACAGATGTGACGTTTTGTCACTCCTTGCCTTCCGCATGTTGTCCAACTGTTGTCAGCTGTCAGGGTGACTTCCATTCACACAGAAGAAAGCCACCTTCCAAAGTCATTTCATTTCAGGGTGGCTGTGTGCGAACATCCTGCCAATACATTATCCACTGAACTATTTCCTCGTGGAAAAAGAGACGTTTTGTCCTCTTACGCTAGACTGGCCCTTACTGTGTTTCACTCTGTTTTCATTTGTTCAGTTGAAAGTCAATTCCCAATCAGTTTTTTCCTTCCTGCATTGTTCTTATCTATCCACGAAAGGCCGACTGAGCACACAAGCTCTGTTTCAGCATCACCTCGCTTTACATTTACACTCACTCCTCTCCTGGGAGCTCCACAGTACAGCCAAGCTACTGAGCAGCTCCACTGGAGCAGATGGGATTAAGGGCAAAGGCTGTTCAGTCGCTGTTGCCCTTTTTTATATTTTTACATTCAGCTCACAGACATATTATTATGCCTTGTCGTACATAGTTTCAGGTCAACAAATGGAGCGCTGTTGGTTCAGGCCAAGCCCTGAAGTCGCACTTCGGCTCCTTCATCATGCTTCATCATCAGTGATCATTCATCAGCTGCTTTACTACCAGCTGAACAGTAACATCCGGTCATATTCATACAGGTGTGTAAGGCCCTCAGAACACTCTCACTTCTGGCTGTTTTTACTCATTATTACTCTATAATAGTGATACACAACTTGCTTTGCCCGTTGGCCACTTTTGCATAATGAGAGGAGGCCTGGGGCCAGTTAATAAACAAACAATATTTATCAGATAAAATGAATATTTATTAAAAGGTCCATAACTCATCGCTGTTTTAAATTCTCTATTTTCAAATGAGCTGAGGTATTATCAACTATGTTAGCTTGGCACAAGGATCGACACTAGGCCTATATGGCAGATAAATTAGATATTTTACTGCATTTAATAGCTGCAACTGCATTTTAGCTGTGCATTGCTTTGGTTTAATCTTAAACACAGCTGGAAGCTCTTCTTTCACACTGTCACTCAAATGGTGGAATGATTCGTAAGCATAAACCATAAACATGAACTGTTTCTCCTGGGGACAGAATGAATAGCATATTTCAGCTCTTTTAGTGTGAAATATTTGACACTACAAACACAGCATTTATTGGAATTATCCTCATTTCTGCGTAACTTCTGCTCCTCCTCAGCTAATAGTTGTCTTCTCCTGTATAACTCATCATCTGATACTGTTAGCAAACAGCGTAATTTATCCCGTCATACAAACCGGCACATCTGTCTCTCTGTACAACCTCGACTAATTGGTATTAAAAAAAAAAAATCCAGCTTGAATCAGTAATTCCATTTTTCAGAATTAGGTACATTCAACTTGTTATTCACATTTGATTTGATCATTTGATAGGATGTCATCCAACTTTGTAGTATTCGTCAGGGATGAAAATAAAAAAGCAAACAAACAAAACCATGGCACTGATTTGGTTTGCTGTCACTTTCCATATATCTACATTATCTGCACTTGTCAATGTGGTACTAATTCTACTTATTATATGATTACTCTAATGTATTTTGTCTACAAGCAGCATCATTTCTCTCATGCTCCATGTTTTCTTTCTGTGTCAGATTTCCTATTTTTGCATATTTGTACGATATAAACAGATATACACTGTAGCAGATCTGAACTAAGAATGTGAATTAATATTGAAAATAAGATTTTATCGCCAAATCTAACTAAAAGAACTGTAAATGCTCAATTTATAGCACATGGTTAATTTCAATCTCTGACTGAATTGTGTGAAAACTGACCATTTACATTATTTCACAAATTTTTCTCACCAGTAGATCAGATTCAGAATTGCCTTTATTGGCCAGGTATGTCAGCACATACATGTAATTTGACTGTGGTTTAAACATTGCACTCAACTTACTTATGTAGAAACAGGACAGACAGCTCAATGAAGACAAATGAAGACAAAGACACAAAATCTGAAACGTACACATCAAAGTTAGACAAGCCGTGCATCATTTCTCAACTGTACAGTAATATTCATCACCATCCAGATTGAGACAAGATAGTCAGAAACATCTGGGGAACAGAGCTGTTGGAGAAGAATTGTGTTACATGTTTCATTTTGATGATACAAGCGAGAATTTCCAGTGTAAATGATGATAAAGGATCAGGATTTCACACAGTTTGTTGATCTGTCTGTCGATCCAATTATCTGTCCAACACTTTGGCCTTGAGCACATATCTCAAAAAAGACCAGCCAGATTGCCATTAAATTTGGCAACAATAATCCTCCTGCCCCAGAGGATGATTCATAATGTTTGCTAATTTGGTTCTGTTGTCTAAAGTTTCTGCTGTCACAATGCAGAATGAAGTCCATGCATGTAGGAGGGTTTCTGCAATGACTGCCATTGTTGGCAACACTGACGCAAATCAGTTTTTTCCTCAAAATAATGGACATCTTGTACTTATGGGAAGTGGAATTATGTTTTTTTTTATTGTTGGAAAAGAATGCTTCACTGATCTTTTATATTGCTGTGCTTAAGAATTAAATTTCCGTCTTTTTGTTCTTGCCTCTTGTCTATCTTTTTCCCCTTTTCTAGCATCACTATCTTTGGCACTGGGGCCAAGTGGCTGTCTGTGCTGCAGGAGAGGAACCTGAAACCCGGTGAGTTGTGGTCACGATCACAAATGTGTGCACGCCTACACGACGTGCATGCACGCAGACATCCACAGACACACATGGACGCACACAAATAACAAGCGGAAACTCACAGACACGTGCGTGCGCACACACACAAACACACACATGTACTCTCTGAGAATGGAACCTGGAACAATAAGAGCAGATGGACACGATAATGATTATAACAGTGATGCTGTTTGACTCTAAATGTCCTCTATGGCATTTACTGCGTGAATCAACAGTTCGTCCTGTGTTCTGGTGTTTGACACTGAATCGAATGGATAAAAGTGCTGTTATGATAATTCATGTGAGTCATGGATAGGACCAGCTACTTGCTTTTAGTGTCACAGCTCTCTAGAGACAGAGCCAGGTCTCTAAACATAATCAGAGCTGTGCTGGTGCTTATTAGCCTTCCTGCAAACCTTCATAACAATGCTGTTCCCTCTCTGCTGTTTGTGGGATAAAAGAATGACGTGCATGCTAACATTTTTGCTGCTTTGCTGTGCTCTTTTATAAACGTACATATTTTATTGTAATAGAAGAAAGCACAAAACATTTTTTTCTTCCTCAGTTTGGTGTAAATTCATCATATGGCGCTTACTTTGATGATATTTAAGTTTTTATACCTGGTTCACACTAACAGCAGTGCAGTTCTTTTGGTGAGGAAATGACAAAGGAATACCAGCAAAATAAATTCGTTACATAAGCTGGCATTTAGTTTAAATAATTATATATTAAAGCTTTTGCTCTTTTGTTTCTTGTCTTCTTCATGCCGTCCTCTTCATCCCCTGTTCTATTTCTTTCCCATTTCTTCTCTCCTCTCCTCTCCTAATGTGAAATTAGCACATATAACTGATGTTTATTGCATAATCAGTTGCTGTGTGTGTCAGGTCCCAGTGCACTGCTATAATCACCACAAATCTTTATTTATGCTGCCGGTGTGCGTGTGCTTGTGTGCATGTGTGTGTGCGTGTGTTTCTTTCTGCAACTCGTGAATTAGCTAAACACAATCCCAATTTTGTAGCTAAACAGGAAGATACAAAAACAAAATGTGGTTGGTCTTTCTCTCCTTCAGTCAGCTCGCCGCTTGATGCATTTATCATTATGTATATATGTTGGTGTGTGTGTTTGTGTGTTTGTGTGTTTGTGTGTGTGTATGGATGCTTACCAGAGAAAGAGAGCATGGCAGAGAAAGATGTGTGTGTGCGCGTGTGCGTGCAGTCATGCCTCCAGTGGGCTGGGAAGGGTAGGGGGAGCTTCTTCACTAGCTGCCCCAGTGGAGGGGCCCTTTTCCCTGGGCTGACATTTGGACCGGACACCTGGAGGCATGGTGGGGGGTAGCAAGAGTTCCCGCTGTGTGTGTGGGTGTGAGGGTCGGTTGCTAGAAGCTTATCAGTTTGCAGAGCGTTATTGGCTTGTGGGCTGGCCATGTGTGTGTGACAGAGTGTGTGCATGCATGGACCTGGGCACGGAGATTAAAAGGGTGTGTGTCAGCGCGTGTGTGTGTGTGTGCGTGTGTGTGTGTTTGTGTACATGCACGCTTGTATGCTGTGGCACATCAGGGTGGCAAACTGCATTAACACAACATGAACGGGTGCATGCAGCCACAGCTGTGCACAGGTCAAAATGTGTGTTTGTGTGTGTGGATTCTTAACTGAGTTGAAAATAATTGCTGACTGTAACTTGTGTGGTATTACGAAACCATTTTTTATTCTTCAAAATATGCAAAACTTCCCAATAAATCAATGATTGGTAATGTCTTAACACAAGCAGCCATACAAGAACTTCTGCCTACTGCAAATGAAACGCAGGCTAAGATTAGACGTTTCCTGAATTCCTGATTTAAATCACAAAATATCTACTCATGAATGAAGTGAAAAACCAGACCAAACAGTCAGTGCCAGTTGTTGATACAGCTTTCAACTCTTGATGCTAAAGGACATTTTGGTTAAGACAAAAACTCAAATGCATCAATTTACAGTACTTTTAATGAGAATACTGCACACTATATTTGGAAGCAATTTCTATCTTTCTATCTTTCATTAATCTCTTTCCCCCCCAGGGGAGACACACAACCTCCAGTCTCTCCACACCATCCTGTCTACTGGATCTCCTCTCAAACCTCAGAGCTACGACTACGTCTACCGCTGCATCAAGAGCAACGTGCTGCTGGGCTCCATCTCAGGTGTGTGACTGATGTTGGGACACATTTTGTCTTTTTTTTCTCTGACACTTTAGTTCCATGGAAGGGAACACACAGCAGCAGCTTTTCCAAATGTTGTTGGTGTCGACCACATTATCGCTGGCAACTATACGCAAAAATGCAAAATAAAGCAACAAAGCATCTGTGACACAAACACAAAAGGACTTACACGTTCAAAGGAAATTCAGAAAAATCGTTTGTATAGAACTGTACATTTTCCTCACTACCCACAACGCACGCCAATACACGCACTCACACACACAAGCACAGGCCCTTTCAGTCCATTGTTAAGTTGACAGGGCATTAGAATGCTATCTGTCTCTCTCTGTGAGTCCTGAAACGTTTAACATTTAGCACAGTCTGGGTGACTGACACATTATGGACACACACACACACACACACGCGTTGAGTAGCGGCTTCACACATGCAACAGTATCTAAGCAGCACGCATATACTGTGAATGGCAACCCAGATGGGGGTAGCTTATAGCCACAGACGCATATATACACAGGCACACACTGACATGCAGGCTGAAGGATTGGACACACAAGATTTGACTGAAATGTCACCCACGAGGTAGAAATCTGGCCTGAGACGGAGGGACGGTGCGAGCTGAAATTGCATCTATGTTTTTCTTTCAACTTATATTTCTTATTATAAAATCATTCATGGCAACTGTTGTAGAAATCGCACTGTTATCTCTACTAGGGGGTTGTTAAATAACGTAAACGAGAAGTCAAATGTGGCAAGAAACAAGAAGTGATAATCAATTTACAGACTGACTTCCAGGTTTAGATTTGACTGTTTTCTACCCACCGTCCTCATTATTTCACCTCTCATTTCATGTCGTGCCCCATCAGACATTTTTGTAGCAATGTCTCTCAATGTACTTTGATGAGTACAGGGTTATCACAAGAGACCCAAAATGTAATGAATTGAAATTATCTTTTCGGATTAGTCTTTTTTTTTTTTTTTTAATAAGGGACTAGGTCTGTGTGTGTGATCACGGATATGAGGCCATGTGTGCTCGTGTGTGTCCATGTGTGTATTCTTCAGAACAGCAGGTCTTGCCCCCGTCAGTTTCCTCCTTGTCGCCAAGGGCAACAGCAGGCTCCGGCCCTGTTGGCTGCCAACCGACCTAACCTTGACCCCCAAGGTCAAAACTCTGTGCATTTGTGTGTGTGTGTTCTAAGGATTTATCCCAGCATATGTGACTGACTGGTGGTCACAGTGACATATGTGATGGGCCCCTTTGCCGATTTCACCCTGTGCGAGTGTCTGTGAGTGTGTCTATGTGAATGTGTCTATACACATGCGCAAGTAAACTTGATTCTTATACAGTCTATGAGTTTTTTTTCCCCTTTTTTTGGTGTATTTCAAGATGTGTGTGTATGTGCACGAATGTGTGTGTTATCCTGTCAGCAGGGATTTCAGACCCCTGTCGCTCCTCATTGGGGGATTTTAACACTTTCACTGCTGGATTCCTTCCATCCTAATATACCTCCGCCTGACTGCCCATATGTCACTTCTCTGCTCCATTTTTTCCCCTCCTTTTCTCTTTCTTCTCTCCTTCTCACCTCTGTAAGGAAAGAAAATGGTGAAAACCCCTTATCTTTTGTTTCTATTTTCCCATTACGCTGTGTCGTTGAGTTTTCTGTGTTTGCGTGTGCATGCATGTCTGCACAAGTATAGAATTTGTGTTTGTTTCCTTGTGTCTTTCATTATGCATATTCTTATTGTAATTCATTTTTGAATACATGAATGCATGTGTATGTTGGCTGGTTGCCTTTTTGTCTCAGTCGGTGGCTTTGTCTGACCCCAGACTGTGCCAGAAGATGTTCAAAGCACTCACACCCACACAAACGAAAGCAGACTTGCACATGCACACAAATATATACGCACAAACTGAGGAGTTCAAAAAAATATTTTTCTTCACTGTTCAGAATAGTCCGTGCTGTTAGAAATATCAGATCACATCAGAAGTTACCCTCTTATGTATATACACACAATACACACTAAACGGCTGATGATGGAAGGCATCCTGAGAAAGCAGCAGTGGCTTTTGGCTTAAAATGTAAGTGTGTGTGTGTGTGTGTGTGTGTGTGTGTGTGTGTGTGTGTATGTATGTGCGTGTGCGTGTGTACTCACCCATTAAAGTGAGTGTAATAATAAAATAATTGCATATCTTCCCACTATAAGTGTGTGTGTTTAATCAGAAGACAAAGTTTCCATTTTCTCCAGGGAGCCAATTAAAGCTCAATAAAGAACCTGGCAGAGAGAGAGAGAGACAGACAGACACACAGAGAGAGAGAACGGGTGTAAAGAACAGAAAGAAAAGCAAGAGAGAAGGAAGTGGTAGAAGGGCAGAGAGCAGTTGAGAGGAAGCGAACAAGATGGATGGATGGGGTCTATGATACAGAGAGGGAACGACACAGGGAGGTAGAGATAGAACAATGGGAAGGGAGATGAATAGAACATGTCAGAAATAGTAGATGATTGGAAGGTAAGAGACAAATGAATGGTACGGCAATATGTAGTGTGTGTGTGTGTGTGTGTGTGTGTGCATGTGTGTGTGTGCGTGTGTGTGTGTGTGTGTGTCATGACAGTTTTGGGATTGTGCTGCAACAGTGTAGATCTCCTATATAGGTCAATGGAGGTGGAGCAGGGTGCTAACACTAACTAACATTGTGTTGTCAAAATACCAGATTTATACTGCGACTAAGTTTAGCAATGTCTCAGGTCACTGGTCACTGTGATGCTTTTCTAAAAGGTACATTATCCGACAGGTTAGTAAACAAACTATAAGATATATTTGTCCCATTTGAGTCTGACCTCTTTAGAACTCGCTCACTGAACTTTAACATAAAGGTGCATTCTTTAATTTTTTTCCACTAGGAGGCAGAATAACTCCACAGCAAACTGTCTGGAAAGATTCTCCATCACCCAGGTGATGGTTTACCAAGGAGGGTTGAATCAGTGGCTACTGGCAAAATACTATTATGTATAATATATTCAGAAAAAGTACGCATCTACAGTTACTCACCAGTGATCGTCGATTAGCTCGCCAACTGCTGGCAAAAAGTCTGTGGTTCATAGCTCAACCAGAATCTGATAATTCTCCAACTCCACCCTCCCTTCCCAGTAGTAGGGTTGGGCGGTATCCAATTTTTGATACTGTTACACGCCCTCCAAATGTTCGTGGAGATATACGGTATTACCAGCTGATGAGAAATCACATTGGAGGACTGGGAGGGAGCCGCTATACCGTTTCCTGCCACAAGGTGGCTACAGTTACCTTCAACTGTTATTTTCCATCTGATGTTACATGTATGCATTTTATTTTTTGTTAAGAATTTTGAGCTGCATTTCTTGTATGATAGGGGATATATACATAAAAGTATATTGCCATTATTTTCACACAACGAAGATAACGTGATACACGTTATAAGTTTTATTCTCTGAACAACATCAAAATCGGAATAGTAAATTCAACATTAACAGTATCTATCAACAACAAATATAAAACCTGAGTGCAAATACAGTGGGAAGCTGCAAGGTAAATATAGAATAGTGCAAGGACATGACATTAATTCTCAGGTGTCTGTCCACCAAACTAATTGAAATGAACAACAATCGTCTATGGCTACAATCTAGCACAAATACATTCAATTAAAAGCACAGCCTATGGCATCCAGTTGGTTTATCAAATATTAACAAAATAACAATAAAAAACAAACATGGCAGTAATGACAATGACCATAAAAGTGTGTCCTATAGACCACAAAGTTCGGATACATTTTACATTTTTAAATTGCTTATTTCTTGACAAATGAAATTGCCATCACTTTCTAGCATCTTCAACCCACGGACACTGCTGCTATTTTCAAATAGGATACCACATTACAGTATTATTGCCCAACCCTGACCTGTAGACCCACCGTCAAAATAGTCCTGGCATGACGCCTCACTGCCATTCCTGTGTGTGTGTGTGAATGGGTGACATTCAAATTGTAAAAAGCTTTGCATAAATAATAAAGACAATTTATCTTCATAGAAATGTTTGGCTAATGCGTAAGCAAACAAAACAACAAAAGATGTTGATGAGAGCAGTTAACACTCAACCATCCTGACCATCACCAGGAAATGTACATGCTTTAAATAAAAAAAAAATAGCTCAAAGAAACCACAAATCTCTGTTAACCTGCAGAGGTGGGTTAGGATTCTGTTAAAGCTTTTCACACCATACATCATATTTTTATTCATTGTAAATATAAAAAAAAATCTAATCTAAATCTCTCCCTCTGTTTCCCTCTGTGCCTGTTTTTCTCTCATCGTTGTGCACAGGCGGCACTGACATAGTGTCATGTTTCATGGGTCAGAACCCAACAGTTCCAGTGTATCGCGGCGAGATCCAAACAAGAAATCTTGGCATGCCTGTGGAGGCCTGGAGCCCTGACGGTAAGAGAGTGTGTGTGAGTGAGTGTGTGTTCAGAGTGGCTGAATTATTAAGATGCTATTGCTGTGTTTCTCTATTTAGGCAAAACTCTATCAAGGGATTTGCTGAGCAATCTATACTGACTTATTTATACTTGGTTGCTCCCGTGTGTGCACGTGCATGGATGTGCCTGTATGCGTTTTCTAATTTGAGGCTAGCCATTGCTGAACAACTGCGAGAGTCAGCTTTATTTGTGAATTATGAGCACGATGAGGTTGTCGGTTACAGTATGGCATTATTAATGCATTACACTGAAGTAGTGCTGTGCTGAAAGCATGCTGCCTCTCAACTTCAGTCTTAGCTTTGGTGAGCTAGGCAAGTCCACTTTGAGGTAGTAGTATCCAGAATGACCGCCCCGCGCATACAAGCATCAATCCAACATGAAGCAGCGTGAAAATCCCAAAAGTTATAGCCACTGCACCAGTCTCTGTTTATCGTAAATGTTGTCCTTTGTTGTTATCCGATGATTAAGTGTCCGGCAGGGTCTGTAGAGCTCGTAGAGGTAGCTAAGCGTTAGCTTGTAGCAGGAGCAGTCCATGGCGAGGAGAAAGCAGTTAGCTTGTTAATTCATGCTGAAACTCAAAACTGCAAAAATCAGCAGAACACAAACCTGCTGCCACCAGTTTAGTGCTGGTTGCTGTTGTATCTGTCTTTTAAAAGCCAGTATTGGTCGACCTCTAAAGGAAACACTGTTCTTTTCTCCATTGAAACTGGGATTCTTGAAAGTCCTCTGTGTTTTTCTCATTGATTTTAGTCCCTTGTTCCCCAGCTCTCGATCCCTCCTGCAGGCTCTGCTGCCGTGTCTTTACCACCTCAAAGGAGAGTGGATTGAAGGATCATTTATGGGCAGTTTTGTAGGAAGATCTTGGGATTATTTTAGTTGGTCTCTAAGCCTATAACACCGTCCTGAGGGAGGAGGTGAGGTCTGTGTGAAACCACACACTGAAGTGTGTGAGGTTCTCTGAGTGTGGGATTTTTTTTTTTTTTTTAGTATGAGAGTGATATATATGTGTGTGTCCGTCTGTATTTCTAAGTGTGTGTTTATGGGTATAAGCACAAATGTGAGCGTGTGTGTGTGTGTGTGTGTGTGTGTGTGTGTGTGTGTGTGTGTGTGTGTGTGTGTGTGTGTGTGTGTGTGTGTGTGTGTGTGTGTAGCCATGTATTACTCATGTTGTGGGGACTTGCCTTCCTTATGGAGACAAATGCCAGAGTCCCCATAATGTAAATCATTAAATGTTAGGGTGAAGAGTAATGCTAGTGGTTAGGGTAAGTCTCCAGTAAATGAATGTAAGTCTATGTAACGTCCCAAAAAATTATGGAAACACGACTCGACTGTGTGTGTGTGTGTGTGTGTGTGTGTGTGTGGACAGGCAAACCTGTATGGGGACGGAGCGGGGAGCTTGTCTGCTTGAAGCCAATCCCCTGCCAGCCAACACACTTCTGGAATGACGAGAACGGGAGCAAATACCACAAAGCATACTTTTCCTCATTTCCTGGTAGGTACACAAAAATTGTATATAAATACAAATGTACATATACACATATTCAAAGAACCCAGGATAAAACACTCATATGATACAATGCAGTGCCATAAAATAGCCCGAAGAAATACTGCCCAACTCGAACCCTCTTTCTGCTATTGCATCTAACATACTAGCATTTAACATCTTTTATATAATTGTATTACAAGAAATTCTTCACAGTTGTTTTTCTTTAGTTTTTTCATTGCATGTATTATTTAATTTGTTTCTAATGTGTGCTTTTCTGTAATCAAACATTTCTGCACGATGAAAAAACAAAACAAAACTAGCATTAAACTTAACAGTGTTCCTTCTCTCTCCAGGCGTGTGGGCTCATGGAGACTACTGTAAAATCAACCCAAAGACGGGAGGCATTGTCATGCTGGGCAGAAGGTCAGCCATTAACCATTCTGCTCGCGGGAGAGCGACATTTATATGGCACAGTATAAGATTGCTTTGTGAAAAAAAAACCCTGAAAGATGGTTCAGTTCTTTTAGGGTAAATTGGCATAAAGTAATATATTACATGCATGGAAACAAATAAAATATACACTGCTCAAAAAAATAAAGAGAACAGTTAAACAACACAATGTAACTCCAAGTCAATCTCACTCGTGTGAAATCAAACTGTTCACTTAGGAAGCAACACTGATTGACAATCAGTTTCACATGCTGTTGTGCAAATGGAATAGACAACAGGAGGAAATTATAGGCAATTAGCAAGACACCCCCAATAAGAGTGGTTCTGCAGGTGGTGACCACAGACCACTTCTCAGTTCCTATGCTTTCTGGTTGATGTTTTGATCCCTTTTGAATGCTGGTGGTGCTTTCACTCTAGTGGTAGCATGAGACAGCGTCTACAACCCACACAAGTGGCTCAGGTAGTGCAGCTCATCCAGGATGGCAGATCAATGCGAGCTGTGGCAAGAAGGTTTGCTGTGTCTGTCAGCGTAGTGTGCAGAGCATGGAGGCGCTACCAGGAGACAGGCCAGTACATCAGGAGACGTGGAGGAGGCAGTAGGAGGGCAACAACCCAGCAGCAGGGCTGCTATCTCCGCCTTTGTGGAAGGAGGAACAGGAGGAGCACTGCCAGAGCCCTGCAAAATGACCTCCAGCAGGCCACAAATGTGCATGTGTCTGCTCAAACGGTCAGAAACAGACTCCATGAGTGTGGTATGAGGGCCCGATGTCCACAGGTGGGGGTTGTGCTTGCAGCCCAACACCGTGCAGGACGTTTGGCATTTGCCAGAGAACGCCAAGACTGGCAAATTCGCCACTGGCGCCCTGTTCTCCTCACAGATGAAAGCAGGTTCACAATGAGCACATGTGACGGATGTGACAGAGTCTGGAGACTCCGTGGAGAACGTTCTGCTGCCTGAAACATCCTCCAGCATGACCGGTTTGGCAGTGGGTCAGTAATGGTGTGGGGTGGCAGTTCTTTGGGGGCACATGGAGGGCTTTCACAGCCCTCCACGTGCACGCCAGAGGTAGCCTGGCTGCCATTAGGTAGCGAGATGAGATCCTCAAACCCCTTGTGAGACCATATGCAGGTGCGGTTGGCCCTGGGTTCCTCCTAATGCAAGACAATGCTAGACCTCATGTGCCTCGAGTGTGTCAGCAGCTGCAAGACGAAGGCGTTGATGCTATGGACTGGTCCGCCCGCTCCCCAGACTTGAATCCAATTGTGCACATCTCGCTCCATCCACCAACGACACGTTGCACCACAGACTGTCCAGGAGTTGGCGGATGCTTTAGTCCAGGTCTGGGAGGAGATCCCTCAGGAGACCATCCGCTGCCTCATCAGGAGCATGCCCATGCGTTGTAGGGAGGTCACACAGGCACGTGGAGGCCACACACTCTACTGAGCCTCATTTTGACTTGTTTTGAGGACATAACATCAAACTTGGATCAGCTTGTAGTGTGTTTTTCCACTTTAATTTTGAGTGTGACTCCAAGTCCAGACCTCTGTGGATTAATAAATTTGATTTCCACTGACAATTTTTGTGTGATTTTGTTGTCAGCATATTCAACCATGTAAAGAACAAAGTATATAATAAGACTATTGAATTCATTCAGATCCAGGATGTGTTATTTTAGTGTTCCCTTTATTTTTTTGAGCAGTGTAGTATCCATATTTTTATATGCTTGTCTTTTCTCTCCATTGCAGTAAAAAGTGCAACAAGACAGCTTCGCAATGACACACACTAGAGTTTTGAATCTTGAACTTGTGTTTGTTGTGCAGTGACGGCACTCTGAACCCCAATGGAGTCCGATTTGGCAGCTCAGAGATCTACAACATTGGTGAGTGTCGATCGTTGCAGGTGGAACAAGGTGTGGGTGTAAGGAAGGAAAAGCAAAAGCATTTTTGTGAGCTTAAATTGAGTCATGGTCCCATTATGTTGGTGCAAAATATTTTTCCACCCCATAATCAATATTTTCTTGTCAAAAGCTTATTAAAGTTTGCTCTCTTGTTATTATTCAGCCAACAGAATGTCACAAAAGCACAATTTCTTCTTACTGTTGACAGCAGTGTTTCTGTGCTTATATCTGAGGTTGTAAGTTGTGAAACATTTTTCTCTCTTCTTACCAATTTCTTCAAACTCTTCCAACACTCCATCTTCTCTTTCCTTCCAATCTGCGCTTCCTTACTCTTCACCTTTCACCTCCTCTTCTCTGCTTACCTCTCATCTGCTCTCCTCATTTTTCGTTTTGTCTCCTCGTCCTCCACTCTGCCCCCTCTTTTGCTCTCATCTCTGCAGTGGAGGCGTTCGAGGAAGTGTCAGACAGCCTTTGCGTTCCCCAGTACAACGCCGACGGAGAAGAGCGAGTCATTTTGTTCTTAAAGATGGCACCTGGTAAACCCTTCAGTCCAGAGCTGGTGGCGAAGATTAAAGGAGCCATTAGAAAAGCTCTGTCTGCCCGACATGTCCCGGCTATGCTGCTGGAGACCAGAGACATTCCTGTAAGAAAACTATAAATATCAATCAGATGTGAATAAACCTGTCAGATTATCCTGTCACAATGGTCACAACTGTCAAGGTCAGTCCTGGTGGGAATGACAGCCCTTTTCTTTATCCCTCTGCAGTACACCATCAGCGGTAAGAAGGTGGAGGTGGCTGTGAAACAGGTGATTGCCGGCCGGGAGGTGGTGCAAAGAGGAGCTTTCTCCAATCCTGATTCGCTGGACCTCTACAAGAACATTCCTGAACTGCAGAACTATTAGAGATGAGGCTTCACCGAGTTGAAGAGAGGACCTGGAAAAGAGAACCAACCCACCTGACAAGAAATGAGCGTAGTTTTTAAATGAACTTTATTCAGATTTACAGGTGTAGAGCGACATGCAGAGTGCGTTGTGGGGGTATCTTACAAAGGCACCCTGAGCTTTGTACAGGGCATGACAAAGGAAAAAATGCATTTGTCAAAATAATTCAAAAAGGGTGCAAACAATATGTATATAGGTCAAAGGTGTGCGCCAGGCGAGAGACTTTAAAAACATTCGGCATACTGCTCCATAGCTTTCAATCAAGTGATCAAGCAGCTGCTCTAAGTCTACCATGTTGTGCAAGTAAATGTTGAGCTGGATTCAGCTTTGGATGTATTATGATGTGCACAGCGGCGCTTGTGAATAAGCTCATGCTCCTCGGCCACCAACAACAGAGAAGTGAAATTCAGCATTAAGCGCTTTGCTTTGGCTTCACAGGCTGATTGCTATCAGGCCGGTTGCTATCAGCCTGTGAAGAACCACATCTCTCTGTGTCACCTGCTTTAACCCCGCAGGTTGGTTCTGAGTGGGTCCCAGACTGTAAATCCAAGGAAGTGTGCAGATAAACGCAGACAAACACCTGGGATTACCACGTCATCTTTGGCTCATATCACCATATCATTGTTATGTGGTGTGTATTGCTTTATTAAGTGTACATATATATATATATATATATATACATGAATATATATTTTTTGGACTGTGAAATTCCATTAACACGAGCCTGTTAATCAGAGTCTGAGACTTAGAGGGTCAAAACGTGTCAGGAGTTGTTTGAATAAATGAACCGGATTCCAGATACAACAAAACGTATGGAACTTTTGTCCAAACCTAAAAACGTATTGATCTCTTGTGTATCACGTGTGCTCAGCCCTAACCCTCATTTGACTTTTGTAACCCTCCACCAAGGCAGGAATTGATGAAGCTCAAATTTGATCTGAAAACGAGCAAATGTTCATTTCACCCCAGAAGTCTGTATTTTTTAGTTTGATATCGATGTTCCGTGTTTTTGGTAAGCAAGATTTGTCCTCTTCAAAAAGCTCCAGCACATGTTTTTACTTTATACAAGGGAAAACTGACAGATTTATTCAAAATGTCCTCATGCTGTGTGGCAAAGCCTCAAAGTTAATTAACACTGCTTAAGATGAACTGCAGTAGTTTTGGTCCCTAGGAGCACTATGGAGCAACAGGGGGGTACAGTAACAGAAGCACTTATCACTTGGGTTTCCTTTCATGTTGCAAGAAAACAAATAGCTGACCAGAATGTGAGTTATGGAGAAATCACAGATGTAAATGTCAGAGAAACATTTGATCTTTGGGGTAAATTTAGTTGCAGGAAGCATGTCTTAATGACACTTTTCTTACTGGACCTTTTGTGGTTTTTCATTCAGTCTTTCTTACTTGTTTCCAGATTGTTTTAAAGATTTTTGAAGGTACGAATGCAAAAAGATGAACTGAAAACTCTGCAGTTCATCTTAAATGTCACAGCTTGCGATTAAATTTCTGAATTTCCTCTTGAAAGGTACCCTGTGGCGTTTTGACCACTAGTAGCGCTGTGGAGCAGTGTTTTGATGAGTCGCTTCCCACTTTGTTTGTATCCTCTGCACACGCACAAGCGTGCAGGTGAAAGGATGCATGTTCCAGCCAATGACATCGCACTATTCCCCCATAGCTTTTCAAATGTCTTTTAGGCCTCAAGGATACACATGATGCATTTTGGTAATAAACTATATGTAAACAGAACTTTCTGTTTTTTAGAAGAAAACTCCACAGGGTACTTTTTAAAGTGTCACAGATGCATAGATTCTCTCTTATAGAGACAGGGATCATACTTAGATAACTGCACACTTTGTACTTTAGAACTGTATATGCGACTTTGTTCATGGCGAAATCTGATGGCACATGGCTGAGCTACTGTTTATTCTGTCATATGCTGGGTTTTTTTTCTACACCAAACATTTCTTACAATACGCCAAGAGTTTGCTCTGGGTGGGTCACAAGGGATTTTATTTGGCTCTTCCATGTCTGCCTGTAGTGTGCTGAATCTACAATGTAATTTTTACTTATTTCAGTGTTGCGAGGAAGTTTGTTGAATCAGATGTGATGAGTGAGTTTTGTCTTTGTCTTTCAACGGTACATTCGTTTCTCTTTAACACACATGATGATGATGATCGTTGTCTAGGTTGTTTATCCTGGAAGAGCCGTGAATGGATGTGAACTGTTCTCATTTGCGCACCTTGGTTGGAGTTTATCAGGGGACTGTTTGTATTAGAAACCGCTTACGTCGTGTACCAAGGGAGGTTTTTCTCAAGCACGGGTGCATTTCCTGGTTGACAACTGTCAGCCACCCAATAAAGTAAAGCCTGTCTGAGAGCAAAAGCTCAAACAAACAGTTTTGTATTCCAAAACTTCAGCCTTTAATACCCGCCGCAGATTTACATCATCCACACTGCTTTTCTACGATTGGATGGGAAACCCTTTAATCCCATGCTTGCTGGACACAGCACATATGTAAGGCCTACACAGGAGTTAAAGTCAACACTTATGTTTGTTTACAGCTTAACTACTTCAGAGCTCTGACACAAAAAGAAGACCAGGAACTCAAAGGTAGTCGCTAAAAGTATCATTTTTAGCATCATTTTAGATATCATTCCTTGCTTCTTTGTGGTGTGCAGCTTCACCTTTGGGTTCGAACACTAACATACATACAATCGCTAAATTAGCATTGGTGCTACAGTTAGCAGCATGTGATGTCTTGACCACCTCAGCATGTGAACTTCAGCTTCAGGGCGAAGAGTAAACAGCTGTCAGTCTGGTGGAATAACAGAAAAGAGTGTGTGATTGAGTAATTGTCTGAGTGTGTGTGTGAATTTTGCGGAGTGTGTTGAAGCCAGTCATTTTGACAGACGTCTACTTTAGAAATAAACTTGGCAGTTTTAAAACTCGCTGTAACCTTTATTAGTGTGATCACTCAGACCTGCCAGTCAGCCGAACTTCAAAATGCAACAGCGGAATAGAAAAATAGAAAAAGTGAGAGTTGGTGAGAGTCCAGTTCCTCGCTGTGGAGAGTCTCACCAATCTACTGTTGGAACATTTTATTTATTCCTGCCCTCGGTCGTTCAAACACGAGAAAAAATGTTTTGTTGGCGCCCTGTCAGCTTGTAGAGGAGATCGGAGGGTGAGGAGAGATAGGGAGGGCTGTAGGAATGTTGACAAATGAAAAGCTGAAGTGTTTACCAATTTCACAAATAACAACCATCTTATGAGCATGAATGGTAAGTGCCATGCAGTCCTCTAGAGAGGCTGTCTGTTGTTGTATGATTCATCCCAGTGGTCTCATAACAGAGCACACCACAAACCAGAAAATGACTTTGTTAACGGCTTGATTGTGCACTGTACTTACAGGGGTTGGCAGTTAATTCACTCTCAGTACAACCAATTTGAAATGTAAGTTGAAACTGCACAGACTAATGATGGACTGTTAATTGATGGAGTTATTTTGGTAGAAATGACATGTGGTGCTTATGTTATTTTCTTCCATATTAATGAAAATTAAATGTAAAAAGTGATTGTGATTGGCTCTTTTTCCACATGCACAGTGGGAACTATTGTTCAACTAGTCTGACTAACAAGTGTCATTAGTGACTTCATTTTGCAATTAAAAACAATGCAGTGCATTGATTATGCACAAAGGAGAAAAATTGTTTGACATAGCGTCTGTTTCCGAAGCCTCTTTTTAATCTTTACCGTTATGTCAATGGAGCCGGAACATCCAGATTTGAGTAACTGGGTGTAGCTGTTGTAGTGGCGAGCAGACAGCAGTCATGGTGTGTTCAGCAAGGCACACCCAAGAGATATGTATATGTAAAAGCTAGTTTGGGTGATTTCTTGACTATTCAATAAATGAGTTGAGCTTAATCTCCACGTAGTCTCCTCCCAAGAAATAGTTTTTTTACATTTCGGGTTCGTACGGAGTAAACAAACTAGACATAATATATTAATAAATGAGCTTTAGGGATGCTGGTAGGCAGATTTTGTTACCTTTGGGCAGAGCTAGGCTAGCAGTTTTCCCCTTTTTAGTCTCATTGCTAAGCATCTCTCTCTCAGCAAGAAAACAAATAAGCATATTCAAACAAAATGTAATAATGGAACAATAACATTTAAATCCACTATAGCTCTCTTTAATCACTTGCTGTAGGAAGATGTGAATTGAGATTATTCCCTCTCTTGTCAAAAAATATAGGTTTTATATACAGAAGTTGTTTTTTATGTATGATTTCAATAGTTCAGATTTTTTTACGATGCCCTCTAGAGGTCATTAGAGGAACTGTGCTCTGCATTGACTTCAATATTAACCTGTGACTGATTGTTGCTTGGTTCCATCCTTACAAACACAACATGTTTTAGGAAGATTACATTGATTTTTAGGTTCACAGTCATTTCATTGGGTTCCTTAAACAAACCTCTGAGGTTCATCAATGGTTATATGATCCTAAAAAGCATCGGTTGAATCTTTTTACTAGTGTGTAGAGCATATGGAAATTACCATGCCACTCTTCAAGCTGTGATGGATTCAGTTCCTCATTTATCCTCCGATCTCGGAAGTTGGAAACCTTCCCACTTTCTAGATGTGTTGGATGTGTTCGCCTATTGTTCCCTCCAATTGCATCCTACCTTCCATGTCCCCCAATTATCCTCAGGTGATGGTGCATTCACTGAAGCCCACCTCCCCCCTCTCACCTCCATAGGAGTCTTGTTAAATCCAAATTGGTTCCCAAAGAGGAATCACACGTAACTCACTGCACGGGGGTTTTAATTGTTGTTCGAATTTCATTTCATCAAATATCTGCAAAACTGACCATGCTTCACACCATCTGTGTTTGTTCTATAGCAAAACGTTGCAAATGTTAGCATGTAACATCTAAGCTAAAATAGCGAACATGGTAAATATTGGTGACAAATCAACATCTTAGCATTGTCATTGTGAGCCTGTTAGCATGCTGATGTTAGCATTTAGCTCAAAGCAGCACTGTGTCTATGCACAGCCTCACTGGCATGGCTGCAGGCTCTTACTGTTTTTGTTTTTTTAAATAAATCTTTCTGTAACTTTTTCTGCTAAATTTGTGAGAGAAAGATAGGAGGCTTAAGGACATGATTTCAGTGTAGCAGTTCTATCTATTGATTTCTTTAAAATTGCTTTGCCACTAAGATGTACATAAAAAAAAAAAAGAAATTGTATTAATTAGACTGTGGAGACTGCATGCAGATTGTGTGTGGTATTATACAGTATGGAAGTAATGCAAAACTAAAACCAGAGGGAGTAATTATAACCAGAGAGACATATCTATAACTGTTTAGTAAATATTTGTGATCAGAATAAAGTGGCTGTAACAACTAACTTACAATGTGTTTCCTTTTCAATTTGATCCTCACAGGAACACACTGACAGTGGCTTTTATTTCATATTTCATATCCCCCCCACTCCTGTATCTCTAATAGTAATTCTTCTTTCATATCCCGCTCAAGAAAATACATTTCAATTTGTTTTATGTGGTCATTCAATTGAGTCTGACACGACAAGCAGCTAAATGGAAAAGAATCTCCACTGAGACTGTGTCGGGTGGCCCAAATTGAGTCGAGCAGATGTGCAAATTGCCACCGTATGCAGCGGAAAACAATGTTTATGTGTCCTGTAGAATGCCAATTATGACTTAATAAAACACTAAAGTTGTGCTGTGTAAATGAGTTATTATCTCAGGAACTTTATGCAGAGTCACCTGCTTAGAAACGAAGCGTTCCTCTGGAGAAACAAACCTGAGAGCTGCGCAGTGCAGCTGCAGTCTGCAGAGCTGGTGCAGGTTTTCAGCCATGTGACAGTCACAGGCTTCTCCAGACTTCAGCACGTCAATGCATCAGTGTCCATGTTGCTTTTACTTTTATGTACATATTTTTCACATTATCATTGCTGCTGATTTGATGAACCCTTCTGAACATTTTGTTTGTGTCCGCTTGTCATTTATTTCTTTCTATTTAGCTAAATCAGGCGTCTTTATTAGCTTAGTAGTTTTTCCTTTTTTTTTGAAGTTGCAGTTGAGTTGTGGTTGAGTTCTTCTTGAATGCTTCTTGACCTTTCCCTTCACATCTGTTTTATATCATATCAATTTTATGCTGTCGCATACGTGTGCAAAAAAAAAATCTAAACCAGCATACATCTGATTACCAATCTATTATGAAATAAAATCTGTTTTGTAATTACTTTGCATAATCTTATCAATCCATTTTTGTCTCCAGTCTCCTAAAGTCTTATCCCTAAAATATTGCTTGTTTGTGAGAAGTTAATAATAATGAAGTTTTATTTTCCTGATTCTAGTGCAGAACTAGGAACTAAATCCATGTTGAATAATTGCACATTTACAGTCCACGTGCAACATGGGGCTCATGAGCTGGCGTTTCTTTGTTTATAAGGTCAGCCTATTGCTGAAGTCTCTGACCCCAAACTGCTCAGAAGACAGCTGCACAAGATTTATTTCATACTAGAGAGCTCCCTGATGTGACTGTATATAACCGAGTGTGTAAAGTGGTTGTAAGTGAGAGTCCTACATCAAGCTACAGTGAAGGGACCCGGTTCCACATACGCTATGGATCAACCCTCTTTACATATTGCAACCATTTGTTCAGAATGTCGATGTGAAAAATAAAGAGTGCAGCAGAAGGTTAATAAAAGACGAGATGGGAGGAAGCCGCAAATGAAAGCGTGGCATAAAATGCCAAATATTGATGGAGTGATACCTGCTGTGTCAGGCCGCCGTGATGGATCACTGTGATGTATGAAACATTCCTGAGACATGCGCCTAATCAATAGCTTTAACCGCTGTACATGACAGCAGAGGGATGGCAAACACTTGGTGGCAATTCAGTATTCAACTGATATACATTAGTTTGGTGTCATTTGAAGCTGCTGCTGTTCTGCCAGTACATGTTTCTACAATTTTAGTCATTCTTGTCATGATGCGCAAGTGAATCTTACATTGAATTTTAGATTGGAGAGTGTGCCAGTGTACTGTAAATCTAAGCATCTATATATTAAAAAGCACTTTCAACAGTCATTTTACTGATGAAACACATGTAAAATTGATAACCTTAACTGTAGTTGACTTTCTTCTCCGGTGCAGAGCAAAGGACGTCAGGTCACGGTTCAAACAGCAGAGAGAGCATACTAATCTGTGAGTGTGCTGAGCAGCTCAGCACGCTGCTATGAGCATGTGAAAAGGTTGACTGAATAGTCCAATGGAAATGCTTTACATCACTAGCTTGTGACCAAACATCCTCATTATGTTACAGCGAACCAAGAAAGAGATGGTGTGAAGTGCACATGTAGATAACATGGAAAGACAGCGTTCTGATATTCTACTGTGGCTCTGTTTAATCTGAGATGTATCTCTCATTTAATGTAGAAATTCCAGCACAAACTCACAGCCGTGTTTTGGGTTAAACAGGGGATTCATCTAAACATGAGCCTTTATCCTCAGTGTTTTCTGCCTGTATTCATCGCCTCACCTCCACACCCACCTGTGCAGCTGCTATTAATTCCCTCATCAACTCCTCAGTAGTCATCCTGCCCCCTTTTTCCTTCAGTCAGCTGCCAGATTGTCTTCTGCAGTGCTGCAGTCGTCTTGTTCGCTCTTGCCTGTCTGCCTTGTTGCGACCATTTAAATGCCTTCCTGGATGCTCTCCTTGCCCCTTGGCCCTCTCCTTTGTTCACGTTACCTCCTTCCTTGCACAGAACCCCACTTTTGTCTCCTGTCTCCACCCTGAGTCATGCTTTTGAGTCCTCTGCCTGCTTCGCTGAGCCATGACACGTAGTTTGTCTCACACAGTTTCTGCCTTCCTCATAAACATAAAATGATTAAAATACATGTTCCAGTCCAGCAGTGTCCTTTTCCCAATTCTAGACATTTCAGCAACTGTTTTTAGGGCATATGAATAATAACTTTTTCTCACTGTCACCTGACAATTGCCTGACGGAGAGAAGTATTCCATTTGAGTACAAAACATCAGTGTTTCCCCATGGGGGCTTTAAGGCGAACGCTGTCTGAGGAATCAGACTTCCTGATGTTTCACTCCAGTTTTCAAGAGTTTCAGCTCCAAAGCTGCTGCAGGTGGAGGAAGCCCGCATCACTTTCAGTTATTTCAGTTGCCTGTGGAACAGTGTTATGATTCTGGTGTCTTTGCAGTTCTCCTCTGTCACTTTAAGTACCACCCACATCCACACTTAGTGTTGTGTTTTGTGCAAATTACCAATACTGAAAGCTCTGGTATATGAAAACCTCCCTGAGAGCTGACAAAAAAAAAAAAAAAAAAATAGTAGACAGGAGTCAGTCTGACCTACTTCCCAAATTAAAACCACCTTCAGTAATTTGTTAGAATAATGTTCCATTGATGAACTCAAAATGTGCTGTTCATTTAAATAAATAATGTTCAGTACAGTACAATCCGAGCTGTCCCGTCTGCTCAGGTCTTCATAAAGATCTTTGTCTCCTCTTTAGGTGTAATGGAGAATTGATACTCAAACAAATCCCAAATGATTGATTTAAATTGTCTTCTCTCTCTCTCTTTTTTTTGAATATTGTGGTTAAGATTTGCTGTCGCAGTTCTGCACCTTTAAACAGAAGCAGATGCACCCTTTGCAGCTAAAAACAAACAAGCACGTGGAAGCGGCAGCATCTGATGTACCTAAATTCTCCTTCTCTGTGTCTCCGTCTGCTTTCATCAAGCTGCCGCAGAGCGAGCAGGAGACATGTGAGGAAAGGGAGAAAATGGGGGAAAATGGTGGGAAAAGCGGCGTGAGAGAGAAAGAAAGCAAAGCCTAATAATCAGCTGGAGACAGGTGAGGCAAGATGGCGCAGCTGAGAAACAAGAAGGCGGACAAAACGGGGAGAAGGTGAAGGGAAGGGAGAGAAATGAAAGAGAGAGAGTTGAACCATTTGAAGTGACAAATATAAGCCAGTCAGGCTGAACGCCATGAACATTTTGATTTTTCTCCAATTCCGCCCGTCAATCTTGTCGTCTTTTTTCGTGGGATTGTTCAGCTGTAGGTGGCTCCCTGCTTTGTGGAGACAACCGGTGCTCACGCTCTCACAGTCACAGCTTGATTCGTCTTCTCTGTGTGTGTGTGAGTGTATTTGTAGCGAGTCTCCTCTCCAGCTCCTGAAGACATCGTTGACTTTCTGAGTGCGTCAGTTTAACTCCCAGAAAAAACTCTGGCTCTTATAACTGACAGCAGAATCTGAGTGTGAGTGCAACGTGAGAGACTGATTGGTTCAAATGCGTTGGAGAGAGCACAAGTTTGTTTTTTTTTTCTCACATATTGGGATTAGTTGAGAAAATAGTTAATGAGTGGGATACAATTTAGCAGTTTTACTAGCCAAAGAATAACACCTTCACTCTCTTCAAATCAGCTTGTGTGTGTGCGTGTGTGTGTTGACTGTAGAGTACAATAATGCAGGATAGATGCAGGACCAATGCATGTGTGCGTATGTTCAATGCGGCATTGAATAATAATCATGATGTTGCGAAGGAAACAGGAAATGGGTGGATGTGCTGTCTACGATGCATTCACTGCTTTGTGGGATGGATCTATAAACTGGTATGTTCATAAAGCTGCCTTCCACTAGTTTGATTGACAGCTATTTCCACTGATCCATGTGCTAAAGTTCATTTGACAAAGACTGCTGTTCTATCAATATATACTGTGCTATAGGATGCGGACGTGGCCAGCTGTGTCTGTATCCTCCTCACTAGCTGTACATTTTACACCTGGAATTTTAGCACAAGGGGAATGGTGCCCATCCAGTTTTGTCAAAAGCGCATCAGCGGCTTCTGAGATTTCACATTTGATTGACAGGCAGACAAAGCTGGAGCCATCCAACGGAGACAGACGGAAACAGACAGACAGAACGGCGGATGGATGGATGGATGCATGGAAGGATGGATGGACGGCATGGGAAAAGACAAAATCCGGAGCGGTGAGGAAGGAGAGAAAGCAGTGTTGAAGAGGAAACTTTGAAAGTCTAGCTTTCTAAGTTGCCACTTGCTTTGCAATGGAAGAAGTTATCTACAGCAAAGCTACAGTTCCCTGGAGAGAAATAGAGTTTTGTTAACAAAAGTTACCCAGAAAAAGTAGTTCACACTTCTTTTTTCAAAATAAGTGAACTAAAATTCATAATGTTGTACAATACAAAACGAAAAATCACATCATGGCAGGAGCACCACAGATTGGGATCTTAACTTTCTTCAAGCTGCAACAACAATAACAATTAAATTTTGTGGTTTGTCGCTGCGCAATGTTAACTGTATGCATTCCAGTCACCAACCAGCAACTTTGAATTACAATCCCAGTGTGCTCCCAAATGTATTGCATATTACACCTGTGCACATTAACGCAGGGCTGTGACAAGTTTATTTGCATGCTGTGTCACACTCAGTCACTGGTCCACGTCTTCTGGAGATGGACGGCAGAGATGAGCTGCTTTTATAATGTAGTTTGTCCAGTTTCCTGGTGGGAAAATTCAGCTGTTTTCATTTTTCATTTAACCAGGAAAGCCTCATTGAGAGCCTTTCCCAATGAGGATTTCATCATAAAACAACCTGAGAGCAATCTAAATTCACAAAACTCGGAGATCAATCCAAAATAATAACTTACCGTGACTAACACAAGATTCTGAAATACACTGCAGCTAGAGGAGAATGCAACCAGTTTCTGCAGCAGTGATTTGAACCCACAAAGACAGACCAATTAATGTAAGAGGCAAAAAACAACAGCATTTCCTCATGCATTTTTCTCTACTGGTTGTGTTTGTTTCTCTAAATATAGTAAAGATTGGCGTAATGTAGCGTCCAAAACAGTATGAAAGTCTATAATTCTTCACTTTACCCATTAATCTGCATAAACATGAAAGCATCAGAACATGCTGGCAGAAAAATAAATGAATCGTCGCCGAAGACAGAAAGTCAAGATGACCTTCACTTCCTGAAAGTCTTACTCAGGACTCAGCAGAAGTCTATGAGTGCGTTAATTGTTAAGAGTGAAGAGCGCAGAGAGATTCGGCTTGATTTTTCCCACGGTTTAGTCCATTAGCCCACGTCTGCATCGATCTGCGTCCTTGATTGCTAGATCACATTCGCAAGGAAATTTAAGTGGGAAAAAGGCAAAAACACAGAGAAAAGAATTCATAATGCACACAAGCCTATTCGAGATATCGCTTTCCATTTCTGCTTATCAGGGTCAGTGGATTAGACAGGGATCAAGTGTGTGTCCTTAACGCCTGAGTGTAGACTCGCTTCCACATGCATACACATACACACACACAAACACTCAGAGAGGAAAACACCTTTATCAGGGTAGCTGGATTACACAGGGATAAGGCTCGACTCTTGATATTGACCCACCGACTAAGCACACACACACACACACATACACACTTCACATTTGCTCACACTGTGTACACACACAAACACAGGCCCACATATAGAACTGAGTGTGCGTATTTCACAGAGCCAAACCAGTTTATTCTTTCAGTATGGACGCACACGTGTGCTCTATTCAGTTCTGGTCTATTCTCATCTACTGCGTCCTTTGCTGGCTTTTATTGTCACGGGTTTGGTTTGTTCGGGCTGAGTCAAGCTTAAAGTCAGGCTTAATATAACAATACTCCCCGATCATGCCTTTTTGTGTGGAGATTGCATATTCTCCTAGTCCATTCTCCTGTCTGTGCCTAGTGGCTGCCCACTGCTCCTAAAGGGATGGGTTACAGTACAGAGAGAATTTCACTTAATTGTGCTAAGCATTATTGCATGTGACAATAAAGGAATCTTCTTCTTCTTCTTCTTTGTCTATGGCTTGGCTTATACACTAGTGCTGCTTTGGTATGAGCTATAAGGCGGTGCTGTCTTGAGCCAAATTAGTGTCACACAGCTATTATCATGTAGTAAACACACTATTCCTTTATGTTGTCATTCCAGACAGCTTCAGACAAGCAGGCGCAAATGATGAAAATAACTGCCGTAAGATCAAGTCACGTGCACGTGCGCGCATTTGCATCCTTGCATATGCGTTTGTCTGCCTCTGAGTGTATTGTACGTGGATTTGCATCACATGGGAGTTGCATCCACGTTTGGTCACATGCTGAGCCGAACAGGATGTGCACATTCGCATGAAATTGAAGGGGAGGGAACAGCGGCAATGAGAAACATGATTTTTCACAGGCTCGCTTCTGCTTGAACCAGCATGCAAAATGCAGATATGGCAAAGAAAAAAAAATCATATTTCCCACTGAGGCATGAAATTCATATTAGCATGCATTTTGTGTTTTTTATGAAAATGTGTATATGGTGAATATGCTTTTAACTTGTTATCTGTCCTTATCTGTCTGATTTTCCATTATCACTTATTTTACTATACATATGTCTGACATTGAATCAAATGACTTTGTGTCAGAAATACACACAGATTTTGTGCACACAGACATGCGTGAATTTGCATTTCTGTCTCTCTCACTACCTCACACACACATATACGCATGCTTCGGCCTCACCTGCAGAAACACAGACAGACATCCCTGAGACAGAGACAGACCGACAAACTTCATGCACTGTAGCGACCAAACACATTTAGTGCAGCATTGAGGCTTTTGTAAATTAGGTTGAGAAATCATTATTGGAAGTCTAAATGTGGCAGCGATATTAATCAACTTTACATAACACATCTAGTCTCACTGTGGGAAGATCCTCACCTCAGCACTCCGAACGGGACTGTGGATCGATTGTATCTCCATCTAAGATATTAAAGAGGGCTAAAGAATCATCACCCGGGAGTGTTTTCCCGTCTTAGTCAGTCTCTCCCGGGAACCTAGAAATCTTTATGGACCTCTAATATCTTGGCTGATGCTAATAAGTGTGCGGCTGACAGAAACTTATTAAAGGCTCAGCAAATAGTCGGCTAACGACAGCTCTGGTATCAATTCAGATTCAGTTTTCGTGAGATGGCACCATTGTCGCCACTAAATTTTGCACTCTATTGCAAGATTTCAGTTTTGCAGACCAACCTCTCTGATGAAGACAGGTTTGTGCGTACTTCACGCTCTTGCCGAGAAGTTCTACGAGCGGCCTGCAAACTTTCTCTCTGGAACCAAGATGAAAACAGAAACTGGCACAACATCATGCAAATGCTGACAAAAGGCAGGTATTTTGGCTACACTCCCTCCCGCTGGAATCTCCATGAGACAGGCAACCTCTGGATGTCATAAACCCCTTATGTTATATATAATATACTAATATATATAACTGAGTGGATAAAAAGAAATGGTTCTGAAGTTCATTACTACCTAACTTGGTTGGTGCCACCATAGCGCATCATGCCAGCACTGTGTTCCTATATTTTGATAAGTGTGGAGAAAGTTGGGTTCTTTTAGCTGATTATTTGAATTTGTACCAGCTACTGTGTAAAAAGCAATAAAATGAGCCGAGACTGAGGCAACTTTCAACCCACGATGTTAATGTAAGATCTGCTCCACCTTTTGTGGAGAAGTTGGTGGACTAAAAATGCTCTGTTACAAGTGAAAGTCCTGCATTCAAAATTTTGCTTAATGTACAACAGTATAAGCATCAAAGTACTGAAAAATACCCAAAGTAAAAGTAATACTTATGCAGAATAGCCCTTTTTAGAATATTGTGTATTACTGGATTATAATTATTTATGCATTAATGTGCACATTACTGATTAAAGCTGGTATAGGTATAGCTAATTTGAATAACTTTATATAATCTCCTCCAAGGATCAATGTAGTCTTAACCCCAGAATAATGCACCATAACTTGTCTGTCCTTACCTCAGAGTTGTTCTTAAATACAGTGCTTAAGTGCATTTACTAAATCATTTTCCAGTACCTCAGGGAACCAGAGCACAAGAGCTTGCTCTGAAAAAACAGTTTTGCAATAGAACACACCTGCATATGACTGCAGCTATCATGCATCAAGAAAATGCCCTCAGATCTGACAAGAAATAAAGTTTTTCAATTGTGCTTCAGAAACATCATTACTTCACAAAACGTTGTAGAAATGAATTTAACTCAGTAAAGATTTTATCATGATGTGAACAGTTTCTGTCATCAAAATAACACATTTTGAAGAGTCCAGTCTCGGTGGGGGAGTGCTTTTCTGTGTGTCTGTCTCTACTCGTCTCTCTCACACAGTCTACCTCACACGTCTCCTCCTCTTTTCCTCGATGACCTGCTGTGAATTTATCCTCACCCTCCTTTCTCAAGGATTATATCGAAGGCCATCCACTCCGTCCGTCCATCCGAATAGCGGCCAGAGGAAAAGCTTTAATTGGCCCAGAAATAGCCAAGGAGACTAGGCTGGATCTAGAGGGGCAAGGAGATGAGGAAGGGGAAGCATGAAGGGAGGGTTTAAGGTTTTTCCAGGATTTTAATGTTAAACACTGATGTTTCCATGCCTGAGGGAGAGATCTGGCTCCATCTGTATTGCTTGCCCCTCCGGTGTCATGAATTATGTGAATTATTAGTATTAGGGATGTAGCTGTGCATCGCTAATATACGAGTATATTATTGATTAAGGTCACCAAATGCATTAATGTTGCTCCTTCAATTTCAAAACCATGAAAAGTGACATACACTCATCTCATAAATTAGATATTCTTAGAGAGAGTGGAGGCTCCAGTCATGGCCTTGTGTTGCACTTTCATCTTTTTCAGTATTAATTTTCTAATTAATAATAAGCAGTTAAAAAACAAATGTGTTTCTTTGACCTTGAATGTTCAAATTGGAGCATCAGGTCTTTTTCAGTTGTTAAATTTTCACGATTGATTTGGACTGCGTGGTAGGAACACAGATTCATAGTCCAGGTGCCTGCTTGCTACCATCAAGCATGCAAAATGCTTTGGGTGTAGTTTCCATTCTCATGAAACAGCACATGCAGCTTGTGCTGAAGTGTACTGTGGAGTGGAGCAAGTTAAGAAAATACCATGTGAACCTTCAGCATTGTAAACAAAACACAGTAATAAAAACACGTTGCAGCTGAATTCAAATGGGAATTGGTACTGCACTGTCTCTGCCAACACTTAAAAGCTGCTAAAAGATTATCTCAGCTACTGTTGCTGGCTGATCAACAGCTGAGAGCGATTCAGCTTCATACCTGTTGCCTCATATATATATGCTGCCTGTCCAAAATTCAATGTGACTGAAAACACACCTCGTGCAGCAAATCTGTCAGAGAAGCAATGCCTGAAGAGCATTTTGTGTAACCATTGTGAAGCTAAACAAACTGTTTGGGAGGACTGATCGCGTCACAGTGTTAAGATGACTAAAGAGTGAAGGCAGCAGTGAAGTCCCACGTTATAAATTGCTAATAATCAACCCATGATTGAGTGTCGTCTTTCGTTTTATGTGACATGAGCGTGTAGTGCGGCTTTGGTCTTCTGCTTCATGTCCAGTACATGCATGCATTGTTTCCTGCAATTTTAATCCTGCATGGCAAAATGCAGACCGCATCAGTAACAATCAAAACTGCCAAATAAAACTGATTACAGAGTGCAAATACATTGCATGGCTTCAGCGAACTTTAACGTGTCAATTCCCGCTGCTTTGCTTGTACCATTACACTCATTGCTGTCTGCTCATTACAGTAAAAAAGTACTTATTCTTCTAACAACCATGTGATTACAGCATCCTGCGCCACGCTTCAGTTCAACATACATCATCTGAAGCACTGATGCCAGTTCGCGTCAGTGAACCTCTGTGGGGGACAGACTAAATGAAGAGCGACTGGCTGGTTGACTAATCTGTTTCATTGACGAGCTAACTGGATTTTGGACCGAATGACTGACTGAATCACAGACGGGCCGATTAACTAGCTGGCTGATAAAATGATCACACATCATCCTGCTGTCAATTTATCCAATCATGTCTCATCAGCTCATTAATCAACTGATTTGTTATCTGCTGCAAACAAGCTCCGAAACTGCGCGCTTCTAATTAATGACACAAATGCTACCTGAAGCGTCTTAACAAAGACTGATGAACACCTCGTCTCCTAGTGCACGCTTGCATGCATACAGTCTCTCATTATGTGTGTCTGTATTTCTCTGCAGCTCAAACTGAAAACATGATGTATTTAAAGGGCATTTCAATAAGGAAGGACTACAGCTTTTTTCGTCAATACTATTAGATATTTTGGGCAAAATAACATGATTTACAGGTCATGTTCCGACTGGTAAAATAGTCAAAGGCGCACTTTCAAAACCGGGTCAGTGTTTTATTTTTTTATGACTTGCTGCACGTCCAATCAGTTCATATTCAAGGTTCAAAACAGGCAATTGTTCCCCAATATTGGGAAAATGGCTTGTAGCAAATCACACAACACAGTTCATAATTTCAACAAGAACACACACAGTCCAAAAAATGTTCGCAGCAGCTTAAATGGAAAATAAAGGGAGCCAAGAGCCGAGGTTATGTTTGTGTGTGTGTTCTGTTGAACCTACCCTTTTTTGTTTTCGCTGTGCTGATTTCCTTCCTGACTCAGAAACACAAGTGCTCTCTGTGTCCCCGAGGTACTTCACTGGGAAGGAGTGCACAGACACACTGACACACACACCGACACACACACCAGACAAAATGTCCTGTCCCAGGAGTGTATGTTTCCCGTTGAGTGGGATTACACGAGGCAGTAAGCATCCCTCCATACAAAATTCTCTCTCGCTCACACACACACACACACACACACACACACACACACACACACACACACACACACGCATCATTCACTGATTATTCATAGCAATCTGGTGCACTCCTGTTCTGGGTCCAAGTCTGTATGAGTTTGAGTGTGTGTGTGTGTGTGTGTGTATGTGTGTGTGTCTGTGTGTAACAGAAATTAAATAAATCAACAGGTAAGCCTTTACTCCCCTATTCTCACCACTCTGCCCCTTTATTTGTCTTTCAGTGTCTCTGTGTGTCTCTTGAAACCACCCACATACACTCACAGGCATTCATGTACATATAGCGTACAGTACACACACACACACACATAATTAGGACAGAGAGTGAGGTCCGTCATGGGTGTTTTTATCACAACAGCAAACCCTGAACTCTGCGACGCTTTATCTTTTTCTCTCTCTGTTGTTTTCTCTGTCTCTGTCTGTTTGTCTGTTTCTCTCTTTCACACATACACAAATGTAAATACATCATCATGCGGCTGATCCTGTGTGTGTGTGTGTGTGAAAGAGGCAGAAGAGACGGGCTGAGCGAGAAACTGCAGTGTTGTTTGTCTTTCTATATGATGTATATCTCTGAGTTTGTGTGTGTGTGTGTGTGTGTGTGTGTCTTTCCATGTGTGTGGCATGAGGCAGTCCAGCTGGCTTCAGGTGGCAGCTTGCCTGCCACAGCTGTGGTGGTTTAGCGGCTCTTACTGGAGGATTACGGGCTCAGTCTGAGCCAGGCTAGCGGCCTTGTCAGCGGCGAGCGTGTCGCGACGTCAGGCAGATGACAGAACGGCCCGTCTTAGTCCAGTAAACATTCACTTTAAAACAAAAACAAAAACAAATAAATAAAGTAAATTTCAGAACCAACTTCCTTGAAAAATCAATGAAGGAAACAGAAAAAAATCTGTTGCTTTATTGATATACAGCACATA
The DNA here is from genome assembly GCF_017976325.1 of Chelmon rostratus. Taxonomy (NCBI): domain Eukaryota; kingdom Metazoa; phylum Chordata; class Actinopteri; order Chaetodontiformes; family Chaetodontidae; genus Chelmon; species Chelmon rostratus. The sequence continues at coordinate 13,741,784 of NC_055662.1, read as the reverse complement.
ACATAGAAATCAAGGCCTCATGTCAAGACACTTCTAATGAGAGTACACTGGAGAGAATTAACTATTTAAGAGAATTAACTATTTCATACATACAGTCACACAAATGTGTGTGCTCAACTTTGTCCCACAATGCTTGCCATAGTGCTTATTTTCCTGTGAATGGTTTTACCACACCTGGATTCAGCCTGTTTGATAGGCTGACTGCTCAGCAATGGCCACATAAACAAGACCTCAAGTTGTGATGAAGCAGAATCTGATTGTTGAGACAGATACTCTTTGTACAAGGAGTACCTGGCAGACCAGAGTACAATGCAGCCACAATGTACGCTGTGATTTAATCGGAGTATTCTCAACTGGAAATGTTCCTGCAGGTATTTACCCAACAGCAGAAACCCCTCAAACCGTCAGGGGGGTTGTCATTTACCAAATGTAGGAATCACTAACTGAAGAAGATGATGATGATGCAGGTGGAGGTGTACTGGGAGAGGAATTCAGCCCTGGACTAATCTGCTGGGAGTAGCCCCAGGGGGTGGGGATGGGGAGGTGCACGCTTGGGTTGTCATTGGCGAGTGAGCGCAGTCCCGTATGCTCTCATGCGCATCCCGAAGCACACAGAGAGGGCTGGTAAAAACTTTATGGATTTTTTTCAGCCCACCGGTGCAGCAGCTCACCGGGATCTGTCTCGGTGTGCCAGATGGCCAGGAGGATGGTTTTGAGCAAGAAACACTGTTACACAATCAATGACGATGGTATAAATAACAGTGAGGGTGTGTTTTTCCTATAGGTGCTGAACATATGGAATTAAAGATGTCACTCCTGATGACATAATCCATCATAATCCATAATAAATATTCATTTATCTGTTTGTGTGAGTCGGGCTGTTTTACACAGGTCACTGATAAAGACCAAAAGTCTTCAGGTCATCATAAATTTGACGATGGTGGAGTTCTTTTAGCCTTTTTAACCTAAATCCCCAAATCCAGACTCCTCTCAGTGCGAGAGAGACAGAGAGCTGGAGGAATGTATCTGTCGTGACCCTGATGTGTCGCCAAGGACAGGATGGCAGATGGCAGTGAAAGCCAGGGCCCAGGCGCTGCTATACGTTAAACACACACACACACACACACACACACACACACACACACACACACACACACACACACAAACCAAGCAATGTTTTTTAAAACCAGGCCAAAGAGGCTCTCATTTCAAGCGGTGATGATATTTCCAGGTGTACCACTCGCAATAAAACTCACCTCATCGTGCTATCAATGTTGCGACTAAACCAAATCAAACAACCAAGGTAAAAGCCTCGTTATTTTAGAATGAATGTGAGAACATCCTGTGCTCGTGGTTTCCCTGCCACAGCCCTCTCCGACCTCTATTCCTGTTTCAGTACACACAAACTGTACATGAGGACTTCAGACTTGACTCGGCAACGTCAAAAAAGACTGAGAGCTTGACTTTGACTTAGGCACCAATGACTTGTGACGATGAGCTGATATTCTCCTCTAGCCCAAATCTTTTTGTAGTGGCGATTTGTCCTCAAACGAAATAATAAAAAGCAAAACAAAAATTAAGTAAATCAAAATCAAACAAAATCACCACTGCGGCACCAAGGGAACAAATCTTACGCAGGGAAAATTGAGTCCATTGTCCAGGCAAGCTTCATATTTAGTGTGGTTCATTTTACCGTTTAGCAAGCAAACAAAGGACGATACAGCCTCTCTTGCCCTGGTAAAAAACCATAAACCCTTCTTGGTGCCCACTAATCCCATACCTGCTCACCCATATACAGAATGTAATTTCACCTGACCTGCCCAAGTTCCCCAGTACCTTCAAAACAAAAGCATTAACAAGTACACAAATTAATTAAAATACTGAAGCTAATGTTGTAATCGAACTAACTGAACTATATTCTTCAAACAAAACAGCAACAAAATACAATAATAGATATTTAATCATTAAATATTACAAAACAATGAATAGATTCAACACTTTTAGTTTACCTGAAAATGCTACATTGCTGAGGACATGAAACGTTATGGTTGGGACTTACGACTTGAACTCGTCCTGATATTTGAACTCAATACTAAGATTTGAAACCACTCATCTCTTGCCAAACAATGAATTTGTGTCACCTCTGACCAACAACATCTAAAATATTCTGCTTTGAATCTGTGATGCCTTTAGTTTTACTTATAGATATTTAGATATCAATATGCTTCCCATCTGATAATAATGATGATTTAATCTCCTATGCAAACATTGCTTTAGAACTGGAATAAATCACTTTGCAAGCATAAACCACTTGTTTCTTTTCCAGTTAAACCAAACCAGTCACACAGAATCAATCTGATATTTTGACTCTTACAATACAATAACATGGGCCAGCGGTACAAAAGGTGACATCAACACATGCAAAAATTAAGAAACAACTGTTCAAAAATGTTCGCTCTAAACAACTTTTTCCATTACCTAAATTTCAATTATCCAAATTTCAGGTGAAAAAAAAGAAGCCGGGAAAAAACACAAACAAAATCTGATAGAACATCTGGTGGCTGGCACCTTGTTTTCTATGGCTGCCTGACGAGGCGTGACCAGGCGCCACGGTAACGACAGACACCGACACCTCGTTAGGCCCTCTTTAAACTTGTTAACGTCCCGCTCGTTCTGTTTTCTACTAATGAGGCTGCTCGGAGGTGACTGAGCCATGGAGGGATGTGGGAATGTGTTGTTTGGTTTGCAAATGCAACAAGCTTGGCCTTGGAAGGTTATCAGGAGGAAAGAGAGGGGGGAGGGTGTGAGGGAGGGGAGAGAGGAAATGAGATCAAGATAGAGGTAGAGGGAAGAGCGAGCAGAAAGATAAAAAAGGGAGGAGGAAGAAAATGCTGTAGGCATGTTTTTGGTCCTTCTAAAACTCTACCAACACTACCAAGGTTTTATTTTAGTGCCTTTATCAAAAAGAATAAAATTATCCTTGAATTTAACCTGTAACTTCTTCTGTTGAGTGCATGCAGTTGGAGGTCTCCTATTTAAATCCCCAGCATAGCTCCACCCAGCTTTAACCTGAACAGACTTTTAATCAACCATACCTGAAAGCCCCTGTGTGAGTGAACCGGGGGTGGACATCTTATTGACAGCTTCAAATAAAGCAGTTCTCCAGTGAGAGGCGATGGTTCGCAGATTAAACATTAAATTTTCTCCTGGCAGAAAGCGACGTCAATCATTTTCACAGCCTTGTCACACAGCCATGGTCGTTCATCATCATCCTCGTTCAGTCTGCGGTGGAATATCCGTGTGGTCCCGGCGTTTGCTTTTCTGACCCGTGATGCTGTTGCTGGTCTTTGGTGTCCTGGTGGAATGAGGGGCCCTGAGGTTCCTCCAAGAGCATCTGCCTTGTGTCTCAGTGAAGGACGGAGTTACTCAGCCATTGGTGGTTCCATGGTGCTTGTAGTAGAGAGGCCTGAAGGCTGTTGTATAATTCCATGAGTTGAGTTGATGAGTTTGTGTCGCGTGCCTGGAATACATATCAGTGTTTGAGTGATCATTTTAACGTAACTGACTTGCACCAATCAGTGGTGCGCTCTGGAATGAATGGGTTACAGTTTTTTTTGGATATAAATTGCTCCTTCTGATGCTTTCTCTCCTGCTGTGGTTATTTTTAGTGACTTGTCGGAAATGAACTCACCTGCTGGAAGATTATTGTATGGAAAGGAGCCATTACTAATAAATGTTTTTTTTCCTGCCACAAGATCAAAATGTCCAAGGTGGAAACAGTCTGTTGCCCCACAGGGTCCCCTCTTTGGCCTTCGGTTTGTTATGATGAGGTGAAAGTGCCCCCTGGTCAGTCTGTTGAGGTGAGACTGCCGTCCTCCGCTGATTTTTGCCACGGCGAACAAGATGGTACGTTCAAGTGGATACTCAAAACTGTGGAGGTCAACGAGGGGCCCTCACCGCGTACAAGTGATGAAGTATGTCACCTTCCAAAACACAGAGGATTCAAGAGCCCAAATCAAGCTCAACAAAATCAAACATTCATGTCACAGTACACCAGCGATTGATCCCAGCAGCTCATCTGAACGGGCCAAACCGAACAGATGTCCTCTTCCAGGACCCATCCACTGATTACACATGCTTCAGTACTACTGTATGTAGAGAGGTTCCCATCTGGCTCTATACCGTCCTGTCTCTGAAAGCCCCGAAAGCTCCATCTCAAGGGAAGTAAGCAGAACTGGGACCAGCTCAGCAAATATTTGAGGTAATGAATGCTGGCGCATGCTTCATGTATTCAAATGTCAATGGACTTCACTGTCTTTAAAATAATGTCTTCTTGGATGATTCTTATGTATTGGCTGCTAACAAGATTCAGCAGGATGGACAGGGACGTGACTCAAACATCAACAAACGTCCTCAGTGTCTTGTCAAGGCTGGAAAGCGAAAAAAAAGTTAGCATATATCTCGAGGCAAGTGTTCAACTTTTGCGACATTTCTGAGGCGCCGTTGCTTAAAACGTAAACGACTGTGACCAGTGATACATTTGTGTAGACCAGGAACAAACACTTATCTGCATTATTGATTCATCTAAGAGAGAGAGAGAGGGAACAGCTGTCACTATAGCTGGATACATGAGAATTCATAGATTATCAAATATATATAGCATGTATAGTATGCTGTGAATGCGACATTTTGTTGTGTACTTTTGTTTCTGTGTTGAAGGCGCAGCATCATTTTAGAGGCTGATGATTTACTGCATCTGTCTCATTCTCACTGGACAGTTGACAAAACTTCAGGCTTCTCGCGGCGCATACAAACCTGTGCCGACATTCCTGGTTAAGCATAAAGCAGATGCTTCCTGTAAGTCGGCTATTATTGCCAAGTTGTCTTTTCGCACAAGCAGACGAAACGAAGAGTAGACTCTGCTTTAACGGAATTTAAGAAGAGGTAAATACGAGATGAGTGAACAGGGATGGCAGTTCAGAAGCATCTTTTTAAAAGGATGAAAACTGAGTTTTACAGGAGAAATTACACAAGAGAAGGTCTGTGCGGTCTGGTTGTCCTCAAGCATTTGTGCCAAGCATGGCTATTCATTTGCATTGTGCATTTTTGATAAGCGTGTGCACACATGCCTCTTTGCGGGTCCCTCTTTGTGCCTCATTGTGTGTGTAACTGTGTGTTTCGGTGTCTGTTTGCTCATGCCTCTTTGTGGCATTGGCAAACTGTTTTCACTGGTGTTTGGTGCGTGTATGACTGTCTCCTCTTTGTGTGTGCGGCTATGTGTGGGTGAAGCTGAACAAATAAAGCTAGTTTCCTCTTTGATTGTGTTCACAGTGTCAAGCACTCAGTCTGTAATTAGCACACAGACAGCCATCTGTCCAAACAACCAGCTCAAAACAGCTCCTGTCCTGCTCACTTTCACTGCTATCACAGCATCCATCCATTGCTAACTCTCTCTTATTTGCTCGCTCCTCTCTCCATCTGCCTGTCTGCTTCTGTCTCTGTCTATATCTGTCCATCTCGCTCTGTCTCCTTGTCCCTCTACCTTTTTTAATGTTTACCCACTTTCTAACTCCATCTGTCTGTCGTCTCTGTTCTTATTTTCTCCCTTTGGATCAAAAAAGTCCAGAATAACTAAACATTGAACGAAACCCCCCGCAAACTCCGAATAACTGGCCAAACCAAGAGGAACTAATAATCAGTGTAAAATGCATAATAACACAGTGACATTTCCAGCACAGAAGTAGACTGGCAGAAAACCGATAAACACATCTACATCAAACAGCACGGGCTTGCTTGAACATTCATCGTTTCGCACCACAGTAGCAATCTATTGTAACCTAAATAAAGAGGAAATTAACACAGACTCATGCGTTCTGAGAAAGAGGACTTTGCAGACTTTGCTGCTCTATAACAATGCCACCTTCCTCCTTTTCTACCGTCATCATCATAACTGCTAGACAGCTTTGTCGCTTGAACAGAAACATATTTATCTTTGGGAATGACAGAAAAGACCGAGGCATTCTTCTTGGGAAAGTCTCTTCAAAATGGACGACCTGTTTCGTATTTTATCTCCTCTCGTGCTTTTTTTGTAATGCGGTGCTATTTTTAGTCTGTGCTCGGCTTTACCGAGGTATTACCTTTACTTTGGTATCCCCTGGGGTTACATTTATATGACATACATTGCCATAGTTCAGAGGGTGATGCTTCTTTTTATGTCGTAAAGTGGGAGGTGCGTGGACGTCGGGGTGGCGGATGGACATGTAGCAGGCACACACAAATGATGACATGACTGTCGTCATTATCTTTCCCGAACCAAGTGTTGTTTATATCATGACGCAGGTAATGCAGGAGTAATGATTTGTTGTTGTATCTCGGTGAATGGACACTAAGCCTCTTGGATACAGCAGCTGCTAACAGGCCACAACATACACTGAGTCCCAATGGCTGCTGATTGCCGAGAGAGGATGCACCCCAGTGAGCTCCACTCCTCTCCATCGCTGACTCTTCACTTGAGCTCAGTAGTGGCAGCCTGGTTTCCTCAATTCCACTGCCAAACATGCAGGGATGCCTCATATCTGGGTGTTGTTCTCAGCTCATTTAAGTAAAGAAAAAAACGGACCGAAACCAATCCAAATTACTCAGGCTGACAGTTCTCAGTCATTGTCATCATGTTATTGCGCAGCAACCCGCGTTTCTTGCATTTTTTTCCCTTCTTCCTCTTCATCTCTGTTTCTCTTTCTTGGAGTCTGCCCTCTGACGGGTTCATATTAGATAAGACCTTTTGTCTTGATGTTTGGCAACCAATCAGTAGGACAAATGACCACCATGTGACTGTGACATTCGCCTAGCCTTAACTATACCCTAGAGCAGGGCCATGTATGCCTGATCTTAACTACCAATTCTTTTCCACAAACTGTTGCATTTGTAAGGTGAAGTGGATCTTAGATGGAACAGTACTCGTTTTAACCCCATCCCAGTCCAGTGGTTTCAGCAGCCTATCCAAGGCATACCCAAAGTAAATTGATGGCTGCCCTTGAACCATTTTGAGCACATTCATGGTCTCGTTTCTTTTGAAAGGTAGCACTCTGAACTTTTATCCCCAGCAGTCAGAATCGCTGTAAGTGGCATTGAGTAATAGAAGTTTGAACAAACTGAAGTAGAAAGGTTTTTTCCACCTGCAAATCGCTGCTTGCTGGCTACATCTGGGACTTAGCTGCTGGAAAACACAATGAGACCCCAGCATGAAGCCTTTCACCAGCCCAGGTTTATTATTTATGTTTTCTCTAATGGCGTCCTCCAAAAAAGCAATTTACTATGTATGTATCTACAAAATACATTGAAATGGTTATTCATTAAATCAAACTTTAGGCCATCCGTATTCATATTCATGGTATCTGTACCTATATTTTGGCTATATATCTTTTAATGAGGCCATTTAACCCTTAGATGACCCTTAAAAATCCATCCTGATTTGTCCCTCGAGGCCAAAAATGTCCCTTTCACGAAAACTGCTATAAAAATATGATACATTAATATTTTTTTTCCACTTTAAATGATTGAATCTTTTAAAACTACTTCTGCCTGATACATACATATCAAATGTTAAACAATCTTTGTTTTTTTTAACCCTTTAAATGCCAGTAAGTTTACATTAACCTGCTGTTTTTCAGTGTAAAAAATCAAAAAACATGAATAATTTCAATAATATACATGTCAATGAGTATTTGATCATTGTTATTATTAGGCCCTGGGATGGGTCAATGATTGGCAGCAACATTGAATTTGATGCATAATTAATTTTTTTGGAGTGTCAGATTTAAGGTAATAATCTAAGCCTATATTGCTATATAACGATTTTCACAAGCCCTTGTCTTACAACAGGTAAACGTTTTCTTTCCTACTAAATGCTGATTACACTGTCATGTTCTAAAGAAATTCCAAACAAACAAGATCAGCTTGAACCAGAAAACCTTTTATTTTAGAAAAATGAACACTGAATGAATGAACACTGAAAGAGGAAGAGACAGAGAAATAGAGAGCATGTCTGGGCGTGAGAGTCCATCTCAGGTGGGGCAGAGGCTGCTGGACAGACTGTGGTCTTCGCAGGTGACCTTCCCACATTTGCAGCAGGTGTTCCGAACTTTTCTCTTTTTGTCTCTGCAAAACTCGCACTGCCTCCTGCCCTTACTTTTGCCAATGAAAGAGGGACCTGCAGCAGCAGCAGCCTGCAGATTTGCAACTAATCCTGCAGCAGCTGATGAGCAGGGAGGATGCCTTCTTTTCTGGATATGTGGCGTCACGTCAGCATCATGCAGCATGTCTCCCACCTCTTCGATGTAGAGCCTCCCCCTGTGTGGTTTCTGCTGCTGCCAGGATGGGTCAATTGATGTCCACAGGACAAAAGCGTTGTAGAGTGACACATCAACCAGGTTGTTGAAGAAGGCCAGTGGCCACTGATTGGTTCTCCTCCTTCAGGAGTAGGTGCTAACAACCTAAGAAACCCCAAAACAGAAAACAAGACAATATGAATAAATTTTCCAATTAGTCTTTCTCATGACACACATATTTGTTTTATTTGATGGGCTTCCTCTTTTTTGAGCAACTCTATGTAAGCCTGCAGTTCCTCTGTGTCCATGTCTCTCCAGTCTGCCATTGAGCGTTTCCCACACATCAATAGTGACACCACAGATCATTTCATTTGCAAGGCAGCCCTGCAAATGAAATGTGTTTTCTTGCAGAAAACGTTAAAAAAGTGTGAAATTTTGCTTGCAAGCTTTAAACAATAAAAAGTGGCACCATTAGGTGGACAAATATAAAAATTAAACATTGAAGGGAAGCAGTCCAAAATGAAATCTTAACAAAAAGGAATGCATTATTTTATGTTATGATAAATGGGGGATCAAAAATGGCATTTTCAATGGTTTTCAATGGGACCATTTTTGTCCTGAAGGACAAATAAGGCGGTGAGTTTAGCCTGGATGGCTAATTTTAAGAACTGACACCTTAATTAATATCCTCTGGCAAATATGAGCTATATTCATTCAACACAGCCAAAAAGATTTGAAAATAAAAAACAGAATGACAGAAAATGTCCCGAGGGGCTTTTAAGGGTTAATACGTGTATTACTTCAATGTGTAATATCCCCTTTAAGACTGTATTCCTTGATTTGAGGTATCTGGGCCTGTAAATAACCCACAGATATCGGCTTTTTGAGCAATGTCGATGCTCTGTCTGGCAAAAGGGGCACCAGAACATAATTATTATATGTGACGCTCATCCCTCCTTTGTGCTTTTTAATTTGTGCTGGATTGTCTAATTGTGTATTAAATGTGCCCAGTGGCACGTACTGTCACTCAGAAAGTACCTACATTTTGCCAGTTGAAAGTTGTTTTTGTTAATTCTTGCTCATTTCAGTGAAGTGTCCTTGTTTCCTTTTATATGTGGGTCTGTGAAGCCCGTTGAGACTGTTGAGACTGTGACTCAAATGGAAACGTGTGGAAGTGGAAGATTAGCGTAAATTGTAACATTTCGTCTCAGTGTAACTTCGAGAATACTTTTTAAAATGCATTTGCTTTTGGAAATATCTTTTGAAAAGCAACTTACAGGGAATTTAAGTCAAACTAGTAATTAACAATTTAAATAATTGGAGCTGGAAGTTAATACAAGTAGAAAGTAATTTCCCTGCAATCTTCCTCGTCATCATTCTCTAATGACTTCAGATTAGACCTTTCTAAGTTTGCCCAACAAGTCTTTTTCATTTTTTCCATGGTTTCTCAGTTTTACGGAGCATTATCATTGTGTGATTGCTGCAGCAATTTACTATGATTGCAGCAGTGAGTTAATGTATGTCATTGTAGAGGAAAAATGTAAAATGTGACACGAATTACTGCAAACAGAAAGCAGAAATATCTGTTAGAATAACAGTGTTGCTGCAGATACTAATTGCAGCCTTTGGTTCCCATCTCACACATACACACACACACACACACGCACACACACATAAACACACACACAGGGGAAATGATCCAGTATGACAATATCCTTAATTCAGTGTGTTAGAGCCAAATTGTCTTAGCCGTATGTGTGTGTTAGTGTGTGCTTTTGTGCTCCTGTGAGGGACAATCACGGTGAAATGAGTGTAATTAAGTTGCCAGTCGCAGCGGGTTTCTGTTGAGAATTAATACTTACCGGCCATGTGTGTGTGGGTGCAGGGGTGTGGGGGTGTGTGTGCGTGTGTGTGTGTGTAAAAATTGATATTAGCATCTTACTGATGAGTCACCTCCCATCCCCTCTCAGGTGGCAGACAGCAAGGCCCCCTGGGTAATCTGCCCAGTAAATTGGATGTTTGTTTGAATTGCTATCCAGCTCAGGACACTGTGTGTGTGTGTGTTTGTGTGTCTGTGTGTGTGTGTGTGTGTGGATAAGTGAAAGCTATCCAGCTGAACGTGTACAGCTGTGATATGTTGAAATGTGTGATAGGTCTCCCTCAGACTCCATGTTTGTCCCTTAGTCCCTTTGCAAATGTGTAATTCAATTTGTTGGAAGTTTTTCTTTGTTCTAACCGTGCATCTGTTTATGAACAAAGTATTATCAACACTCAGAGGAGACTATCATTACTACCATCCATCCATCCATTTTCTTCCGCTTATCCGGGGCCGGGTCGCGGGGGCAACAGTCTAAGTATCATTATTACAATTATTTTTACTCCAGAAACTCCGCCTTCCCTTCTCTGTCTGTCTTTCATCCAATAGAATAAGGACAAACTGAATTTTTTACTGTTATTCATCATCCTGACGGACTTCAAGATAAGGTTTCACTGTAGAGTTTTAGTCTAGAAACAACCACTCAAGATCAGTTGCAGACGCATAGTGATCAACCAGCAAACATTCAGGTGATCACGTGATTCCTCGTTAACTAGGATTAAAAACTGTTGAATACAGATCTGCAATGAGTCATGATTCTGTGGGAAGAGCTCATGTTGACGTGTTTCAAAAACAAAGTCTTCTCCCATATGAACAATGAGCTGAAAGTGTGTTTTGGGCTGAAAAGTGCAAATTCAAGCCATCATACTCTTTTATAACTTAAGATTAAATATTGGATCTTGCAGAAAGATGATTTGAAAATGATGGTTGTAATGTTGTGTGTTTTGTGTTGTAGTTTCTATTCTCTCGGAAACCATACTGTAATAATAACTAAATTTGGGAAAATATCATTTGCTTTATGCCCCGAATTGCGTTTTGTTGAAGGAAGACAATTGGAATAACGAGGAAAATCGATTATCTATTGAAGTAAGAACTACTTGCTGAATCAGACAACTGCAGAATTTGAGCGGTAATTTGGAAACAAAAAAATATTTTAGCGTGTTTGATGAGTTTTGTGTGTTTGCAGATTAGGAAGGCGATGTTAAAAAGACGGAATCTGCGGTTTCTGTCATTCCAACAATAAACAAGATTCAAGGACGCACACTGGGAATACCCCCCGGCGGCGTGTGCGTGTCTGTGAGTGCATATATTACATGTTAGAAACACAGACGGAGGGGGGGGGAGTGTGTGTGTGTGTGCGTGTGGAGGGATGTACAGTGCTTTAGTAATCATGTGTGTGTGTGGAGGGATGTACAGTGCTTTAGTAATCATCAGGTTCCTTATCTACAATCTGCAGTGAATCTCTTGTCCAACAATGGCAGTTTTTTGGGGGCCCACACACTCACACACACACACAGACACACTCACACAGTTGGGCAGACAGACACACAGACTGGTCTAAAGACAGGCAGCCGCAGATTGAAACCAAACAACCGCAAGGTTCATGGTGAATATGAACATTTGCTGACAGCAGGGCCCATGAGCATGTTCTGAGACTTTAAGCGCAGAAATATCTGTAAAGCGATATCATGAATCTGGAGGGATTGTTCATTGAAGTGGTAAAAAGCTTCTCATAGCGGTGCGCCGCTCAGCCTCCGCGTGGTGCCGTCAAAATCTGGTGTCAGAATCTGACAACAAAAATGCAGAAAGAAAGCACTGCGCATGTGAGCCGCGCTGGTATTCAAGTCGTAGGGGCAGCCTGGCGGCTTGAGACCTCCGTGGAAAAGGTCATGGCTGTGGTGTCCAGTCCAGTATTTTGATAGGTCGCCTTAGTCCAAACCCTCATCAGATTATTGAAATGCCCAACACACCCATGTTTGTACCCCCGCAGGTGCTTTTATTCATTTTTACTCTATTAGACTGATGTGAGAGTGTACAGATCGATTGACAGCTCCCTTACTCTTAACAATTCATTCTCAAGGTGTGTGTTTTACCTTCTCTTCACTGGCTCCCTGCTCATGCCAGATCAGAGTTTGGGGTGCAAAACTTATATTCCATCCTGCGCCCTCCACTCTCAGGATGCAGGCCTCCTGTCTGTCTCCAGATGTAAAAAGAAGTCAGCTGGCTGCAGGGCCTTCTGCTATCGTGCCCTCTTCCTCTGGAGTAACCTCCCTGGTTATCAGTCAGTCTGACTCTGCTGCGGCCTTTGAATTGAATTGAAAGTTGAAACTCATCTTTTCACCTTAACTTTCAGCTGGTTGCTTATTTTGGATGGCTTTGTATCTGTCATTATTATCCTTCCAGTAGGGTGGTCTTAGTCTCAATGAATCTCTTTAAGCCACGTACTTATAGTCCATGTTTGTCCCGACGACAAGAACTGTAAGTTTTCTGTAAGCTGCATCTCTCTAACCCTCTGTTTGTTTGTGCTCCACAACCACAGCTGTGTGCCGATCTCTCTCTCTCTCTCTGTCTCCCTCTACCTCCCTCTCCCTTCATAGTTTTATCCTCCTGCTCCTCTCTTTTTACTCAGGCTTCTCTGTGCTGGATCCTGGGACCTCTCCCTCTGTCTCTCTCTCTCTCTCCTGGTTATCAGTCCTCTCCTCCCAGATGTTTTGAATCTGGATCTTCTTCCTCCAGGAGATGCAGCCTCTTGTCCTCTTGTCTCTTCCTCTCTCCCTCTCTGTGTCTGTCCCTGTCTTCTATCTGTATGAATGGTGTTCCTGAGCTTTGCCTCTTGAGTAGTCTGTCCTCCTCAGCGAGGCAGCGAGGTCCTCGGGCCTTTTTTGGCAGCTTCTGAAGTTGCTCAACATCTTTCTGGATTCATTCTTTATATTTGAATATAGCATGTCTGTCCATCCTGAGAGCGAGAGATCCCTCCTCTGTCGCTCCTCCTGAGGTTTCCTTCAGTTTTTCTGTGTTAAAGGGTTTTGGGGGAGTTTTCCTCATCTGGATCGAGGGTTTAAGAATAAAGGGACTGTATGCTGTACAGATTCTTAAGCCCTTCAAACAAATTTGTGCTTTGGCTGTATAAAAAAATCGATTTGGCTAATTCCAAGGGAATGTCCTCCCAAGAAAAACAACAGGAAAATTTAACATGTATTTATATTCAAGAAACGGCTGTTTGTTTCTTGGAGTTGCTAACAACATATTCTGTTGTTTCAAGGACTTGTTGAATTTCCAGCATAGCTATGCCTGTTTTTAACCCGAGCAAAGGTCTAACATGCATTAATGGGTGAAAACACCAAAAATCAATGAGTCAAATCTGTGTGGAAGTAGTTCTGATAACGAACTCTTGAGTCAAACGCTTGTTGGTGGTTGTTCTGGTTGTGACATACATGCAAACATTGTTCATGTTTGACAGTTTGTTAATGCCCCTTTATGAGTATATGAACTGCATAATGCACGGCTAAAACATGGAAAAGTCTATATGTTATCAACTTTTTCTATCTAAGTTGTATTCACAGGTGTTTTGTATCCATGTTAAATCCATTTTATTTGTTTCTGTCATGGTTCTGAGTTCTTTAGTTTTGTCATTTTGTCCTGTTTTATTTTGAAGGTTTTCCTCATGTGTGACATTTTGCTTTATTTCCTGTATTTCCCACCTGTGTGTTGTTCTCACCTGTGTCTGATTAGTTCTCCCTCCTCCCCCATCATGATTTCCAGCTTGTTCGTCAGTGTTTTGCAGGATATCCTGTTTGTTTGGACTTTTGCGTTGCTTGTTTTTTGGATATTGAAACTCTGCTCCCTTTTCGTTGGATCTTGTTTGCTTTATGGACTTTTTGCTTTGGTTTTGGCCCTCACCAGCCTCAGCCTCCCATAAGTCTTTTGTTAATACATATCATAATGAGCTGCACCAGCCCTGCCTTGTTTGGTCTGCATTTGGGTTCGATTCCTGTTTTTCTCTTGACACAATTTCAACAGTTTCTCAGCCAATCGATTCAAAATATCTTGATTGATTGGTTGCCCCATTACTCTGAGAAGTGAGTGGTCATCTCTTTCAAAGTCCTTCTCTGCCCGGCTCCCACAGTGGTGGAATGAAATCCCTCACTAACGTCAGGACAGAACCCACCTCTGTACTGTACCGCTCCACTTTTTTTTAGATGACCATTGGCCATTGGCAAATATGGAATAGCTAAAAAGAAATATTCAGTCTTGTGTTTACATTTGGTGATGGATTGTACAATGTTTCTTTTAGAGAATTAAGTTAAAAGTGATAATAGTCTGCATACAAACAGCAAACAACCTGAGAGAGAACTCATATTTTTGCACATTATTTGTGCCTTGCTGTCTGTCTCATTCAGATTTGGCAACGTTCCTACGTGTGCGTGTGCGTGTGTGCGTGTGTGCGTGTGCATGCGTGTGCGTACAAGTGTGATTGTTTTGGCCACTTTTGTGCACCGCTGAGTAGTTGCAGACCTTGGTTCACAGACCTTGGTCAGGGCAGAGATAACTTGGACTCAGTTTTGGCCACTCATGTACAGAAAATAAATCCATCTTTCACTCGCCCTGTTCTTCATCTCCCTCCTCCCTCCACCTCCTCACTGTCCCACCTCTCTATCTTTCCCCTCCCTTCCCAGCCTCTCCTCCATCCTTTCTTTCCTGATCCTCTACACACTCTCCCACTTTGCTCCCTCCCCAGTTCCCTCCCTGTCCTCCTCCTTTCGTCCCTCCGTCTCCTGCCCCCTCCCCCCTCTCTCAAAGTAATTGATAGCGCCCAGTGCTGTTATTTCATCCAAAGGGCCCTGTAAACAAAATCGTCTCTGACAGGACCAATATGGAAATCTCAGGCAGTGGGACTGCGAGTTATGGCTAGCATCATGGTATATGTGTGTGTGTGTGTATGCGTGTGTGTGTGTGTGTGTGTATGTGTGTGTGTGTGTGTGCGTGTGCGTGACACAGGCAGAAGAGTGTTTTTGTGCATGTATGTGTTCACCACTGTGGCTGAGAGGTGGCTCTCAGTTCTGCGTAATAAACTCTAGTGCAGCCCGTCATTAAGTGGAGTGCGAGTGGGTGTGTGCGTGTGTGAGTGGGTGCGTTTGTGTGTGTGATGGGGAGGGGTCAAGGCCAAATTGACATCAAATGGTCTAAATTAGCCCCACTTGTCTCCATTGATTTACGGTGGGCGAGTAAATTGCATCTGTACAGGGAGAGGAGAAGTGGGGAGGGGCTCGAGGTTTCTCTGTAATTGATCTCAGGCTGCTGTTGGTGTGTGTTCACGGTGACAGAAGCTGCACAGGAGACACAAGAGGACCACACTGTCATCATGGCTGCAACACTTAAATCTAACCTTTCGCTCAAATGGCAGCTGGTTACATGTGTTTGGACAGCGAGAGTTCAGGGGGCCTCTGAAGCCATCCAAGTTGATATTAGCCTTTTGAAATTGATCCCTATCAGAGAAATCAGACAAGATAACGAGAGATTTTTAAGGTTTGAGATGCGGATTGTCTAAAAAGAGCTGCAGGACAATATCAAGAAGCTCAGACAGTTCAGAGGGCCAGAAACTGTGACTCTGTTTCAACCGTTTTGACAGCATTTCCTCATGCTTCTAGATAAAAGACTATGACTGGAAGCAGAAACTGCATACATGAAGAGGTGGTGATAGCCAAGGGGGTTCGAAGTAAACCTAGTACCAGAAGACACAGTGCACAAATAGAAATTTGCTTTTGTCAGTAGTCTACATATTAAGAACAGCAGTGAATCCCTTAAAATCTTTACATTTCATGAGGAAGAGATTGTTTCGAAGATTCGCTTACTACAAAGGAGCTGCATGTGGTTTTTAAAGTCCATTGTGTTAAATTCCTTCCTATCCAGACCCCATAAAGCCCAGTAAAGAGGCAAGTTAGAGGGCCATTACTGGCTGAGAGAAAGATGAGAGGAGGAAAGGAGGGAGTGCAAAAGGGAGGAGGAGGCAGGTGAAAGGAAAAGGAGATAAAAGGAAGAGGCTAAAGACGAACAGAGAGGAATACATGAAAGAAGAAAATAGTGAACGGAAATCCATCTGGTTGTTTGTGTGTGTGTGTGTGTGTGTGTGTGTGTCTACAGTATGTGCATGCGCTCATGGATGGTGCATGACAATTTGTGCTTATATGTAGACTGTGCGAAGTGTGTGTGCTTAGTAAAGTGTTATCCCTCCAGCTGTGCGTATTCATCTGTGATGTCTTCAGAAGTGGTCAATTTCCTCCTCTGGGTGCTGCAGTTTCTAAAGTGTACTGAAGTGTGTGTGTGTGTGTGCGCAGCTCTGTGTCTGTTCCCAATTTCAGACTGAACAAGGGCAGTGCGTCATGCAACACAGGGTTATTGATTCCCTTCTGCACGCACACACGAACAGACACACATGCACACACACACCAACACACACATTACTTCTCTGATCTACCGTGCCTGACGGTGGTCTTGCTGTGTGTTAATACAGCAACAGAAACCAGTTGGAGTGAGACAGAAAGGCGTCCTCCGCCACTGATTGACTCAATGCACTATGACAAGACATGTAATAGCAACACACATGGACACACACAAACATGAACACACACATACGCAGATGCGCACACCCAGTACGGTTTACATACAAGCACAAGCTGTCTCCCTAAAGACCCCCTGCACACACCCTTCCTCACACACTGGTTGGACGTAAACTGGCCATGTATGATCAACACGCACACACACGACCTTGCACACACACACACTGCCTCACACTCGAAGCCTGAGCAGTTCTCCTCACCAGCCTTAATTGGATTCTAATGTATTCAGTTTGCTCCACTGAGCAAAGAGATGGCCATGCTTTACCAACTGGAGGGAGATAGAAAGAGAGAGGGGGAATTAGAAGTAAATAGGGAGGTTTGTCAGTGGCCGTCATCTTCCTGCAGCCCCCGAGTGGAGCGTATCGCCTGAACAAGTTGTCGACAGAATTTCTACAAGAGCCATTTGACCTGAGCGGGAGGAGCACTATCTGTGTCGCTCTCCTCTCTTTCGTCCTCGTATTCAAGTGCCGAGAGAGACGATGAGAGCCGTATCTGCTGCGGCAAGCAAGCCACTTTCTCTCATGCGCTCGCACACAAACACCATTTTGACCCAAGATCAGTATCTAAGGATCACAATGTGAGTGTCTCACCGCTTCTCCTCGCACTTGTGAGTGCTTATGAATCAGTGTACTGTATGTACACTCTGGAGTGTTGCGTAAATGTCCTGCTACGGACGGATTCTCATAAAGCATCACATTTGCTTTTCTGAGCCAGGTGGCGTTCGCATCACATCCCTGCACACATTATGTGATTGTTTCATTAATAGACTGCCGTCAAGGTTCAGCCCAGATGATGCTGTTGAATGGTAGATGACTTTTTCCAAAGTTACCCTTCCATGCATTTATATACAGTATATATGAGCAACAATGGGAATCAAATGGCTTACAGCAGTGGTGTAATTGCACAGCTGTAGCCGCTATACTGACCGGAAGAGGCTGACTATGTGCCAAGGTAGCTGCCCTTTGTAAATAATTGTATCCGAAACGTATCAAATACGCAAAGATAACAAGTTTATCCGGATGCCTTCCTAGTTCAAAACTGTGATTGCTGAGATAACATTTTCTATCTAAATTGGTTTTAGCTGAGCAGTTAGAGGGAGGGAAATCCATGTGGCCTTGCCCTTTGTTGAACAATACAGCGAAATTGAAAATGCGGTACTCACTGGGCTGGACCTTTCTCACTACACTCTGCAGGCCTGCTTCTGGCATGTACACAACCGTGTGTGATGTTTCAAAAGTTTTCTTGGACAAAATGGATGATTTTATCTAATTTGGTCTGTGCTTGGAAAGGTTTGTGAGGCACTGATGTAGAGAAATGATTCTCAATCTTGGTGGTGGTTTAGGGCTCAGCATATTTGGATTTGACCGCTTTTGTTGTCACAAATGAATATTTTGGCAGTTATTCAGCTGATCCTGGCCCACCACTTTCCAAATGAAAAGAGAAACAAAGTCGTATTTCCTGAGATTTAGGAGGTTTTTCGGAAAAGAATCCTAGGATAATTCCGGAAGAACTACTTTAAGCATTAAGGGGAAATATATATATCGCTTTACACGTTGATGGGAATGATGTGAAGTATTTTCAGCCTGTGACAGAAGATGTGCTGTGACTTGCAGTGCAAAGGTCGTCTCACCACTGAGGAGCCATAGGAAGAGGAGCTGAGACGGGCGCAGCGATGACCACCATGACCTCAGGGTGGGCACAGCGCAGCGGCAGACTGACAGTGATGGGAGAGAGGGCTTCTCGCACTTGTTGTGATGGGTTTCTGCTCATGGCTGAAGAGTGCGTCTCACTAGAGCTCAGCGTGTTTCAAGGTGAGGAGTAAAAAAAGCTATTTTTGTCTCCTCAGCCTCTCTTTCTGCCTTCCTGTCGGCCATACGTGAACTCTCCCTTCATGTTTGCAGCCATGCGCATTTTGAGGTCGACCAAAATCAAGTATTTTGCTTGACTGTGTTGATAATTGTATTAATTATTTACTCTCTTAATCTTAACAGCTGAATTCAAAGCGAGAAAGGGAAATACATGCACGCACAGAGCCCAGATCAAATATTTAGATTTTTAATTTTGTGAATTGTTGTCTCAGCACATCCTGAGGAATTTAAGATGAGCTTATTCATAAAGCCAGAAAACAGTATTTTCTCACACTAATGATGGTACCATGGCTGTACCGACAAATTTTTATTTCAGTGGAAGTTTAGTTTAATCTGGTGAGCTGCTTCAGGTACAGCATTGCGTTTTTGCATTGCAAATGAAAAAAGACTTGTTCAGTTTTTCTTCTCAAACTCTCAAGTGTCAAACAGCTTTTAAACAGAACCTCAAAAATGAGAGCAACCCCTGTGAATGGTTCCCCCCTGGGAATGGAGACAAACAGCAGCAAAGGTCCGGCAACTTTGCAGTAAAAAGTGGGACTTCTATAATTAAGGAATTTAGCTGCATGGGGGCTGATCCTGACTGAAGCGCTAAAGTAGAACAGGTCAGTGTCTGTGGTCAGTCTGGCAGAGAATAAGCACAGCAACCAGGCCATGTGACACTGAGAACCAGTTTTAGAAAGCATATTCTTCCTCATCTATCGCATAACATCTATTACAGGCTGTATTTGAGGAGTTACTGACAATGCAATCTTTGTGATGAATGCTTTCCCTTTTGTGATATAATGAATATTTACTGCTTCTAGGCTTCCTCTAATAGCGACAAGTGAAACCACCTTAAAGGGAAGAAGAAGAAAAATAATAGTTTGCTGTTGAATTGTCTCCAGTAACAGGGCTGGGTCTTGGCATCTTTTCTTTCTGGGGGGTCATAGGCTGAAAGAGCAAATGTCCACACGAGCCAGCTTTCCACATTTGTTACTGGCAAACTTTTTCATTCATTCTTTGAAAGATGCAGTCTGTGTTTTGTTGTCCCTGGATAAATGGGGAATTATCTACAATTCTTTTTATTCTGTGTCAGATTTCCTCCAAACAGCCAGTGGGGTCTCATTGGTATACAGACACTGTATTTGTACAAATATTACTTTTTACCGCATGCTTGCTGAACTAATGCCTCGCTTCAGCTGCGGCCCCAAGAGGAATAGTCCTGTTAAAAAAAGACCTTTGAAGCTTAAGTCACAGGGAATGTTGCAGCTGGCTGAGGGAAAAGTCATTGAGGAAAATTAGAATAATATTTTAAAAGGTGCTGATTTGATTCCGCTCCAGAACGTGAACGGATGGCGGCCGCGTAGCCGTTATAGGAGTATAGAAGTGGCCTGCTTGTGACTGGGAGGCCAGAAAAATGTGTTTGGGGGAAGTGAATGAGCAACGAAACAGGACAAGTGGAAAAAGAGCGTGCAGGCTCAGTCGAGCTCACGTGGCGGGATCGCAGTGAGGAGGACGGAGGGAAGTGACTGAAGAATAGTGTGGGCCTCGTCAGGGATAAGTGCACCGAGGCGAGGGCGACGACAATCACATATACACATATACATATACATATATATAATTGAGGACAGATGAAGGATGAATGTATGGAGGGGGTCTGCCAATGCCACCACTTAGTGTTCCTTCTTTAAATGTGACACTAGGGGGGGCTGTCGCTCCTTCTTAGCCTCCTGTACAGGCCGTACATGCAGGCAGACGGGCAGGCAGACAGGCAGGCTCACGTATCTCCATCTCCGGAAATCCTCCCATCCCACCGCCGACGGACTGATTTGCAATTCAATAAGTCACAATGTCATCTCTTTAGCTTTTACACATTTAGCTGACAAAGGGAACCAGGCACGCTGCCTTATGAAATATCGTCTCGGACGCAAAGAAGACCTTAATGTTCTGTCTCTTCTGGCTTGTTCAACCCCCCCCCCCCCCAGTCCCTCCCCAACACACACACATTCACACACGCTCCCGTCCTATCAATAGAAAGTGAATGAGCTTTATTGCAAGGTGCCTGGTGTATCACATTTTGCAGTTGTTCAAGCTGTCACACGCCACTGGTGGCGGATGCGCTGTGCGCGCGCGCGCATTCGCGGGCGCGCGTGCGAAGTTGGCGTCTATCGATTACAGAGAGAACAGGTGTAGCGTGTGTCTTGGCATGAATAATGCAGAGAGGGGCTTTGAAAGGATAAACAACACGTGGACGCGCGCACGCACCCGCACACGCACGACTGACACCAACACACACACACACACACACACACACACACACACACACACACCAAGGAATAGGCCTCTGCTTATCGGATATCTTAAAGAGTCTCATCTAAACTTGGGTTTGAGTCTATCCAGCGTCAGCAGCGCCAGTGCACAGGAGCGTCCCTTCAGCCTGCTTCCAGACTCATCTGCGGCTCTTTTCTTTTTATTGCCTTTTATTTTTGTATGTTTTTATTGTTCACTCTTTCCTTTATTTTGCAAAAAATACACGTTTTAACAGCTCCTCTGGTTGTGGGATGCGGGTCTTTGTCCGCCTCCAGAAATTGATCAAATAAATCCTTAAAATAATAAAGAATAAACCATTTAAAGAAATCTTAAAGACTAAAAGAAAAAAAAGCCCAAATAAATTCCTGCACCCACCATTGGCTGCTCAACTGTCATTCAAAACCCCAGATCCCGCCCTCATTCCCCCACCTTCCTCATCCCCACAGCCTCCGCTGGCCCTCCTCCTCCTCCTCTTCCTCCTCCCTCTCCTCTGCCGGCTGGTGGGAGCGTCAGACCTCCTCCTCCTCCTCCTCTGTCCTCTCCTCTCCTCCCTCCATCCCGCGGACGAGTGTATACAGCCTCTCAAGTTGAGCCCAGACGCGCACACACACACAACCCGCATAGCAAGAGGAGGACAGCCGAGGAGAGACACAGGGAGGAAGGAAGAGATGGAGAGCGGAGGGAGCTGCTGCCGGGCGAGCGGAATTTAATTTGGATTTTATTTAATACATGAGCCTTAAGTGACAGAGTTTTCTTGGGTTTCGTTATTTCAAGCCCGCCAATGAAGTGGACTTTTTAATTCGTTGGGGGAAGTTCCTCGTCTCCTCCGCCGGTCTGTTTAAACTTTTGAAGAAAGAAAAGTGTGATAAAGGGAGGGACGGCGAGCTTTACTCCGCTTCAGCTGTCCCGTTTGGATAAATAAAGCAGAGGAGCGCACCGTGCTTGGAGAAAGCTCACCCCGGGGAAAACGGGTTCATTCCTCGGCTCTGGCTTGCAGGAGACACACCGTAGACTTTTTTTTTATTAGGTGGGAGAGGATTAAAAAAAGGAGCCAACCTGCAGCGGAATCGCCCTTTGGAGGTTTCTTTTTTTATTACTGACTCCAGAAGGATTTATAGTTTTCTCCAAACCTCATCTGCGCGGTGTCTCAGGTCAAGCACAGCGGGAGCGCAGTTTGGTCGAATCGAGATTACTGATGGCACCGATGCGGTAGTGATCTCTCCGGGGAAAACGGAAGAAGATAAACATTAAAAAGATCCCCATTGTCCGTTTTGTGAACAGTTCCGGTGTTTGTTTTTTTTTTACCGACAGCAGGGATGGAGATGGTCTGGAGGAAGGGAGGCGCGCCGGTGGGTTGCTGCCTGTGGAAGACGGCGCTTCTTCTGTTCCTGTGCAAAGGTAAGACATGCAAATGTAGTCGAAAACTTGTTGCCAGTTTGAAACCTTGTCGTTCTATTCAAAAGTAGAAAAAGGTGGCGCGCCATCAAAGCAGGAGCTTCACATTATATCAAAAATACCTTCGCTGACGCCTTTCAGCCATTATAGGCGTTTGTCTTTTTATTGTTTTGGGCTGGAAATCGGGAATGTCACACCCACTCGCAGTATGTTTTTTCTTCTGTTCCTTTTTGTTTTGCCCTTCTGTCTTAGAATTAGACACCCAAACTTTTTGCAGTCACAAAGGGACCCCTTGTTAGTGCATAATCATAGCATGGCGTGTTTTAATCGTTGGTATCTTATGTTTTCTTTGCCTTTTTTTGACGCGTTAATGTGCGCTTTGGGCAGGAATGACGGTGGAAATTGTTCTGCCAGAGGATCCACTTCATCTGCATCAGATGAAGGGAAACCAAACTCTAAAGTCAGTTTACTAACCTCTCCGTCCTCTCAGAAGTCAGTGTGACAGCATTCCTCACCAAAAAGTGTCAGTGGAGTTGCATTAAGTCACGAAATCGCGAGAGGCTCGTGTTTGCCACGTGCACACATTTTCAAGCCGCACTGGAAATTTAAATGAAGTTTCATTTTTGGCCAAATGACCATCGATCAGCCCATTTCCACCTTGACGCCTCCTGTATCCGTGCATGTGTGTGGAATAAGTAATTGACCAAGCCGAAGCGTCAAATGACAGATGCGTACTGACTGGTGCCATCTGAGACACACGAACGCTGGCTAGTCGGCGGCTGACCGGCCTGTGTGCTGGTTTGAGGTCTCGGATAGGACTGAGAGACCCGCGCCTTAAAAAAAGAAAAAGGACAAAAAAGAAGAGTTAAACATGTTTTTTTCGAATGTGGGGGAGACAACGAGACTGGCTGGTTGCGCACGACCGCTTCTGCGCCCCTGGAATCCAGTTTAGAGAGGAGTGTCTCCTGTGAGAGACGATCTGAGGGGCTTTTCTTATGATCTGAAGTCATGTTTAATCTAAGGAAGATCGGCTGTTCCCTCGCTCCTCTCAACACGCACACATTTGTGAACTGAGAAGAAATAACCTGCAGTAGCCTCCCTCCTCTCTCTTATTCAGCAAAATTTCTCGCATTATAGAGAGAAACAAAGAGAAAAGAGAGGTTAAGATCTTTCCTATATGTCCAAGCACGGACTTAAAGGCAGAACTCTTTAAAGGGGTTTCATATCGTGACTTATAAAACCCCACAGAGCACAATGCAACCGTCTTAAAAGATCAATTGAAGCTACATTAGAAGATCATTTTAGGGCGTATAGTGTGCGCAGATGGCGAACCACTGTCTTGCTCAAGAACACTAAATCAGGGTTGAGTTATTGTGAATTCAGGTCGGGTAACACCACCGAACATTTGCTCCCTTGAGAAAAAAAACGAAGAAGCATTTTAATGTGAACGCTGACCGATATTTTGGCTGTGGAGCCCTGCGAGCGCGCGTTTGTCCTCCTCCGTTTCGCCACACAAGTGACAGTCCTTCAGCATTAGTATCACATTCCCGCGAGTGTATTCTGTGCCTGCGTGCGCGCTCGTGTGCGCGTGTGTTTTAATCAGCTCCGATCACTCGCGGCTCACTGAGCAGATAACAATCGCTGCGTTGTGCGCTCCGGAGCGCGGTGGTCGCCGTCGCCGCGGCCGCGGCGCACGGCACACCGACTGCGGACCGGAGAGGAAAGTGGCGGGCAGGGGCGCCGCGCCGGAAAACAGCTGTGGCCGACAAAACGGCTGAGTAACCAAAAGGATGAAATCAACCAAACAGTGGCTCTCTTCTCTTCTCTTCTCTTCTCTTCTCTTCTCTTCTCTTCTCTTCTCTTCTCTTCTCTTCTCTTCTCTTCTCATGGGATAGAATATACAATTTTCTTCCTGCTTGCTCTTTGACTGCTGTTCAGTAGCTCCCTTGGTGACTAGGATGGCCAGTACTGTCTCTCTTTTCTTTCTCTCTCTCAGCCTTTCTTTCTCTCTCTCTCTCTCACTCACGCACACACACACACACACACACACACACACACACACACATAGAAAAAGCTCCATTACATCTTGGCTTTGGTTTAACAGTTTTTATTGGGCATTGGGGAGCCCTGGTTCTAATGGTGTAATGGCCACCTAAGGCTGTTTAAAAAAGCAGAACACCAACCTTTCCCTCCTCTCTCTCTCTCTCTCTCTCTCTCTCCCTCCTTCCTTCTATCTCCCCCTGTTTGTATTGCCAGATTCAGTGTGGTATCTCCCTCAGCACAAGTGTGTTAACTTCGCTTGCCCATGTGTTGCGTGTGCCTGTGTGTGTTTGCATTTACAGTAGACGTGTTTCCTCGATTAGTCACATTGGCCCTCAGTCACCTGCGTGTGTGTATGCTGCTGTCTGTAACCATACTGAAGCTGTCATCTGCAATACTTCAGATTTTTCCACCCCCATGTCTGACTCCAGCCACAGAAATACACCACCTTTTAAAACATGCTTTGCTGGCGTGTTGTATCGTCTCTGGCACTTTCTGATTAGAGGTGCAGTAGCATGTAGTGCTTCTAACCAAGAACAAAGCGTTCTTGGCTTTTTATCTCCCCAGTTGTCCCTCTTTGTGTCGTTGTCTCATTTTTCCCTGAGTGGCGTTTCTGTTTTCATGTCACTCCATTTCATTGTAATTACATCACTCCGTTATTTCACCATCCAGGTTGTCTCCAGGTTGTCATTGTCGGTTTGTTCAAAAGGCGAGCATCAGAGAGACGCCTGCTCAGAGGCAAACAGTTAGTTTGGTCTTGAAGGTTCAGAGGCAGCGAAGTCACTGGGGGGAGGGTCATGACTCAGCAGGAGGTCTGCTGTTGGGTGGATGGATGGGGAAGTCCGTACACACCATCATCCAAATCAAATCATCACTGAATTTTTTACCACCTTGTTGAGTTTTGATGTTTTGGAGATACTGTCGGACTAAATCGCCTTGAATTTGCCGGTTTTCGGTGGCATCTTCTCTTCAGAAAAAAAATCCACTTTTTTAGTACTCTATCACTGTTAGATGCTGTATCATCGACCAGTAATGGATTAATGGATTGTTTTATTTTTTTTTCTTTGACTTGTTTTCCTTGTAGCTGTGTATCTTGCATATAATTTGGCTGTTACCGCTGCTATTACGTAGCTGAGGATTGCAGCTGTTGTCATCTTACTGCAGAAAAATCCGTAGCAGCTTGCATGTCCGAAACAAAAATAGAAACTGTAACACAGAATTGAGAAAGACGCAGATCTGCATAGCTTGTCCACTAGAGAACACCGACAGTTTATTTTTCAACATGAAAATGGGCCCTGGGCTAAACTGTGATAGCATTACCAATAAAAATGCTTTTGGCCGGCCAGCGTCATTTAAAATCTGCAAATCAGGAAATCTCAACGGTGAACAGTTTCATTGACTTTCTACAGTGTTTATGAGATTTAAGACAGTTAAACAGATGCCTCAATGTTCAGTAGTTCACTTTAATACCCCTTTATTTCCCCTTTGTTCAAGTTGCCTTTTTAAATGCTTTGTGTTTGTGGAATAGCCATGTGGCAGAGATGAAGAGCCCATCGAATATCGCCTGATGACAATGTCCATGCGCCGGCCATTGTTACAGTCTGATTAGCAACTTGAGACACAATAATGGAGTTTAGGTCCAGATGACATCTCTGATAATCTCCATAGTGATATCTGCATATGGCTGCAGATTAAATTTTATAGCTAATAAAAAGCTAGATTGTCGTCAGACGATAGCTGATGGGTTCCAAGATTGCAGTTCGGCTAGTGTGTTCTGCCTCTTTTTGTGCTCCACACGGACTCACCTGCATGCAACCGAAGCCTGCTCAACATTATTCAGACTATGAACCATACACTTTCGATACTGAAATGTCCCAACAGGGTCTTAATTCAATTGCAGATATCTTTTCATAGAGATTAGCACTTTATGTCAAATGCTGGAAAAAACCCTCAACTAATCTAAGTGTGTGTGTGTGTGCGTGCACGCGCATGTGTGTCTGCCTGTGTGCTTGAGTGCATTTTGCACCTCACTGTTAACCTGTAGCAGAATGTCAGCACTACGCACCATTACTCATGCAATACAGTGCATTAATAATTACTGACGTAAAATCATTCACACACACACACACACACACACACACACTTGTGCGTTTCTGTACGCTGTGTGTCTTCTTCTCATTGTTGCTTTCATTCACTGGTTCACTGACTCACTCAGACACACTCTCTTATGCTAACCCGAACGCACACGCAAGACACACACACGGTTATGTTTTCATCACTTTGCATAGACTTACATTCATTTATTGGAGACTAACCATAACCAGCCAAAAGTCTTCACTCTGAAATGTAATGATTTACATTATGGGGATGTGCATTTTGTGCCCATAAGGCAGGCGAGTCCCCACAATGTGACTGTGTCAAGTGATTTATATGCCCACAACACGAGTAATACGTCTGCATATACAGCACATCCAAACACACCCACACACAGAGGGAGCTTATTCTCTGAATTATAAGTGACGGAGAGGATTTTCAATCTGATAAGAGACATTTCAGAGATGGCAAATGTGAACTTTTAACATTTCCTCATGAATGCAAGAGGAGCGGGGTGGGAGTGTGTGAGCCCCCTAAACAGCATGATGTTAGTAAATCATACCCCATCAGTGTAAACCTTTTTCTTTCTGCCTCTGTCACATACACACACACACATACACACACACACACACACACACACACACACACACACACACGCAGTCACGTGGCCTTTTTGTCATGGTGACAGTGAGAGGGCAGAGCAGAGGGAGGGTCATAGAGACACTGAAAAACAAAAGTGTTTGGAGTGGAAGGAGTGGGTGTAAGGCAGTCCTCAGTCCTGGCCTCCTTTTTCCACGGTCATGACATTTTCAGCTGTTCCCAGTATTGATTTATATGGATCTTGTGTGTTCTGGATATTGTGGCGTGACTGCAAGGTTTCCTGTTCAGGAAAGAAGAACAGAAACACTCTCCACTCTTTCAAAAGCTTTTGTCAAGGTGCTACTGAATCTGAATCTGAATTGCACCATGTTCCAATTTCATATACAGTATTATACGTACACTACATTATTCCCTATATCACCGTGTGTTGTTTTGGCCATCAGTATATAGGAATTTAATTTATTTTTTGCACTAATAGGACGAACAGATCTGTGGTGTCGAAACAATCAAGCTGCAGATTTCAAGAGCTGCTTCGAGTGCAAAACTTTACACATACCTAGTAAATGTGTATTTCCAAGGATTTATGAATTAATTGTTTTCTGAGTTGTCAGCAGAGCCGTCTCACCACCGTCCACTATTTTTTCGCCTTTCATCAGCTGTGAGAATCTCTTTTATTTCAGTGGGCCAATAATTGTCAACACCACGCTAAAAAATAGATTGAATTTAGCCAGCTGGCGTTTATAAGCATGCTTCATCTTGTCATTTTTCCAGTGTGAAATGAAAACACAGACAGTCTTGGTATATACTGGTATACCGTGGGAACACAGGTGTGGGAAATTGTTGTTTTTGTATCCTTTTGAGCTTGCATCCATTGCTTTTTCCTCTAGTGAGCCTGATTTTCATATTTAATTAATGGGCCCTTATAAGAATCCCAGGACAAGATTTATGTGTAGATGCTATATTCTGTTTTTCTTGGCATTTTATGACATTTTCGTATCTTGCATGGAGACTTCCTCTTCCCAAAAATTGTTTTCCCCTGTGACTTGATTGGTAGAAGGAGCGTATCCACACTCAGATGCACGAGGACATTCAAACATATATACACACACACACATAAGAGTGAGGGATCTGGATGATAAGGCAAATAATTGTCTCGTCGTCACAAGGAGACCAACTTTTCTCGTCATGACACAGAGGAGGAGGAAGCGACGGAGATGGAGAGATTGAAGAGCCAGAGAGAGGTTTTCTCTTCCCTTGAGAGGGTATTCATCCTCAGTGTCCCTCACTTCTGTATCAGTAAATCTCATCTAGAAGGATACTGTTTGCTGCAGGGTCTGAACATATTTATACTCGCGCACACACACACAGTCGCTCACATGCACACACTCAGACGCACATTTTCTCTCTTTGGCGTACACTCGACAGATGCAACAGGAAAAGGTATTATGAGGCAGCCACTGTGTGTAAACTAAAGGGTGGATGCTGGAGCCGAGCCCATCAGGTACCGTCAGGTCAGACCAGGTTGGAAAAAAAAACTGACGATGTTCAGGTTCGGGTTCGGTCACACCGGCTGACATTTGGCGAGGATGAGGAATCCTCATCAAATATGAGTCTTGAACAATAAATGTTGTTGCTCAATGTCTTTCCAAAGACACAGATCGAAAAATCCTTGTGAATTCTAGTCATTTTTTATTTTTTTTTATATCTTTGTGAGAATAATTTTAGACTGCCAGATAGAGGACGTGTTATAAAGTGAGGTCAGATTGGCCACTCATCTTTTCTGAAAGATTCATTAAGAGTTATGGTCGAGGTGAAATGAACAGCCTGCCGTCATAAATGCCTCCTGGATGTATCACCGCCTCGCTGATCTCTGTCCAAGAACTGTGTCTTTCGCGTGCCTTTGTAGTTGCAATGCAAGTGGCTATAACAGTGTTGCGTTGCGCCGATGTGAAAGAGGTGGGGACGGTGGGTTTTGGACGCTGTTAGACCGACTTCAGCCCTGCGTGAATAAACACAGCTCTCACAGTTTGGATAGGCTTAGGCACCAAAACTGCTTTGCTAAGTTTAGGATAAGATGAACATTATCTCCACATACGTGACATAACTTTAAGGAGTTAAGTTTAGGAAAGTCAACATATGGTTTCACATGGCACACGCACAGCAGGACTCCTATCAGCTGATAGCCGTCTTGAGGAAAGTACAAGGGTTAACGTTTGAGGGTGCGAGTGAAGGTGTGTGTATGTGTGCGTTCGCTCCGTACATTTATCTGTGGACATTTTACCCTCATTAGTGTAATGTGCTCTGCTGTTTACATTTCTGCTATTAATAGAACCTGCAGGCAGTTACTGAAAGTCAACTGATTAGTCTGGATACTTGTGAAAAGTCCAGCTTCCTCTGCACAGGCCTGTGTGTGCATGTCTGAGCCTGCGTTCCTCTGTATACTCTCTGTGACCATGAGAAGGCTGGCTTTCAAAGGCCTGTCGAGAGGTTTAAGGGTCTTGCTAATGAGCAAGTCATTTTCCTTCAGATTAGCATGAATAGCCGGACTAATTTTGTGCGTGCGGGCCTGTGTGTGTGTGTGTGTGTGTGTGTGTGTGTGTGTGTGTGTGTGTGTGTCTGTCTGTTTGTGCGTGGCCGCTTCTGTAGGTCTGGGAGTCATGTCTCAGGGTTTTAAGGTTGAGCTAATCAGCAACACATTTCCCCCTACATTAGCTTCACTTGGCTGATTAGTCAGTGTGTGTGTGTGTGTGTGTGTGGGCGAGTGTGTGTGAGAGAGACAGAAAAGCGGCTGATCATTATCGTCATGATACAATGACTCAGAGGAGACTAACAATGGATTAACATTAGCTTTCATTTTCTCATTGAAGCTAGATTGAATATAATTTATTGGTATGATGTGTAGTATTGTGTGTGCGTGTGTGTGTCATTATGAGTGTAAAGGCTAAACTGTAATGATTGCCTGTGTGTAGCTGGACAGGTAATTGTTTATTTTTTCTTTTTATTATTAAGAGATGTTAAGAGCATGCACAGGATACAATGACTGCATGTACCATAACAAAATGGTCATATATGAAAACTTGCTCATGTGATTTGTTTTCACACATAAATCAAATATACAAATATAGTATCTGCCCGAGGAACTCCGGCCTGCTCCCTCAGTATCTTCTTTTAAAGATATATTTTCATCGAAAGGCTTTTACATAATCATTGCTTTTAATTTCTATGTTCAGTGTCATTCTTAACTTTTGAGTTTACTGCACTTTACGCTGAAGTTGCGCTTCTGTCCTGCACTGATCTAATTCAGTTCATCCAATGTTTTTACATTTTTATCCTTTGTGTTTCATTTCTGCTTTTATTCATACATCTTTTATTCCTCACGCCGGCCGTTTATTCTGTATTTTATTGCCGTGTTTATGTGTTTGTTGTGTTTTTCAGTGCTATGGAAATAAACTTTATCATCATTATTATACTGTAAATGTTGGAGGTCTGAGCTCTACACATGTGCCAGGTTTTTACATATAAGGCTGGGTGTTGTTTGAAAGTAATACTTTGTTTGATTAACTGGAAATGAAACATCTGTTTCTGGAAATAACTTTTTCATTTCTCATAAGAAGCCAAAACTGAAAATGCTCAATGTCTAAATGCAGGCAGCAGTATAAGAACGTTTGGCCTAAAAAATGCAGTTCAAAATTGGCAAATTGGAAACTATCTGATCGACTAAGCAGAGTAGGAATAAGTAGAGTAGAAATCTGCCTGCTGGTACTTCTGTACTTTCTCAACACTTGGTGCTGAGGACACATCATGGTCTGTGCCAAAAAAGTGTCGAAGTTTGATACCATCCTTTCGCAAGACACGTTTATTTGGCGGATTTCAACCTGTAACTCTGACACAAGTATCGCCCTCCACCATCCAATCCATTAATCCGCCATGCTTTATTCCCCAGTCCCTCTTCTCCTCTGCAGTCCTCTCCTGCGTGAACCCTTGTCTGATTTCCTATTTGTTCTTCCTCATCAAAGTGCTAATATTTAGCTGGCGATCTGCTGCCTTGCAGAGTCTTTTGATGGCTAATAGTTTATTTATGTTCTTTCATCACAACACTATTTTTCCCTGACAAACATCTGAGGAGCAATAACAGGGGTTTAATGGGCCAGTGCTTAGCAGACATGCGAGAGGAAGAGACAGATTTCTCTGGCTTCTTTCCTCCTCTTCCTTGAAATCTTTGCATCCCGCTTCCTCTCAGCCATTATTGTGACATTTTTGCTCATCTAATCATTCTCCTACGGTCATCACTCATTCTTGTATTTAATCTTTCTGTTTCTTCCTGTTCTTTTTCTCCACCTGTCTTCATTTTCTCTCTCCTTTGTAACATTCTTCTTTTTTACTTTCCTCGAGCATTTTCCAACCCTTTTACTTTTCTCTGCTTCTTACCTTTTTTTACTCCATCACTTTATCTCCTGCCATCATGTCTCAGACCATCTTTCTCCTCCTTTCTCTAAAATGCAATATTTCTCTCCTTGTCACCTCTTCTTCTGTTCTAAACCCGTCTCTCTCCCCCATCTTTTTCACATTTCGTCTCCCTCTTTCTCCCACTCTCTCATCGATACTTCCCCACCTGTCATCCTCTCTTTCTCTCTTTCTCCCCCTCCACCACCTCACCCCCCAGTCTCTCCATCTCTATCTCTCCCTCTCTGAGCAGCTCTTAACCAGTCCTTTGAGAGTGTGCAAGCTGCTCGGCCTAAATGATTTTCTATTACCGCCGCCTGTTAACAGCGCTCCATTTGATCAAGCTAATGAAATTGAAAACTTTCATCTCAGCCAAATTGATTTCAAACCTGAAACCGCACGCAGCCAAAAAAGAAAAAAAAAGAAGAAGAAGAAGAAGAGAGAATGCGAGACTGTTGTGTTAGTGGAGCGCGACATTCACTTTAGACGCGCATAGAAATCAATTAGCCTGCATATGGTGTTATTCTTGTCCTTGGGAGATGGAAGGAGCTGTGTGATCGTGTGTGTGAGATGTATGTAAGTATAAGTGCAGGTACTGGCTGAGATTGTGTTTGCATTTTTGTGCTTGTGCCTTAAGGGTCCAAATGAAGTTCATTGGTTTAGATAATAACATTTGAAACACTGGATTCCTTTTGTTCAGTTGATTAGTAGAAGAAGACACTGAAGATATTTTGCATATCCCTCCTAGTTACACATACGTCCCACACATGTGCATTTCATCAAAGGTCAGAAGGTGGCCTGCAGTGCAGTTTTATGATGTTCAGTACCTTGCTCTAGGGCACTTAGGCAGTGATGGTGGGCAATGCACCCTCCCTCCTCTCCGTGCCAAGGATTGAACCAGCGACCTTTCGGTTGCTGGTTGGCCT
Source organism: Chelmon rostratus (assembly GCF_017976325.1). NCBI lineage: Eukaryota > Metazoa > Chordata > Actinopteri > Chaetodontiformes > Chaetodontidae > Chelmon > Chelmon rostratus. The sequence goes on along the minus strand of NC_055662.1, from coordinate 13,709,309 downwards.
CGTTTGCCTCGAGGCCATCCTGCCACCCAAAGTGGCGCAGGCAGCAAAATAGCACAGTTATAGGAAGGCGTCGCTGTCCTGCGATGCAGATATTCGATCAGCGGTCTAAAACTATAACAGCCAAGCATGGATGAGAAGTAAAGGGGTTAGTTTAGCTAGCTTAAGGCATGGACACACAGTACGATTGTGGAGCCAATTTGGGCTTCAAGGCTGATGATGGCTGACTGAAAGTTGGACTGAGTCCATCACAGTCTGGGCCAGTTGGTGTTGTCTCTTGAGTTTGGAGACAAAATAATAATTTTTAGAATTGGAATCAGAATTACTGATACCAGATAGAAGAATTAATAATTAAAGGATAAAATAAAGGCCTAAAAGGCTAACAAACACTGCAGTGTGTTATACAATGACGAATGAATGACTTTGTAATCCAGTTCCTCACTTTTTGTGCAAAGCCACCCGAAAAGACAGCAACAAGTGTGCAGTGAGGAGCTGAACTGGGATGCTATGATCCCAGTAACTGGTATGCTTCTCAACCAACTGGCCAACAGTTCATTCAATGTCTGGAAGTTTTATTTATTCAGTTTCCCAGTTACATCCTGTGAACGATTATTTTTATCTTTGGGCTTCATTGTTTTGTGTGCTGGTTTGTTATCTGTTTTGTCAGCTCTGGGCCTATGAAGGGACAGGTAAAGTCACCTTTTTGCCAGGAGTTTCTTGATTGAAATCCACTGGCTAGAACATAAACAAAAGTAGTGAGGTGACTGATGATTTAGAATTAACCTCCATTCAGGTGAGGCTCATTCATGACTGAGGTAAGCAAAACAAATCACTCAGAGAACAATAACCCAAACAAAGAAAGCTTAGTTGTTGCTGCTCTGCAGTCGCCCTCACATCTGCAACCTGACTGTGAGGTGGCCTATGAATAACCCAGGCCAGAGTCAGACACTTCTTCTTCTGCAGTGGGTTGCATCAACTATGCACAAGTTCAAACAGAGCCTAGTTTGAATGCAATTTCTGACGTGTTGCTGAGTTTACGCACTACTTATATTTAAAAGGATTGCACTAGCTAAAAAAGTTTCAATGTAGGCACAAGTTTTCCAGTGCAAGCTGTCATTATGTGTTTGTTATAACATTACAATTACTGTGATAGGACCCTATGTTCCCTATGTTGTAGTTGACAGTTTCACCACTCAGTGTCATCGCTGTTATTTTGCACTTCCTGCAGATCAAGGCTGCACAGTTATCATCTAATTACAATGCTTTGTCCTAGTTTATGTACCTTTTTGTTGTTGTATGTTGATGAGCATTAGCTATTTTCACCTGTCAGCCTCTTATGCGCGTAGAAAAGTGTTCAAATATAATTGGGCACGAGAGACAACATGGTAGTAATGACTGCATTTATAATGGTGCTTTTCACTGATTGGCCACTGTGACAATATTTGGGTTTGTTTTGGACGTTACGTCAAAGTAGTTAATATGAACCTTGCTCTCTCGAACATCTACACAGCTTCAGCCTCAAACTAACTAATTTCACAGTATTCTGTAGTGTGGTTGCACCCTAACTGTAGAGAGAACGCACTTACATCTGGTGCAACAGGCCAATGATGACTAACTTACCTTGGCTCTTGGTGACATCTTTCATCACTAGAAAAAGTACCATGCTTATCAAAGTATCTCACCTGGGAGAATGACTCATTTTTTACATGCTGCACAGGATGATAATGAAGCGGACTTTGCCCATTCCTGTGAGAATGCTGTTCACACAAGACCTGCTTCTGCAATTGTAGTCGCATACACGACTGAGAATTCTGCCAAACTCATACAGTTGCTAGACTGAATAAAATCAGCTAAAAATGAAAAAGGCATATCAGGTGCACAGTGTCCCAAAGTGTTAGAGTGTTCAAAAAAAGCAGGAATTTGGCATCTCAGGCCATCATCTGTGCTGTACAGAGCATCAAAGCATGCACACATTTTTAGTCTGGATGAGCATAATGACTGCGCTGCATATATATTCAAGAGGCTTGAATGTAGATATTTGATTTTCAGCCTGCTGAAGAATTGGTTGGACACTCAGACATGCTGACAGAACAGGCCTCCGGAGGCTGACAGAGAAGTGAAAAGGAGGCGTGAGAAAGGCACAAAGTTGACCAAAGGTAGAATTACGCAAAATAAATAAATAAATAAATAAATGACAGCATCAGTGAAGTGAAAAGGTTGTTGCTAGTGGAAAAATGTGTGTGTTTAAGTGTGTGTGTGTGTATGTAACCTTAATGCCTTGTATCCCTTGTGGCTCAGTGAAGCTCATTGTTGCCATCAGCACCTGATTTAGTATCTTTGTGTGTTTGTTTGTACTGTTATGTGCATGCACAAATATTTTCATAGGTATGTGTTTGTATATAAAAGTGTTTTTATTGAGTTTTCTTTCTTGTGCTTTTGTGTGCGTGTAGTTCAGGGACCGTGGGCTCTGAATGTTTGGCTCAGGACTGCTGCGAAAAACCTGATGGCATTAGCTACAGTCTGAGAGCGAGCCAGTGAGAGAGAATGGAAACGGTTAAGAGGAGAGAGAAGCAGAGGGAGACATTAAAAGGCCAGACCAGGCCACGATCCGGGCGCTGTGAAAAAATGGGATGAAGAGACGGAGAGGGAGAGATGAAAAGGGGATGAAAAAGTAGCTGTGTAAAATGAGACTTTGGCCAGCGGAGGGAAGAGGGGAAGATTGGAAAAAGAAGAGGGAGCAAAACAGAAAAGGAGAAAAGGGTAGCGAAGGAAGGAGGGAGTTGGAGGCAAAGAACAAATCACAGGCCAAGAGACTGAAAAGACTGAACGGAGAACAAAGATGAACAGATTCTGAAAACAAAGGAATGGGAAGGACGGGTATTTGGTGAGGGGTGGGAAGCTGGAGAGCGAGGGTTGGGGACAACTAGAGGTTTAACATTTCTTTCTGTGTTGCTCTTAGCCTGTAGGCTAGCATTACAGTGAAGATTACCACTATTTACAAAGCTCCCAGTGCCTTCAGGACTCCATCTACATAATGTTTAACATGCTCAACTCGGCTGCGCTCTGCCCGTCAAAGGAAGACGGTGTAAGGGTTTTGGGCATCAATCCCTGAAGCCTGCCAGGAGGCGAGAGAGGGGGTGGCCAGGGAGAGGGAGGCTGCGGTGCTGTAGTAGTAGCCACACTCAACACACAGTAATTGAATTTAAATGCTTGTAATAAGACAGCTAAATTAAACTGTGATCTAAGCTGCGCTTTTTTAAACTGCCGTCATATCTTTGGTCTCGCTCACGCGCTCAGGTGGTTCAGAAGCGAGATGCAGACCGTAATGTACGAGCTTTTCCCAGATGTGAATTATATGTGAGCACTTTGCCTCTGATCATGAGAGCTGATTGCAGGCTTGATCACTGCACAAGAAAAGCCAACCTCCTGTCACGTCGCTTTTACAATTTAAGGTCCGTGAACTTGAAAGTGCAACAAAGGAAAAAGAAATGTGGCTGCTGTGAGAATCAGATTTCCCGTACAAAAACAGGCTTTTTCAGAGCATCCATTCAGCCTTTAGAGCAGCTGAACTCGCTCTGCCTCTCACCGTTTCTTCCATTTCTACAGGTTTAAAAGCACCTGTTAGGTTGCCTCTAATTGGCAGAGCAGGATACATGCTCTCAGAGATGCAAAACATGCCTGTGATGTGGCTGAGAGAAGCGGCATGAAAATGACTGACAAGAACACATCTTCTCAGGGAGACTTGGCATCAGTCTGTGCTTAAGAAATGAACAACTTAAGCTGCATCTGCTGTAGATCGGAGTGACAGCCTGGCGATCACAGACAGTGACTCACTGGAAGAGGCTTCACTCACAATCTTGTTCAGCCTTTTGTGGCGAGAACTTGAAGCACAAATTTGACCTTTTCCTGTTTGCTGTGAGTAATGGTCTCATCATTTATGCCTCCTCGATGCCTCGCATGAATATCAGTATCCCAACGATGCAAGTGTGTACATGATGCACACGCAGTTCTTAGAAATGTATTCAGGTCCAATAAACTGATCGCTGCCATTCGTATTCTTGGCAGACGAACAGCTCTTAAGCAAACTAAAGTGGGGATTTGAGCAACTCCTCTCAGGCTGCAGCTTTCAATGTTTGGCCAATCAAACTCACTGAATAGTTGACTCATACTTCAACTTCCTGAGGTGTGTTTGATAACCTTTTCACCCGTGTCCCTGTTTTCTTTTCCTCCCCATCTTTCAGCTTTCTGCCGTCCTCCATGGTCACCCCCTTTGTTCCTCCATCTGTTACGTGTGATATGATCAGATTTCAACTTAACTTTGGAGATTGATGTTTTTCTAATCAAACAGATTGGCGCACGGGCGGCGCCAGATTGCTTGTATGTACGACCAGCTGTCACATCATATCACCCAATGACTCTGGCAAACTTTGGGAAATGATTTTCACTAGACTGCAACAACCCAATGGGAGAAATTCAATATCCAACCATTTCTCCCAGAATTTACATTTACATGATCTCCTCCTCCTTCAAGTCACTTTTGACGTATTCAATATTTACCCAGGACCATGATCTTTCCCTCTTTTGCCTTAACCATTGCTTCCAGTGCCTAACACAAGTCTAGGACAAACAGTTCATGAATTATGAAAAAGGGTACAGGGCTAAATTAGAGGGAGGGGCCTAACAGGCTGAGTTTAATGATGCTTTCCACAAGAGTGTTTGAGGAACAGTTCACAATTCAGAAAAGGGGATGCAAAATGGTGTCTGTGTGTGTCTTTCTATGACTTTTGGTCATGCTACGCGAATCCATTTAGAAGTGATCCACCGCTTTTTCTGACAGTGGGCACGAACAGTTAATCAGCTGTCTGTGAATTAATTTGCAAGCTATGCACCTTTTTGCAACAAGCCACTCCTATTGCCCCGCCCCCTTTTAACCACGCTGTACCGCTTCAACTCCATACCAAATTTCAGTCTCCAAGGACAAAAACCGCTGCTGAAGACCAACCGACAGCGAGCTATAGAGCTGCAGTTTAATCACGCTTTACTCACTAAGAGCAGATGTTGAGTTGCAAAAATGGATATTGCCAGAAAACAAGTGAAATATATTGTATCAGCATTTTCAGACTTGCCTGAAAGAAAATTGTTGCAAATTAGTTGTATATAAATGTAATTTTGAGGGGAAAGGGTTGCAGTGTAAGAGACACAGCTCACTGTCACTCATGTCTCAGGTATGTTATATACAAATTTTATTTTAGTGATTGTACTTTTGAATTGTTCCATTAGGCTAAAGGTAACAAACAAATTATTTTTGTAATTAATGCTCACTTTTTTGCTTGTATTCAAATGTAAGATTAGAAAATTGGAAACAGGCAAACGCTTCTTGAGCTTCTCTCTCGTTACTGTGGAGTAACCTTGTGCCTCCCTGTTGAAATCGTCCTGAACTGCCGCTCTGGACTGCTGCAGCGTGCTGACCACTCCTCCTGAAGCGCACTTGAGTTATCTGCAGGCTGTGTCCAAAATATAAAAATAAACACCAAGTTTCTAGTCATATTATGTGTAACATAACAACAAATGGGCGGCCTACATGCAGTGATACCGCCGAGAGTGTGCCTCTAGTCGTGTGTGAACAGCATCAGTTTCATTAAAGGTCAGGTAAAGTAATTATAGCAGATACTGTTTAGCTTAGTTGAGTTTCCTTTTTTAACACCATGCTAAATGATGGTTTAAATATAGGGAGTAATTACTTGTGGAGAATAAACACCTTGTAATTCTGAATTTAAAAATTATCTTCTCTAAATGATTAGTCTAAGTTTTAGGCCTGACTTCTTCATTTAGAAATACAGTGAACACAATAACCTGACCGCGCTCTTACAGCATGTGTGTGTGTTTTACGAGTTTCTTCAATACAGACTACCATCTTCAGCTACCAGGGCCGTCTCATCATTCTGCGTGTGTGTGTGCGTGCATGCGTGTGTGTGTGTTTTCTCTTTTAAAGACATGGACTACGGTCTTTGAATTCCAAGTCCTTCTGTGTGTGTGTGTTGTAGTGTGTAAAGGAAAAGGTTCAATACACTGTCCAACTCTTTTGTCCTTTGAGTACTGTGTGTGTGTGCGTGCGTGTATGTGTGCGTGCAAGCCTTTGTGTGTGAGACTAATGTGTCGGGTAGGACGTTGTGTATTTGTGTGAGTGTATCACTGTGTTTGCTCGCTAAGTCAGCGTGCGCCTGTGTGTCCGTTAATGTGTGTCTTCTTTAAGCCAACATCGCTGTGTGCTTACTGGGAGTCTTTTCAGGACTTTCAGGCTCCACTATTTGTTAAAGAGGGAGGAAACGATTAGCTGCCTGTTAACAAACCTCTTAACGAACCCCGCTAATGAACCCTGAGGGCAGCTCTGGGACGGCCTCGGCATGCCGCCGTAATTAGACTGGCAAATAAGAGCTCGTTATGCAAACGAGTTAGCGTTAATCTGCATATCTTTACCTGAGACGCTCGCGTTACACTGACAAATGTTTACCCAAAGGCAGCGAGGAGGAAAAGAGGAGGGAGAGGAGAGGTGAAGGAGAACGGGTGAGAAGAGATGAAGGTAACGGGGACTGCTCGACAACAAAGAGTTGAACAAGTTTATCATGCAGTGTGGGATGCGTAGGGAGCAGCCATTTAGAAAAACGGTGGACGAGGGGATGGAAGATAACATCACCATGCTAACATGTTCGCTATGCCAGTGCTAACCTGCTGATGTTTAGGAGGCATAATGGTTATCATGTTCTCAATTGTAGTTTAGCGTGCTAGCATGGTGACATTTCCTAATTAGCACGAAACACAAACTACAGCTGAGGCTGATGGAAATGTCATTATTTTTGCAGGTGTTTTGTCATGTATAGTACTGGATTTCTGGGCTCATGATGGCTTCTTCAAGGTTCATTTATTTGTCATTCTACAATACAGGGTTGTAAGACATGTTGTAATCTTTTTATGCTACACAAGAGAAACCATTTTTTTATGGTGGAGTGCGGAGAAGTCTCATCACCTGAGGAGAGAAGCTGCTCTGTAGTCTGGTGGAATGGCTGCAGATACTTCTGTATGGCTTGTCAAAGAGCAGCAGGATGAACAGGCTGTGTTCACGGGCCTAAAACTGTTCACCTCAGCTCCACTGCTGTAGACAAGCATGTGTGTCTTTGCTTCCTTTTTCCTGAAATCAATGATCAGTTCCGTGGTTTTGTTGATGTTGACCAGTGGGTTGTTGTTTGAATGCTCACCAGGGACCTGGGGTCTGCTTGTGGGGAAGTCCAGTAATCCAGTACCAAAGCATAGATATGAGTGAAAATCTGGTTGTAAAAATATGAGATGAAGAATGTGTAGTTTCTTACTGCAAAATATACTTTGCCCCAGCAGTGGTGAGGATCTGATACTAGGAAAGTTGCCTCCCACTGTGTTTGGGTTTGTAGTTGTCTGACACTCCAGTTGCTGGGATTTGTTAGGCCACATATCGGAGCTGCTTGACACTCAACCTACTCTGCAGCACTGTTGTTTATGAGGTTGGACTGAAATGTTCACTTTTTCTATAAAAGTGAACAGGAGTCCTGGGCTGGGATGACCTATGGTGTGCTGTGAAGCATGAGAGACTTGTTGTGATTGGTTCTTGGCTGAAGTGTGTATCGTCCTGGCAACGGTCTCCGGGGTTGATGGGTTTGACCTCTGTGTGGCAGCGGGGTTCCTGATGGATCACTCGCTACGGCCAACACACACCCAGTGGTCTGCTGCAGATACAGGTACCGTATGTACTGTTCTGTGAGCGGCGTCTCCTGCTCACATGCAGGAAAGTTTCAGACGGCTGAGTGAGTTGAGTCTGTGTGTGTGTGTGTGTGTGTGTGTGTGTGTGTGCGTGTGATTGTGATAGTGATTGGCTGTGTTTCTGTGTAATCAGTCTATCTGTTGTTGTAGGTGAAAGAATAAGCCACTTTTGAGGACCACAGTGTGTAAGATAGCACAGTAGGTGTGAATGTATGTGTGTTGAGAGAGTGAGTTGCTGAGTGTGTGTGTGTGTGTGTGTATGTGTGTTTGGCTCATTAGTGCAGTGGTTCAGAGGCGATTATTTATCGTCATGTTGCCCAGCCTGCTGAGTTGTGGCACAGTCAGCAGCCATCTTTATTCCACGCACACACACAGAGACAGACATGCGCACACCCACACCCACCCACCCACCCACCCACACACACACACAAACGCACTGAGCTACAGGAGTAGCAGAAGTTATTACATGTCCCCCTGTGCTTTGTACATGCACACACACAAAGTGTCGCGGGAACACACACACCTTTACACCTTATCTTAAACCCCTTATGCCGTAACACAAACATACTCCCGTGAACAACACCTCCCACCACACACACACACCCACATGCTTTCTCTTTGGAGCACACGCACACACAAACACTCCCTGGCTCTCTCTCCCTCTCCTCTACCCCTGACTTTGTCCCTGTGACCTTGGGCAAGTGTTGCCAGTGGCTGCTGCTGAGATTTCTGCGTAGGGGGTTGGAGGGCGGATGGAGGAAGGCTTGGCCAGGGATCACACGCTTCCATCCCTCTATCCATCCGTTCGTCCGGCTGATGAATGAGAGAAAAGAGAAAAGTTTTCCCCCCTCCGCTGACAGATGGCTGTGGAGTTTTTGGGGACTCATGAGGAGTTCATTTATAATGAAGCTCCTCTTTGGATTCCAGCTCCATCAACAACATCATTTATTTTCAAATTGTGCGTAAATGCAGTTTTCAAAAAGTGACTGTGACTGATCACAGTCGAAGCAATTGTCGGACTTCCAATTTTTACCACATGCCTGCTGCGTCTGAGCCCTGTCCGCAAGAATAATTGAAAACCTCTCTCACTTTTTAGCTGTGTCGTGTCACAAGGAATAGGCTGGTAACTGGATGGTCGACATTATCATGTACCTAAGGATGATTGGCTTTTGTCTTTGTGTATAATCCTTTACTCACTGTTTTTTCAGACTGGCTGCAAACACTATATACCATTGTTAGTTAATTTAAACACAAGATACTTGTGCTCAAAAAGAGGATTCATTCTCAGTGAAGAACCTTGGAGCTCTAATCTGCCTCTATACCTGCCAAAGAGCAGTGATTCCTAACACGTCTCTGGGGGTCATCAGGTGGAAACCTCCCTTCAACAGTGTTTCGCCTACTTAGTCCCACTACACCTCCAGGAGGTTAGGCAGTGAACTCCGGCGTCCCAGAGTCACCCCCCCTAGTGCCAGTTCACACTGCTCCTACACAATCCAAACAGCACCGCCACGTTCAACTGACCCAGAGATGCTCCAGGTAGTGGCCAGTACCGATGCTACCATTTAACTATTGCTAATGCTACTGCTAACCGCTAGGAAGAACAGAAGAAGACAATACAGTTCCGATGCTACCATTTAGCTAATGTTATGTGCTAACCGCTACCTGCTAAGAGGAACAGAAGAAGACAATAACGCTAGATTCACCTATACTGTTAATGTTAATTGCTAGCTACCAATACTAACTGCTAAGATACTATCATACTCTCACCGCTTTAGCTATTGTTAGCTGCTACAATGCTACCACAGGCCTAGATGCCACATGTAACTGCCGATTGCCACACTACCATCATCTACCCCTGCCTCTCACCAACTGCACCAAGAAAAAGCGGGGTGGGAATACAAACCCTGGTTCGGGTAGGGGATAGAAAATAAAGAGGTAGAGTCAAAAGATGAAAGTAGGGATTGGATACAGACCCTTGTTCGGGTAGGGGGTGGAAAATTTAGAAGGTGCTGAAGGTGGAGGCCTAAACCACAGACTAGATTTAACAGCCTCTTCTAACATTTCCTTCAAGAAGCAGCAAACCCTACCATTTCCTTCAAAAAGCAAACAGAGCAGGATAACAAACCCTAACATTTCCTTCAAGAAGCAGACAAAACAGGAAAACAACCAAAAAGATCAAAAAACAAGCCAACTCTGTGTCTTACCACGCAAACTCACCTGAACAGGCCGCATGGTCCCAAAGAGAGACTCTAGCTGGCCACACCCCCACCTTATCTAAACTTCCTGGTTCTCTTCCTATTGGCAGAGCGAGAAGATGGGGCGGGGAAAGCAGAGCAGAGGAGAGGTGTCTTGTTCAGACTTTAACCTCTTCTCTTGCCGGGTTAGGCATGCATGTCCTCTGCCTGCCCCCCCACTGTCCCTATTTCACCCCCCAACTACTATTATTTCTCCTGATCCATATCCACTGACTAGACCTAGCAGCCTCATCTGACATCTCCCTCACTGTCTTTCTTAAATTTTGCCCATGCACTCCCAGCTCCCTCAACAGTGAAACAGCTGACCCTGCAACAAAACCTCTACACCCCACTTCAACCGGACAGACCCTGGTCTTCCATCCCCTCTGCTCAGATTCTGTCTTTAAATCTGCATACTTAGTCTTCTTCCTTTCATAAGCTGCCTCCACTGAATTTTCCCAAGGGACTGTTAACTCAATAAAATACACAGTCTTTTTACTCATGGACCATAAGACAATGTCTGGCCTCAGATTACTATAAACTATTTCCTGGGGCACAACTAGCTGTCCTCCCAAGTCGACCTGCATTTGCCAATCATCAGCCCCTACCAGGCAGCCACCTCCCTGCTTTCTCCCTGACTTAGCAGCTCTATTTTTCTCCCCCTCTCGAACAAACTGCACATCTAACCTCTCCTTTCTAGAACTTCCAGAATTCACCTGCTTCCTTCTCTCCTCAATGCCTGCGGCTAAGCTTCTCAGCACCTGATTATGCCGCCATGTATACCGGCCTTGTGATAAGCTAATTCTACAACCTGACAAAATGTGCTTTAAACTTGCTGTACCTGAGCAGAGTGGGCACGATTGATCGCCCTGTACCCAGAGACTTAGGTTCTGCGGGGTTGGCAACACATCGTATGTCGCCCCTATCAGAAATTTAATACGGCCTTCCTCCATATTCCACAGGTCCCTCCAACTAAGTTTCCTCTTCTCAACACCTTCCCAATTCAACCATTGTCCCTGTTTGGCTTGACCAACTGCTTTTGCCCCTCTTAACAACTCCTCCTGCCTACGCACCTGTTCCACTACAAGCATTCTTTTCTCCTTTAGACCTGCTTTATTCCACACTGGTTTGCCTGGGCCAAGCCCCAAGCCTCCCCGGCCAAATTGAACATTTCCTACTATTTCTGCATGCCTAAGAGCTGCCTCTGCCTCCTGCACTGCTGCCCTTGGGTTCCATTTCCTCCCCCCAGAAGGATTCGGAACCACATTGCTAACTAACATGTCCTTACTCCCAGATAATAAAAGTTCTGTCCTAACCTTAGTGCATTTAAACTCCTCTGTTAGACTGGATACTGGCAGCTGAAGCATTCCTTTCCCATACAAAGCTACATTGCTTAAGCACCTGGGAGCACCCAACCATTTTCTAATATAAGAGCTAACTAGCCTTTCCATTCTCTCTGCTACAGATAATGGGACTTCATATACTGACATTGGCCACATTAACCTAGGATACAAGCCAAACTGCAAGCACCACAACCTCAGTTTTCCTGGGAGCCCTGATTTATCTATTCTCTCCAGCCCTTCTGCAACATCCTTTCTAAATTGCACAACCTGTTCAACATCATTCAGGTCCACATTGTACCACCGTCCTAGACTCTTAACTGATTTCTCCCTAATTGTTGGGATTTCCTCACCATCTATAGCAAACTTTCTATCACTTACTTTCCCTCTGTATATTGAAATACTCCTTGACTTACTAGGCTTAATCTTCATACTAGCCCACTTGAGATTCTGATTGACTTTATCTAACAACCTCCTTGTACATGGCACTGTTGAAGTTAGCAGTGTCATATCATCCATATAAGCCCTAATTGGTGGAAGACGCATTCCATTCTGCCGTCTCTCTCCACCTACGACCCACTTGGAAGCCCTAATAATTACCTCCATAGCCATTGTGAAAGCTAGCGGGGACACTGTACATCCTGCCATAATACCAACCTCCAATCTTTGCCAGCCTGTTGTGAGCTCTGCGATACTTGCACACAGTCTGATGTCTTGGAAATATGCTTTCACCAAGTTAACAACTATCTCCGGCACTTTAAAGTAGTCAAAGGAACTCCAAATAAGGTTATGTGGCACTGACCCAAACGCATTAGCCAGATCTAAAAATACAACATTCAAGTCTCTTTTCTCCCTCTTAGCTGTCTGAATCTGATGCCAAATCATGCTAGTATGCTCTAAGCATCCCGCAAATCCTGGTATCCCTGCTTTTTGCACTGTCGTATCTATCAACCCCATTCCTTTCTAAGTATTTAGCCAGCCTCTGTGCTACGATACTAAAGAAAATCTTTCCCTCAACATTTAGGAGAGAAATCATCCGAAACTGGCTAAGGTCCGATGACTCCTTCTCCTTAGGGATGAAGACACCTCCTGCCCTGCGCCATGCTCTTGGAATACTTTGTTTCTCCCAAACTATTCTCAGGTATCTCCATAGTGTCCTTAAGATGCCAGGTGCACTCTTATAGACATGGTAGGGGACTCCATTAGGCCCTGGGGCCGAAGAAGCCTTTGCACGCCTAACCACCTCCACCACTTCTCTCCACCTAGGTGGGCTCACATCCATCTCCTGCTCCACTTCCCCTAATGGTGGCATGTCAGGTGGAAGACCTATGTTCCTATTCTCCTTTGAATCTGAATACGTCGACTTCAAATACTGTTCAATCTCTGATTTCGTTGCCTTAAGTTGCCCTCCTTTTTCTTGATTAAACAAGCCTTTCACAAAATTAAAGGGGTTCCTAAAAAATGCTGACCTTGCACGTTCCTTCTTCTTTCTCTTCTCCCTAAGGTGTTCTGCCCTTCTGAGTACTGCTAACCTGCTTCTCAGTTCCTCCTGCAACACCTTAATTCCCTCCCTTTCTTCTGTCGCCTTCCTCCACTGCTTTCTTAACTGCCTCCTTTCCTTTACTAACTTCTCTATTTCTCTTTGCCGCCTAGACTTGCCGACCTGCACCCTCTCGCCTTTCCTTTTGACAAGCACCCCAAATCTCTCTCGACCATAGGAGTAGATCACATCTCCAATTTTATCCAATTTCTCCACTACATCTCCTCTAAGCCTGCTTAATATGACTGATAAATCTCTATCAACTGCCTCCCACTCTTTGCTATCATTAGCCCTCGGCCACTTAACTCTAGCTTTCTGCTCCATGCTTCTCTCCTTGGCTGGCCTGTTGCCCTCAACACCAACTGCATCCCCTCTCCGTACCTCCTCCTCTCCAGGGATAGTGTTACTGATATCCTGCGAACTGTGGTTTTCTACCTGTCGCTGGACTTCATCCGACTGATTCGACTGACTTCTCAAGAAATACTGGTCGATGCGGCCACTCTGCCCTTCCACCGCTAAACACTTCCTCCTTCCCTGATGAGTTCTAAGGCCTCGGATTGATGTTATTTTCTGCCAGCCACATGGGCAAACTTGAAGCTTCTTATCCTCTGCTGCACAACTTTTGCTCTCCTTAGTTGCCTTCCCTGTCACCTGAGTACTGCTACCTCTGGCCCTAAGAGATGGGTCCGTGCCCCCATCCCTCACTGAGTCATGTATCCAAGGCATAGTCATATCCGTTATCCTGTTCGTTACCATGCAATCCACCTGTGAGTCATCTTCCACCCCTGCTCTCGCTGACTCTTGGGGTATTTTCCTTATATTGGTTGTAGCTAAGTCTGGTTGTAGCAAGGTTAAGGCTTGCCACTGCTGCCATGGGTTGCTAGCCCATACCAGCACCTGTGGGGTCTTTTCCCTCCTGTCAGCTGTCTTTCCAAGCAGTCACATGGTCTTTCCCATGTTGTCAGCTGCTCTATTCACAACAGTCACTAGCCAAGCTAGTTGTGAGTTAATTTAAACACAAGATACTTGTGCTCAAAAAGAGGATTCATTCTCAGTGAAGAACCTTGGAGCTCTAATCTGCCTCTATACCTGCCAAAGAGCAGTGATTCCTAACACGTCTCTGGGGGTCATCAGGTGGAAACCTCCCTTCAACAGTGTTTCGCCTACTTAGTCCCACTACACCTCCAGGAGGTTAGGCAGTGAACTCCGGCGTCCCAGAGTCACCCCCCCTAGTGCCAGTTCACACTGCTCCTACACAATCCAAACAGCATTGTACAAAGGCAGATGCCTGCATACAGCACAAAGGGTCACTAAATAGTTTGACAATGAAAATATTATAAATTACATGCAACAGCCTTTGCTTCACTGGAAATAAACCAATTGAAATACCCAAGGGGGATTCTGGATTTTTGTGTAAATCGGTGGTTCTGACTGAAAATGGGATAAAAATGCAAAGGGCTGCTTTGGTTTTATCTCACAAGGCCGGTAATTTATAGCAGGGCTGAACAATTAATCAGAATATTATTGAAATCCCAATATAGCGAAATGCAACACCCAAATCGCAGAAGCTGCAGTTTTTTTGATACAAGTAAAATGTGTGAGAAAAAAGCCTCATAATGCACTACCATAGTGCTGCAGAGGTGCCCTGCTGTCCAGAATGTTCATTGCCACTAATCTCTGATAATATGATTTTTATTTTTACGATATTGTGCAGCTCTAATTTAGACTTTTAAGGCTCAGTAGACACTTAAACACAAGTGGTTTATGATAGAATGGAATTACAGTGTTGGGAGTAACTGCCGTTACTGGAAACATAACTAATTACTTTTTCTAATTAAACGTAACATTAACATGTACAACCAGCACCTTCTGGCTTTTTTTCTACTAACAAATCCTACCATCCAGTCAAGACAATACAAGTGTAGTTTACAGGTAGGAATGCTTGTTGTTGCTGCCCTCTGGTGCATCGGAGTATTAACTCCTATCACTACAGTAACAGTGATGCGTTAACAAGAGAACTGAAGCAGACGTTTAAAAGTTACACAAAAGTTACTCTCCCCAGTCACTAATTACTTTTAAATGCAATAACTGGTAATGAAATTACTAAATTGGTAATTACAATTACAAACAAGTTAGTTGTCTACATAGAATGCACCCTTACACATGTTTGATAAGCCAACGTTGCATCGTATTCTGTGAAAGGTTGAGCCGAGTTCAACCTCAAGGCAGGAAGAGCTTTTTTTTAATTTGTTCTTTGCCAGAGCCCTCTTTGTTTGCAGCCCCAATGGCCTGTTTGATAAAGTATACATGAGGGACCACATTTTTTTGCATGCAGTGCTCATGCTCAGTCTGAGCATGAACAACCATCAGGTCCCGAATATCTTTTGGAAGAGTGGTGTTCCATTCGTCCTGCTGCGTTCCTGACACTTGCATAATCTACAGCACGGAGCGCTGCATTGGGCAAACTCCTTACCAAAGACGACTGATGTTGTTTACCTTTAATTTGTTAATCATAAAACCTTCACCAGTGGAAAAACAATGGACCTCAAGCGCATCTGTCTCGCATTACTGCGCGGCCTTGTTTTCACTGTGGCTGTGATGATCAGGCTTTATATGCCCAAAGTGATTAAAAGTCATTTTTGTTAAAGCTTTAGCTGAGCTCGTGCAATGTAATTGGCGCCGGAAGGCAATAAAGCAGATTTTCTGCAGTGTGGAGGCCACCGACCTCGTAGTATTTTGTTATTTTCGTGCTACATTTAATCTGTTGGCAATTTATTGGTGTGAGGAAGCGATGCTACACGTACATCAGCTCTAACAAATATGCTGTCTGTGTGTCTGGCAGTATCAGTCCACAGTCGCAGCCTTTTAGCCGACACAGCTGCTGGCTGCCATTTTGAGGAACAGCTGACATTTGCCTTCTCTCTCCATCAGATACATTTCTGGGCATGGGCCTCTGACATTTCTGACTGTGTGTGTGTGTGTGTATGCACATGTAAGTGTGTGTGATGAGTTACTTGGGCATGCCCCCCTGACATTTTATTGGATGCTAATGGTATTCATTGCCATGGCAGCTGGAGGGGAGGCGGGCACCGCTGTCTGCGCGTAAATGGCGCCTGTCGCTCACCTGTAGGCGTGTGCATGCGTGTGTATGCAGCCCGCGGACGGTGCTGGATGGAGTCACCATTATACGTGCGTGTGTGAGTGTGGATGTTTTGTCTGCTGACAGGAGATTGTGTTTTCGCGCTTTGCTAGCGTTTGTACCTTTGGGTGTGTAGGTAAGCGTGCGTCCTGTGCGTGCATGTGTGTGTGTCGGTGTGGGCAGTCAGTGGTCTTCTGTCCTCGCGCGCATGTGTGTGTCTGGAGGGCAGGGAGATAAAGGCGCCTGCTTTTTTCCGATAAGGACTCCCACCTCCACCTCTCTATCACTCTACTGTTCTACCTCTCTCCTCTCCATCCTTACTAGCATTTCTGTTCTATCTGCACCTTCAGCAACACCATCGTCTCTCTGTCTGCCTCTCTTTGTTTTCCTGTCTCTACCATTCCTCCTGTCACTATTGTTCTATTCTGCACTTCAGACATTCCTGCATTAGATGAAATGAAGACTCAGTTGCATAGTTTCTAAGTTAATGGTTAACAAAAACAAATGTTATCAGAGAACAGTTTGGCCAACTTATTTGAGTCGTTTCAACATATAAGATACTTTAAATGGGGAAAAAACATACTTTAGCAGTGATGTGATGTGGATAAAATTGGGCTTTTTTTTAGAATAATTTTTTTTTTTGATTAAAAAACAAAACAAAAACAGGTAAGATTTATTTTATTTTATTTTCGAGTCTAACCTTCGACCCCCTCCCTGCTACATTGGAGCATCTAGTGTACGAGAACAGGCAGAGACCACAGGTTTAGTAAAACCGAGCTGTTTCAGTGTTAACCGTCTTAAAAAGAATACCTGCCACGGTGAAGTGCTTCACCATCTGGATTCCTCTGGTGTTAAAAGACAGAAAATGGCTCTAATTACAATCGTGTCACAGTTTGCTGATCTCCATAGGGAACACGCTTCTCTTTTTTTCCCCCTCTCGGAGGTCAGGATCAGCTGTAGTAACAGCTGATAAAGATTCAGTTGGAGCGCTCAGCCAGGCAGGTGAGTCTGAACCGAGGCCCTCCGCTTTACAGCAAGGTCTTCCCGCTCGCCCCTTCCATCCCGCTAATAGCTGCAAATCTGACGTACATATAGATAGACGGGTGAGGGATTAGACTATACGTGGCGCTCGGCAGGAAACCAGCATGGCCTGTGGCGCTGTGCTCTGATCTCACTCCCACAACCCCCTCGCTCTCTCTCTCGCTGCTTTCCTTATGTTTAAAGTCAAGAAAGGAATGCAAACAGTGGCTGAAGCCTGTGAGAACGCGAGTCATTATCAGCGATTAAAACAAAACTCACATTTCAGCGTGTACCTCTCTTTCCTCGTTCAGCCTCTCTAGCTTCGCTTCTCTGCCTCCATTTTCTGCATGGTGGTACTTATTCCCCCTCTCTCCTCTCCTCTGTTGGACATCTGTTCGTTCTCTGCTCATCGCTGGAGGAGAGGAGGATCCCACCATATGCACCTCCCCTCTTCCCCCTCTCTGTCTCCTGCCCTACATACAAGGTTCTTTATTTTCTTCCCTCTCGGTTTGCTCACTGTTTGAACTTTTATTCCTTCTCACTCATGCACCATCCCTCACACCAACCTTTGGCTTCTTCTCTCTGCAAGTTTTCTCTCCATTCCTCCTGTTTTCCGTCATTTTATTGATCTGGTTTTCACCTCTGTCCGTCTTCACAGCTTCACTCTTTTTTTCTTTCTGTCTTGCTGCTGTTTATATCTCTCTGTCCCTTCCTCTGTCTCTCTCCCAGCTGGATGTTTTAGAGCTGTTTGCCGTCTGATGTTCCTGTGAGAGGTAATTAAAGCCTGAATCACAGACCGTAAGTGTGTACGAAGGTGTGTGCGTGTGCCTGCGTGGGTTAATTTCATAACAGTTGTCTTTAGGTTAGCTAACCCCAAACCACCGCTGCCATCACACACACATAGCAGCAAGGGGTTTTCAGGTGTCACACCATCAAATCATACCTAAACTAATCATTATCTTTTGACATTAAGATGTTGTTATTTTAGCAAACTTCTAAATGTGTGTCTGCATATGAAAAAGTTTATTAATTTTTTCAGTTGACAAATGGTTTATGTTAGAAAAGCAACTTCTCAGGCTGTCATTAAAGCTTTTCAAGCTGTATCATCTCTCACACTGAGAATAATTAGATAATGGAGTTATGAAATGAAACCATGTCAACTTCTATGTGAATTGTGGCACCACAATTACAAAAAAACAATGAGAACCTCGTACCAAAGTGCTTCAGATTCATAAGATGGATAAAAATGACACATTTTTACTATTATTATCAAGTGGGTCTTATTCTCCATCTTCTTCTATGTTAATTTTCTTGCCCCGTTTTTATGTTCGTTCATCTTTTTTTATGTGAAGTACTTGGTACATCTAACTTCTTGGTTTGAATCACTTTGAGCTGCATTTCTTGTATGGAAGGAGCTATATGAAATAAGAGTTGAAGGAATATCAGTTCTTATTTTGGTCTGTTGCCTAAAATCAAGGGTTTTATTTCACAGATCGATGCCGTGCTGGCCCCTTGGGCTGAGACCCTTAAGCCAGGACTGCCTCTCGTAGTAATGCATTCATTTAACTGGACTACAAGCAGCAGCTGCAATATTTCTAAATGATACAGATGACAAATCATAAACATCCCAAATGTTGCAGCTATACAGCACGATAGCTCCAATAACTCAGCTGTAGTTATGGAAATTGGCTTCAGGCTGCACTTAAGGAACAACCATCAGAGGCTGCATCCAGTTCTTATGTGTTGCTGTCATCTATTCTCCTCCGTCTGCCTGTTTCCATTCGTCTCTGCCTCTCCTTGTCTTTATTTGTCGGCATCTCCACATCTCTGTTGCTCTCTCTCGTCTCCCACTTGCTTTCTTGTTTTCTCACTTGCTTGTCTTTCTGTCATTAGTTCCATTTCAGCCACACCCACACAACTCCTCACCTCATCCATCACTCCCCAGCCCTGCTTTTCTTTTGCAGTGTGCTTGTGTGTGTGTGTGAGACTGTGTGTGAGAGAGACAAGGAGTCAGAGGAAGATGGAGTGAGACAACGTTTGGCTGTGTTTTTGTTGTCTTCTGTGTTTCATCTGTTTTATGGGTGTTTCATTGTTTACTTTGAGATGTGAGCGAGTGAGGAAGGAAAACAGAGACGATCATGTGAAGTGTGGGTTTCCCCCAGAAGGCTGCCTGATGGACTCGGAATGCAAAATTCATTTCACCTCTTCATTATTTACTACAAGTTGACACAAGTTGAACACAAGTTAACAGCTAATAAATGAGCGTTTTGCGCCCTGCTCTAACTCATGCTTTATTTATCCTGCAACGGTTGAATGAGCAGTTGAGCAACACCACACTTCGCATTTATCGAGTTGTTCGCGTTCGCACCTGGGAGCTGCCCAGTACAACCACTGTTCAGCACGGAGCAGCTCCAGTGGAGCAACTGGGGGTTAATTGCTCTGCTAAAGGATTCATCACTGGGGAGGTAAAGGACATTTCCCAGTCCTTCTTTTTGTCACTTTCATGTTTGAATGTAATTTAATACTGATAAATAAAGTATTCCTTTATGCAAATTGAAAGCAAACTGGAAACTGTGGTTAACAATTCTGCAGACGAGCTCCTGACTAGACTCTTTCAGTTGGGAATTTGAACTGGGAGTTTTTTGGATACCACTGCTTTCCTACACTTCGGAACTACTGCTGCAATTTGATATGTGCTTTCTTTCAGACACACTTATCAGTAGTAGAGTTTGAGTCATTCATTATTTAAGCTAACCTTTAACTTAAACTGATCTCTTCTTGGTACCAGAATTAGCACGTTGCCATGCCGACGTTGGTCTTTTGGTGGAAATTTAATGATTGAAAACAAATATCTAACATCTACCGAGTCTTCTTATATGATGATGTATATTTTCAAAAGTGAGCTAATTTGGTATTCTAGAGTATTGATTGCAAAAGGAAAGTATATACAAGAATTTAATTTCTGCGGAAGTCAATAGCTTGTGTTGAACACTAGTGGTGCCCTTATGCTAATCAGTCAGAATCAGTATTATAGTATAATGCAAATGCTACACTTTGTAACATTAGTGTTTGAGCAATAGGTTATGCAATGTGTGTGTTCAGAACATGGTGGTTAATGTTGGTAACTGTCATTTTTGTGGCCGTTTATAGTTTCAACCATTAGTGGGATGGCTGGTTTGTATCTGGTAGATATCTTGACAATAATAAAAATAACAATAACCGCAGTCACTCCCAAAACTTCACCCATATTTCAGGTGACAAAGGGCCGACCCAGTCAGAGCCAGTTCTGTTGACCTGCAGTCTGACCACGTTGGAAATCAAAGGTGTTTACAGTTGCTCCAAATGGCCTCACTGCCGGCCGCCGTAGAGCCGGGGGAGTCTCGTTTAAACCTGGGGATAGACATTTTCAGACAGTCTCTCCTGGAAGACCTTCACAGTGTTACGCTCATTAGTTGACATGAAAAGTGTTGTGCGAGAATGAAAAACGAGAGCTAGAGAGAGAAGTTCAAACCCTGGCTCCTTTCTCATGTCCACACAGCCGGCTAATCATGGCGTGAAGTCGGTGCCAGTGTCAGATTGTCGGTTTCGGAAAGTTACAGACATGGTTGGACACAGACTCCGCTTCGCTGATGTTGGACAGGTGTGTGTGTGTGTGTGTGTGGGGAGGGGGTGTGGTCCCTGAAGCTATTCTGCCTTTACAGAAGCAGTTCTGATATGCTGGCAGTATACTGGCCCCTTACCTAACCTAACCACAACGTCACTGCAATGTGCAGATATTGTCGAAAGCAGGAATTAAAACAAAATTACCACTGAACGTCATAGCAGAAGCGTTTCACATTCACGTCCTTTCTTGGCAATAGCATTGAAAAATCAGAGCTAAAGGTTTGGATCTACCCGATCTGTTGATTTGACATGCTTATGAATGTTTTCTGCTGGATGCTGATGTAGGTTTGAGCAGTAAGCGATTGAGCAATCAGCTGACATACCTGGTTACTCATTAGCTGTTCTTTGCCCCACGCCATATGGTGGTAGAAACAGCAAGCCTCTATTCATAACTACTTGTATCTGCGTATCTATCCAAATGCAAGTTAAGACTCAAGTCTTTTATTTACTTTCACCAAGCCAAGCATGCAGTTTTTTTTTTTAATTAAATAACATTTTGTTTCAAAGAAAGATGGGAAATATTACCACAAGCGCCACATTATTGTGCATATTGTGCATTATCTGTGAAAAAAATTAACTTCTCCAAAATGTGACTCAGCCGAGTGTCCACTGTGGCGTAGAGCAGAGCAGAGTCCAAGATTTGTTTTGCCAAGACAATAATGTGCTATCGGTCTCAACTCCAATACAGAACCCAGTGCCCAGTGTTTTCTTCTCTGCATAAGAAACCACAAGCACACAAACAAAAACAACAACGCAGAGACCGGAGACTGCGTATAGCAGAGACCTGCAGGAGAGGGGCGCACAGAGAGGGTGGGTTACACTTCTGTTGCAACATTTTGATTGGGCTTTAGTATGCACGATGACGCTGCTAGAGGCTTTGCCTTGCTGCAGAGAGCAAAACTCCCAGGTGAAGCGCTATATCCTTGTGAGAGTTTGGTATATAAATGTTTAGGTTTTGAAAATGCACAAAATAGTGACAGCCGAAATTTGTCAAGCCCCAGTTGGAAACAGTTTAAAATCAATCGATTGGCATGCATAGAGAGAGGAAAAGAAGAGGAGAGGCAGGGAGGAAAAAAGAAGGGGAGAAGAGGACAGAATATTTGGATTTTAAGTAAGAAGAAAAGACAGGCCTGAATAAAGAAGTGTCAAAGACAGAGGAAAGCAGGAGATGAGAGAGGAGGAGAGGCGAACAGCAAAGATCACACTTTATCGATCAGTGGCTCCTGTATTTGTTGGCGATGTTTGAGGATTAAAACGCCTTTGTATCCACAAGGAGAGCGGGAGATAAAGCTGCCAACTGTACAGACACTGTCATGATCTGAGAGTGGGAGAGAGACGGTGAGAGAGAGAGGTGATGGGAATGGACAACAAGTGCTGGTAGAAAGGGGAGAAAAAAGTTGGAGGATGAGGGAGAGGAGAGGAGACAAAGGATGTGACAGAGGGGGAGTAGTGAAAGATTTATAGCCGAGAAAGCAAAAAAAGATTATAGTGGAGAAACTGGAATCGTATTTTACAAAACTTAAAGTTTTAACAGGCCGATCTCCCCTTCACACTCCCTGTTGTATACTCTGTTGCGACTCTTGCAGTGTTTTCGTGCTTTGCCTCCATGTCTGTGTGTCATCTTTGCTTTTAGTGTGGTTGTTGAAATGGTTGCATCGGGGCTTTAACATACTGTGTATCCCAGCAGCTCCAGAGGTGGGCAGGCCCAACCCTCCCAGGGAACTATCAGGAATGCAAAATAACAGAAAGGCCCTCTGGCTCTGTCTGAATTAGGTTAGAATAAAATTCTGTTATGGAAGTATGTTGCCAATACTGGTGTGAGAAATACAGTTCAATGTATTCTGATAATATAGTTCACAGTTTGTAAACGCTACTCTCTTCTGAATAGTGTGCATGATGTAGCTAAAGCTATTAAAGCGTTGCAACAAGGACAGTGAAAAACATCAGGAAGAAGAGAATTAAACAGATTTCTAATTAAAAAAAACTAAAGAAAAACTAACAACAGGACAAATGTGACCCAGCTTAAATTGGCCAGGCTGTAAGACACACAGTGACTGGTAAAACCCTCTCTGAAATGATGAGAGCCAGACTTGACTGAGGTTACGCTAATTAACAAGGTGGTGTTGAGACTCAGCCACGGGAACAGATGGTAACAATAACAGGAAAATTAACTGGAGTTTTCTGTTGGCCATCAGACTGCAGCAGCAGGGATCCTGCCCATCAGTGTGAGCAGCGGTGAGCACCACAGGCAGCTCCTGCATCCCCAGTGGTCCCAGGATCAGCACCTCGGACAGCGGTCGTGACACACTTTGAGGCAGAATGTGATAAATGATTCGCCTGAGCTGTGCAGGAGTGCAGAGGAGTCTGTTCTAGGTGCATTAAATGAAACCAAATACAATTCTTCATATTTGAACACAGTGTTTTAGATCAACAGTGTTAATTTACGACACCCAGAAGCCCCAAGAAAGATAAAACCAGATTAATTTTAAGGGAAAATGGGATTGCATCAACTTTAAATCTATGCAACAGCTGCAAATCGAGTCATTAAGAGTTTTTCATTCACTCTTTAGCCTGTTTTAATTCATTTAATTTCATTGTTTTTCAGAAATATTATTCCATCCAGTGGAAGTGGCTGTATTGCAGCAACTATAGATTTAAATGCAAAGGATAAATTACGATCGCAGACATATTAAAGTGAATATAAAGCGGACCAGTGGGTTGGGGTGACATGGGGTTTGTTTACCAGCTTCAAAACAGATTCCTCAGATGTTCAGTAAACGTTGTGCATTTATTTCCGTTGCTCCACTTTATGCTTATTAATCATTACAATTGTAGCAACAACAGCAGCTGATAAATCAACAGACTTTCAGCTTTAAGTTTTCTAGCTATTTTTCTGTTTTTCTCATTCAGAAACGCTTTCTTACGAGGTGCTTCTGCATGCTTCAGCATGCCTTGCCTTCTCCCTGAACTGAAATGAAAAGCATATATACACTGTTGAAATTGCAGTGAACTTTTTAACCCATATTATTTAGCTTGTCATCACATACTGAAGTGGACTGATGCAGATGAGCAAAATCGCATCCTTTAGTCACATCAGCACAGCACGGTATTTCTCAGAAAATATGTGGCCTATAATGCTCCAAAACAATAAACGCATGTAAGTTTTGGTGCTTTTGTAGAAATCGATTGTGCCTGAAAGTGCAGGGGGAAGCGACTCAGACAGGGGGAGATGAGGAAGAGGATAAAGAGAGGAGAGAGCAAAAGGGAAGAAGGAATGCGAGGAACGGAAGGGAGGGAGAATCAGATTATGTGAGCGAGAGAAAAAAGTCCAAAGATACACTGAAGA